>NC_066584.1:125986108-126664441 GCF_024323335.1 Lathyrus oleraceus
TGCAAAAATTCTGGATTCTTGTAATTGTTAAGAAAATTCGGATATGTTTCACTAACAATGGCTTCTAGTGGATCATCATAGTTAGAAATTAAGAAATCATTTGGAATAGGAATATCCGTGTAACCATCGTTAGGTTCTTCCAATTTCCCATCGCCAACTTTTAATATCCAATTAGAAAAGAATTCTAATTCAGATGTACTTGAAGTATTGCCGGCTTGTTGGAGTCGCATGTTCTTTGTAAGCTTCAGCACAACACAATGATCCCAGATGTATGATGAATTTATTGTAGAATGTATTATATCTGAACGGCTGCCCCTTGGTACAACTGGTAATATTTGTCGAAAATCTCCACCAAATACAATTACTTTCCCTCCGAATAATTTGTCAGAACAATTGGAACGCCCCATTATGTCTTTAAGGGTTTTATCAAACACTTCAAAACAAAATCTGTGTGCCATTGGAGCTTCATCCCAAATTATCAACTTTGCCATTTTTAGTAGCTCTGCACGATCACTACCTTTGTTTTTCCTTTCCGAATACCACATATTTGCACCACAATATTGACATTCAATGACAGGATCCCCTATATCATAATACCCTCCTGATCATCAATAGTATTTAATTCATATGTTAAATGAGTTGTATTTCATAATAATAAAATATTATTTATAGTAAATCATTTTAAAATACCTGATGTAATTTCAAAAGTTTCCATAGCATCTGTTCCATTAGACATTTCATCTTCATCAAAACTTGAATTTGTTGCTGAACTGTAACCTTTTGACATAACATTTATTGTGTTAAGAATATTGTAATATTCTATGACATATCATAAACAAATTAACTCAAATGAAAAATAATTAAGAATATACCGTCAGATTCATCATTCATATTATCGTCTCCACTATCAGATGCAAAAAGCTCATTGAGTTGCAATTCTGGTATTGGATCTTGGTTTGATGTTGTTGCAGCAAATGTATTGTCAAACCTCTTAGATAAGTTAACTCTTAATTTGGTAATGTTTCTGCTTGATATCCTTTTTGATATGATATTATTATTGGTACTTGGCTTAGTCTTTAAGGACGAATGAAGTTGACGACTTACTTCAACGTTGGCTATACCACGACCGTCATTTAGTATGTTTGGCGAAAGTTCTGATAGTGGTATCCTCAAAGCTGTTGAGTCATTGCCGCGTCTTTTATCAAATGTACCGTTTTCTTTTAGAGCAGTTTTCAACCTCTTAGATTTCTTGTCATCAATAACACTCTTTCTATAAATTCTGGCTTTTGCAGCATTCTTCCTCCTCAAAATAGTTTTAAAATGTAATTCTTCATCTACCATTTTGAATATTTTCTATTATAGTACTCACTCAGGCTCTATAATTCAAAATGATCATACTTGATCATACATCTGAAAAAATTACACATATATAACAGATATTATATATCTTCATCATTATAAATAAAACAAAAGATATATATTTTATAGTGAATTAAAAATATCAAATGTTCACCTAAAGGGATTTCATTAGAGCATGTTTATCTATAGTTTTCCCAAGTTCCTACACATTTACCGATGTTGCTGTGTCAGAAGCATTTGGATATTTGAGATTTTCCAACGTTCTCTCATTTGCAATGTCCATAAAGAAACACACGCTCCTACAATTTAAGTGGTTCATATTTATTATTAAAAAAATTCAATTTGTCATTTAAAGAAAATCAAATAACGATAATATTTGGCAAAAAAATACAATAATAATTAATTTGATTTCAGGATATTGATTTCATTTTGGAATGATAAGATTGCAACAACAATAAAATAACGGTAATATTTATTATTAAAAAAATTCATTTTGTCATTTAAAGAAAATCAAGCAACGATAATATTTGGCAAAAAAACTACAATAATAAATTGAGATCCAAACTCTATAAATTAAAATCGGTTACTTATTATGAACAATAATATAGGATCATTCTAATGTCAATCTATTATTAATTGAATTTTACATAGATGTAATTTTGCAATAATACGCTGGCATATTTTGCAATATATTAGGATTAATATATTGAAAGTTAATGGGTTAATAATATATTTAAAATTAATACTATAATTAACCCATTAACTTTCAATATATTAGTCCTATTATTCATATAACTTCCTTCCATAACTATAACACCTATTATTATTATTATTATTATTATTATTATTATTATTATTATAAAAGTCAATCTTCTCTAATATATCATGGTTATAATTAATTGACAGTGTAAAATATCTTTAAACTGTCGATGCATTTCAATTAATTTTTTTTTTATTATTATTATTATTATTATTATTATTATTATTATTGTTTAAACCAATTTAATATATTGTAATTTTTTTATAAAAATTATTTTTTAGTGTCGTGCATGTAAAAATTGCACATTAAGCCAAGGTATTCTCTAATTATAGTATTAATTTTTTCTATTTATTCAATTTATTATATTATTTTAAAAATTATTTTGTATTTGTAAGTACCAGTCTGCCATAAATAAATGAATTACACATGTAATTAAAGTGTTCTCGATTATGTTGTTCAGTTTTTTTTTCATTTTATCAATTTATTATATCTCTTATTGTTTTTCTAACTATTTGTTTATGTTTTCTCATTTATGAAATATCTGTTTTTTAAGCTATAAATTGAATTAAATAACTATAAATTTTTTGTTGATTCCTCAATTTCTTCTTTATTTATATATATATATATATATATATATATATATATTATATATATATATATATATTATATATATATATATATATATTATATAATATATATATATATATATATATATATATATATTATTACTTTTCATAAAATAAAAGTTATTAAATTATTATTTTTATATTAAAAACACATATTTAAAAGAAATAAATCATGCTAATATATCTATATTATTTTTACACTAATAAACTTATTTTTAATAATAACTTAATAAAATTTATCAATACATTTGCGCGGTAGACCTATAATATAATTATTGTTCTAATATTATAAAGATTAAAAAAAGTTTAAAGTCTCTCTTTTTCCTTTTATAAAAAAGATCACTTTTCTCTTTTGAACAAAATTTGCATATTTTAAAATCTTTTTCCTCTATTATTATTTATTAAAATCTCACAAATTTGTGATGTTTAAGTTTAATGATTCATTGTAAATGTTATTTTTCAATTTAATTCTAATGATATTCTACTAACTATTAATTTAATAGAATTAAGATATATTTAATAAATACATCCTCCAACTTAGTTACTAAGATGGTATCTGATCTAAACTTTTTCTATTAATACTCTTTTTATATTTTTATTTTTTATAAATAAAAAAATAATTTATAAATAAGTTTAAGAAGTATTCAATCCATATACAAAAGAAAAAACATATTCAAATATTATTTATTATAATCTTTAATTGAAACAAACTCTCTCTCAACCATCAAACAATATTTTTATTACCATCAAACAATATTTTTATTTTGAATCATAATTAATTAATAATTATGAATAAAATATTAATGCCTTTTTGTTGGAAGATAAGGAGTAGATCGTAAGTATTTTAAATTATGTATAAATGCATGTTATGTATTTAAATAATAATCATTTACTAATAAATTATTTTTATGTATAATTTAATATTTCCTTAAAAAATATAATATACTTTTATAATTATTTCATTAGATTAAATAGATAGTCAAAGTTAAAAAAATTCAATAAATAAATATACTTTTTTTGGCTAAAAAAGTCTTTTTATGTATTATTTAATATTTTCATAAAAAATATAAATATAATTTTAAAATTATTTTATTAGTTTTAAAATGATGGAACTTTTCTAAAATTGTAAAAGCAAAAAATAAATTAGTTATACATTTTTTTGGCAAATAAAATAAATTAGTTATAAATTAGTTTTAAAAATAGTCTAGTTGTAATTTTGCAATAACACACCGACATATTTAAAAATATTCTTATCATATATGGCGGGTAAATATCAATAATAATAATAATAATAATAATAATAATAATAATAATTAATTGGTAGGTAAATTAACAATAATATTAAATTACTCAATTAATATTAATCAACTATATTAAATAGTTATTTTTAATTTTAAAGTTATAATTTAATAACATATAATTATACAATTAAATATTCATTTTGTCATTTAAAGAAAATCAAGTAACGATAATATTTGGCAAAAAAACTACAATAATAATTAATTTGATTTCAGAATATTGATTTCATTTTGGAATGATAAGATTGCAACAACAATAAAATAACGGTAATATTTTTTAGTAGTATAAATAGAGTTTAGTACAAAATTACTTAGTACGAAATTACTTATAGGAACATGAAAGTAGTTGTATTATGGATTGTAATTAGGGTAATTAAGTAATTATGGTGGTAATTAACTTTTATATATTAAAAGTAGATGAAAAATCAATTGTACACAATATAGAAAACTATTTGTTAGTATAAAGCGAGTGCTTGTATATTTTCTCTGTTGGGTCCAACTATGAGTGTAGTAGGAGAGAATTACTTTTACTATCCTAATTTTTTTATCCTTAGGGTGTTTTTTTTCATCATTGGGAAATGTTATAATTGTCATAATATCTTTGGCACAAATGGATGAGTCACTCTTTTTTATTCAAAATTTAATTTGGAGATGTATCTCTACATAAAATAAGGGTGAGTTTGTTATATATTATTTCATGCCATACCCTTTCCTCTTCCTTATTTATCTTTTGAATACTCACTAAAAAGAAATCATTTGAACTCCCTTGCTGCAAACCATTTTCAAATCTTATTTGAGTAAGTTTCATCAAGTTCACTCACTCTATTCTACTCATTTGCTGCAAATCATTTTCAAATCCCATTTGAGCAAGTTTCATCAAGTTCACTCACTCTATTCTACTCATTTGCTGCAAAATTACTCACTCCACATCGGTACGTTTCTCATCTCATGACATGGTTCTATGAGGCGTCACACCATATCATGACACTAGACGCTCCTGAAAGACCACCTAGGTCATCTAATCAAGAGGTACTAACGGCTAGGATGACCATAATGATGATGTAGTGGCGGTCTGTCGGCGTATTGCAGAGATAGGGAGATCTGACATAGAGGCTAGACTTTTTTAGGCAGGTAGTCCTCAGTTGGCCCTCATAGTCATAAAAGTCATGATTGTCGAGGCATGTAATGCCTTGCAGTAGAGGCGGAGGAGAAGTCGAAGGTTTCGACATACCCAATAGTTTATGTTTGGTTGTATTATTTTATTTTGTATTTACGAAATAAGTTATGTATGGTCGGTACATTTTGATAATTGTATGACTTTTTTCATAATTTTGTAGTATGTTTGAATCAATTAATGTATGCATTTTCCTTCTAATTTATGGCCAAAATGACCTAAAATATGTTGGCCTAAAAAAATATCAAATTTAAGACAAATTTGTTGTTTAGAAATCATTCAGGAGGTATTTCGGAGATGCATCTCTGAATACACCCCAGAAAATTTACAGATATACATCTTCAGACCGTATTTTGACAAAAATGGAATGTGTGACTGAATTATGATGGATTTTCAAAGGTGTGAGACGCAATCATAAGAAAGAAAAGAGCATTCTCCGTAGCAAGATTTTGTTCTTAAAAACAAACTTCAAACTCAAACCAATACAATATAATATTGCTGGATTAGATTAGTTAAGGGATGACAATATGTAGAGTATACGGAAGGTACTATACCACCCGTCCCCATACCTCAGTTTGAAAAAACCATCGTACCCGAATCCATACTCGCACGGCCCCCAATGTTTATACTCGTATCCATACCCTATGGGTACCTAAGCACTCATATCGATATCTGTTACCCGCATATCTAATAAAACATTATGGATCAATTATAATTTATCATGTCATTTTAAATTTTTAACAATATTTAAAAACAATTCAAGGATGTTACTATTGAGTTAAGAAATAATCAAATACTTAAAAAAATGAAATGGTGTTGTGTTGTATAGTGAATGGATCAATGGTAAGAAAACAATGTTTATTTAGACATTTAAAGTGTGAAAATGGTAATACGCAAGCATGAAACCAATGAAGATGATTATCAAAGGCCTTTGGAGTCAGGTTAACGCAACTTTACTATAGTATGCTTTATAAATAAACTATGCATCAATTATGCCTTTTAAGAGTTGTAACGTGGTCTGATTCATGATTTTTGAAACAAAACGGATATAAGGCTTAGAGTTTGGTTTTAGCCCACCCCGTTCTCCTTGATGATATCTGGTCCTATATTAAATTAATTTGACAAACACATTTAATTTCCAAGAGAATTTTGAAGGAGGAAATGTGATGGTTTAAGAACCAATGAGTTTTTCTTGAAGTGGCAGTCACCTACTTTTGCTTGGTAGTCATAAAATTTTGTTTTTGTTGAGGATTTTAGTGACCTCTTTTGACTTTTTTTCTTCTCTTTTTTTCTTTTTTTCCTGGACCGTCTCTTTCGAGTTTCCAGTCCATCGGGATGTCCTAAGTTATTTTTTTAAGTTTTGACTTAGCGGACTTTTCTTTCTTATTTTTTCTTGAATAATTTCCACAAAATTTATTTTTTCGATGAAAAGGTTGTGACTGCCATGTTAATGGTTGGTGAGAAACAACCATTGTGATTTTTAAATTTTTTTTTACGACTTCTTCGACACTTCATAGTGTGTGCGGGGAAAAAGGTGTGGTTAATCCTCATATGAGATGTTCTCTCTTAAAATTTGAATAAACAAACAAATTAACTGAAAACTACTCTGCCTCTGGTTAAGCGTAATAGTTTTTTAATACATAAAGAAACACCAACTTCTAGGCTTAAAGGGATTGACCGAGGATTAACTCCTTAACTCCTTAGTGTTTGAGAGTTGAAATAATGCCTTACATCATCAACAAAGTTTTATTCGAAAACATACTATCAACAATTTTTGGTATTTTATTTTCATCATTCTCCCTCTGATCTTTGCTTAAACAAAAGTGAATGAGAGAAGTATTGACATATTTATTTTGTTTTTGCGATAAAAAACGAAAAAATGAGTGAACATGAAAGGATTGATTCAAAACATGCATGCTCATTTCATTATTATTACTATTTAAAAATAACAAGTTTACAAGCAAGTCACATTTAACAAACGAAGAAATTACAAATGAAAATGACGACCTAATGATCGACTGCACTGAGGAAACTCTCTCATGCTTTATTCATTGTTTGATTGGCCTTTTCATCCATTCCGAGATTGAGGTCAATAGGTTTGTTGAGACTGAGAAGGAGCTTCAAGTTTCATCAAGATTTGACACTGAATCCTCTGAGTCTTCTTCTTCTTCAGATCAGGTTCTCAACTTTTGTTGCATCTGGGAGACTTCGTTGATTCCTCTTGTCTTTAGTTTTTTAGCAGGCTCGTATGCTGTAGTCTTTTTGCTTATTTAAAATCCCTAACTTTTTCCTAGACCGCTCTTTCGAGTTTTTCAGTCAAACATGATAATACCCTTTTTTTTCTAAGTCCCCCTTTCGAATTTTTGACTTAGCGGGTTTTATTATTTTTTCCCTTTTGTTTTTCTTTTAGGCATAATTTTTTGATTGCGTCGGACAAGAGTAACTAATAATTAACTTGCACCTAAACTTTTACCCAGTGACAAGAGTAACTCATAATTAACTTTTGAAGAACTGGTTTGAAGGAGATGAGGAATTTATTGTTGTTGTTGTGACGACAAACACGAACCACGAACAACTCTTTGAGAAGTTGAAATAAGTTGTTGTTGAGCGTGTTCTTGAGATTGTGCCATTGTTGAAGAAGAACAAGGTTTGGTTTGTAGATAATTTTTTAGTTTGAAAGAGAGAAAGTGTAGGAAGTGAATGTAGCAAAAGTGTGGGAAGTGAGTTGATATAAGGGTTTTGCAATCATGAATAAAATATTGAACAGTGCACAAATCTGACAAGGGGTAAAGCGTGAAGATTTTACCTAATCCCAAGAAATTTATTCACCCAATGTGTCACTCAGCCATTGAAAAGCGGTTCAATTTTCTAAGACAAGTGTCTTTAAAACTATTCAAATAACCAAGAGTTATTGACAACTAATTAATCCAAAAACCGTTCAATATCCATAAGATAAAACGTTCAGCCAAACAAGTTCTGACTAGATACTTCTGAACTTATGAAACCTTCTCACTTAAGAAGACTCAAATGTTCAAAGTCAAAATATCTCAGAGTCTCATTAAACCATTATGATAAATTAACCACTATAAGATAATCATATTTTTTCATTCTGGACATATATCCATTTTTAAATTCTTTAGAATGAAAACAAATATATCTTCAACAAGGGATTTTGTAAAGATATCATCCCATTGATGGTCTTTATCAATAAATTTTAAGTTTAAAATTCCCTTCGGAACATAGTCACGTATAAAGTGATATTTAATCTCAATATGTTTAGCTCTGGAATGTAAAATAAGATTCTTAGATAAACAAATATCATAAGTATTATCATAGAAAATGAGAATGTTACTCTCATATATCTGAAAATATTTTAGCTGACTTTTCATCCATAGCATATGAGTGTTGCATCCAGAAGCTGCAATGTATTCAACTTCAATAGTTGATAGTGCTATGGTTGATTGCCTCTTGCTGGAACATGAGATAAAGTTGTCTCCCAGAAACTGACAGCTACCAAAAGTGCTTTTTCTTTCAAGTCTATCTCCAGCGTAATCAACATCACAATAGCCCACTAGCTTGTACTCTTTTGATTTTCTATAACACAAGCCAAGGTTAATAGTACCTTTCAAATACTTGAAGATCCTCTTAACAGCTGTTAAGTGGGATTCTCTAGGATCTGATTGGAAGCGAGCACATAAACAAACACTAAATAAAATGTCAGGTCTAGAAGCAGTTAAGTATAAGAGAGAACCAATCATACTTATGTATACCTTTTGCTTTACCTTTGCACTTATATCATCCTTCTCAAGGATACATGTAGGATGCATAAGAGTCTTTGATATCTTGCATTCTGACATGTCAAACTTCTTCATAAGTTCTTTAGTATATTTACTCTGATGGATATATGTTCCTTCTGGACTTTGATTAATCTGAATTCCTAGAAAGAACTTGAGTTCTCCCATCAAACTCATCTCAAATTCTGCCTGCAAGACTTAGGAAATTCCTTGCACAAAGAGGCATTAGCAGAAGCAAATATGATATCATCCACATAGATTTAAACAAAAAGGATATCATTTTTGAATTTTTTACAAAACAAAGTTGTGTCAACCTTCCCTTTGGTGAAATCATTTTCTAAAAGAAAATTTCTTACTCTTTCATACCATGCTCTAGGAGCTTATTTTAGACCATACAATGATTTCTTAAGTTTAAAAATAAAATTTGGGTTCTTATGAATTTCAAAACTAGGAGGTTGGTGTACATACACTTCTTCAGTTATGTAACCATTTAGAAATATACTCTTAACATCCACCTGATACAAGATGATGTTATGATTAACAACAAAGGAAATTAAGAGACAAATAGACTTTAACCTGGAAACTGGTGCAAAGGTTTATGTATAGTCAATCCACTCTTGCTAACTATAGCCTTGTGTAACTATTCTGACCTTGTTTCTTACTAACTCTCCTTGTTCGTTCAACTTGTTTCTGAAGACCCACTTTGTCCCAATGACATGAGTTCCTTTGGATCTTGGCACAAGATCCCTCACATCATTTCTAGAGAATTGATTGAGTTCATCTTGCATAGCCATAATTCACTATGTATCCAGAAGCGCTTCATCAACTGATGTAGGCTCTATAAGGGGCACCAAACTCAGAAGTGTCTCTTCAGAAGGCTTGAATGAGGATCTGGTTCCGACTGGTTTAGATCTATCTCACAGAATTATGTATTCAGAGTGTGAGGATATTTGTCCATGCTTACTCAGAGGAGTCTGAACTTCAACAACTTCTGATTGAGTAACTTCAGATTCTTTTTCCTCGGCATCTTTTGCTTCTGAAGTTTTACCTTCAAAACCTAAATAAGTGATCTCCAAATCAGCAAACTTCTAAACTAGCTTTTACTTTTCAGGGTCAAACTTATCATCAAATATAATATGAATTGATTCCTCAACAATTTGTTTTTCTCTTTTGTATACTCTATATCCTTTAGAGCGTTCAGAGTATCCTAACATAATACACTTTTGTGCCTTAGAATCAAACTTGTTCAAGTTGTCCTTAGGGTTCAACATAAAACAAGAACATCCAAATGGATGAAAATATGAAATGCTGGGCTTATGATTCTTCCACAATTCATAGGGAGTCTTACCCAAAATAGGCCTTATAGAGATCCTGTTCTGAATGTAACATGTTATGTTGACTGCCTCTTCCCAAAAGTGCTTAGCCACATTAGTCTCTTTGATCATGGTTATGGTCATTTCTTACAAAGTCCCATTCTTCCTCTCTACAACTCCATTTTGCTATGGAATTCTAGGGTAGGAGAAATCATGGGAAATTCTATTTTCATCAAAAAGTTTTTCAAAATCTTTATTTTCAAATTCTCCCCCATGATCACTTTTAACTTTAACAATTCTGAGATCCTTCTCATTTTTCTCTTGAGAGTAGAAGGTAGAAAACAAAGAATGTGACTCATCCTCGTGTCTTAATAATTTCACCCATGTCCATTTGTTATAGTCATTAATAATGACTAGTCTATACTTCTTACCATTGACAAAAGCAGTTTTCACTGGTCCAAAAAGGTCAATATGCAGAAGTTCCAATGGTCTGGAGGTGGAAACAACATTTTTTGCTTTGAAAGAAGTTTTAGAAAAATTGCTTTTATGACATGCTTCACAAAGAGAATCAGAAGAGAACTTCATATTTGGCAGGCCTTTGACTAAATTAAGCTTATTTAGCTGAGAAATCCTTCTCATGCTAACATGGCCCAATCGCATATGCCATGTCCATTGCTATTCATTTACAGACATTAGACATTTTACATTTTGATTTTTTAATTCAGAAAGCCTAATTTTGTAAATTTTGCTCTTCCTCTTTCCATTGAAAAGAACCGAGTCATCCTTCTGACAACAACTTTACATGACTTTTGATTAAAAATAACGTCATAACCATTGTCACTTAATTGACTTATGGACAAAAGGTTGTGCATTAATCCTTCAACTAATAAAACATTAATAATATAAGGGAGAGAATCGTTACCTACTGTTTTAGAGCCAATGATTTTCCCTTTATGATCACCTCCAACGCCAATGACGCCTCTAGGCTTAAGTTCCAGGATTTGGAATATATGCTTTATTCCCGTCATGTGCCACAAGCACCCATAGTCTAGGTACCATGACTGGTATCTTAACTGCACTACTAAGGATGTCTACGACATAAATTATCTTATGCTTAGGTGCCGACAACTTTCTGGGTCCTTTCTTGTTAGTCTTCCCAGAATTTTTAACAAACTTGGGTTTCTGTGCAGGATAATCATACACGTATGCATAGTTGAAATGGGAATGAACTTTTGCTTTGTCCTTAGGTTTTGAAAATGTTTTACCTTTAGGCACAACACCATTTTGTTTACCAAAAGGGACAAAATGGGAATGAATATTTTTTGGTTTATCATCTTTTTCAGAAGTAGATTCTTCATCAGAATCATAACTAGTTATTGAAGCTATTATGCTTCTACTTAAGATTCTAGTAATAAAGTTCTGAAAGGGTTTGTCATATTTCTTTATGAAATCATCATAGTCTATAGAGGCTTCTGAAAGATTTTCCTTCTCAAGTCTGGAACTCTTGCTCTGAAGCACAAAGTTATTGTTTTTCAAAATAATTTATTCTTCATTTAAACTTGAGAAATATTTCTTAAGCTTACAACATGCTTCTGACTCAGAAACATCAACATTTTTCAGATCTTTGTATTTATTCAGAAGCTTCTAATACTTATTCATAACTTCTGTTAAGCTGGATTCAAGTTCAGAGTGAGAAAGTTCAGCAAATACCTCTTCAGAGTCTGACTCAGATTCTGATTCTAATTGAATCTTCTCAGCTAGAGCTTCCGTGCATGCCATCAACACCACATTAGCTTGATTTTCCTCAGAGTCATCTTCTTAGGATTCTGAATCATCCTAGATAGCCATAAAACCCTTATTCTTCCCTCTGAAGTCTTTCTTCTTAGGTCTGTCTTTCTTCAGCTTGGGACATTCATTATTTTAATGACCTGGCTTCTTACACTCAAAGTAGATAACTTCCTTGTTGGCTCCAGCTTTCTTGGATCCATAAGTAGACTCAGAACAACCACTCATTCTTCTTTTTCCTCTGTATCTGCCTTGTCTTTTCTTCCAGAGTTGATTCACTCTTCTAGTTAGAAGACAAAACTCATCTTCTTCACAATCTTCTTCATATTCTTCTTCTTCTTTTTGAAATTCTAGTTATCAGACTTTGGATGTCACACTGGTTGTTATGACATCCAATTCTGCACAGACAGGGATTATGCAGAACTTAATAGTAAGTGCAGTAAATAACACAAGTAATTGTTCACCCAGTTCAGTCCAACATGACCTACATCTGGGGGCTACCAAGCCAGGGAGGAAATCCACTATTAGTAGTATCAATTCAAAGCTAAACTCACCCGTTTACAACTTATCACTTAATCCCTACCCAATGCAATTTCAATCTTAACCTAAGATCAGAGTTCCTACTCACTCCCCCTCAATCACCTCAGTGATATTAAAGACACTTTGAAGTCACACTTCAAAAACAACTCTTGATTATGCTTCACAGCTTAAATCAAGATACACAGCACTCACGCTTAAAAGCTTTGAGTGACACAACACTTACAACTCAATGAACACCCTATGCCAAAGCAATCATCTACTTGATAATGGCTTGGCTTACAAGATACGTCTAATACTAGACTCACAAAATACAGCAGTGAAGTATGATGGACACACTGACTCTTCACGCTTCAAAATCCCCAAGACTGAATGAAGGAATGCCTTCCTTTTTATATTGCAGCACCTGGGCTTTTGCACCTGTATTTTCCTGAATTTTAGGTCACACAAGTTCCCTCAAATTCAACATTTAGGTTGCTAACAAATAGGCTATTTGTTAGGTTCATTGAATGTAGCTTGGTTGTTGATTTCCTGGATTTTCTCTCAGTTGTTGAATCCCTAAAGAATAGCCTGAGAAAAAGCTGAAACAGAAAACTGAACAACCTACAAATTAGCACATGCTGTCAGGCACGAATGTCACGACATTCAGCTTGACATCAAGGTCCATATGCTGAGTCTGTTTTTCCAGAAAACAGACTGTACAAATTTGCTGACCTGTACATGATCAAAATGACCATACTACAGTAACAGCTTACATTAATAAATGTCAAAGTGTCCAACTTAACATTTACACAATTGGCCTTAAGTTAGTTCTGTTATTCTCTTGAAGAACAAACTAAGTAATATGCTGAAGTATAGCAGAACACCACTCTGCCTAATCTTCAGTAGCTGCTGTCAATGATGAATGTCACAACATCTAGTTTGACATTCAGTCAGTAGGCCTTATGCCAGGTCTGGTTCTTCCTTGATAACCAAACTGCAAATGAATACTAAGTTCTAACAGAACTTCTGTTCCTTAGTATCTGTTGACAGGAATGAATGTCACAACATTCAATAGTCCTGTGTTAGCTAGTCCTGCAGTAACTACAAAGTAGTCACACTTACATGTCATGACATCAGTCAAGACATTAGTGTTTTACCATATAATGCAGCCAATTAAACACCTACAAACTCCCCCTTTGGCAAATTTTTGGCTAAAACACTTTGATCCCCATAACAGAGTTCATGGCAGCGGAATACTACTAGCTAATACACTCAGAGTGGCAGCACACTCACACACATGGAAGTTAAACAAAAACTTCGCATAGCAGCACACACATATTAGAAGTTGCACCTAAACTTCAACATCAGCTGCAGGGGGGAATCTTCAGATCTGTCATGAAAGTCTGTTGTAGAGACCCACTCTGTTTGTCAGGGGTGTTGGTGGTTATTACTCCCCCTTTTTGTCACAAATGTTGCCAAAGCCAACAACATAGCCAGAGCACAATGACAGAGTTCCAGACTTGGTTTTACTTCACAGTTTCAACCAAGTTAACATCCACTTGATCTTGCTTCACAGCTTCGATCAAGTGATCACCCACTTTTGCTTTACAGTAGGTACCACCATATCAGATGCCATGATTTTGTTTCTGACATCCAGAACCACTCCTGCATGAACAGCATCCTTGAACTCCTGCAGGTACAGAGGTCTTCTCTCTGTAGGGTGTCTCCTAACCCTCTTGTATCCACCCTTGTTGCTAGCAGCATAGCTATGATCTGTTGACCATTCATAGCCTAGTACAAATTGTTTAATAGGCAGATATATTAAACAATTTATCCCAAACATCAGTGGTTGCTATAAGGTCTCAGAGAGACATATTCCCAGTTTGCTCCTTAAGTTTTCAAACTGAGTAGCATCCAGAGCCTTTGTAAATATGTCAGCCAGTTGAAGATCCGTGGCTACATGTTCCAAAGTGATCACCTTGTCTTCCACCAGATCTCTGATGAAGTGGTGCCTAATGTCAATATGTTTGGTCCTGCTATGTTGGATGGGATTCTTGGAGATGTTGATGGCACTGAGATTGTCACAGAACAATGTCATGACATTTTGAGTGACATTGTACTCAGTGAGCATTTGTTTCATCCAAACCAGTTGGGAGCAACTGCTTCCAGCAGCTATGTATTCAGCCTCTGCAGTGGACAGAGAGACACAGTTCTGCTTCTTGCTGAACCACGAAGAAACATCCACCTGATGTGCTTTTTCTGTCATCAGCACTTCCAGCCCAATCAGCATCACAGTACCCAGATAGGACAGGCTTAGACCCATGTGAATACAGCATCCCATAGTCACACGTCCCATTGATGTACTTGAGAATCCTTTTGACTTGATTCAAGTGGCTCACCTTGGGCTCTGCTTGGTATCTGGCACACACTCCAACTGCATAGGAGATGTCAGGTCTACTTGCAGTTAGATACAGCAGACTACCTATCATGCTTCTGTACAGGCATTGATCAACACTAGGCCCTCCATCATCTTTGGTTAGCTTCAGATGAGTAGGAGCTGGAGTCCTCTTGTGCCTGGCATGATCCATACCAAACTTCTTAACTATGTTCTTGGCATACTTGCTTTGGGAGAGAAATATAGAGTCCTCCATTTGGTTTACTTGCATTCCAAGGAAATAGGTCAGTTCTCCCACTAGACTCATTTCAAACTCAGATTGCATCTGGTGAACAAATTTTTTAACCATTTGTTCTGACATTCCACCAAAGACTATATCATCAACATAGATTTGAGCTATCATGATTTTGCCTTCTTCATCCTTCACAAACAAGGTTTTATCTATGCCACCCTTTCTGTATCCATTAGAGGTCAGAAATTCAGTTAGCCTTTCATACCAAGCTCTGGGTGCTTGCTTCAACCCATACAAGGCTTTCTTCAACTTGTATACATGCTCAGGTTGGTTAGGATCACAGAACCCTTTGGGTTGTTCCACATAGACTTCTTCATTCAGGTAGCCATTCAAGAATGCACTCTTCACATCCATTTGGAATAGCTTAAACTTCAGGATGCATGCTACCCCCAACAGCAATCTGATGGACTCAAGTCTAGCCACAGGAGCAAATGTCTCATCAAAGTCTACTCCTTCAACTTGAGTGTATCCTTGAGCTACTAGTCTTGCTTTATTTCTAGTAATTACTCCTTTCTCATCAGATTTGTTTTTGTAGATCCACTTGGTACCAATGATGTTGGACCCTTCAGGTCTTGGAACCAGCTCCCATACTTCATGCCTTGTGAACTGCTCGAGTTCCTCTTGCATGGCAATGATCCAGTATTCATCAGTCAGGGCTTCTTTCACATTCTTTGGTTCAACCTTGGAAACAAAGCAGGAATTTGAGTTTATTCCTCTTGACCTGGTAGTTACACCACTGGTGGGATCCCCTATGATAAGATCCTTAGGGTGGTCTTTCTGAATTCTGATAGATGGCACTTTGGTGGGTGCTTCTACTTCACATTCAGGAGGAGGTTCCTGTACTTCTTCAGGCTTGACTGGACTGTCAGTTGGACTATCAAGGAATGTTTCAACATCCTCCATGACATCGGTTCCTTCCTCTTCATCATCCACAATGACATTTATGGACTCCATCAGGACATTGGTCCTGTAGTTGAACACTCTATAGGCTCTGCTGTTAGTGGAGTATCCCAGAAATACGCCTTCATCACTTTTGGGATCTAGCTTCCTTCTCTGTTCACGATCTGTGAGAATGTAGCATTTACTTCCAAAAATATGAAAGTACTTCACAGTGGGTTTTCTACCCTTCCATATTTCATACAGAGTGGAGGAGGTTCCTTTTCTCAAGGTGACTCTGTTGTGAACATAGCACGCGGTATTCATTGCTTCAGCCCAAAAGTGCATAGGGAGTTTCTTTGCATGAATCATTGCTCTGGCAGATTCTTGAATAGTTCTATTTTTTATTTCAACTATTCCATTCTGCTGAGGAGTTATAGGGGAGGAGAACTCATGGCTTATTCCTTCAGATGAGCAAAACTCATCAAACTTGGAATTCTTGAATTCAGTACCATGATCACTTCTAATCCGGACCACACAACTGTCCTTTTCCCTTTGAAGTCTTATGCACAGATCTTTGAAGACATCAAATGTATCTGACTTCTCTCTGATGAAGCTTATCCACGTGTATCTGGAATGGTCATCAACCACCACGTAGGCATACTTCTTCCCACCAAGACTTTCAACCTGCATAGGTCCCATTAGGTCCATGTGCAACAGTTCCAGAACTCTGGAGGTTGTGGAATGTCCCAGCTTTGGGTGTGACATCTTGGTTTGCTTGCCCACTTGGCATTCTCCACAGACTCTTCCTTCATCAATCAGAAGCTTTGGCATTCCTCTGACTGCTTCCTTGGATATGATCTTCTTCATTCCCCGTAAGTGGAGATGTCCAAGTCTTCTATGCCACAGCTTCACCTCCTGTTCTTCCTTGGCTGAGGAGCATGTTGTGGAAAAGTTAGAGAGATCAGGTTCCCACAGGTAGCAGTTGTCTTTGGACCTGGTTCCTCTCATAACTTCCTGATTGTCACCATTTGTCACAATGCACAGCTCCTTAGTAAACTGAACATGAAAACCTTGATCACACAGCTGACTTATGCTGATGAGGTTTGCAGTTAGTCCTCTTACTAACAGCACATTGTTCAGTTTTGGCACTCCAGAACAGTCCAGTTTGCCCACACCTCTGATTTTTCCTTTGGCACCATCACCAAAAGTCACATAGCTGGTGGTGTGAGGTTGAATGTCTACCAGTAGATTTTCCATACCAGTCATATGTCTTGAGCATCCACTGTCAAAGTACCAGTCTTCTCTGGAAGAAGCCCTTAGGGCAGTGTGTGCTATCCTAGCATACCATTGTTGCTTCTTAATGGGAACACATCGGTTACGTGTTTTATGCTTAGGTCTGACATGTGAGGCTCTGTTAGGGAAGCCATGAATCCAGTAGCAAAAGGCTTTTATATGTCCAAGCCTGCCACAGTGGTGACACCTCCAATTCTGGTATATTCTCTTCTGATGATCATTCATCCTAGCTCCTCGATGTTGAGACATTGACTTTGACATCTGCTTGAACTTCTGAACTCTAGCCTTTGGGCGTTTGTGTTCAGCTCTTTTTCCAACTCCTAGCCCAGATTTGGTTCCAGACTGCTGTCCCACCTTTAGAATTTCTTCCAAGGTGTCAGTTCCCTTATTCATCATTCTGATGGATTTGGTCATCTGGTTCAGCTTGGAGGTCAGCAGGGCTATCTCATCATTTAGCCCCTCTATGGTAGACATTTGCTTCTGTCTCTCATCTTCCAGTTCCTTGATGAGTTTCTTCTGCTTTTCTCCTTGTGCACGCACTTCAGCACTGGTGGTACACAGCTTCTTATATGTTGCAGCAAGTTCATCAAATGTCAGCTCATCTGCACTTGTGTCATCTTCAGAGACACACACACTGGTTAGTGCAGTGACATGTTTGGCAGATTCTCCTTCAGATTCACTTTCAGAATCTCCTTCAGACCATGTGATAGCTAGCCCCTTATTTTGCAATTTGAGGTAAGTAGGGCATTCAGCTCTGACGTGTCCATACCCTTCACAGCCATGACACTGGATTCCCTTCCCATGGTTGAACTTCTCCTCAGAAGTTGATCTTTTCTTAATGTCAGTCGGGATGTTCTTGACATTAGGTCTCCCTCTTTGATCAATCTTCTTCATGAACTTGTTGAATTGCCTCCCAAGCATGGCTAAGGCTTCTGATATACTTTCATCACCTCCTGTATATCCTTCTTCTGACTCCTCTTCAGCATTTGATATAAAGGCTATGCTTTTCTTCTTCTCAGCATACTCACCTAAGCCCATTTCAAAGGTTTGGAGAGAACCAATGAGCTCATCTACCTTCATATTGCTGATGTCCTGAGCCTCCTCTATGGCAGTGACCTTCATAGCAAACCTCTTAGGCAAGGACCTGAGAATCTTTCTTACAAGTTTCTCTTCAGTCATTTTCTCACCTAGTCCACCAGAGGTGTTTGCAATTTCAAGAATATTCATGTGAAAGTCATGAATAGTCTCCTCCTCTTTCATCCTCAGATTTTCAAACTTGGTTGTCAACATCTGAAGTTTGGACATCTTCACCTTAGAAGTACCTTCATGAGTTACCTTGAGGGTATCCCAAACTTCCTTAGCTAGTTCACAATGGTGCACCAGCCTGAAGATGTTCTTAGTGATTCCATTGAACAGTGCATTCAAGGCTTTGGAGTTTCCAAGAGCTAATGCCTCTTGTTCCTTGTCCCAATCTTCTTCGGGAATCTGCACACTGACTCCATCTTCACCAGTCCTCGTTGGATGTTCCCATCCCTTGTTGACAGCTCTCCAGACTTTGCTGTCTAGAGACCTTAAGAAGGCTATCATGCGAGGCTTCCAGTCATCATAATTAGATCCATCCAACATGGGTGGTCTGTTTGAGTGTCCTAAATCCTTGTCCATGGTACTAGAAAGTAACTTCCCTAGATCTCACCCAGAACTTCACAGGCAGGGTGCCTGCTCTGATGCCAATTGAAATTCTAGTTATCAGACTTTGGATGTCACACTGGTTGTTATGACATCCAATTCTGCACAGACAGGGATTATGCAGAACTTAATAGTAAGTGCAGTAAATAACACAAGTAATTGTTCACCCAGTTCAGTCCAACATGACCTACATCTGGGGGCTACCAAGCCAGGGAGGAAATCCACTATTAGTAGTATCAATTCAAAGCTAAACTCACCCGTTTACAACTTATCACTTAATCCCTACCCAATGCAATTTCAATCTTAACCTAAGATCAGAGTTCCTACTCACTCCCCCTCAATCACCTCAGTGATATTAAAGACACTTTGAAGTCACACTTCAAAAACAACTCTTGATTATGCTTCACAGCTTAAATCAAGATACACAGCACTCACGCTTAAAAGCTTTGAGTGACACAACACTTACAACTCAATGAACATCCTATGCCAAAGCAATCATCTACTTGATAATGGCTTGGCTTACAAGATACGTCTAATACTATACTCACAAAATACAGCAGTGAAGTATGATGGACACACTGACTCTTCACGCTTCAAAATCCCCAAGACTGAATGAAGGAATGCCTTCCTTTTTATATTGCAGCACCTGGGCTTTTGCACCTGTATTTTCCTGAATTTTAGGTCACACAAGTTCCCTCAAATTCAACATTTAGGTTGCTAACAAATAGGCTATTTGTTAGGTTCATTGAATGTAGCTTGGTTGTTGATTTCCTGGATTTTCTCTCAGTTGTTGAATCCCTAAAGAATAGCCTGAGAAAAAGCTGAAACAGAAAACTGAACAACCTACAAATTAGCACATGCTGTCAGGCACGAATGTCACGACATTCAGCTTGACATCAAGGTCCATATGCTGAGTCTGTTTTTCCAGAAAACAGACTGTACAAATTTGCTGACCTGTACATGATCAAAATGACCATACTACAGTAACAGCTTACATTAATAAATGTCAAAGTGTCCAACTTAACATTTACACAATTGGCCTTAAGTTAGTTCTGTTATTCTCTTGAAGAACAAACTAAGTAATATGCTGAAGTATAGCAGAACACCACTCTGCCTAATCTTCAGTAGCTGCTGTCAATGATGAATGTCACAACATCTAGTTTGACATTCAGTCAATAGGCCTTATGCCAGGTCTGGTTCTTCCTTGATAACCAAACTGCAAATGAATACTAAGTTCTAACAGAACTTCTGTTCCTTAGTATCTGTTGACAGGAATGAATGTCACAACATTCAATAGTCCTGTGTTAGCTAGTCCTGCAGTAACTACAAAGTAGTCACACTTACATGTCATGACATCAGTCAAGACATTAGTGTTTTACCATATAATGCAGCCAATTAAACACCTACACTTTTGCTTTAAAAGGTCTAGTCTTTTCAGAATTTCCCAAATACTTCAGAGCAACATATTTGCTCTCTCTCTCTCTCTCTATCTATCTCTCTCTCTCTCTCTCTCTCTCTCTCACACACACACACACACACACACACATACACACACACACACACAAAGTCTCATCTTCTTTAAGCTCAATTTCGTGTCTTCTTAAAGAACTAACAAGTTCTTCAATAGTGGTGTTATTCAGATCCTTTGATAACTTCAACGCAGTTACCATATGTCTCCATATTTTAGGTAAACTTATGATGATCATCTTCACATGATCAACAATATAATACTCTTTGATTAGGACCTTTAATCCTACAACAAGAGTTTGAAACCTTGAGAACATGTTCTCAATAGTTTCACCGTCTTCCATCTTGAACGTTTCATATTTCTGAATCAAGGAAAATGCCTTGGTTTCTTTGACTTGAGCGTTTCCTTCATGAGTCATCCTCATAGAATAAAATATTAACTTTACAGAGTCTCTATTTATTATCTTCTCGTACTCAGTATATGAGATGGTGTTCAACAAGATAGTTCTAGCTTTGTGATGATTTTTATGATCTTTCTTCTATTGTTCTATCATCACTTTTCTTTCTATTTTGTTGCCACTAGCATCTACAGGATGTATGTAGTCATCAACCATCACATCCCATAGATCTATATCATAACCTATAAAGAAGCTTTTTATTGTATCTTTCCAATAATCAAATCTTTCTCCATCAAAAATAGGAGGTTTAACGTTATAGTGACCTCTATCAACAACAAGAACAACTGGAGGTGGGATAACATCCATTGTGTTTCATAAACTGGATCTTTATCTGACACATTTAAATGTTTGATAACCTTATCAATATCAGAACCAAAGCTCTGATTCTAATTAAAGGTGACAAGAAACACAAGAAATGGGAGGTTTGAATTGGGTTTCCAAGATCAAAACTTTCCGTACCCAAAACACTCAAAGATAGAACAAGAACAAAAATAAATGAACACAATTATTTTTATCCTGGTTCACTGTTAACTAAGTTACCTCAGTCCACCCGTCAAGGTGATTTCGTCTTATACAGAAGGACTTAATCCACTATAATAAACTGATTACAAACACACAAAGACTAACTGGCAATGTATTCTTGAGTAATTTTAAGTATACCTTAGTCATTCAAGGAATACAAAATTAATTAATGAGATACAAGAAATGTGTTAACAAGATTGTTTCTAAAAAAACAGATTACACAAATTTTAATACAATGAATTATCACACAAACACGAACAAAAGCTCTATGTGTGCTTTATTTTCTCTATACATAAGAATAATATTCAGTTAAGCAAAAGTGTTGTGTGCAGTAATGTGAATTGGCAACTTGTTCATTCTTCCAAGTCTCCTTTAGAGGGTAGAGATGGAATACCAAAATGCAGTTGTATCCTTGCATAACGGTTTGAAAAATGGGAGGAAAAATGGTACAATAGTACAATCCTTAGCCCACAAAATCAGGATAGTGGAAGGAATATTTGATCTTGTACTGTGTACTATTTTCCTTATGTAAAACCTTTTGATATTATCTCTTAATCTTCAGAGGATTCTGAATGAATGTTGTTGAAGCATGTTTAGAAGGATCAAGAATTTGGTTGAGAGAAACTTCAGAACCTTGGCCTTCAAAGTCTTGACATAGTTCCTCAGAACGTGGTCTTCAGATTCTGGTGACACAGTTCAGAATGTTGAGAATACAAAATATTGAATGCTTAACAAATCTTCAGAGGCTCTTCTATCAGAGTCACAGTCAGAAGCTTTAGCATAAACGTTCATCATAATCATTGTTTAAGAGCGTTCCAGAACTTTACATAATCTTGTAAAGCACACTTTTATATCTCTTTAGAGTCAAAGTGTGTTGAGTCCAAAATCTGATGACGCCACACACCAAATCTTCATAATCAGAACTTGTTAGCAAAATCTACACACTAGACAAAACCATTAGGGTACAAAATTGTTTTCTAAGAAACAATGTATTGTTATCATCAAAACTAAAGACCATATGCATAACCAACTCTTATTCTTATAGAGGTTATCCTGGTAAATCCTTTGTTTGGTTTCCGAGATCAATCAGCCAATATCTAATTCTTGGTTCATGAGTTTAGCCTGTGAAAAACTCTATTTGATTTGAGGGATCAACCTATTAAATTCTCTTAGTTGATTCTAATAAGATTCTTTGACATAACCTAGTAAAAGGCACAAAGATATTATTATTGAAACTCTCGAAAAGTTTTCTTGAGGAGAGGAGTAGACCAAGAGATTGACCGAACCTCTATAAATCCTGGTGCAATCTCTCTTAACTCTCTCTATTTACTTTTAGTTATTTACTTTTCTTTACATTTTTGTCTTTCCATTTTCCGCTTCTATTATCTCCATTTTTAACTATACTAACACAAATTTTTGTTTTTAGTAATAAAATATTAATTAGTCATGATTTTTTAACACCACAATTCGCTCTCCTTCTTGTTTTGGGAGTGACTTGTTCAACAAATAACATTGCCTCTTACGATATTCCTCTTCACGACCCTAATATTGTCAGTCAACGTGCTCCACAAATCCCTGAATAAAATCTTAATCATTCAAACGATATTACAAAAGAGAATGAATTACAAGAAACATGGTTGTCAAACTCGCGGGTAGAGTTGTAAACTCGTACGAGTGTACGATTTTAGGAAGCAAAAATCAGTAAAATCGTGCATAGAATTGTTTTTTGATTAACTCGGGTAGACTCGCACAAACTTGCGAGTCTATGGAGAGTTTACGAGTTTATATGTTTTTTTTAAATCCCCAAAAATGGCCCAAATTCCCCAAAATTGATTTTTTATTTATTTATAAAAAAACCTTATTATATTGCTTGTACGACGATACATTTAGAATTAGAAACATCCTTCTCCCAGTCTCTTCCTTTAAGAATGACGATTCAAAGGCGTCTCAAAAGAGCCTACTTCTTCATTGACATTTCTTTCTCCCTTCATCGACGGTGTAGTCGTGTTTGTCTCTTGTTGTATTCACGGTCGTCTTTCATCCTTTAGGTTTGCTTTTGTTCCCTCTTTATCTTGTGTTCTATTGATATGTGTTTCAAAAAGTTATTTGTTGTTGCTCATTTCTATTCGTTTCTTACTATGTGTTTTGTAAAGTTGTTCGTTGTATCTCTGTTATGTGCATTTGCGATTATTTGTGTTCTTGCTCTATTTGTTACGTTCGTTGTTGTAAATCAACCCTTCATTGTGTATGTGTTCTCTTGTATGTTTCAATTTGATGTTTTTTCTCCAAGCATATATGAGGTCATTTTGGCTTACTACTTTCATACAATCATACCCCTGCATATGAAGTTTGAGTAATGAAATTCACATTATAACATGAAATTGAATCTTTCAGTAGTTTCTATTACTATGTGTTTCACTTGCTTTGTATCATTTGTATCATTATATGTTCCTCTTTATTCGTTAATTTTGTATGTGATTTAATTTTGATTGTTGGATTATTCATTAATTTTGAATTATGCATGTTTTAAATTGAATGTATTTAATTTGATTCCCTTGTTTCACTTGTTGTATGTGATTATTCATTCACTAAACATTGTTTTATTTCTAATGACTTTTGTTTCTATTCTTGTGTTTTGATTGAAGTTATGTATTTATTTCCTTCTTTTTATTTTGTTATAACTTGTTCTCTTTGTTGCTTGCTTTCTGTTTCAAAATGTATTTGAGCAAAACAATTGTGTCTGTTGTTGCTCTTAGTCCTAGAGCCAAAGGCACTTTTTTTTTACTGGAAGTCAAAATGATATTGGATGACAACATGCTGAAGATATTCATTCTAGGGGTGTACATGGGTTGGGTAAACCCAACAAACTCGACCAAACCCACCTAAATCAACCTAAAAAATGGATCGACAGGTTATTAGGTGGGGACAGTTTTAAAAAATGAAAAACCTTTCAAAACAATTGGGTTCTGGGTAAACCCGAACCCAACCCGCAAAACCCATGGGTTATTAGGTGATTCTTTTGACTCTTTTTGTAATTTGATGAGTGACGCCTTTGATTTTTTTAATCTTAGTTGCTTCATCTATAGTCTCTTGAACATTTTTTTATTTTGTGAGACATGATTTTAAATTATTTAGGATGTTGCATTTTGATTGTTTTGATTCTAATTCTTGTAAGTTGAAAGTATTTTATGCACTTCTAGGTACAATCGTAATGCAACTTTGGATTTTGTAAGTATCTTTATAGTTGGATCATTTTTTGTAAAAAAAAAATATAACACATCATTTATAATTATATAAGAAAGAAAAAAAGATAGAAAATTAGGTAATCCACTATCCAACCCACAAATTTGTGGTTTTATCCAAACCGACCCAATGTTGTCATGAGTGATTATTTTACCTCACCCGAACCGGTATTACCCTATATGGGTAGGGTAATGATTTTGGGTAAATTCAACTTAAACCGACTCTTATACACCCGTAATTCTTTCAGATGATGACTGGATAACTAATGATCCTAATGAAAAAAATGTGCAAACTGAAGTTAATGTTGAGCAAGATGATATTATTATTAACCATGTTGTGGGAGTTGGTGTTGTTATTACTAATGTTGTGCAAAGTGGTGGTGATAGAAATGTTGAATTATGTGGAAGTGAAACTTCAAGCAATCCATCTTTGATTAATGATGGAAAAGGTGTTTCATCTCGGACAGAGTTTGATAATGATAGTCAAGATACCAATGAGGATTATATGGAAGCTTTGGTTGTTTAAAGTCATTAGCATATATGTTTTATGATTTTTTAATTTATGTAGCATCCAATTAAGAAGAGATTAATTCTTTAAGTCTTTAAATACATATTTTCATATTTCGTTTGTTTTATTATAGAGTTTTTTAATTAAGTTTGTTATGGAGTATGAAATTTAAATTTTGATATTAATTGGTATTCTAATATATATATATATATATATATATATATATATATATATATATATATATATATATATATATATATATATATATATATATATATATATATATATATATATATATATATATGATGTGTGTATCATATATGTATCACTTCCAAAAAAAAAGTAAGTTATTTTTAATTTTCCTAAAACTCATACAAGTATGGAGTCGAGTCTACCGACTCATTATGAGTATGACAACCTTGGTCACCAAGTGTCATAAGAAGGTACATCTCTAGTTATATTATTGGTGAAGAAAAAGCTTGAATAAATGAGTTGTATATTCTGGTTGTGTTCAACACTAATGAAGATCTAATCACTTATTAGGAAGTTGTATAAAAGAAAGAATGGAAAACGACTATATATTTGAAGATAGATATGGATGAAAGTAACAACACTTGGAAATTGTCGGTGCTTCTCCCATGAAGCAAAAAATATTGGAGTCAGATGGATCTATAAGACTTAATACAATGAAAATAACAAGGTTGAAAAGCACACAAAAGAATTATTAGTGAACGGGTACTCTCAAGAACATGAAGTTAAATGGAAAGGGGTCTTTTTACCTATAGAAAGGTGAGACACTATCAAAATTATGTTGTCGTTAGCTACTAGTAATTGGTGATATGTCTTTCAATTTTATGTCAAAGTGATTTCTTATAAGTGTATTTCATAAGTTTATTTTTGAAGAACTTTAGGTGCAATCTCAACTCATTAAATCATATTTCATAAGGAGTCTTCACTCATTTCGGTGCAATTATGAGTTTTCACGGTCTTTGTAGAAGTTTGCATCTAGACGACCTTATGAGTTACTCTAATCATGTTGTCTTTGAAGCTTCAGGTTCCTTGATACATTATATTTGATTTTAGCACTTCATTGAAACCTTGAATACTCTCCATGATGAGGCTTGAGATGACTTCAGGATGAACAATATCTCATAGACAATTAGAAATATATCATCAGAGATCAACATGATCAAGTAACAGATTTTCAACAGGATTCCACCGAACATTTGAGTCATCATCAAAACCACCATTATCAACACATGATAAAAAACATCAACTGAAATCTTTTGTACTTACAAGAACATAAATCCATATAATTCATTTCATTATTCTTAGTCACATGATCACTAGTTTCAACTCTTTCTTCATCACTTATGACATAAGAAATTAAATCCCTCTCAAAGGATTTATTTTAGTTACAAAACTTTGATTATTCAAAGAAAAGGTCTCTACTCATATTTATACTCTTAGCAATAGGATCATATAACATATAGGAATCTAAATCATCACTCATATCTAACATGACACATCTTATGTTGTTTCCACCTAACTTCTTTATGTGTGTAAAAAATATGCATATGTGCTATGTAACCAAATACTCTAAAGTGAGGCTCGACTCTGAAGCTAGAGGAAATAAACCCAAACGTATCGCACGCTCAAAGGTACAACAAAGTCACCATCGAACTTTATTTATTCCCGAAGGAAAGGCAAAACATTGATAAAACCCATGGGAGAGAAAAATGGGAAAGGCAGTCGGTTATGCAAGGGGAAGGTATTAGCATCTCTCATATCTGTTGTACTCAACATGAACCGCTTTGATTGTTCTTGCTTGAATGCGTGTTCTATCTAAAGGTTACTCGTAAAAGGATAAAAGAAAAGAATAGATAGAGTGCTTGGAGAGGATTAAGGTCCTCATGCCTACGTATCCTTATAGTGCAATAAAGAATTGAGAGCTCCGTAGTTCACATAACTATTGGTGGGAGTTGAAAGAAGAGTGATAACAAATATGGTTTGAACCAAAGGATAATATCTTTTGAACCCATAGGGTAGGTATGTATGAACCAAGGAGGAAAATGGCATATTGGCCGAAAAATAAAGGGTATTGCCTATAGAAGGCTCTAAGGTAAACACAGGGATAACTTGTCAATGAGACAAACAAATAGGCTCTTGGTTCAGAGGCAGGCATCGATTATTATCCCAAAAGCATATATGTGTAATACCCCAAAATTTACCCTTCATTTTTCCTGGAAGCATACGCTTTACACCTCATGCATGCATTCATTTTTAGGTCATTTAGCATTTGCATTTCATCATGGCAATCGGAATCGGATCCAAGAAGCTTGAACATCATCCAGGACACTTTGTGGGCTCTATTTAGATGATCAGTCAACACAAGGGAAAGACTTGAGTTACTTCCAACAGAGGTCTATTCGTCAGTCAAAACGTTAATCTTGAAGGAGAAAAGGTTGTTCATGAGCTGTCATGCTCGCTAGGCGAAGCCCACGTGTTTTGAAAAAAAAAACGAAAAACGAAAAAAATAAATAAATAAATAAAAGAAAAAATCTTGGACTTGGACCTCTCTCATTTGAGCCCACAGGTCCACAAAATCAGGTTATAAATTCAGAGTTTCAGTGAAACAAAATTTAATTCTATTCCTATTACCCTGTCTGGGAAAAAGATAGTGAGAGAAGAACCCTGAGGAAAAAGAAAGTGAGACAAGAGCTAACAGAGTTCAGAGCAATCTCCAGAGACTGAAGGGAACTCATCGGCAAAGAACCAATTCCCTCTCATATAAACCCTCAGTTTGCTTTGCAAACCCAACTGGCCAATTCAATTTCATCGGTCTCTCCAATCAGGTTTGCCCTTATCCCCATTACTCTATGCCTTTAATTTGAATGCTCTGAATGTATGAGGTATTATGGGTGAATTTGATACCCTTTTGATGCATGTGTTTGACAAGAGGTTTAGGCCTCCTACCCTTGGTTGCTTTTTGTGAGCTTTTTGTGAATTGAAAGGGCATGATTCATGTGGTTACATTTTGATTTGGGGGCAACTCTTGGTTACCCTATCTTGTTTCACTAACCCTTTTGTTGAGTTTTTTGTGAAGGCACATGACTTTTGCAGGGATAACTTGCGTGGTTTCCCACTTTATTTGTGGGATAACCCCTGGAGGTTCATTCCGATTACCTGTACTGACCCACTTTCTTTGATGATGTTAACTTGGAAGGATCCTTGGGTTTCCCATTCCTCTAATTGCTGTTACTTCGGATCTTTATCCGTGTGGTACTTTTACATTTTTCCCGCATTTTACTGCTTTCCTAGCTGGAAGACCTCGATAGGGGGCAATGTTTCTGTGTGTGTTTTTTTTTACAGGTTCCTTCGTCCAGGACTCCTTTTGCATGAGCATCCCAAACCCTAACCCTTCATTGATTTTTCTTCTCCTAAACACACGTTTACTCCTTCTACTACAGGTGAGTAAGTCTCCAAAGGTCGAGCATCCGGTAGATTGCGTAGTAACGTCGTTCGTCCAAAACCCAATCCATAACCCCGTAGTTAGCCGAACTACGGCTTGCTCTGATTCTCATCCCAGATGAGATACGTAGGCATAAGACGCGATGTCTTAGCGAGAACACATCCCCCCAACCTATAGGTCAGCCGAGCTACGAAGACTCTGATTCTCATATTCAAATGAGATACGTATGCAGTGGATACGACATCCGCGCGAGTCATTCTCATTTAACCCCTTTTTTTATTAAATAACACATTAGATAAACTCACACCCTTTAGACAAGAACTACAAAAGTGGATCCCATAGAGTACTACGGATGCGTAGGGGTGCTAATACCTTCCCCTCGCATAACCGACTCCCGAACCCAAGATTTGGTTGCGAGACCTTGTCTTTTCCTTTCCTCTTTTCAGGTTTACTTCGAGCGTTTCCTTTCCCTCCTTTGGGATAAATAACGCACGATGGCGACTCTTCTGTCATTTTCTTTCGCCGGTTGTTTTTCCGCACACCGTATTTTTCAGGTTGCAACAACTGGCGACTCTGCTGGGGACCCGGTTTCCCTAAGCGAGTCCCTCCTATCTTTTGTAGTTTGTTTGTTTATTGGGTGTTCATGCTTTTGTACAGTTATTTATTTACCTGCTTTACCTTATTGCATTGTGTACATATCATTGCTGTATCTGTTGGCTGGCTATGGCTGCTTGGTGATCTTTGTGAGATGAGTTCTATACTCGGACTCGAGTGCACTTAGGATAGGAGAATGGCATAGTCTTGTCGACTTGTGTGGAGTTATTCCTTAGTAAGTTGACTTGCAAGCCCATTCACTTGGTGGAGGTCATGTTGAGATCAATAATGCCACACAAGTAAGTTGTGGTTAGACATTACTTTTTCCAATATAGACCTTAGAAGCCGAGGACCTTAGTTTACCAAACCCATCTTGGCCTATTCGTAGGACGTAGTGCGAAAGTCGTTCAAGTATAAGATTTGATACGATTGTTACGCGATACTACACTCATAAGAGTCTCTCTTGAGAATATTTTTGGAATACGAGTAGTCGTTCCTCCGATAATATCCGAAAGATGGAATTATGACTATGGGAACCTTTTCTAGAACATGTTTGGCAGATTTAAACCTTAGTACACTCCTTTTGGGTGGTTCTTAACCTAAACTCCATGCTCGTGACTTGCAACAAACCCTTGATTCATGGTTGATCCGATCAGGTATCCTTAATATCAATGAAACTTGGGTGTTGATAAGGTGTAAACCATAATCCACCAAAATGGGTGGTTGATATTAAGGATAACATGATCCATCCCATGACCTTTGTTTGGTGTGCTCTTAATTTCTCTCCAGACAGTGCAACCTGACAGATGTTCAAGCAGATACAGCGATCCTGATTCCCATGCCACTGTACTGCATTCACATCATTTTGCATTCATAATCATTCACACATGTTTATCCATTTATGTGGGGTTTATATCTTCTACTTGATTCTAGTCGGAATTTTCTTGGTTCTCATCAACGACTTAGTCTTTTTTTTACATCATTTATCTATTGAGAGACTGGAATCAAGGGGGTAGAATACCTTTGGAATTGATAAACATGTCATTGCATTTACATATTCATTAGCATGTCTTGCATAACAGGTATCACCACAGTGTTCTCATTTTGTTTGGTGTTCCATTATCAGGATAGATGACCCAAGCATTCACCGGTACGGTACCCGCAGAAACCAACAGAGAGTAATGGAGAGCCTACAGGCAGAGTTCGCCGAGATGAAAATCCGCATGAATCAATTCATGGATGTGGTTCAAGGGGTGGCTCAGGGACAACAAGAGCTCAGGCAGATGATACAGAGGAATCCCCCTGCTCAACCAGAGACGGTGACTGATCCTCTAGCTGGAGAGGCTAATGAACCCAATGGACCGGGGCCTATCCCAATCCTACATGTCACCTCCGGTCAACAGCCCGTTCATGATGATCAGGACGATCAGTTCCCCCTACTGTAGGAAGACTTTGGTATGGGTCATGGTGTGGACCCCATGTTTAGAAGATTGGAAGAGAGGTTGAAGGCAGTGGAAGGACAGAATCCTCTGGGAGTAGATGTTGCTGACTTGGGGCTGGTCCCAGGTGTGAGAGTGCCACCGAAATTCAAGGTCCCGATATTTGACAAATACAATGGCAACTCTTGCCCGAAGACCCATGTGCAAGCCTATTTCCGTAAAATGGTTGCATACTCCGATGACGAAAAGTTGCTTATGTACTTTTTCCAGGACAGTCTAGCTGGGGCATCCCTGGAATGGTATATGAGGCTGGACAGAGCCCACATCCGTTGCTGGAGGGATTTGGCTGAGGCTTTCGTGAAGCAGTATCAGTATAATGCAGACATGGCTCCGGACAGAACTCAACTTCAAAATCTGTCTCTTAAAAGCAATGAATGCTTCAGAGAATACGCTCAACGCTGGAGAGAAACAACTTCCCGTGTTCAACCTCTTATGTTGGAGAAGGAAATGGCTAACATGTTCATGAACACTCTGCCAGGACCTTATTTGGAGCGCCTGGTGAGTTGCAATGCCTCCAATTTTGCTGATGTAGTCTCTACCGGAGAGAGGGTGGAGAATTACCTGAAGACATACAAGACCCAGAGCGGAGATGGATCTTCATCAGGGGTGAAGAAGCCGTTCATTCAGGGACAAAAGAGGAGAGAAGGGGATGCAAGTGCCATATCTTCTTATCAGAACAGGGATAACCGGAGGAATAACTTTCAGAACTATCATCAGCAACCGTATGTTGCGGCTGTGACCATTCCAGCTACAGCACCACTACAACAACAACAACCACAGCGTCAACCAGCTCAGTACCAACCACAACAACCGGGTAACAGACCCGCCTATCAACCGAGGCCAAGGACGATGGACCGACGTTTCGACACTCTTCCAATTTCGTACGCTCAGTTGCTTTCTAGTCTTCAACAACTACAACTTGTGCAATTGCGCACTCTGGCTCCTCCCGTTGGTAGGCTTCCGGTGGGTTATGACGCCAACGTTAGGTGTAGCTTCCACTCTGGGGCACCTGGCCACAATATTGAGAACTGCAAAGCTTTTAAGCACGTAGTTCAGGACCTCATTGATTCAAAGGCCGTTAACTTTACACTAGCTCCTAATGTCGTCAACAATCCCATGCCCCAGCATGGTGGAGCCAACGTTAACATGGTTGAAGGAGAAGTCAAATTAGTCTCTGCGGTCAACAATGAAGATGGGGATAGTGATTGCGACATCGATAACTGGGTGCGTCCGAGGATCCCGGGTGAAGTTCTCAATAATTGGTCTTCTGAGGAGATTGTCCAAGCCACTTGTCTAGAGGAGTAATTTTCTTTGTTTATTCATGCATATCCAAGTCTTACATTCCGCCAGGGCGTAATGACTCATTGTAGGGCTCATCTATGTGACACTTGCATTTTTTATCATAAATAAAGGACGTCTTTTTGCATTCAAATATTTCGTTCCCTGTCTTTCTATTTTTGCAGTTTTTCAAAAAAAATGGCAATGTTTTGTTTAGTTTCCACTTTCTTTTTTTTCAGACTCATAAGCACATACCATCACTCATGCAGATGCACATCACCAGATCCTATTGATAACGGTTCTGCTATGGCTCGCTTCGACTTTGAAAATCCAATCTTTCAAGCTGAAGAAGAGGGTGATGAAGACTGTGAACTCCCTGAAGAACTTACCAGGTTATTAAGACAAGAGGAAAGGGTCATTCAACCGCATCAAGAGTCTGTTGAAGTGATTAATCTCGGCACCGAGGACGCCAAGAGAGAAATCAAGATAGGGGCTGCTTTGGAAGACAATGTGAAGAAGGGGTTGATTGAATTGCTGCAAGAGTATGTTGACATCTTCGCTTGGTCTTATCAGGACATGCCAGGGCTTGACACAGACATCGTGGTACATTGCTTGCCGCTCAAAGAAGGTTGTCCTCCGGTCAAGCAGAAGCTCAGAAGAACAAGACCAGAGATGGCTGTCAAGATAAAGGAAGAAGTGCAAAAATAGTTGGATGTAGGGTTTCTAGCAGTCACAAATTATCCGCCATGGGTTGCAAATATCGTTCCGGTACCTAAGAAGGATGGAAAGGTACGGATGTATGTTGACTACCGGGATCTGAACAGGGCTAGTCCTAAAGATGATTTCCCCTTACCTCACATTGACGTTTTGGTGGATAACACGGCTCAGTTCTCGGTATTCTCCTTCATGGATGGCTTTTCTGGCTATAATCAAATTAAGATGGCACTAGAAGACATGGAGAAGACAACATTCATAACCCCATGGGGCACCTTCTGCTACAAGGTGATGCCGTTTGGTCTGAAAAATGCCGGAGCAACATATCAGCGAGCGATGGTGACTCTGTTCCATGATATGATTCATCATGAAATTGAGGTTTATGTTGATGATATGATTGCCAAATCTCAGACAGAAGAAGAACATTTGGTGAATTTGCAGAAACTGTTTGAGCGTTTGAGGAAATTCAAGCTGAGGCTTAATCCGAACAAGTGTACTTTTGGGGTGAGATCTGGAAAGCTACTGGGTTTTATTGTTAGCGGAAAAGGGATTGAGGTGGATCCGACCAAAGTGAAAGCGACAGGAAATGCCTGAGCCAAGAACAGAGAAACAAGTCCGTGGTTTCTTAGGGAGGTTGAACTACATTTCAAGGTTCATCTCTCACCTAACAACCACGTGTGAGCCAATATTCAAATTGTTGAGAAAAGATCAGGCTATCAGGTGGAATGATGATTGTCAAAGGGCGTTCGAGAAGATAAAAGAGCATTTGCAGAATCCTCTTATCCTTGTGCCTCCGGTCCCAAGGAGACCGTTGATTATGTATTTGACAGTACTAGACAATTCCATGGGTTGTGTTCTCGGTCAACACAACGAGACAGGTAGGAAAGAGCATGCCATCTACTACCTGAGTAAGAAATTCACAGATTGCGAGTCGAGATACTCAATGCTTGAAAAAACATGTTGTGCACTTGCATGGGCTACTAAGCGATTGAGACAATACATGCTGTCTCACACAACCTTACTGATCTCCAAAATGGATCCAGTCAAGTATATACTTGAGAAGCCAGCTCTCACCGGAAGAGTTACTCGTTGACAAATGGTACTGACAGAGTACGACATCCAGTATACTTCCCAGAAAGCCATCAAGGGGAGTATTCTGTCAGACTATCTTGCTCAACAGCCGGTTGAAGATTATGAGCCGATGAAGTTTGATTTTCCAGATGAAGACATCATGTTCCTTAAGATGAAAGACTGTGAAGAGCCAGTTGTTGAAGAGGGACCTGATCCAGACGAAAAATGGACTTTAATGTTTGATGGGGCCGTCAACGCCAGAGGAAGTGGAATTGGTGCTGTCATTACAACTCCGAAAGGTGCCCACATGCCTTTCACCGCTCGTCTGACTTTCGAGTGCACCAATAATGAAGTTGAGTATGAAGCTTGTATCTTGGGTATTGATCAAGCCATTGATTTGAGAATCAAGACTCTGGACATCTTCGGAGATTCGGCTCTAGTGATCAATCAAGTGAATGGTGATTGGAATACTCTCCAGCCCAATCTGGTCCCTTACAGAGATTACACGAGGAGATTGTTGACTTTCTTCACAATAGTAAAGTTGTACCATATACCTCGTGATGAGAACCAGATGGCAGATGCTCTTGCTACTCTATCCTCCATGATCACGGTGATCCGTTGGAACCATGCTCCCAAGATCGACGTGATGCGCCTTGATAGGGCCGCGTCTGTGTTTGCTGCTGAACTGGTAGTTGATGACAAGCCCTGGTATCACGACATCAAGTGCTTTCTGAAGAATCAAGAGTACCCTGCAGGGGCATCCAACAATGATAGAAAGACTTTGAGAAGATTGGCAGGCAGTTTCTTCTTGAACAAAGACGATGTGTTGTATAAGAGGAACTTCGACATGGTTTTGCTCAGATGCGTGGACAGACACGAAGCAGACATGTTAATGCAGGAAGTTCATGAAGGCTCCTTCGGTACTCATGCCGGCGGACATGCAATGGCTAAGAAATTGTTGAGAGCAGGTTATTACTGGATGACCATGGAATCTGATTGTTTCAAATATGCTCGGAAGTGCCATAAATGCCAGATTTATGCTGATAAGGTGCATGTGCCGCCGAATCCTTTGAATGTGATGTCTTCGTCGTGGCCTTTCGCTATGTGGGGCATCGATATGATTGGAAAGATTGAGCCGACCGCTTCCAATGGGCACCGCTTCATCCTTGTTGCCATCGACTATTTCACCAAGTGGGTCGAAGCAGCATCGTTCGCGAATGTCACCAGACATGTGGTTGCCCATTTCATCAAGAAAGAAATCATTTGTCGCTATGGGATTCCCGAAAGAATCATTACTGATAATGGTTCTAATCTCAACAACAAAATGATGAAGGAGTTGTGCCAGAACTTCAACATTCAGCATCACAATTCTTCCCCTTACCGCCCTAAGATGAACGGTGTTGTTGAAGCGGAAAATAAGAACATAAAGAGGATTGTGCAGAAGATGGTCGTTACGTACAGAGATTGGCATGAGATGCTACCCTTCGCCTTGCATGGGTACCGTACTTCAGTACGTACATCGACCGGGGCAACCCCTTACTCCCTTGTGTATGGTATGGAAGCAGTCCTACCTGTTGAAGTGGAGATTCCTTCTCTAAGAGTCCTGTTGGATGTCAAGTTAGATGAAGCTGAATGGATTCGGACAAGGTTCAATGAGTTGAGTCTTATCGAAGAGAAGCGAATGGCAACCATTTGTCATTTGCAGTTGTATCGAAGTCAGATGAAGAGAGCCTTTGATCAGAAAGTGCATCCTCGATGCTTCCAGGTCGGAGATTTGGTGTTGAAAAGGATCCTTCATCCTCAGACAGATCACAGGGGCAAGTGGACTCCTAACTATGATGGACCGTATATTGTCACCAAGGTTTTTGATGGTGGGGCCTTAATGCTTGCAACGATGGATGGTGAAAACTTCACTTCCCCGGTGAACTCAGACGCAGTTAAAAAATACTTCGCATGAAATAGACCCGCTGGACAATAAAAAGAGTAGTCCAGGCAAAAATGGGCATCCCGGCGAACCAAGAAAATGAAAAAGGTTCGGGCAAAAATTAGGGATTAAAAGTGAAAAGATTGTACACCCGGTAAGTTGAAAACCTGAAAAGGCAACTTAGGCAAAAATGGGTATCCCGGTGGATTGAAAACCCGAAAAGGGCGATCCAGGCAAAAGTTAGGGATTAAACGAATGACTGCGATCTGAGTAGTTCTGAATCTCATCTCGTGTCAAGACTGGAAACTTTTGAAGGATAGGAAACAGTCAAATCACTCTTTCAGAAAGCTGATCATCTGGAGGATCTTGAAGACGAGCAAGTCATAGCAGAATTGGAACCCAATAGAAATCCATTTCACATTGCCATTAGATTAATGTCTGTTTTTATCTGTTGTGCGATTACCTCTTTCCAGGGATTGCTTCCTGATGTAAATGCCTATTCAGAGGCCGTTCAATCAATAAAATCATGTTATTCAGTATATCTCTGTTTTCATTTTCATTTTTCTGTTTTGTTTGCAAAAATGACGTCCGAATTTTTTTATAAACATTGCATCATGACACATAAGAGCTTTACAGGTACATGCTTAATAAACATTTAAAATTGCTGTAAATTTTAAGTGCTTTGGATCGTCTATTCATAACAGGTACCCTCGGGGTATTTCCTTAAAATCCCCTGCAGATGATCGTGAATGTTTTCCCCCAACAGACGAATTCGATATCTTATCCCTGCAGAGCTGATCAGAGCGTTGGATTCTTCAATCCCCAGCAGGTTCTCACCACTGTACCTCCCCCCAAGCGGTGGTGTCAGATTATACACTCCCCAGTAGAGTTGACAGTGTCAGACTATATACCCCCAACGGAGTTGACAGTGTTAGACATTATCTTCCCAGCAGAAGCGGCTGCTCCTCAGAGTTCGAGGCGAGATCGATAATCCCAATGCCAGATCCATGGTTTCTTTCCTTGAAGCAAAACCTCGGTACCGTATCGGTGTTTGCTTCCCCTGCTGAGTTATCTCTCGCAGATCGTGGTTGCCAGAACCACTATCGCTTTCCCCAACAGCAGGTTTTCAGTGTCGTTCTCTCCCCAGTCAGAGTCTCGGTATTTCGTCATTGCTAGAACACCGTGTGGCGGGTCATTTCCCCACAGAATTCTTTGCAATGTGCATCTCCAGCAGCCTTGCCAGGGTCCAGAAGATGGTGATCATTTCCCCAGCAGATCCCCTTGCCTCAACTTGGCATTCTACCCAGCATTTCGCATCCCTGCATGTAGAATCATATTGCATTGCAAATCGCGTAGCATTTCCATTTTCATGGAGCATTACGCCATTGAAAAATTCAAACATACGCATGTAAGCATAAAACATTCTCGGTATCCCAAGTGATAAGCCAGAAGTTGTTTCCAGTACTCAGACTGAAGATTGTTCATGACTTACCTTTGTTATCCCCAGCAAGTGTCGTTGGCCCATGCGCCGCCTCTATTATCGTTCCCTATTTCTGCCGATGCTGACAGGCATGAAGTTTCCGGTATTCAGACCGAAGTGGCGTTCAGGCCAGTTTTCCGATGTTCAGATCGAAGAAGTTTCCAACGTTCAGGTCGATGCAACTTGTGGCGTTCAGGCCAGTCTTCCGATGTTCAGATCGAAGAAGTTTCCGACATTCAGATCGATGCAACTTGTGGCGTTCAGGCCAGTTTTCTGATGTTTAGATCGAAGAAGTTTCCGACATTCAGGTCGATGCAACTTGTGGCGTTCAGGCCAATTTTCCGATGTTCAGATCGAAGAAGTTTCCGACGTTCAGGTCGATGCAACTTGTGGCGTTCAGGCCAGTTTTTCGATGTTCGGATCGAAGAAGTTTCCAACGTTCAGGTCGATACAACTTGTGGCATTCAGGCCAGTTTTCCGATGTTCAGATCGAAGAAGTTTCCGACGTTCAGGCCGATGCAACTTGTGGCGTTCAGACCAGTTTTCCGATGTTCAAATCGAAGAACTTTCCGACGTTCAGGTCGATACAACTTGTGGCATTCAGGCCAGTTTTCCGATGTTCAGATCGAAGAAGTTTCCGACGTTTAGGTCGACGCAACTTGTGGCATTCAGGCCAGCCTCTCGGTGTTCAGACCGATATTAATAATCTCATACCTCCCGATGTTCAGATCAAAGTCATTTCCGGTATTCAGACTGATGAGCGGCATTCAGGCCATGGTTATTTCTGTGTTACCATTTATTTTGGTATCCAGGTTAACATTCTTTTTCGGTATTCAGACTGATGAGCGGCATTCAGGCCATGGTTATTTCTGTGTTACCATTTATTTTGGTATCCGGGTTAACATTCTTTTTCGGTATTCAGACTGACTCTCACCGTACATGACGGATTCTTCTTTCAAGACCACCTATTTGCCGATTCTGGCAGGCATTGCTACTTCACTTCACTTCGGTGCAAATTTTCGGGCTTTTATTGTATTCAATCCCTTGATACCTCGAAAGCACGAAAGCCGCTGCTATCTTCTTTCCAGGTCTCCAGTTGATTGAATAGGGGCAACTGTAATACCCAAAAATTTACCCTTCATTTTTCCTGGAAGCATACGCTTTACACCTCATGCATGCATTCATTTTTAGGTCATTTAGCATTTGCATTTCATCATGGCAATCGGAATCGGATCCAAGAAGCTTGAACATCATCCAGGACACTTTGTGGGCTCTATTTAGATGATCAGTCAACACAAGGGAAAGACTTGAGTTACTTCCAACAGGGGTCTATTCGTCAGTCAAAACGTTAATCTTGAAGGAGCAAAGGTTGTTCATGAGCTGTCATGCTCGCTAGGCGAAGCCCACGTGTTTTGAAAAAAAAAAAGAAAAAAAAAGAAAAAAGAAAAGAAAGAAAAACGAAAAATGAAAAAAAAAATAATAATAATAAATAAATAAATAAATAAAAGAAAAAATCTTGGACTTGGACCTCTCTCATTTGAGCCCACAGGTCCACAAAATCAGGTTATAAATTCAGAGTTTCAGTGAAACAAAATTTAATTCTATTCCTATTACCCTGTCTGGGAAAAAGATAGTGAGAGAAGAACCCTGAGGAAAAAGAAAGTGAGAGAAGAGCTAACAGAGTTCAGAGCAATCTCCAGAGACTGAAGGGAACTCATCGGCAAAGAACCAATTCCCTCTCATATAAACCCTCAGATTGCTCTACAAACCCAACCGGGCAATTCAATGGTCTCTCCAATCAGGTTTGCCCTTATCCCCATTACTCTATGCCTTTAATTTGAATGCTCTGAATGTATGAGGTATTATGGGTGAATTTGATACCCTTTTGATGCATGTGTTTGACAAGAGGTTTAGGCCTCCTACCCTTGGTTGCTTTTTGTGAGCTTTTTGTGAATTGAAAGGGCATGATTCATGTGGTTACATTTTGATTTGGGGGCAACTCTTGGTTACCCTATCTTGTTTCACTAACCCTTTTGTTGAGTTTTTTGTGAAGGCACATGACTTTTGCAGGGATGACTTACGTGGTTTCCCACTTTATTTGTGGGATAACCCCTGGAGGTTCATTCTGATTACCTGTACTGACCCACTTTCTTTGATGATGTTAACTTGGAAGGATCCCTGGGTTTCCCATTCCTCTAATTGTTGTTACTTCGGATCTTTATCCGTGTGGTACTTTTACATTTTTCCCGCATTTTACTGCTTTCCTAGCTGGAAGACCTCGATAGGAGGCAATGTTTCTGTGTGTTTATTTTTTTTTTACAGGTTCCTTCGTCCAGGACTCCTTTTGCATGAGCATCCCAAACCCTAACCCTTCATTGATTTTTCTTCTCCTAAACACACGTTTACTCCTTCTACTACAGGTGAGTAAGTCTCCAAAGGTCGAGCATCTGGTATATTGCGTAGTAACGTCGTTCTTCCAAAACCCAATCCATAACCCAGTAGTTAGCCGAACTACGGCTTGCTCTGATTCTCATCCCAGATGAGATACGTAGGCATAAGACGCGATGTCTTAGCGAGCACACATCCCCCCAACCCATAGGTCAGCCGAGCTACGGAGACTCTGATTCTCATATTCAGATGAGATACGTATGCAGTGGATACGACATCCGCGTGAGTCATTTTCATTTAACCCTTTTTTTTAGTAAATAACACATTAGATAAACTCACACCCTTTAGACAAGAACTACAAAAGTGGATCCCGTAGAGTACTACGGATGCGTAGGGGTGCTAATACCTTCCCCTCGCATAACCGACTCCCGAACCCAAGATTTGGTTGCGAGACCTTGTCTTTTCCTTTCCTCTTTTCAGGTTTACTTCGAGCATTTCCTTTCCCTCCTTTGGGATAAATAACGCACGGTGGCGACTCTTCTGTCATTTTCTTTCGCCGGTTGATTTTTCGCACACCGTATTTTTCAGATTGCGATAATATGAAGCTCAAAGAAGTAATGCATAATAGAAATGAATGGTAGGATAGAGAAATAATTAAAGTAGAAAGAAACTAAAAGATTTGGTGATAGTGAAGGAAATATATAATTTGGGACCAAAGGATGTTGGTGTATTGGAATCCATAAAAGGGATGAAATTTGTACCACTGAGGAAAGCATGCATATTGGTCGAAAAAAGAAGGAATAAAATGTTTGGCATCAAGACAAACAACTCTTGGTACAAATGTGGACACTGATAAATTATCCTAAAAGGGTATATATGGAATCTCAAAGAAGGTATGATATTTGGTTCCAAAGAAATGGTATGTTACTGAAATGAATGGTTATGATTGAAGATAGATGGTGGATCATGAAAGATATGAATGGAGCCTTAAGGCAGAAGAAAGAATAATTATGAATGTGAAGAATAAATAATTAAGATGGTGCTCGCCAAGGGTTAGAAGCCTTGTTCCTACGTATTCTCATCGTGCAATGAGAAAGTCAGAGCTCCGTAGTTCATGGAACTAACACGGAAGAAAGAAAGAAATATATTTGATAGGCATTGATGAAAATTATAACTTGTACTAAAGACAATGGTAGCATAAGAATCCATACAGGTAAATGAACTTTGAATCAAAGAGTAAACAGGCATGAACCAATATGTGGAGGGGATAAGGCATGGTACCACTATATTAGAAGGGACTAAAATAAAGAGAATGAAATGTTTGCCGACGAGACAAACAACTCTTGGTTCACAAGGAAGGTACTGATAAATTGCCCTAAAAGGATATCTATGGGACCAAGAGAAAATGATGTTTGGTCCAAGGATATCGTATATCACTGCAGGAGAATAGATAATATAAAACCAATAGATATGGTATATTGAATCCATGAAAAAATAAACTTTGAACCGAAGAGTAAACAAACATATCGGCCAAAAAGAAATGAATGAAATATTCTTCGACGAGATGAACAACCCTTCGTTCAAAGGTGGACATTGGAATTGCCCTAAAAGGATATGCATGGAATCCAAAGGGATAAGGTATTTGGTTCCAAATAAACACAGTAAAATAATCCTGAGAGATGGTAATGATTGGGGAACGGGAGAGAATAAATAAATGTGCTCACGGAGGATCTAAATCCTCGTGCCTACGTATTCTCATCGTACAATGAAAAAGTCAGAGCTTTGTAGTTCAAAACTAATGCGGAATAAGGACAACAAGAGATTGCCAGTGTATACAATCCTATGGGCAAAAAGAGGAGTCCAAGGTTTATAACCTTACATGGAAAGATGAAAGATTTCCAAAGTCTATAACTCTACAGGAAAGAAGGAGTTTGCCAAGGTCTATAACCTTATAGGAAAAGAGAATGGATGCTAGAGTCTATAACTCTATAGGCAGAATGAAGGGTTGATAGAGTCTACAACTCCATAGGTAAGATGGAGTCTGTCAAGGTCTATAATCTTATAGGAAAAGAAACATTGCCAAGGTCTATAATCTAATAGGCAAGGAAGACCTCCAAGGTATATCACCTTATAGGCAAAAGGATCACCAAGGTCTACCATATTACAGGAAAAATAATGAATTTCCAGAGTCTATAACCCCATAAGGTAGAAGCACAAATGCCAAGAGTTTATAACCCTACAAGGCTTAATTAAATGGGTTGCCAGGGTCTATAACCCTACGGGCAACAGAGGAAGTGCCAAAGTCTATAACTTTGTAGGCACGTAAAGAGTTTGCCAAGGTCTATAACCTTATGGGGAAAAGAAAGATTGTCAAGGTTTATTACCTTATAGGAAAGAAATATTTCCAAAGTCTATCACCTTACAGGAAAAAGGAAGAATTGTCAAAGTCTATAACCTTAAAGGCAAAGAAAAAGAGTTACCAGAGTCCATAACTCCATAGTCAAAGAAATGAACTTCCGGGGTCTATAACCTTAAAAGCAAAGGAATGAATTTTCAAGGTCTATCACCTTAAAGGCAAGAAAGATTGCCAAGGTCTATCACCTTAAAGGAAAAGAAAAAGAGTTGTCAGAGTCCATAACTCCATAGGAAAAGAACTGAACTGCCAAGGTCTATAACCTTAAAGGCAAAGGAATGAATTTCCTAGGTCTATCACCTTAAAGGCAAGAATGATATCCAAGGTTTATCACCTTACACGAAAGAAAGATTAACAAAGTCTATAACCTTAAAGGCAAAGAAAAAGAGTTTCCAGAGTCCATAACTCCATAGGTAAAGAACTGAAGTGCCAAGGTCTATAACCTTAAAGGAAAAGGAATTAATTGTTGAGGTCTATCATCTTAAAGGCAAGAACGATTTCCAATGTATATTTGTTGGTGTAAGCCCTAGAGGCCAATACTTTTGGTACTTCTATCGAATTATTTATTAATAATAAAAGGCTTTTTATTTATTATGTTTGTTTAATAAAGTCCCCAGAATAGATAGTCCGTTTAATGTATCAAGTGTGACTTAATCATGAGATCCCATTAAACATAAGGGCATTATTCTTAAAGTATCTGTAGTCGACCTTTGTTGTGAAATGGGATAACATTAAAGCATTAAGACTACTATGTATATAGACTGATGATCACATCTTATGGATCATGGATAAGGAGTTATCAAGTCTTAAACATAGGTATGAATATTAGGAGTAATATTTATACTGGATTGACCCGCTATGAGAATATCATATAGAATGTTATGCAAAGTGTCATAAGTTATTCTCATGGTGATAGTGGTGTATACCACCCTTCGACCTGAAACCAATATGGACCCTAGATGTAGAAGTGAGTGTTTTATTGTTGATCAAACGTTGTCCGTAACTGGATGACCATAAAGACAGTTGATGGATACTCCACAAAGCATATTGAGGGACATGAGTGACATAGATGGAATTTGCCCATCTTGTATAACAGGATAAATATCTACGGGTCCAATATTGAACTGGACAAGGATGACACGGTCTATGTCTTGTGTTCAATATAGACATAGGGGGAAAGGGGTAATTATGCACATAAGTATTATCACAAAAGGATTTGTCATATCACATGACATTTTCGTGTCTTGGGTAGCATATTGCTAGATACCACTCACTGTTTATTATGTTAAATACATGATTTAATAGAATTGCTAATGTCGCGAAAACCTACAGGGTCACACACAAAAGGACGAATTAATGAAAAATATAGTAAATAAGGAACACCATAAGGTACGGTGCACTTCTTCATCTTGAGTAAAGAAACAAAACTTCCTTTTTAGAAGCAATACCAACACCTTCTTGAGTCATAAGAAGCATTTCTTCATCGTCGACAAACTTACCATAGTTGACATTCTCCTCTGAATCGGGACTTTTGATTTGATAATATCTTAGATTATGACATTTGGAACATTTCACAAACTCCTTGCTCCGCAATCACGACCATGTGAGGTGCTAACCTTACCATGAATAAATCCACGACCACCACTAGTCATCTTGAGAGTTTAATCATATTCCTTATGACTCTTCTTACACTACTCTTGAACTTCTAAGCTACTTTGAAATTCATCAATGACAAGGTCGCTACATCGTTTTGCTTCCTCAATCGAACACACAACACAATTAAACTTTGAAATCATGGACCTAAGAACCTTTATAAAAAAATCAAAATTTGATTTGTCTTCTCACCCCAATCCTTCCTACGGTTCATAATTGCAAGGGTTCGAGCAAAGTAATCATCAACTGATTCAATACCCTCTCATAGAAACAACTTCAAATATGTGCCTCTAAACTCATTTAACCTTAGTTGAACCTAGATACTTCTTATTCATTAAGTCTCAAATATATGTGGTCGTGCCACAAACAAGAATCAATTCTAAGATATGACGATCGAATGCTCGACACTAGAAGTTATTCTCCTTAAAATCTTTGAGCTTACTTTCATCCGCGAGCTTGCATTGATTAGTGGTTGCATCCATGCTGAGGACAACAATGCCATTCTCAATAATACTCCAATATTCTTTCATTATGAGCAAGTTTTCCATCACCATAGTCCAACGATCATACGATTGACGTCATTCTCAACAATACTCCAATATTCTTTCATTAAGAGCAAGTTTTCCATCGCTATAGTCCAATGATCGTAAAACCCATCAAAATTTAAATTAAAAGAAAGAAGAAAACGAATCAACAAAAGAGAAAAATAGTTAAAATCACATCTCTAAATAAAATAAAAACAACACTTTTGAATTGTTGATTAGAATAGATCCAAATTAAGATTGATACTCGTATATAACTTTCACCATTAATTCATTTAGTCTCTAAGATCATATAATTATGGTAAAATATTTTACTTAGCCTCTAAGTATTTTGATGATTAATTAAATTCACTTCAGTTAATAATTTATTTTGTATATCCCTATTTTTTCAATAAAAGAAATATTTGATGATACATATATTTATATATTAAGTAGGATAACTGATTTTACTTAACCTCTAAGCATCCTAATTAGTCAATTTGACCAAACACCACAAAACACAGCAAATACACGTCATTGTCATCGTCATCGTCACTGTCACTATCACTCAAATATCAGTCCAAAAAACCAACAAGAAAATCTAACCAATCCCAACACAGTACACAGTAACAGTATCTATATCACCAAAATATCTAAGCCCACCATCACACACGTGACAACGACAGAACCAATAAACAACGTAACTGCAACGAAACAACATAAATGTCGGCGTTTCTCATATGATGTTTCAATTTTCACTTTGCAACTTGCAACATCACCATGGCCCCAGTTCTCTTCCACCGCCATCAAACTACTACTATCACACTAACCACCTTCCACCGCCCTTTCACCCTTTTAATATTCATCTCCACCACTTCACTTTCTTCACATCTCTCACAAACAAAAATAACCGTTTTTTCTGTTATTCAAAACTTAACATGAATCCAAATGATGAGAAAAACTCTCCCAAGTTTTCAACTCCTTTGAGCTCCTCCTTGGATCCTTCTTCGATGGTGGAGTTTGATGCATCAGTGCCTGTGCCTATGCCTATGCCTATGCCTATGCCTATGGAGTGTTTGCTAATGAACAACACTGTTCCTCCATTTCTTTCAAAAACATTCGATTTAGTGGATGAACCTTGTTTGAATCCGATTATATCATGGAGTTGTAATGGTGCTAGCTTCGTTGTGTGGGACCCTTTAGAGTTTGCTAGAATCATTTTGCCTCGACATTTCAAACACAACAATTTCTCCAGTTTTGTTCGTCAGCTTAATACTTATGTGGGTATTGCTTTGTCACCCTCTAAATGTAACTAACTACTAACTGTTTTTCTTTTTCTTCTTTTTTTCAGTTGTAACTATTTGTAACTAACTAGTTCCCTCTCCCCTTTGTGTTTGTTGATTGAACAATTTTGATGTATCAATTGTTAATAAGTTTGTATATTGTATGTAAAGTTTGCATATTTTGGTTTGTTGAGGTGTAAATTGTAATCACTAGTGTTCTGTTCTGTGTAATAAGATAAGCACACAGATTTGAGATATGTTTGTGTTGTTTCCTTCTGATTAATTGCATTGTGTAGTTATAGCATTCAGAGACTCCTAGTGCTGGAATTAGCAACATTGGAGACATTGTTGCTCTCCCTTTCAAGGGATTTTCATCTTCCAAAAGGTAGTGTATTCTGTGTTTCAATGGTGTGTTTTGTTTTGTATGTTGATGTTGATACAATTGTTTTGTTTTGTATGTTGATGTTGATACAATTGTTTTGTTTTGGATTCACAGATATTGCATTCTCCAATGCAGTTAGTTGTATTGTATCTGCTCATAGCTAGTGGCTTAAGTTTTGGTGTAATATTAATAGCTAAAGTAAATATCTTGTTTTTCCTTAATTTGCTATAGGTTTTACTTGTATCTATGCTTCATTCATTCAGAGATAACTTGGTGTTTGTGTTCAGGGGTTCCGAAAGATTGACACCGACAAATGGGAGTTTTTCAATGAAAGTTTCCAGAAAGGGAAGAAGCACTTACTGAAGAACATTCAAAGGCGCCGGTCGTCTCAATCTCAACAAGTTGGTAACCATGTTGGATCGTCTTCTGATGCAGGTATTACAAATCACATCAAGACTTTTGTTTATAGTGTAACAAACTCTAACTAACTAACTAACTATATCTCTAATAGCAGGGAAATTTGGAGCCGAGGTTGAGATAGAAAGATTGAAGAAGGAAAGGAGTGTCTTAATGCAAGAAGTGGTCGATTTGCAGCAGCAACAGCGAAAAACGGCTCGTCGTGCAGGAAATGTGAATCAAAGGCTTCAATCTGCTGAGCAAAGGCAGAAACAAATGGTTTCCTTCTTAGCCAAGTTATTTCAAAATCCAGACTTTTTAGCGCGGCTTAAGCAGAAGAAGGAACAAAAAGATATAGAATCTCCAAGAGTCAGAAGGAAGCTTGTTAAGCAACATCAAAATGAAGCACTAAGTCAAGTTTCCATTGAACACACTCCTCGCTATCTTTCGCATGATTTAGCTAAAGAAATGAGTGCAGGTGAAGATTTTACTTCTAAAATCGAGAATATTTCCTTAGATGAATATGCTGCAATGCATGATATTTTGTCAAGTAATTCAGAAACCATTATTGGTGAAGGATCATCAAGCTTTGGAGTCGATGAACAATTTTTCAAAGGGAAAAATATTATTAGTCCAAATGAAGAAGCTATAACTGAGAATTTTGAAGGGTTTCATGAGTTTCAATCTCTTGGGACAGAGAGTATTATCAAGCAAGAAGACATATGGGGTCCAAGCTGTGGGAATGAGATGTGGGGAAATCCTATGAATTATGGAGTTATTACAAGTGACATGACAGAGACAGATATGTGGGATATTGGTTTTGGAAGTTTGGGTATTGATAAGTGGCCAGGTGATGAATCTCCTTTTGATGAGATTGATAGTCAAGCTGGTAAGCCAAAAGATTATTAGACAAAATTGTTGGAATGTGATTTTACATTGGAACTGCTATGCTTTTGTTGCCTTTGGGCAGTTATAGTTTCTAGGGGTCATATTATTGAATAACTTTGGTTTATAAACATTATTTATAAGCTTTCATTCTTTTTTTATTTGAAAAGATAATGGTGGAAAAGTGTCTAGATCAGTTAAATTAATAGCATACTTATTACTTGAAAATTCATGTCAAAACCGATAATAGAATGTTTATGTCAGTAAAAGATACCAAAGCTTTGATTAGTGTTTCTGTCAAAACCAGTCTTTTAACGCGGGGCAATCAAAGCCCTGCGAGATGACAGGTTTGATAGTATCATTTAACATCAGAAGAACAAGGTTTGCAATTTCCGAGAGGTGTAGTTGAAGGGTCTATCTCTAGCTTGTGACCCAAGCAAGAGTTTGTGGTGTCACTGTTAAAAACTTTCGGCTATCACTACTGCAAATAAGCTGTTTATCCAGACAGGCCTTAAATATTTTTCGGTTGAAACTTGTTATTTTACAACAGAGTTAGTTAAATTCAGTTGTATATTTCTGTTGATACTTAACATTTTCTGTTACCAGAGTTAGTAATCAACATTCAATCATTCAACACACTCACCACTCATTCGCCCTCTTCCTATTATTGAATGACTTTGATTTATATACAATGTTTGTCAGCTTTCGTTCTTACTTCATTTCATATTTGTTATTCTTTTCTTGTAAATTATAACCCTTTAATTTAATTATTGGCAACTTCCTTTCCATTTATCTGATGGGGATGTACTGTGTCTCGCTATCCTCTTTCTTTAGCACTAGCGAGAGGGATGTACTGTGTCTCTCTATCCAATTTTTTTTTATTGTTATGCTTCTTAATTTTAAGTTTAAAAATAACGGTATACTCGAGAACAAATTTGTAAAATGTTTTTTTTTTTGAAAATGTAAAAATAATTATATTAAAGAAAAATTCAACATACATTGATTTAAAATGATAAATAATATTATTCTCAATAAAGATTCTTTCAATTAAATCAAAAACTTTAAGTGCAATTCAACATAGGATAATTTAAATTATCTCTTCAAAATAAAGTATTTGTTTAGGTTTAAATAATTCAAAACATCGACTCAAAAGGTTATAAAACAATAATTTCTCAATGTTACATATGAGAGCAACTGAAAATTAAAATAACAGAAAACGATAAATAAAACTAAAAAAGATCTCAATACTATCTTCCATCTCACATCAGTTATTGCTCATCTTTGAGTATATTTGTACCACATTATAAAGAACACCACAAACAAACAAAAGAGTGGTGAGAATACGCTCAAATATATTTGTAGTGTAAAACATAGCAGAGTAGCATATCATTACACACATAATTCATTCGTATCAACAACTCAAATCACAATACTTTTATATATGCAATACGACCAACATCTTTACTCAATGCATGTGATACTAATCTGGACATCAGAGATATGTTACTGATTTCATCCACTCAACAATGGTTCCACTTCGAACCACACTCCCCACTGATCCCCACTTCTGAATCAACAACTCGTAATTGACCTTCACTTCTGAATCAGTAACTCGTAATTGATCTTCACTTTTGAATCAACAACTTATCTCAGAACGGAAGTCCTCATATCCATCACTGACACATATTATGCATGACAATCACCCACCAAATTCTTCATGCAAATAATTCATATAAATCACAGCATTTTATCACTCAATTAAATAAATAAAAATAACTTAAAATTCAATTAAATAATTAATTAAAAACTCCGGCCACTATGAAAAGTTAAACAAGATCATTAAGAAAGCCATAAACACGTAGCAATCCAACCACAAATTAAGAGACCTAACACAAACAGTAGGCTGACAAAATATAGAAGCCTCAAGAGCAAAATAAAAGCTCCACGCAAACCACCAAGCCAAGCAGAAGCTAGCTGAAAGGGCAAAGAGACTTTGAAGCCTCCTAGAGCAAAGCATAAGCTCCACACAAACCACTAGGCCAAAGCAAAAACACTGCAAACAGGAAAAACAAAAAATGCAGAACTCTTCCAATTCAAGAGAATGACCAACACCACAACCAGCCAAACTCAACAATTAATCAAGATTCATCCAAAGCTGATCCACTAGCACCAGTAAGCAAAACAAAGGTCTTCCCCGCATCCAATAACATCAGTCCGACACGCCAAGCCAACAAGAAAACCACTGCATCCAACCGGCATCTTCCCCTATGCCGACCGCAATGAGAAAGATGATCAGAACCATTTCTGCAATATCTTGCACCCTGCACCATTTAAAGCTACTGCAAAAACTAACAGAACAGCAAAAATGACAAATACTGATAAGCTAATTCTCACTATCGCCCTACAATGACTGCCTCCAAGCACAAACAACTACTACAATCTCAGCAGGCACATGCTGAAAACATACTGTCCACAAGGTCAAAACAACCTCAAAGTTAGATTCGCACAAGGCCAAAACAAAGTTGGATTCCCAGCACCAATTTCAATGATCACGAAAATATTGGTGATTTACTACTGCTGTCGTTAAGTACACACAGTAAAAATAGTGTTGACTAAAATTATTGAATACGTGAAATTTTCTTTATTTCAGGATGATATAGATATACTCTATTTGGAACATGCATTTATATTCACTACCCTAGTTGTAGCAAATTATCCTAATGTTGAGAGTTATGTGCTAAATATATAAAGATGCTACTGGACTACGCTTCTCTCAGGTTCGTCATTTTAAATGTTCTTTATGAAATCAATGAAGATCAAATACAATAAAAATTTGCAATCAAGAAAAACTTTTGGCATTTTACTATTAGCACAAAAACATGTTTCAAATTCAATTCGGAGATTTTTCAAGTAGATGAAGCAGCTGTTATAGCAGCTTTAACAGCGGGATAATGCAGGAGCTGTTAAAAGGCAGAAAGATACAATATTACTGAAAAATTGCACATAACCAAATTTTTTAATGGCTCATTCCAAATATTAGAGAAAATCAACAAGAAATAGTCAGTGCAAAAGCTATAAAATGTTAGGATCTCTAACCCTGATCCAAAACTGTATCCATCTGAACATACAAGCAACTTAACTTGCAGATAAAGGACATTTCAATCTGGTAAAATTTCAAGGAAAAAAACATGCTTACAAATAAATGGCAACAAAATTCCCTCCTACCTCTATAGGTGAAATGAAATTCATGTCACCTATAAACTACATGCAATCTTAATATAATTTGATTCTACAATGGATTACTTCATAATCAAAAGACAACAAGTGTAATTTATAATATTTTAAGAATCTTCCTTCTTCTTTTTGGATGCATGTTCATCACTCCCACTTTTCCGTTTGGCTTCTCGGCGCTCCCTCTTCACTCCTTTTGACTTATTGGGCAAATCCATTTCTCCGATCTAAACAATTATAAATTTTTGTCATTAGCACAATCAATACTCAGTGAACTAGCTCAAATAGTGGATGCAAAGAATGAAAATAGTCACTCATACCTTCTGATCTGGAATATAAACATTTCCAATCTTTCCTTCTAGCGGATCCTTTTTAACATTCTTCTCCTATAAGCAGCAACAAAGTACACAATTTAGACATGTACTTTACTTTACATTAAGTAATAAATTTGAAAGATGGAGAATTAGTCAACCTTTTTCTTTGGCTTGTCCCTTGAAGTTCTCATGGCTTCCTTCCTCACACTTTCATTAGGAGGACGATGCCGGCGAATAACCATATCCATGGAGGGGCCAACTTCTACCAATTCCATTCTTGGGACAACTGTGCCTGATTTTTTCAATCGCAGTGCACAGTGTGTGAAGAACACCTTAGTTGGAGACAGGGCAGTACATATATAAGCACGGTCCACTCCGGCAAGATTTAAATTCTCCACGACCTGCATGAATCACATTTATCACTTCTTTTAACATATTCCAGCAACCAATAAAATAATGTGAAATAGAAAGAAAAGCAAAGAGGCACCTCTCCGCGAAAAAGATCAACTAAAACTTCCTTCAAGTGTTTGAGTTGTACCATAGTCTCAAATCCTTCTCCAATGAAAGCCATAAAAGGCTTTGTCCCTTCCTTTGGAGCTAATTTTTTATCGTAATTAAATGACTCCATGCCTTTAAAATTTTCAATCCCAACTTCTACCAGATCGTAGACATGGTGATCATATGTTCTCCCAATGACAAGGTTATTAGGTCGCTTCTTTGAGTGAGATCCATACTGCAATAAACACACGGCATAAACCATTACTAAGTACGAAATAAAGAACGCAATTAATTTAAAGAGGAGGGGCAGATCATAAACTGTTGTCACACATTTATAATAGTCGGAAAAAAAAGGATCCTGTACAACAACTTTTGGGCAACAGTATCACAATCTAACTATAAATGAAGCGTAGCGTGTCTTATTATCAAGTTCATTTTACAGGGTCTCTGACCACATTTTGAAAGCAACCTTTGAAAATAAGCTGTCATCATTTATACAAACACCTATTGGCAACCCCCAGCCCATATCTCATAAGTTGTTCCCTCATTCCATCTATCTACTAAAGTGGTACGGATCAGTGTACTTCCGAAACAGAAAATGCACTTACTGTGGTCGCACTGCCACTAATCAGTAATCATAATCAAACATGGATCCACCAAGTTTTAAATCCAAGAAACCTGCTAACAACATCTCATATGATTATTTTCAACATGCTAACATCTATCAACTAAGTTCGCTCATGAATGGTTTAACCACATAACCAATCCACAATCATTTATAATTCATTTGTTATAACCGGCTATTAAAACTAATCTTCATACCCGGTTTTATTTTTACAAAACCGTTTTAGATATTCATAACCGATTTTTGGTTTAATATAACAAAGAGAATAAACATAAAATGAGAAATTACCAGAAAGAGACTGCAATCTGTTTTGAGAGAGAAAAACTCCAAAGAGGTTTCACCACCAGCTTCAAAGGGATTAATATTATCATTCTTCCGGCTATACTTGACAGCACTTTCCTTCTTGAGGTGATAAATCTGAGTCAACACAGCATTCAAAACCGCGCTAGTTTTCGTTCCATGAAGCACCAGCGTTTTCTTCCCGGATTCAATCTGTAATCAAACACACCAAAATCAATCATAGTCATAAAAATTCAATGGAAAACAAACAAAAGAGGAAGTGATGATGCTTACGAGTTTTGGAGCGCGTTTCTCGAGTTCCCTTTTGCCTCTTCTTGTCTTGGCGGTTTTGATTTCCAACATTGCAGCCAAAAGAGTGTTCGCAGTTTGTGCTGTGATGTCAAAGAGAAGACGGCGAGAAACCCTTCAGTTTAGGGTTTTACGCTAAAATAAAAATGTATCGTTTATTTTGTTTTTTTCTTTTCGGTAGTTAATATATAATACTCCTATTAGCTTAGCCTCTTCAAAATAAATTCAATTGGGCTGTATACCAACATACCGTTCCCTGCAATTTCTTTTTTCTTTTTTCATTTTTCATTTTACACTCTTAATTTTAAAGAAACTTCAATCATTTTTGTAAAAAGAAATTAACTATAAAAAATTACTTATGACTACTGTTATTTGTATTAATTTATTTTTATTTAATCATATATTTTATTTTATAAAAAATACAGGCTTTCAATTTATTTTTAAAAAAAATATATTATTATTAAGAGTAAATATTTTTAAAAAACAAATAAATTTATAAGGTCTTTATGATTTATTATAGGTTTTTTTTACTGTCCTTTTTAAAAATCTGAGAAAGTTTATTTAAAAATTTGTTTTTTATTAAGATTTTCAATTAATTAATATTATTTAAGTCTTATACATCGGTTTATATATGCATATATAGTCGGTTTGTTTAGATTTTCTTAAATATATATATATATATATATATATATATATATATATATATATATATATATATATATATATATATATATATATATATATATATATATATATATATATATATATATATATATATATAGGTAAGTTGTTTAGACTATTTTTAATATCTATATTAAAATGTAGGTCGGTATATAAGGTTTCATAGGCTTTTTTAATAGTTTAAATTTGGTCTATTTAATTAAATAGGCTTTTAAAAAAGTTTAAGGCCGACGTTTTTATTAAATATGTTTGATCTGACCTTAAATAGGTTATGTTATAGGCCATTCTAGGTCGGTCTGGCCTATTCTCATCCTTACACAATACATACAATTTGATCATATATCTCTAAAGCATTTAATAGTTTCCCACGCTTCACCTGTTTGGAGACACGACACCTGCCTTGCAAGCAAATAAAATATTGGTTGTGTTAATCACATTTAGCTTTCACAAATTTAAAACAAACATGATATATATTACTGAAAGTGGAAATTTTGCACATTTTATCAAACATCAAAAGAAAGAAAATAAAGAATGTCATATCATAATTTTCACATAATAGAGAATTTTAAATTTCTTCTTCTCTACCGATTGTTTCCTATATATATTAAGCATGACACCGATATTGACACGTCAACAATAATTTTAAAAAATAAATTAATCAAATATAATCACTAATATCGATATTACATTATTTCATATCATCACACTCCAAATATAATAACGGTTTACCATAACTGCCAAAAATGTGTCAAAACCTAAATGTCTTAATTTGAATACACTAATAATATAAGATAAATGGAAAATGTGTTGCATAGAGTGACGTATTAGTTTGTAATTAATGTTTTGTTGTTGATATCATAGCTGAATTTGAACCTGGGGAAGAGGTGTTAGATGTAATTTCAATTTAGTATAACATAATTTTATCTTTTATCTTATCATACGTGGTATTTCAGTTTGCGTATTTAAACAACTTTGTAACTGATTTCACAAGCAATGCAGTAACAAAATTTCATTCCATCAAAGAAATTAGTTATGTTGCTCTCTTCTTTCTCTGCATCTTCATCATCTTCATCTTCCTCTTTCTTGTCCACCAACAATTGGTATCTAGAGCTCTGATTCATATCCACAAGAAACACCAAGAGAAACACGAGTGAACGTGAGACGTGTGTAATTGATTTAGGTTTTGAAATTCACAGTGAATTGAAGTTCAAAATCATATTTCTAGATTCTGAGGGATTGGGAAACACGAGCGTTTGGTGAGATCTTAGTGAACTTTTGCACAAGATCGAAGATGAATGGTGGAAATGGTAGTTGAATACGAATCTTCTAGTATTTAATAGAAATAATTGCAATCGATAGATGATTCAGATGCGTGTGTTTTTTGGCGCTCAAGATATTCTTGATCTCATCAATGACGAATATGCAGTTGTTGTAGCATATGTAACTGAAGCACAAAGGAACATGCATAGAGAAACAAGAAAGGAGGATTAGAAGATTTTGTTTTACATCCATCAGTGTGTGGATGTGAATGTGTTTGATAAGATCGTGTTACACTTGGATTTTCAACTACTAGAAAGTCAACAAAGAATGTCAATGAGAAGACATTTACAGTGAGAAAATATTAATGAAGTGTCTTTAAAGGAGCATTAATGGTAAGTCTTCGACAGACCAGCGACGAAAGATCGACCGAGTTGTCGACACAACGAGACATGGTTTGGAGGATTCTATGAGATAAATCCCCAAGATCCAGATCGCTGGGAAATATGTCTAAAATCTCGAAAAACACAATCGACAGATATGTGTTTAGAATCCCGAGAAGGACAGTCGACAAAAGCCCACATTCCATCAAAAAGGACCAGTCCAAAATTGTGAAGAAAAAGTGAAGAAATTGTGAAGAAACAAGCATTTTTCAGCATAATTTACATCATGACGTCTATCATGTGATTTGATCATATGTCGAGTTCTGCAACTCCGATTGAGACGGTTTTTTTTCAAAAGAAAACTAAAAAGGAGATCTAGACCCTGGAATTATCGCGCACAAGATACCTTCCATCGCGACACGATGCCACACATTTTTTTAACATGTTAAATTGCTATAAAAAAAAGGCATTTTTGCTAATATTTTAAGGGTTTTAAAACCTAAAGAAAAAGTGACATAAATGGGCATTCAATGGTCGATTTTGGAGCATATTGGAGTCATTGGATAGCAATTCTTCCATAAATTTTGATGAAGAATATTTTTTCGCTCATGGTATTTGTTATCTTATCAATGAGTAGCCAAGTTCCTTTAGATTGAGTTTTTTTTAGATGAACCTTATTTTTACTATGTTGCGTCACATGTTTATTTAAGATTTGTTGAGTACTTTTTATATTATTGTATTATTTAAATTATTATTGTGTTTAATACTTTTTGTCGTTTATGGGCATATGAATCGATATAGATAATTAGGAATTTCTGACTATTAGACTAGTCATCTGAACTAGGCAGTTTATTTAACTTTGTAATGAACTAGGAAGAGGAACTTAGAAGTTGTTGCTAATCATTAACGCACGTATAATGCCTAATTTAACCTTGAATTGGCGTAAGGAATTAGGGAATTACCGTATGAATTAGTGAGTTCCACACCAAGGAATTGTGTGCAGTAGTCATGTTAATTTGTAGTGAGATAATAATATAATTGAAACTCAAGAGGTATATAGTTAATCAACAGATGAAAACAAGGGGATTCGATAGTAAAGTCTTAATCGCCTTTCACAATCTTGAATTTCATCTTTTAAAATCCTCGTTTTAAAACAGCTTTTCTAACGAAACCCTCTTATTTAATTACTTAATATTGCACATAATTTTCTTGTTAAATTATAATCCTTGTGGAGATGATCTTATTTTATTACTTCGACATTATCGATACATTTTCCGATAGATCATCAAGTTTTTAGCATTGTTGTCGGGGATTGTTGATTTCAACAAGGTAATTTTTGTGCGAAATTTGTTATCTTAAAGTTTTAGGTTTAAATTTGAATTTTCTCTGTTGCTATTTTCTATTTTATCTCTATTTTGTTTTAGTTTATTTTAGTTCCTTTTTCTTAGTTGGTTAGTGTAAATACCTAATCAAAGCATAACTTCAAGCTTTATCAAAGCAACTTGTTGTCTCAACTCTAGTTTCAACAAATGTTAATCCAAGAAGGACATTATAGGGTGATTTTTATGGTGAAGGTCGTGTCAATGGCTATTGTGTACCATACGCTGAATAAGCACATTATTCAAGAAATTATCAAGAGTCAGACTTGTACTTAAACACCTAACCAAGGTGGGATGATCAATCAAGTCGTAACTAAGGTAATAATCAAATTCAAAATTTCAACAAAGAACCTCCTCAAGATCCATCACAAATGACATCATCCCTTCTAGAGGAAATATTGAACGAATATTGACCCGCTATGAGAATACTATATAGAAAGTTATGCAAAGTGTCATAAGTTATTCTCATGGTGATAATGGTGTATACCACTCTTCGACCTGAAACCACTATGGACCCTAGATGTAGAGTCGAGTGCTTTATTGTTGATCAAACGTTGTCCGTAACTGGATAACCATAAAGACAGTTGATGGGTACTCCACGAAGCATGCTGAGGGACATGAGTGACCTAGATGGAATTTGCCCATCTTGCATAACAGGATAAATGTCTATGGGCCCAATATTGAATTGGACAAGGATGACATGGTCTATGCCTTGTGTTCAATATAGACATAAGGGCAAAAGGGTAATTATACACATAAGTATTATCACAGAAGGTTTTGTCAGATCACATGACATTTTCGTGTCTTGGGTAACAGTGATGTGTTGTTAGATATCGCTCACTGTTTATTATGTTAAATGCGTGATTTAATATAATTGCCAACATCATGAAAACCTACAGGGTCACACACAAAGGACGGATTGATGAGAGATAGAGTAACTAAGGAATACCGTAAGGTACGGTGTCCTTAAGTGAATTATAGAACATCGTAAGGTACGGTGTACTTGAGTAGAATACGAAATATGGTAAGGTACCATGTGCTTAAGTGATTTTGGGCATATTATAAGATATGGGCCAAAATACACTTAAGTGGGTTTTTTAGCTTGAAGCCCACACACGTGGTTCTATAAATAGAACCCTTGTGCAGAAGCATTCATTGCAGTTGCATTATTTTCGTTTTCTCTCTCTCTCTCACTCACTCAAAGCCTTCATTTGTACCAGCTAGCACTGAGATTGAAGGAATCTGTTCGTGTGGACTGAGTAGAGACGTTGTCATCGTTCAACGTTCGTGATCGCTCCGTGGATCTGCATCAAAGGTTTTGATCGTCACAAGAGATCTGCACCAAAGGTTTCAATCGTCACAAGAGGTAAATATTCTATCACTGATCATGACCATTCGTAAGGATCTCTAAAGGAGAAAATTTTAATTTCCACTGCGTTTTGGATCGCAATTCTCCTTCAGTTGACTCATAGTAAGTTGGAACTAATAAACTCAAAATTTGAAGCATTTCACAAGAACCTTGAAGCATCCAACAAGAAAATTGAAGCATCCAACAAGAGCATTTAAGCATCGATCAAGAATATTGAAAATCACGTTGGGAGGTTATCTAAACAAGTGGAAGGTAAAGCGTTTGGAGGTTTTAATGGGAATATGTTGGATAGTTCTCAGAGTGATGAAGTTGAGAGTGAAGTCAAAATGAATCAGAAGTAATTGATGAAAGAGGAGTTAAAAAATAAAAAGAATAATAAAAATGCATGTCATCAAATAACATTGAAACAAGAATAGAAGAAGTCGAGGCGGAAAATAAATATGGGAAAAGAGAAAGAATGGTAAGCAAAGATGATCTAGTTTTGGAATTAATAATTTGTCTAAATGCATATATACAACAAGAAAATCTTCAACAAAATAATTCCCCTAAAAGCTATGTAGAAACAAGGAAGATCGGAGATGGTAAATAAAATATAATATTGTATGTCATTTATGTCTTGTTCGTTACTATCAAGTTGAAGAAGATATAGAAGCCACATCATCAATACCTCAAGTTAATGAGAGTACTACCAGAAAAAAGAAAGAAAAATGATGTGTTTTTTGTGTCATATATGTCGCCCTGGCAGAGGAGCAAAAAGTCAAGTTTAAGACCTTAAAGAAGCGCTTAATGGACGGCAACCCATCATTTCCCTTTTCGCACTATGATCTTAGGAAGAGTAATAACTAACTCTTAAGAGTGCTATCCATTTGGTACTTCTATTTGTTTGAAGTTAATGAGCTTGTTTTCTTTTGTTTTTATTTTAGTTTATAATTTTCTACCTTACCAATGCCATCATAAGAAAGAAAAGAAAAAGTTACCGGAAAAAGAAAGAATTAAAGAGATCAATAATGAAGTTACCTTGCAGATTGAAGGTTGATAAAGAAAAAGGGAAATCGACTACTTGTACTCAATCTCCATATACCTCAGTTAGTCAGGTTTGAGCCAAATAATTTCCACTATTTAATTTTCATTCTTTTGAGAGTATCCGTAAATTATCCATTTTCTAGAAGTTGCAATTTTTTGATTCTGAGTATATTGATATGATAAATATATACTGAGGCAGTTGTTTGTGAAAACTTTGAGCCTTTTTAAGCCACCCTATTTTAATATGTTAATATTCGTTGTTTAACCCTTTCGATCCTAAAAACTTTCTTTCGGTGGTCAAAAAGAAAAAGAAAGAAAAACAAGAAGTTTAAATAGCTTCTTCAAAAAAAAAGTTTTGTGAAAAATAGGACTAAGAAATTAAAATTCTCTAGTACCAAGTGCATTATAAAAGAGTGAGATGGAAGGAATTAGATAACGCCAGGAAAATTAGGTACCTAACTCCAATGATTTAAGCTTACTAACCTAAATTATCCTACTCTGAAACATAAGCCAAGTTACAACCTATAAAAAATCTCAAAAGTGTGTTTAAATGTGACTTTGTTTGATTCAATTAGAAAATTTTCAAATTCATTGTTAAATGCTTTTGTATATTGATTGAGTGATTACCATGTCAATTTGAGTGCATCATTGTGATATGAGAGACACGTTGAGTACATGTATGCTGGGAGAACTTTTTTGAGTTGATTGGATTGAAGAAGAGAACCAAAATGTTGATTAAAAAAAATAAAGATGATAGAAGACAACCTCTCTCGAGCACTTTCACAAACAACTTCTCTCGTTCTTCCTTAACCAATTTCTCTCACTCCTCATGGACCCTTTCCTGCACCTCATACACTATCATTTCCCTCTCCTCCTGCAACATCTTATCCCGCTCTTTCGGTTCACCTTCCCACGTTCCTTTTGAGTCCACTTCTCCATCGTCTACTGCGTTCACTTCTCCCGCTCATATTCTAATACCTCCCTCAACTTTTCATCAACTATCTACTCAATCTCTCTCTTACAGTTTACTTCATTAATTGATTGATATGGTCTAAAATATAACTTCAAGCCGACGCCTCTTCCAAGACCGCAGACACGCCCATTGCGCTCCTCGTTTCCAATCAATTTTACCAATATGTCATGACGATCTCATGGAATGAAGATACCAACTTTGGATTGTTCAACCAGTACATCCTACAACTCATATAAAAGTTCATATTTACCAGATTGAATTAACTAAAATAAGTAATGTTGAAAAAAGTATCTAATTAGAATTTTTTTTCAGCCACTTCACGAGTAGCCTTTGATGTGAATGGGTCATTCGGTCTTTGACGTGGTATCTTCCATTTCTCATGGTGTGATGGTGGAGATGGATCATGATAAAGGTTTCTAGAAGGATCTCTCAAGTCTAGTTCCCTTTGTTTTCTTTTTTCATTAAGCATGTTCTATTTAAGTTTATCACATTCTCCATAAGACAATCTATATGGATAGATATTTCTAGCTCCACTCTCCATTCTCCTTTCCTTTTTGGCTTTTAGCCAAGAAACCATGAGTGGTGAGAGGCTTTTCAAAATTCTCCCAAACTTTCTTATCAATAAATGGATACTTCATGTATGGAGGCTCTGATTCATCACTTGTATATTTAATATAATCATATGTGAGTTGTGTCTTAAAGACCCTCCAATGGTCACCAATATATCCAAGCCATATGTTATCTTTCAAATCACCATCAACGTCATGCCAAATATCTATCAAAATACTCACTTTTCTTCTACTTTGTAATGTTAAGTAGCCATAAAATCACCAGCATATTCAACTTAAGCCTTACCGGTTCTTACATCAAAATTAACCGGCACGCGAACACCATTTTCGTAGGCTTTTTTCACCTTGGTCAACATCATGGCACCTATGGTTTTTACTTTACTTTTTGTATTAATAAAGGTTGTAACGGATGTTGTATGAGAGGTGTTTTTCGAATCGTAGATTAAGAAAAATAACAACATACACCAACATAAACTTCAAAGCCATATCATACAACACTTCATCCAAAATGATTCAGACCATAGAAATATACTAACTAGAAATACGCAGTAGATTAAGACCATATAAACATACTAACTAGAAAGATACATAACACTTCATCCAAAATGATTCACAAATTTAAGTTATAAGAAGATACATTATTGAATATTTCTAAGTTCTAACAAATAAGTAATAACATAACACATGATTTATTTCTAACACATTTTTAAACACGTGTAATAAGGTAATAAGAAGACATAATGTTATTATTTCTAACATATTTACATCACAAGTTATAATGACTATTTCTGAAACAAGTTACAAATATATTTCACGAACATGGTTAAAGATTAAAACAACAAGTTATTATCATTTCAAGAATATTTCTAAAAGTATAAGTATTTAATTTATTTCATAACACCATAATGCATAACAAAATTTCTAACAACATTGCTAAAGCTAAAGCCATTTTAGTTAGTACATAACACCATAACGTGTAATGACATTTCTAAAACTAACGCCAATTATATGAATATTTCTAAAGCTAACACCAATTCTAAGAACATATCTAAAACTAACACCATTTCAGTGATAAACAACATCCTAGTGGCGAGTTACGCACCTCCAACATGTAAGTTTGAAGTGCGCCTAAGAGGGGGGTGAATTATAACCAATTAAAAATTATGGTTTTAGAGACAAGTTGGTTCTGATTTTTATGGTTTATTGATGAGTTTAGAAAGAGATAAAGGCAGAAAAATAAAGAACACAAGGAAGTATCCTAGTTCCCCTCACAATCCGAAGGTACGTCTAGTCCCCTTTCAACACGAAAGAGATTTTACTATCTGGTATGACTTGTACAAGACAGATACAATCACCGAGAACAACCTATTGTGATTCACCAAGTTGATATGAGAACAATCCTCTCAAACTCAACTCTCTTGCTTCAAACAATCTTGGACAATAAGGTGTTTACAACCAATTCTAGAAAATATTAAGTAAAGAAAGTATATCACAATATATCAATCACTATGACTGATCTTCTCTTCTAAACAAGTAATTTATAAGGAAATATTAGTCCTCAAGTGTTTATGAATAGGAATGAATTTTCTGGACTGATATATGTGAACAATACAATTTTTTTTAATGAAAGTTCAAAGATCAAAACACTTGTTTGAAAATGAATGTGTATAAGATTTCAAGTTGCAATAGAAGAGGTGAGTTTTGATTTCGGAAAGAATGTGATTCAATGAAAATATGCAATATTTAAAGGATGATCTTTGGAAAACATTCAGTTCATATGACAGATTTGAAAACAACCATTGCTTCAGAAAAATTCAAAATTTCGAGAGGGAAATCGATTTCCCAAAAGGGGTAATCGATTTCCTGGCTAAAAATTTTGGTCATGGAAAGTGGAAATCGATTCTTGGAAAGGGGGGAATCAATTTCCTAAACTGAAAAAATTGAATTCTGGCAATTGGAAATCAATTCCTGAAAATGGGTAATCGATTTCCTGAATTGAATTTTGAAAAATTATTTGGAAAAACAGACACAATGGATCATGCATGCAATGAACATTTGGAGAATTTTTTAGCACTAAGTTATCAATATATATTGCATGCTTGTACCTTAAAAACTCAAGATCAATGTTAGTCTTCAAATTAAGTCTTGAATCATTTGATGCTAGCTTTCACACATTGCTTGAAACTTGATTTGATTAAATGCACTTGAAGCTTTTTCCATACTTTTGACATGATCATTTGAATTGCACTTTGTCTTCATCAAAACATATTGGATGGAGAGTCTTGGCTTCACATTCTCCCCATTTTTATGATGACAAACAATTTAAGCTTTATGCACAATGCTCCCCCTAACAATGATAACTCCCTCTTGATCCATGCATCCATGAGAGTTTTACGATCTTTACAACTTACTGCAGAAATTGTTAGAGAAAGCACACAAAAATATCATAATATCTTCTCCCCCTTTGTCATTAACAAAAAGGATGGGAAAAGGTTTTAAAAGATAAGCATGTAAATAAGAGGAGCTGAAGATAAGACAAAAAAGAAAAAAATGTGCAAGAAATCGATTTCTCCAGGAAGGGGAATTGATTTCTACATGGGAACCAGTAATTCTATAGGCTAAAGAAAATTAAAGTTTCTTTCAGGAAATCGATTTCCTGGATATGGGTAATGATTTCTGATAAAATATTTTGCGAAATACAAAAAACAATAACTATGGCACATGTAAAGGCACATAACACATAGATAACATGTTTAGGCATCATATGATCATATAATTTCATATATACTCCTATTATAACATAGTGTCACAAATGAGAAAAAAAACATGTAAAATTAAGCATATAGATACATGTATCGTTCATCATACGTCTTTTTCTTCCAAGATTCTCAAATCTCTTCGAATTTTGTAGAATGGTTCTCGTGGCAGCGGTTTTGTGAAAATATCAACGAGTTAATTATGAGTATCCATAAATGTAACTTTGACATATCCTTGAAGCACATGATCACGAAGAAAATGATGTTGAATGTCAATATGTTAGATTCTTGAGTGCATGACCAGATTCTTTCTAATATTTATCGCACTTGTGTTGTCATAACGTAAAGGGATGCATCCAAGATTGAGTCCGTAGTCACGAAGTTATTGCTTAAGCAAAAGTATTTGTGTATAACAGCTATATGTTGCTATGTATTCCGCTTCGACCGTGCTAAGAGCAATATATGCTTTTCCACGATATTAATGCATTTCCAAGAATGTGACATGTACCACTATTGCTCTTTCTATCAGTTTTACTTCCTGCATAATCAGTGTTAGAATAACCAACTAAATTGAAAATACTACCTTTAGGATACCACAATCCGATATTTATTGTCCGTTTGAGATACTTCATGATTCTTTTAAAAGCGATGAGATGTGATTCATTTGGATTTGCTTGAAAGCGAGCACATAAACAAACATTAAATATTATGTCAGGACGACTTGCCGTCAAATATAATAAAGAACCAATCATACCTTGATATTTAGTGATATCAACTAGAATACCGGATTCATCAATGTCAACATATGATCCAGAGCCCATTGTAATAACCATTTATTTGCAATTATCCCTATAAATTGTTTTCAACAATTCTTTGCAATACTTGGATTGGTTGGTGAAGATGCCATCCTTTAATTGCTTGATTTGGAGTCTAAGAAAGTAGTTCATCTTGCCAATCATAGACATCTTGAATTCTCCTTGCATCATCGATGAAAATTCTTCACAAAGGTCTTTGTTTGTTGAACCAAATATGATGTCGTTGATCGTGACTTAGTATGTCTATCGAAATGGCTAACTGCAAGTGCACAATCGTATCGTGTAGTTTTAAAAAGATATTGAACCCAAAGGACCAAAATCAAACTATCGTTATCTAAAGTTACTATGTAAAGCTAAGGCTAATGATTGTTTTGTTTTTCTTAGATTGATTAAGAGAGACTGAGAAATAAAATTTACCCGAAACTAATAATATAATTAAAATATTCAATAAAGAGGCATTGGTATGTAAATCACATTATTCCTCGAGGATTCGGTAAATAATTAACATTAAAATAAGGTAAATCACTTTTCAGTTGAAAATATCAAATTAAAAGGTTTTGCCTCACACTCTCGTGTTCTTGGCTCGGGCTATACTCTTAAGCCAAAATGTTTTGCTCTCGCTCACACACCTGAATTAAAAGTAATTTTTGGAAATTGATAAATCCTAATTAATCCTAAAGCGCTCTCGCTGTGTTTAGGATTAATGCCTAAAAACCATTATCTAGTTAAAATCTCAAACTCTCACTCTGTTGATTTATAACCTTATTGACTTTTCACTCTCGTGTAAAAAAAAATTAAATTAGAATTGGAAACCAGAGCCAAAAAATAACTCATAAAAATTATTATTAATTATTATTGAATCTCGTCAGAACGACGATCCTTACATATCAATGTCAAAAGGTTTAGCCGGACATGGTTTTAAACTTAATCATACAGATATAATTATTAAACATAAACATAATCAAAATTCAGAATTGGAAATTAAAGCGGAAAGTAAAGAATTAAGCAATTAAAAGAAACCTGAATAATAATAATAATTGAATTAAACTTCAAAGGATTCTTCGAGTACAAATAATAACTGGAAAATTACAACGATGTTGGCACGCTTGATCCAAGCAACTTGTAAAAGTAAAAAAAATGGTGCAATAGCCTCCCGATGTGGAAGAACTATCACTTTTTAGAGTATTTCTGCTTAAAACTAAGAATCAAAATTACACGATAAAAATTTGGATTCATTTTTCTTCTCATTCAGCCTTTTTATATTGGTGAAGTATGGCTGAACTTCCCTAAATTCGTGTGGAAGTGGTGGAGATGAAAGAGAGTATTTTGACCATGTTCTGTGCAGTTGCTGAAAAACAACATTGCGTGTTTGTGGCAAACGCCACAGGGCCATGGTGAACGCCATAGGGTCATGGCGAACATCATGGTACTGAAAGTCTGAAATGACGTGGCAAGGGGTCGTGGTGAATGCCAGAATCCCGTGGCGAACGTCACAAGCCCAAAACTTGTATTTTCAGCATTTTCTTCTTTTCTTCCCTTTTTCTTTGTTTCTTCTCTTTTCTTTACTTATTTCTCGCACATGAGTTTTGCATCAACAAATACCTGAAACAGGGCACCAACACCGACATAATACAATAAAACATACACAAAATCATACTAAAATGCATGTGAATCGAGTAAAATATATGGTATAGTTTCACGTTATCAAACTCCCCCACACTTGAACCTTTGTTTGCCCTTAAGCAAATGCTACACTTGTGATATGAAAATTCAGAGACTTGTAGCATGTAGATCCATGAAAAAGCACATAAGCAATCAATTAATCATTCTAAAGCTACAAACTTCGCTTTGATTATAATTACTTAACTAGGTACTAATCGGTACACTAAGGATATCGTAATAATGTTATTCCACAATTGCGGTCATGAGTCTCCCTACATGCAAACAAATCTAACTGACGTCATTATATCTGAAACTTGTCAACTCACCATTTATTTTTCGTTCAAGTGTGATCACATTAAGCCTATTATCTTTCACACTTATAGTAGGAAGATCTGTTAGTGACTTTGGTCTTTCTTTTACTGTCGGTTTCCCGGTTCAGGGGTTGATTATCGTATCTAAGTGGTTTAAGCCCCCTCACAAATTGTAATCACGGGGGATCAGACTGTAGTCCTCCCTACCAAGTTTAGCCCAAATACCACTAAACCAACTACGATTGGTGTTTGTAATTCAAGTCTTAACATATTTCATACAATATCATTTGTTATTCTTTGGACCAAACACTTATTTGCATTAATCTCCTACGTAAAGCATAACCAAGATGATGTTGACCTCCTGAACTATCTCATTAGGTAAGGATACAAGGTTTTCGACATAATGAATATTCAAATAAACTCGCATGTTTATGAGACTCAAGACGTTAAAACGATACCAATCTTGCACACAAATTTCCCAAGATTTTACAATCAAACCTCAATGTCATTTGTAACTTAGAACTTTATAATTGTGAAATGATTTTCATGAAATATTTTTTTTATTTTTTTATAGCTGAAGAAACGGGAAGATCAATAAATAGTGGAAACCACGCACAAAAGACTCGACAACACATGCATTTACTCAATTAACACTAAACAATTAGATAAAAATGGAAATGAATAAAACAGTAAATCTACCTAAGAAAGCTGTAAATTGTTGATTCTAAGTGTTGGCGGCAAATTTGGTAAAACAAAGAGTGTTCACAAGATGTTATGTGTGATGTCTTAACATGAGATATCTTATGTACCTGCTGGAGTTCAAAAGAATTGTTCATGCAGGATTGTTTCAGAATGCCACATACAATGACAAGGCTTCTGATATTGGATGTACCTGCTGGAGCTTAAATGAAAGACATGTTCATACAAGATTATTTCAGATGACATACACAAGGTCATGACATCTGATATGGCTGTACCTGCTGGAAGTTATAAAAGGAATTATTGGATTATGCAGGATTTTTCCAGGATGTCAGACCCGATGTCATGACATCCTGTACACAGAACATTCAGTATGAATGTCTGGTGTTTTGTGATTGCACAATTAATGGCAATCTTTGTATGATTGAAGATATGATTAGCTGGCGCATTCAATCATGGATTACAACCAGATTTACTTATTTTCTAAGGAGATTTAACCAGCTGTTATAAAAAGATTTGATTGGAAAATAGATTAGGGTTTTCAAGATGTCCAAGCCCAACTGAAAGCTTCTATAAAAAGGGACTTAGAAAACCTGTTTGAACACACAACCAAGACTGAGCGAAATACAGAGCGAGAGCTAGGGTTTGTGTCTGTTTAGTTGTAAGACTTGTAGGTCATTCAAGTCATCCATTGATGATTGAATTGGACTGATTTGTGGTTGTAATTTGTCACTCTAAAGTTGTTAAGCAAGAGTGTGTGTCTTCTTGATCAAAGTTGTGAAGCAAGATCAAGAGTGTATCTTCTTGATTGAAACTGTGAAGTAAAATCAAGAGTGTGTAATTGAAAAGTATTTTCTTTTCTCAAGGGATTGTTGTTTAAAATCACGGGTGTGTGATTGTAGGGAAGTGAGTGGGTTCTCATATCTAAGAGTGCTTAGGTAGAAATTGCACGGGTAGAGATTAGGTGAGAAAGATTGTAACTTGTTGAAGTGTACGGAGAGTCTTTGAACTGATTCTATTATAGTGAATTTCCTTCCTGGCTTGGTAGCCCCCAGATGTAGGTGAGTTGGACCGAACTGGGTTAACAATTGCTTGTGTCTCTTGCATTACTATTCTCTATCTTTATCCTGTTTGCATTACTCAGATATTAGTGTCGTGACATTACCTTCGACATCTCATATCTGATACCAAAATTTCATTTGGTATCAGAGCAGGCATCCTGCTCTGGTTCTGGGTGAGATCTAGGGACGATACTTTCTGGTACTATGGAGAGAGATGGAGGATCTATTCACAGATCACCTATTTTGGATGGATCCAGCTATGACTACCGGAAACCTCGAATGGTAGCCTTCCTAAAATCTCTGGATAATAAGGCTTGGAAGGTTGTGTTAACAGGCTGGGAACATCCAGTTGTTACCAAGAATGGAGAAGCTATTGCTGATAAGAAGGCTGAAGAACAATGGACCAAGGAGGAGGATGACTTAGCCCTTGGGAACTCTAAAGCATTGAATGCTATATTCAATGATGTAGATAAGTATATCTTCAAATTGGTAAATAACTGTGACGTGGCTAAAGATGCTTGGGACATTCTCAAAACCACTCATGAAGGCACCTCTCGAGTGAAGATGTCTAGACTACAGCTGCTCACTACCAAGTTTGAAAATTTAAGGATGAAAGAAGATGAAAATATTCATGAATTTCATATGAATATCCTTGAAATTACTAATGCCTCAGAAGCCCTGGGTAAGAAGATGTCAGATGAAAAATTAGTGAGGAAAATACTCAGGTCACTCCCTAAGAGATTTGCCATGAAAGTGACAGCCATATAAGAGTCTCAAGACATTTCCAATATGAGAGTTGATGAGCTAATTGGATCCCTTCAAACATTTGAGATGGGAATGTGTGATGAATCTGAAAAGAAAGCCAAAAGCATAACATTCAAGTCAAACACTGAGGAGGAAGAGGAGGAAGGTGGTCCAGATATTGATGAAGATCTGGCAGATGATGTAGCAATACTGAGAAGACAGTTCAACAAGCTAGTGAAAAAGATGGATGAAAGATCTAAGGCTAATGTCAAGAACATCGCATCTGACATCAGTAAATTCAACAATATTGGAAGAAGAACAAGGTCAGATGAAAAGCCCAAAGAAGAAAAAGGAGTTCAGTGCCATGAATGTGATGGGTATGGACACATTAGAACTGAATGTGGGACCTACCTCAAGAAACATAAGAGGAGTCTTGTTGCCACTTGGTCAGATGGAAGTGAAATAGAAGAATCTGTAAATCTTATGACTGCCTTGACTGGAAGATGGGATTCTGATGAAGACTCAAGTGATGGTGAAGTAACCTTTGAAGAGTTGACCACTACCTACAGAAAGTTGTGTCTCAAAAGTGTAGAGTGGTGTAAACAGGTTGAAAGCCAAAAGAAGGAAATAACTCAACTTGAGAATGAGAAGGTAGAACACTTGGAAACCATCTCCAAATTAAAAACAGAAGCAGTGGTTCTGAAGGCCAAGATAGATGAAAGTCAACAAGTTGAAAGCCAGAAGATAGTACAGCTGGAGAATGAGAAGGCAGACCATGTGGAAATCATCTCCAAGTTAAAAACATAAGTTATGTTCTTGAATTCTAAACTAGAAGAGATGAACAAGTATGTAAGAATGTTAAACAATGGATCTGACTCCCTAGACAAGATTCTCCAAACTGGAAAAATAACAGGAGACAAATCTGGCATTGGGTATAAAGAATCTAAGCCTGAGTGCAGTTACACTGGTTGCAAACCTCAAGCCAAACCTAAATGCAGCCATAGTAAAAGCAAACCTGTGATGTCAGATCATATGTCACAACATCAGAAGAGAAGACAGCAGAAAGGGAAACACCAAAGATGGAGATGCCATTACTGTGGGAAATTTGGTCACCTGAAGCCCTTCTGCTATAAGTTGTATGGTTATTCTAGCCCTGTTCATCATCAAACTCACTATCAACCCAAACCCAAACAACACAGGCCTGTCAACAAGAAGCAATGGGTTCCTAAGACTAATGTTACAAGTCTAATAGCTCACATTCCCCTCAGAGTCTCAGCCAAAGAAGAGTGGTATTTTGATAGTGGATGTTCCAAACACATGACTGGAAACAAAGACCTGATAACTGGACTTCATCCTCATGCCATAAGCTATGTAACATTTGGTGATGGAGCAAAGGGTGAAATCAAGGGGATAGGCAAGCTTGATTGTCCTGGAGTGCCTAAACTTGACAAGGTCCTACTGGTTAAGGGCTTGACTGCAAATCTAATAAGCATCAGTCAACTATGTGACCAAGGTCTAAATGTTAACTTCACTAAAACTGAATGTCTGATTACCAACAAAGAAAGTGAAGTAATCATGGAAGGAGTCATAACCAAAGACAACTGTTACATGTGGAACTCTCAAATTAGTTACTCCTCAAAATGTACCTCAGTTAAGGAGAAAGGGATGAAGATGATTATATATGCTAGAGAAACTCCCAAATTGAAAGTCTGTGGGAAATGTCAGACAAGGATGTCACACCAGAAACTCAGACTTAACATCACTTCCACAGGGTTGAAACTCCTCCATATGAAGTTGATGGGACCCATGCAAGTGGAAAGCCTTGGTGGAAAGAAGTTTGCAGTGGTGGATGATTTCTCCAGATACATCTGGACCAAAAACAAATCTGATGTGGTTGAAATCTTCAAAGATTATTGTCTGAAACCTCAAGGAGAAAAGCTCATGGTGGCTCAAACAGATGTGGATAATATCGGGTTTGGTAGGAGGTCAGATCATATGGTAGAACATGTTGCTCGTCAAATGCAGTCTGAAGTTGGGAAGAGCTTTGTTGGACTTGGGCTACAAGTCAAAAAGATAGAAGAGTCTATTTTTCTATCTCAAAGCAAATGTGCCAAGAACAATGTTAAGAAGATTGGCATGAAGAGTGCGAGGACTCCTGCTCCTACATATTCGAAAGTATTCAAAGATGAAAATGGTGTTTGTGTTATATATCAAGCTGAATACATAGCAGCTGGAAGTAGTTGTTCTCAACAGGGTTGGTTGAAACTAATGGTGACTGAACACAATGTCACACAAGATGTCAGGACAGTGTACTGTGACAACCTGAGTGCTACAACTATTTCCAAAAATCCTATTCAACACAGCAGGATAAAGCACATTGATATCAGTCATCACTTTATTAGAGAACTTATGGAAGAGAAAATCATAGCACTGGAGCATGTTACTACTGAAATGCAATTAGCTGACATATTTAGAAAAGCTTTGGATGCTAATCAGTTTAAATGTTTAAGAGGGAAATTGGGGATTTGTATTCATGAGAATTTATAGCAATTAAAGTGGAAATTTATTATACAGAGGAGAGTTGTCGTAGAAAGGGAGCTAGGGAAGGAGGCTGTAGAAGTGAAGGAGGTTATGGAATTAATCAAGTTTGCTGATTTGATGAAAACAGTTAGTGCATTACCCCAATATTTTGAAGGTTTAGTGGAGGAGTTTGTGGTGAATATCCCAAAGGATATTTCTGACAAGAATAAAAAAGAATTCTGCAAGGTCTTTGTGAGAAGAAGGTGTGTAAGGTTCTCCTCAACTATAATGAATAAGTTCCTAGGGAGAGAAACAGAAGGAGTTGTTGAGTTAGAAGCCACAAAAAATGAAGTTTGTAGGACAATCACTGTTGGTCAAGTCAAAGAATGGCCAAGAAAGAAGCATGACACTGCTGAGAGAGTAATTGATTTGGAGGAAGAGAGTTCAGAAGAGGAAGATGACACCTTGATTCATCACTTGAAACCAAGTGTTACAAAGAAAATGAAAACCAGGAAAGGCAAGACTGTGGTTGAGATGTTGACAGCTAGAACTAGTAGGAAGGCTGCTGCTGTAGGTCCTTCTAAATCATGGAGTAAAGTAGAGGTTCAGAAGAGGAAAATCAGAGAAAGCTCTGATTCTGAAGATGATGTCGAAGACGATGTACCAGACATCTCACCTGCTAAAAGGCAAATTGTTAGAAAGTATCCAGCTAAGGTTGCAGCTGGACAACATTTCCTTCCATTTGGAAGATGGTGAAGCCAAGGAGTTAGATGCCCATACCTCAAGTGAGAGGTCTAATTCTCAAGATCAATCTAGTGGCAGTTCTGAATCTAAAAGTGAAGAAGATGCTACCTCCTCAGACTAAGTTGTTGTGATGGTCCCCCTGTTATGATGACATGTGTGCTGTTCTGGATGCTGTTATGACTGTTTTGGAAGCTTGGAGGTTTTGTTTCTGTTGAAATGTTTGTATTTTGTGGCAGTCCTTACTGATGCCTTGATGTAATATTTGGGCTCTTAATGAGTTCCATGGATTTCTAATTATCTCAACTATTACAATTGTGTATAATTATGGTATGTATCTCCTAGCATTTATGTTTTAAGTCACCTTTGGTCAAATTTGACTAAAAAGGGGGAGAAGTGATTATGTGGAGAGCTGCAGTTAAATATGTGGTTGTGGAGATCTGCAATGTTGATGTAGCTAGCTAGGCTAAATAGATGACAACTGATGATGTTGAATGGAATGATGTTCTACGGTGTTCTGTTCTGTGATGTTGGAGGAGATGTCTGATGTAAGACAGAATGGTGTTCTGTTCTGAGATGTTGGAGGAGATGTCTGAATGTTAACATGTTGAAGGAGATGTCAGAAGGAAATTTTGAATGTTAACATGTTGAAGCAGATGTCAGAATGATATTCTGATTATTACAGGTGTTGTGGTTACAGGTGTTGTTATTATCAAAGGAGATGAATGCACAGATTTAGGGGGAAAAGGAGTACCCTTGTGCATTTGTGTGTCTTACTAGTTGCATCCATAACTAGTAATTCTGTTTGTTGCACAGATTTAGGGGGAGGAGAAGTACCCTTGTGCATGTGTGTATTACTAGTAGCCATAGCTAGTAATTATTTTTCTTCTGCTGCTGATTAAACTACTGTTATGTTGTTTAACTGCTGATAGTTTACCTTGTGAACAAAAAGGACAGATATATGTTTTAGCCAAAATTTGCCAAAGGGGGTGTTTGTTGATTCTAAGTGTTGGCAGCAATTTTGGTAAAACAAAGAGTGTTCACAAGATGTTATGTGTGATGTCTTAACATGAGATATCCTATGTACTTGCTGGAGTTCAAAAACATGTTCATGCAGGATTGTTTCAGAATGCCACATACAATGACAAGGCTTCTGATATTGGATGTACCTGTTGGAGCTTAAATGAAAGACATGTTCATACAGGATTGTTTCAGATGACATACACAAGGTCATGGCATCTAATATGGTTGTACCTGCTGGAAGTTATAAAAGGAATTATTGGATGATGCAGGATTTTTCCAGGATGTCAGACCCGATGTCATGACATCATGTACACAGAACATTCAGTATGAATGTCTGGTGTTTTGTGATTGCACAATTAATGGCAATCTTTGTATGATTAAAGATATGATTAGTTGGCGCATTCAATCATGGATTACAACCAGATTTACTTATTTTCCAAGGAGATCTAACCAGCTGTTATAAAAAGATTTGATTGGAAAATAGATTTAGGGTTTTCAAGATGTCCAAGCCCAGCTGAAAGCTTCTATAAAAAGGGACTTAGAAAACCTATTTGAACACACAACCAAGACTGAGCGAAATACAAAGAGAGAGCTAGGGTTTGTGTCTGTTTAGTCGTAAGACTTGTAGGTCATTCAAGTCATCCATTGATGATTGAATTGGACTGATTTATGGTTGTAATTTGTCACTCTAAAGTTGTTAAGCAAGAGTCTGTGTCTTCTTGATCAAAGTTGTGAAGCAAGATTAAAAGTGTGTCTTCTTGATTGAAACTGTGAAGTAAAATCAAGAGTGTGTAATTGAAAAGTATTTTCTTTTCTCAAGGGATTGTTGTTTAAAATCACGGGTGTGTGATTGTAGGGAAGTGAGTGGGTTCTCATATCTAAGAGTGCTTAGGTAGAAATTGCACGGGTAGAGATTAGGTGAGAAAGACTGTAACTTGTTGAAGTGTACGGAGAGTCTTTGAACTGATTCTATTATAGTGAATTTCCTTCCTGGCTTGGTAGCCCCCAGATGTAGGTGAGTTGGACCGAATTGGGTTAACAATTGCTTGTGTCTCTTGCATTACTATTCTCTATCTTTATCCTATTTGCATTACTCAGATCTTAGTGTCGTGACATTACCTTCGACATCTCATATCTGATACCAAAATTTCATAAATAAAAGCGATAAAGTTCCTCTCCCACTTGTCCCCAATGTTTTGATAAAAGGTGAAAAAGGAAGATAGAACCTATATGAAGTGCTCACTGATGATGTCGACCTCGTGCTCGTCCATACATACCATGCTGAGGAGGCGGTATACCTACGTGATGTATGTACTCAAACAAGTCCTCTATACCCACATGTATGCCCTGCATTTCTTCAATCAGGACCGATAAGTTTTGCTCGGTCCTTCCTGCGTAGTCGTGCTTTTGCTCCTGTATCTGTTGGATCTGTGTCATCATGTTGACATGTTGTCTCTATATATCTCGCAACAACGGGTCGCGTTCGGAATCTACATCGTACGGTGCCACAACTCATAGAGGACATCGTCTAGTACGGTCCTGATGTCGACATAATCATATTCTTCTCGGGATTGCTGTCGGGGAGAGGTACCTGCAAAAGTTTTAAAAGGGCCAGATGCGGTGTGTGCACGTGTAGCTGTGTCAGAAAAAGTAGGAGCATCTTACTCCATCTCATTGTATTCATTATCGGTCTGACCACCTTAGTTATCCTGCACAAGTATGTCATTAGGAGCAGGATGACCGGGTTCAGGGGCGGTCAGATCGTAAACCCAATTGTTCTTGTTAGGCATATCTGTGTGTGTGTGGTAGGGTAAGATGATACTCCTAATCTCACGGTTGCCAACCATGAGAGAGTATTTATCGTCCCGCCTGGCCTTAATTAAGCATTGGGCTCGACAAGAATCGATATCCAGGGAGGGTGTCGGTAGGGGTTGTAGAGTTGTAAGCACACTATCTAAGCCTAGTGTGCGGGCTATGGAGGTGAGTAGACCTCCTATACAAAAAGGAGTGGCCCCTTTTGCGCAAAGCAATTGCAAGTGAGCTAGCATGAAAGGAGTCGCATTTACTCGTGTTGGTGTGAATGCGGCATGTAAAAAGAAAAGCTCTTTGGAATTCACCATACTGTTGTTTATTCGCCCAAAAATTGTGTTAGCTAATATGCGATGCACATTGCGTATGGTCGAGTTATGGATATGTGAAGCTTTTATCCCTTCCCAATCAAAAGTCCTCTCACCTGTCAATTAATCCCAAAAATGGAACGCTTCATACTGCTATTCCTCTTCCAAGGGACATGTATAAGCTATATTATTCCCATGGGGAAAATGCAGCATGTCCCCAAGAGTATCTTGGCTCAATTGGTAATATCTATTAAACATTATAAACCCTATCATACCAGAAGAGTATTGATCTACCATAGGTGTATAGTAAGTGAAAGAACTTAAAAATTCCAAAGTCAGCCTCTCGCAGGTAGCATCATTTAACGAACAGAAATGCGTTAAATCTAGTCTATCTAGTATCCAACACACACTACCGAATAGTCCTAACTTACGTAAGCAAGATTCGTTGGTATACCTTATTGTAGTTACTGAGCATTTGTAGAACTTCAATTACCTCCCCTTTTGTAATTCTCCAACTTCACCTTCACTGAAGAGGAGATTTGACAAGTTTGCCATTGGCCTTCTTGTTCTAGCTTGGACTCTTGAAGGCATGATGTGTGTGTGAAGAATAATTTTAGAATGGGGTTTAATTCAGGTTTGGCAACATGGTTGAATTAGACGATGAGAGTTTAAATAAGTGAATTAGAGAGGGAGCTTGAAAGGTTGGAGATGAAGGGTGTTAGTGGGGAGTGGTTAAGGTAAGTTTATGGGTTTGGGAAGTTGAAAAAGTGGGAAAATGTGGGGATGTGAGTTTAAAATCGCGTTTTTGTGTTTCTGAGGTTTGTGGTGAACGTCATAGGGTTATGTCGAACACCACAAACCTTAAATGTGGAAATTTCATTTTACCTGCGTGGCGAACACCATGAGGGTTGTGGCGAACGCCACAAGCTTCAGAAACGTGTTCTATGTTTTATGGCTCAGGAAGAAGGCAAATTGGTAGTTATAAATTATTTTTAAAGGCTTATGAGTGATATATTTCTGCTTAATGGAACACTTAGCCTTAAAAATAGTTAATCAATCAGAAAATAAAATGCGACGAACCAATAAAATAAAACATGCATATAAAATAGATATATAGAAAATGACATTAATAAAACTGAAATATTCACTATGTTTTACATCGGTAGCTAGACGACTCAAGAGTGTAAGTACTCATGATGATTCTTTCGAGGATGAATCTTCTGTCAAACTTTTAATTATCCTCGATTTCCATGGCCACCTATCAAGCCATCTCTCATATCCATCACCTTTTCTTCTTTTTCTTCTGCGAGGTAGTTTATCCTTTTGAACTTGTGGTGGTGGTTCTGGCTCTATCTTGAGAACTAGCCTTTCAGGTTTGGGTTCAATTTTTTCATCCACCACCTCAAAGTCTAACTTGCCCATTTTAATACTAATGAGTTCCCTAGTTTCATGGTCTTCTAATTTTCTCTTTTTATTCATGATCTCAAACAAAGGTGCATTAGTGTGGATATTTTCCAATAGCTCATCATACCTTTCAGATTTAGAGTCTACCTTAACTTCCACATACCTTCATGGGAAAGGAATCAGTGATTTATAGGGAAGAGGAACAACATAAAGTGTTTCCTTCTCTACCTCATCGACAACCTCCCTTTCAGGTGATTTCGGTGGATCTTTCTCAATATCTACTCTTTTCTCACTGGAACCCTCCTCATTATCACTATCCTTAGGATTTTCGATAGATTTTTCACTGGTGGTTGTTACAACATCCGCATGTTTCTCAGGGAAGAGTCCTATAGGTGTCTGTGCAAGCAGGGAGATTTAAATCTCCAATGCCTCGTTGTGAGTGGCGATGGACTCGACCACAGTGTTCAACCGCCAAAGGGTTTCATTGGTATAAAGACATTGTTTTCTAAACTCTTCATTATGAAGAGTTTGTGTAGCCACAAAGCATTCCATCATAGATTTTATACTAGAGCGAGTTTTCATTTCAATGAAATCCTCCATTAATACTTCGAGGTCAAATTTATGGAAATCTTGCGGTTCCTCAAAATACTGGGAGTGGTAATCATAGAGAACATTTGGGTGATAGATAGTAATAGATAAAAGAGTGCTTTAGTCTATACGGTGCAACAACGGAGTTACAATATTGACTTAATTGGTCCCTGGCAACGACGCCAAAAAATGGATCGCGACTTAGTATGTCTATCGAAATGGTTAACTACAAGTGCATAGTTGTATCACGTAGTTTTAAAATGATATCTGTCATACCCCAAAATTTCCCTGTTAACTTTTATGATAAATTGATTCATGCATGGCATTCATTTCACATTTGCATTCATTCATTAGCATACATTCTCATATAAATTATAAATTTTAATTTATTTATTATGTGATACAGATATAAAAAATAATAATAATTTTGGTTATCTGTATGATATAAATAAATTATATATATATATATATATATATAAATAAAATAGTTTTAATTTAATGATAAATAAAAATAGATTTGAATTTTAATTTTATAATTAAAATTTTAAATTAATTTTATTTGTTAAAGCTCATTAAATTATAATAACTATTGTTTATAATTTAGTGACTCATGTTCCATTTATTCATTATTGATAAATAGTATTTATTTAGTAATTCACGTTTTTTACTTAATAAAATTTATTTATAAGAGTAACATTTTTTAAGCCCATAAATTATAAAATAATTTTGGTTGATATAAGTAAGAATAATTTTGACTTTTTTTTAAATGATGAAAGTAAAAATAGAAATAGGTTTAAATTTTAATTCAATTATGTAACTAAAATTTAAATTAATTTTTATTTAAATTATTCATTATTTATAATAATATTTATATTTAATAAATATTTAGCAAGGTTAAACCCTAACTCTCCTAAAGTATAGGAAGGGATCCAAATATTTAGCAAGGTTAAACCCTAAAGTATAGGAAGGGATCCAAATATTTAGCAAGGTTAAACCCTAAAGTATAGGAAGGGATCCAAATATTTAGCAAGGTTAAACCATAATCCACACCATTATAAATACTTCATATGGCTGCAGCGAGAGGAGGAAAAAGAGGAGAGATACAGGAGAAGAAGATACACAAGGCAAGGCAGAAGCAAGAAGATTCACGGGCAGGGAAAAGAGAAGCAACCATAAAGCACTCATAGCCTGAATAAGAACAGCACACATACAGTGAGCAAGCTAGAAGAATCAAATCCCCAGTAAGTGTTCATTATGGAATTTGCATCCAGCATGATTACCTTGCAATACTCCTTAATTCATGCATGAATAATATTGGTTTAATATATATATTGAGATGATGTATTCATGGTTTGGTGGATGTTGATATTGCTTTATTCAAGTATGCATCTGTTCTTGATATGTCATAGCATGTTGGAGAAATTTTGTTTGCATGATTAAAGAATTATATCTGCCATGTAATTATTATTATATGAGTGTTGTTTCTAGCATGATTATGTTTATTTCACATGCTGTTATTACATAATGATGATGATGATGATATAATGGTGATAATATAAATCCTTGGTTGTCTTTAACATGTATGTGTAAGGTTTGTTTTATCATTATCACTTGCAGTAAAGAGAACTAATACATGAGTAAAATAATATAAGTTTCTTGATTTGTGCATGGCTATTTTTATTATTGCATGATGATTACATATGGTCTTATTTTATGTGTATGGTTTGATATAAGATGAAGTTACAGGTTTGTTGTATTCACATGAAACAAACAGCATGAGAAAAAATAAAGTAGCTTGCCGTAAGAGAGAAAACTGTAACATGCATGGTGGTGTTGTGTCAAAATGTAAAAATCCATGTAGAATTAATATATATTTTAATGAAGGCAAATAAATAATGAATGAACCAATATGGCTCGTTGGTAGCTCCTCCCTCATTGCAACGTAGAGGTCTTGGGTTTGAGCCCCCATGACCTATTTTTTATGACCTATTTTTTAGCTTTTCTGAATAATAAAAATCTAATTATATTTTTTTTCTTTTTTCTTTTAAAATTTCTATCCATTTAGTCTAAGTTTTTCCATAAATTCATTAAAAAAAAGTTTCTATTATTATAGACTAAAAATAATTTTTTTATTTCTTTCTTTTTAGTTTAATTAGGTTTTATTATTTTGTATGCCCTTTTAATTTTATACTCATTAATTAAGATTTAGATATTTTATATCCCCTTTTAAATTATGTACCCCCCATCCCGAAGCCATGTAATAGCGTAGTCTTATTTTCTGCACTTTAACTTTTCCATACTGTGAATATAATTGTCTAGATGTATGCTAATAGGATTGCATGGAAAGATAAATATTCGAACTTAGATAAATTAATTCAAGATAATATATCATTTCCACACTTGCACCTCTAGGGTAACCCTCTCTTTATTGCCTTACGATATTACGGTCATGTCCCGCGAATGTGGGGATACCCTTAGCAAAGACCCTTTCGATTAAATCATCATCATCCCTAAATAGATAAGTCATAGTCCCTTCGATCAAAAGGTCAATGTCCCTACAAGATAAATCATAGTCCCTCGAACGTTGCCTTAGAATATATGACCTTGTCCCTCGAACGTTGCCTTCGAATATATGACTTTGTCCCTCGATGACCCTTCGTTGTAGCCTACGATTAAATGATGATCGTCCCTTCGAATGCTAAGGTATCCTTACAAATGTTGCCTTCAATGGCCAATCGACGACCCCCACGATGTAACCCTCTCTTTGTTGCCTTACGATATTACGGTCATGTCCCGCGAATGTGGGGATACCTTTAGCAAAGACCCTTTCGATTAAATCATCATCATCCCTAAACAGATAAGTCATAGACCCTTCGATCAAAAGGTCAATGTCCCTACAAGATAAATCATAGTCCCTCGAACGTTGCCTTCGAATATATGACCTTGTCCCTCGAACGTTGCCTTCGAATATATGACTTTGTCCCTCGATGACCCTTCGTTGTAGCCTACGATTAAATGATGATCGTCCCTTCGAATGCTAAGGTATCCTTACAAATGTTGCCTTCAATGGCCAATCGACGACCCCCACGATGTCCCTTTACATCCAAGGGATAAGACTACTTACTTCTCAATAGTAAGGACAGTTTTACCCTCCTAAGGATAGGAAATACCTATAAAGACCTTGGTTAGGTATAACTCTTAAATGCTTGCTCACAGCTTAAAATACTTTTCACACCTCACACTTTTCAAAACATCTTTTAGAAAATCACCACTTGGTATACATTCGCACCAGAATCATCGCCGAGTTATATTTTTCTAAACATCTTTCAAAATCAAACGAGATAAACACTTTGTATACATTCGTACAAGAATCATTACAAAGTTAAACTCTCCTTTCAAAATATTTTCTAAACACACCATATTTCTCAAACACTTTCTCAAACAAGGAAAGCATAAGTGAGTTAAGCAATTAAGAGCCCATGGATAACCATGGATACAAAGGGTGCTAACACCTTCCCTTTGTATAATGTACCTCCCGAACTCAAAATCTAATCAAGGTATTTCCTGTTCTTTTCCGCCTTTCCTTATTGGATAAAAGAAAAGTCGGTGGCGACTCTTGCTATCCGCAACATTGCTTTTCAAAGCAAAAACACAAAGTCAGTTCACCGTATCACAGAATTGGCGACTCTGCTGGGGATCTTAAAAAGAGAGGTTACCTTAAAGATAAGATCACTTATGTTTTTGAATTGTTTCTTTGTCTGATTTACTTTTAAGGGATTGTTTGGGTATTCCATGCTTGAGTGAAAGATCCTACACCCGGATCTAGTGTACCTTAGGTAAGTAGCAAGAGATCATCGCGACTGTCCGGCGTATACTGGAATGGTTAAAATGATGGCTACAGTTAATGTGACACTTTGGATGTCCTGATGTTCCTCATGTTTACTTGAGAAAAAATTTGGCGTCTGAGTGGTGTCATCAAAGCATTAACCAGACCATTAGAACCCTAATTGACTCATCCTTTCCATTAGAAAGTAGTGAGATAACTGACTTCGGTTCCGACTGGGGTTGGTTGATACTCTATACTACACTCTTTGAGATTGGACTTTAGGGAAATTTTGGTCAACCCCTTGGTGTTGCACTGAAGTGGACTTAAGGAAAGGTCAATGATTTGAGATCCTTCTAGAACCCGGTTACTATTCTAGGACAGGTTGAACCAACCAAACTTCAGTGGGGAGGGTACTTACCTATGGAACTCATGCAAGCCTTAAAACCTAGGAAGGATTGTGGTGTGACTTGTTTGTGCTTGTTACTTACTTGACACCATAACATCATAACATCATGACATCATGGCATTGTACTAACCATTTCGAGGACTTAGGAATTTAACTTTGCTCTGTTTTGTAGGGCTATGGCTTCCCGGAAGACCATCCGAATCAATTTTGTAGCGACCTCTCCTCATCTCAAGGATTTAGTGTCGGAACTTCCCGATCATGCTCAGTTCATCAAGAAACATGGGTATCTCCTCAATTTAGTTACCACCGGTTTCAAGGAAGATATGATGAGAGTTCTATTCCAGTTCTTCGATCCTAAACATCATTGCTTCACCTTCCCAAATTATCAGTTAGTACCCACATTAGAAGAATTTTCCAGGTTGCTTGGGATACCTATCCTTGATCAAACACCTTTCAGTGGTTTAGAAAAGATTCTGAGGTCTGAAGAGGTTGCCGCGGCTTTACACATGACAAAGTCCGACATTGAAACTAATTGGGTAACAAGAAGTGAAGTTAAGGGTTTACTTGCCAAATTTCTGATAAATAAGGCCCGAGAATTCCTAAAAGCTATGAGTGTCCACGCTTTCGAAGATGTTCTAGCATTACTAATCTATGGTTTGGTGCTATTTCCTAATCCGGATCAATTCATAGACATGAATGCTGTTACGATATTTCTCACTCATAACCCTGTGCCCACCTTGCTTGGAGACATTTTGCATTCCCTTCACACTCGTACTATGAAAAGGCAAGGGACTCTCATGTGCTGCGTACCTTTATTATCTAGGTGGTTTATTTCGCACCTTCCTCAATCAGTCTTGAAGAATGAGCAAAATTTGAAATGGTCTCAAAGGATAATGTCGCTCTCCCATTCAGACATCCATTGGTACCCCCAACCCAAAGAAAATGTTATCATCATTGACCATTGTGGAGAATTCTCTAACGTACCACTCTTGGGGATAAGAGGAGGTATTACTTATAATCCTGCTTTAGCCCTACGTCAGTTTGGTTATGCTCGAAGAGATGGTCCACATGAAATAATTATCCAAGGCACTGTGTTTGACTATGACAACGATTCTCAAGGTCTCCGTCAAAGGTTTGTACGAGCTTGGGCATGGTGAAAAGAAGTACTTTAGGACAAAAAAAACTCTATTCCTATGGAACCTTATCTCAGATGGGTACGCGCCAGAGCTCGTGAGCTTATCATGCCATATCTTGCAATCGGACCTCTGATTGTTGAACCAAAAGTTGAAGGAGGTACCCCTCAAATCATTCCTTATCCAGATATGCCTACCAATGTTGAAGAATTGAAGAAATCTTGGATCCAGTTGAGAGAGGAAAGGGATACTTTTGAAGCTCAGTTCTATGCTGGAAGGAAGAAAGTATTAGAGCTCACCAGCCAGCTTAATGAGGAACGAAGTCTCAATGCATATCTCCGCCCAAAAATAAGCCGTCCCTGGGAGACTTGAGCTTTCATTTTTTCTTGTAATGAACATTGATTAAAGAAATTATTAATAAAAGTTCCCCTTTTTGGTGGTTTACGCAAAGTTAAATTCCAAAAGTCCTTGAAAACATTTCATACATTGCATAGCATAACATAACATTGCATAACAGGTACTCTAAAGGATCAATGTTCTCACGGTCTTCCTCTCAAACAGAAAAATGGCCCTCGAACAAACTGTCAAGGATCTCCAGGCTCAAAATGCTCAATTCCAGGAGATGATCTTGAACTTATCCAAGGGGCAGGAGGAACTGAAGACTCTATTGCTCGAGAAGAAGAAAGACAAGAAATCTGTGAGTTACATTAACCCGGGAAGAAGGCTTAAAGGACAGGCTCCAGGAGTCAAGATTGGAATTCCGAAGGATAAAGAAGATGAGACAGAAAATGATTCGGAAGATGAGAATGCTGATCCCTTCAACCTTGAGGACGACTATGAAAATTATGAAAATGAACAGTACTCTCCGAAAGATGATAAGTATAAGTTGCTGGAAGAACGTATGCTAGCTATGGAGGGTCAGAAGGCGCCCGGTCTGGATTTCGAAAGCTTGGGTCTGGTCTCTGATGTGGTCATTCCTCGCAAATTCAAGGTCCCCGCTTTCACTAAGTATGATGGTGCGTCTTGTCCTCAGATGCATCTGAGAGCTTATGTGAGAAAGATCCAGCCGTATACCACTGATAGGAAGCTATGGATCCATTTCTTCCAAGAGAGTTTGTCTGGCACACAGTTAGAGTGGTATTATCAGCTCAAGAGATCTAACATCCGCACCTGGACTGATTTAGCGAGAGCTTTCTACAAGCACTACCAGTATAATTCTGAATTAGCGCCTACTCAGCTACAGCTGCAGAATATGACTATGGGCTCTAAAGAAAGCTTCAAAGAATATGCTCAAAAATGGAGAGACTTGGCTGGCAGAGTCAAACCCCCTATGACTGATCGAGAATTAGTGGACATGTTCATGGGTACACTGACTGGCCCATTCTACAGCCATCTATTGGGAAGTTCCTCATCGGGTTTCACTGAACTTATATTTACGGGTGAACGTGTTGAAAGCGGCATTCGAAGTGGAAAGATACAGGCGGCTACCTCTGCAAGCAACAAAAAGTCCTATCAGGGGAAGAATGAATCAAATGCTGTGTACGGTCAAAGGGGCCATAACAAGAAAAATCGTGACCATACTGTTGGAGCAGTTACGATTGCAGCACCGCCATCTCAAAACTTCCAACACAGACAAGACAGGCCAAGAAGGCAGTTTACCAAGATCAATATGACTTTAGCACAAGCACTGCAGGGTATGCTAAAAGAAAATTTAATTACCCTCAGAGATCCTCCTGCAAATCCCAACACTACTTCTCCTCGTTATAATCCCAATGCCAGATGTGCATATCACTCTGATAGCCCCGGGCATGATACAAACGATGGTTGGTTATTGAAGAATAAGATTCAGGATATGATCGACGCTGGAGAAATTGAATTTGATCCTCCAGAGACTTCTAATGTCATCACTGCTCCTATGCCTAATCATGACAAGATTGTTAATGCTGTGGATGACAATTCTCACATTACTAATGTATCTGACTTAGCATCTCCTCTCCTGATCATCAAGAAGAATTTATTGCAAGCTGGTTTATTTCCAGGTTGTGCTGAAAATCGTGATCTCTGTATACTCCGACCCAATGATTGCTTGAAGTTAAGGAATGGTATTCAACGGCTGATGGATGATCGTACAATTCTCTTTGAAAAGATTCCTAAGGTGGAAAACCTTATTGAAGAAATATCTGTGATTGCTAGGTCCAAAGTTCCAATGAAGATTACCGCTACTAGAGTGCCTGTGAAGATTACTGCTGAGCCTAAGGTAGCTCCCCTAATTATTACTGCACCTGGCCCAGTACCGTATTCCTCAAGCAAAGCCATTCCGTGGAATTATGGAGGTGATGTTTACATCCACGACATAAAGCAAGATGATGATTCTGCTAATCCTAATGACGTTGACATTGTTGGGACTAGTAAAATTACTCGAAGTGGAAGGATCTTCTCTCCAGAAATCTCACCTCCCGCCCCTGAAACTCGAGGAAAGGGACCAGTAATCAATCCTTCTCAGTTAAAGACACCAGTCGAACTTACTACCGAAGATGTTGCCAAGCAGGAAATGGAAGAAATGCTGAAAATCATCCGTAAGAGTGATTTTGATGTGGTAGAACAGCTGGGGCATACTCCGTCTAAAATTTCGATGTTATCCTTGTTGTTATCTTCTGAATCTCATGCCAATGCGTTGGTAAAATTCTTGAAGACCGCTCATGTACCTCAGGAGACATCTGTCGATCAGTTAGAAAATTATGTTGCTAACTTTGCTGTTGATAATGGCATAGGCTTTTCTGATGCTGACCTGACACCAGCAGGAAAGAATCACAATAAACCTCTGCATATCTCCATTGAGTGTAATGGGATCACCTTGTCTCATGTGTTGATCGACAATGGCTCTTCTTTGAATGTGCTACCGAAAGTTGTGCTCGATAAGCTTGACTGTAAAAACATTAAACTGAAACCTAGTGACGTTGTGGTGCATGCTTACGATGGTGCGAAGAGTGTTGTCCATGGTGAAGTGGTTCTCCCTATCAAGATAGGACATGAAGTCTTCAACACTACCTGTTACGTAATGAACATTCGTCCTGCCTATTCCTGCTTGCTGGGACGCCCTTGGATCCATGGGGCAAGTGTTGTAGCTTCGTCTCTCCATCAAAAGCTGAGGTATCCAATAGAGGGCAAGATTGTCACTGTGTGTGGAGAAGAAGAGTATATTGTCAGTAGTGAGCATACCTTCAGATACATCGAGATGGATGGTGAATTCTTTGAGACTCCTTCTCAGACATTTGAAGTAGTTCCTCCGACCAGTCCTGTCCTTAAGCCAACTTCCCATGTGCCCAAGGTTATTCGTGCTCCTCCTGTTATGATTTCTCTGAAAGATGCTCAAGTCGTGGTTGAAGATGGTGGTCGTACTGGCTGGGGTCAACTGATTGATGTACCGTACAAGTCTGATAAATTTGGCCTGGGGTTTAGCTCTGAAAAGATAGTCGAAGATCAGATTAATACTGTAGAAGATGCTGATAGCGATTGCGACTTGGATAGCTGGATTTTCCCAACAATTGGTGACGGACTCAATAATTGGAAGGCTGTAGACACTATCCCGATTTCCTTTAGTCAGGAGTAATTGTTATTGCTTATTTTAGTGTTTCAAATTTTGTAATTTTTATTATGATTAATTGAACTTCTTAAAGCATTGTGTCTATGCCCGGGGCACAATAGCTAATTTGTTAAGGGTTTTGTCATTTTCATAAGCATATTCACATTCAATAAATCAATGGACTTTTTGCATTCAAATATTGTGCTCTTTATCTTTCCTGTCATCTTTCAAATAAGCTATGTTTTCTTACACACACTCACGTAACAAATTGCAGATCCATATCCACTCTGGATCCTGTTGATAATAATTCTGCTACTGTTAATTATGGCTTTAAAAATCCGATCTACCAAGCCAAGGATGGAAGTGAGGGAGATTGCGAAGTGCCTGGAGAGCTTGCCAGACTATTACTGCAAGAAGAAAAGACTATACAACCGCATGAGGAATCAATTGAAATTGTAAATCTGGGTACTGAAGTAGACAAGAAAGAAGTCAAAATAGGAGCAGGCTTGGAAAACAGTGTCAAAGAAAGATTGATTCAGATGTTACATGACTATGTAGAGATTTTTGCTTGGTCTTATGAAGACATGCCAGGACTGGATACTGATATAGTAGTACATCGTTTTCCGATGAAGGAAGATTGTCATCCTGTTAAGCAAAAGGTTTTGTCGCATGCGTCCTGAAATGTCTGAGAAAATCAAAGCCGAGGTTATGAAACAATTTAATGCAGGTTTTCTAGCTGATACTTCTTATCCTTAATGGATTGCAAATGTGGTACCAGTGCCAAAGAAGGATGGTAAGGTGCGAATGTGTGTAGATTACAGAGATTTGAATAAAGCAAGTCCCAAAGATGACTTTCCACTTCTGCACATTGATGTTCTGGTAGATAACACCGCTCAACACAAGGTATTCTCATTCATGGATGGATTCTCAGGTTATAACCAGATTAAGATGGCACCTGAAGACATGGAGAAAACTACGTTTGTGACGCAATGGGGCACTTTCTGTTACAAAGTAATGCCATTTGGTGTAAAGAATGCAGGGGCAACATACCAGCGTGCTATGGTGGTTTTGTTCCATGATATGATCCATCATGAAATAGAGGTATATGTGGATGACATGATAGCCATATCTCATACTGAAGAAGAACATCTCGATCATTTATACAAACTGTTTGAGAGTTTGAAGAAATACAAGTTGAGATTGAACCCGAACAAATGCACCTTTGGAGTAAGATCCGGTAAACTCTTGGGCTTTATTGTCAGTGGTAAAGGAATTGAGGTTGACCCGGCTAAGGTGAGAGCTATTCAAGAAATGCCAGTTCCCCATACAGATAAAGAAGTCAGAGGTTTCTTGGGACGCTTGAATTACATTGCCCGATTTATCTCTCATTTGACTGCTACTTGCAAACCCATTTTCAAATTACTGAGGAAAAATCAAGAGATAATATGGAATGATGAATGTCAAGAAGCTTTTGACAAAATCAAGAAGTATCTCCAAGAACCTCCAATTCTAATGCCACCAGTTGAAGGAAGACCTCTAATCATGTATTTGACCGTGTTAGAAAATTCAATGGGGTGTGTGCTGGGGCAACATGACGAGTCTGGTCGAAAAGAGCATGCAATATACTACCTTAGCAAAAAGTTTACCGACTGTGAAACAAGATACTCACTGCTTGAGAAAACTTGTTGTGCTTTGGCTTGGGCTGCTCGCTGACTAAGACAGTATATGTTGAATCATACCACTTTATTGATTTCTAAGATGGATCCTATCAAATATATATTTGAGAAACCTGCTCTCTCCGGAAGAATAGCAAGATGGCAGATGATTTTAACAGAGTATGATATCCAGTATACTACCAGAAAGCAATCAAAGGAAGTGTGTTAGCTGATCATTTGGCTCATCAAGCAGTTGATGATTACCAATCTATGAATTTTGAGTTCCCTGATGAGGATGTTATGCTTGTTACTGATTATGAAGAACCTGGACCAGAGGAAGGACCCGAACTGGGATCCCGATGGACTATGGTTTTTGATGGATCTTCTAATGCATTGGGCAATGGTGTTGGTGTTGTAATTATTTCTCCCAAGGGTTGTCGTACGCCTTTCACTGCTAGACTATGTTTTGATTGTACCAATAATATGGCTGAGTATGAAGCATGTATTTTGGGACTCGGAGCTGTTATAGACCTGAGAATCAAGTTTTTGAGTGTGTACAGAGACTCAGCCTTAGTAATCAGTCAGATCAAAGGAGAATGGGACACTAAACATCCGAATCTCATCCCTTATCGAGAGCGAGTGTTGACATTAATCCCATACTTTGAAGAGATTACATTCGAACATATTCCACGAGAAGAGAATCAGTTGGCAGATGCATTGGCTACCATGTCATCTATGTTCAGAGTCAGATGGGACAATGAAGCTCCCATGATCACCATTGAACGATTAGATAAACCAGCATATTGTTATGAACTTAATGCTGATGAAGTAGAAGAGAAACCTTGGTTCCACGAAGTAAAAAGATATTTAGAAACTCAGGAATACCCTAAAGGGGCATCCATCAATGACAGAAAATTTCTGAGGAAGTTCTCCGCTAAATTCTTTTTGAGTAATGGAGTATTATACAAACGTAATCATGATTCGACTTTGCTTCGCTGTATGGATAAAAAGGAAGCAAAAAAGATTATGGAAGACATGCATGACGGTATTTTTGGGACTCATTCTAGTGGACATACGATGGCCAAGAAGATTCTGAGATCAGGGTATTATTTGTCTACCATGGACGCTGATTGCCACCATCACTCCAGAACTTGTCACAAGTGCCAGATCTATGCGGACAAAGTACATATACCTCCTGCTCCATTGAACGTGTTGACAGCCCCTTGGCCCTTTGCAATATGGGGCATTGATATGATTGGAGAGATTAAACCTACTGCTTCTAATGGACATCGTTTCATTGTTGTTGCTATTGATTACTTTACGAAGTGGGTAGAGGCAACCTCATTTGCTTCTGTCACCAAGAATGTGGTGGCATGGTTCATCAAGAATAGTCTTATTTGTCGGTATGGCATCCCTGAAAGAGTTATCACTGATAATGGTACTAATTTGAACAACACGATGATTACTGAACTCTGCACGCAGTTCAAAATAAAACACCATAACTCTTCTCTGTACCGGCCAAAGATGAATGGCGCCGTAGAAGCTGCTAATAAGAATATTAAGAAGATTATACAAAAGATGACAGTAACATACAAAGACTGGCATGAGATGTTACCATTTGCTCTTCATGGTTATCGCACTTCAGTATGCACTTCGACAGGGGCAACTCCTCTCTCTTTAGTCTACGGAATGGAAGTCGTTTTACCAGTGGAAGTTCAGATTCCCTCTCTAAGAATTATGAAAGATGCAGGCTTAGATGAAGATGAATGGATTCAGACTCGACTCGATCAGATAAATTTGATTGATGAAAAGAGACTTGCGGCTGTTGGTCATGGACAAATATATCAGAAGCGCATGACCCAGGCATTTAATAAAAAAGTCAAGAGACAGGTGTATCAAATTGGCGACTTGGTGATAAAGCGTATCATTCTACCACAAGGTGATCCTAGAGGCAAATGGACTCCCACATACGAAGGGCCATTTGTAGTTAAGAAGGTGTTCTCTGGTGGAGCCATGATGCTTGCTACAATGGATGGCGAAGATTTCCCGCATCCCGTGAATGCGGACATGGTTAAAAAATACTACGCATAAAAGAGACCCGCTAGGTCGACATATCTAGGCAAAAGTAAGGGCATCCCGGCGAACCAAAAGGGTTCGGGCAAAAATTAGGGATAAACATATAAAAATGTACACCCGGCAAGTCGAAAACCTGAAAAGACGGCTTGGGCAAAAAAGGGTATCCTGGTGGACTGAAAACCTGAAAAGGCGGTCCAGGCAAAAATTAGGGATTAAAGCGTATGATTATGTCCCGTTCTCGGTCAGCTTCACCAAAGTCAAAGAGACTGAACAAGCCAATCACTTCTATCCGACAACAAGAGATGAGATGCTTGAAGATATAATAGCAGTAGTAGAATTAAAATCAATAGGACTTTCTTTTTTTTCATAGCTGTTTTTTCTTTGCTTTCTTGACAATTTCCTCTTACTAGGATTTCTGTCTCCTTGTATTAAAATTACTTGTTTATAGGCCCTATTTCAAAATCAATACAATTTTATTTCCAAAAAGATACTTTTGTTTTACTTTCTCCGTTTTGTTTGCATAAACGTCCATTGATTTAATTTGAATTAATATATGCATTTGAATATGATTGATGTTTACCGAAAATACATGCATAAAATAGAAATAGCAATTACTAAAAGACTTTAGGATCAAGGATAAGGTTTAACCATGCGTTCTAACAAATCCGGTTGCAAATCCTATTCCCCAGCAAAACCAGTTATTCCCAGAAGAAATTGGCACTACTAGACAGACTGGTCATCTCTTTTATCCCCAGTCAGGTTCTGTTGAATATTTCTACCATCAGACAGATATCAAATATCCCCAGCTAAGAAAGGGTCATCAATACAAATATCTCCAACCAGAATATCGGGATTTATTTTCCCATGGCAAAAATTTCCAGACGCATAATTCATTCATGCATCATTTCACAGCATATACATGCATGCAATGTTCGCATTTATTTTCAAGAGCATAAAACATCTCATGCATCATGACATGGCATGAGGCTAACTCTTTTTTCTTCCAAGTTAATTATCCTCCTGATACAGTCAAAATAAAGATTCATTCAGACGAATATCTTTATCGATTACATTCAAGATTCAGATACATCTTTCAGATATAATCCATATGAATATTCATTCTGACAAGCATTCTGATATCCTCCTAATGATGGCATCTTTAAGCCCATCCCAAACATTTATTGCAAATACAACATATACAAATATTATCAGATATAGCCTAACGTACGGCTCATTCTGATTCAGCCTAATGTATGGTTCCTTCAACTGTTCCAATACGGTCTAGCGTATGACCCATTTGGATATCCATCCCCTCAGATACTACCTAGCGTACGATACATTTTGAAATGTAGTCTAGCGTATGACTACCCCTTTTATCATCAGATACAGCCTAATGGACGGCTCATTCTGCTACTCAGATACGATCTAGCATATGATCCATTATGATCTTTTATCCTCAGATACAACCTAATGGACAGCTCATTCTGCAACTCAGATACAGTCTAGTGTACGACCCAGTCTGGCTCTTCTCATCAGATACTACCTAGTGTACGATACATTCTGAAATGTAGTCTAGCGTGTGACTACTGTTTATCGCCAGATACAGCTTAACAGACGGCTCATTCTACTACTCAGACACGATTTAGCGTATGATCCATTCTGATCTTTATTTCTCCAGATACAGCCTAACAGACGGCTCACTCTACTACTCAGATACGTTTTAGCGTATGACCCATTCTGATCCTTATCTCATCAGGTTCAGCTCACCCTAATATCACCTAATGGATGACTCATTATACGGTCTAGCGTACGACCCAGTGTGACACCCATGTCTTCAGATATGGTATAATGTACGACGCACTCTGAAGCTCTCATCATAAAACTTTATGGATGGCATCTTTAAGCCCATCTCCATCAAGACTATCTTTTAATTAACAAGTGCACATTTTTGGGGCATTCTAAGTGTTCAATAACCTTTCATCTCCAGATCACGAATGGCGTACATACCATTCTAATTCTCTCGGTTTAAGAATATTGAACAGGGGCAACTGTCATACCCCAAAATTTGCCTGTTAATTTTTATGATAAATTGATTCATGCATGGCATTCATTTCACATTTGCATTCATTCATTAGCATACATTCTCATATAAATTATAAATTTTAATTTTTATTATGTGATACAGATATAAAAATATAATATTTTGGTTATCTGTATGATATAAATTATATATATATATATATATAATATATATATATATATTATATATATATATATATATATATATATAATATATATAGATATATATATATAATATATATATATTATAATAAAATAGTTTTAATTTAATGATAAATAAAAATAGATTTGAATTTTAATTGTATAATTAAAATTTTAAATTAATTTTATTTGTTAAAGCTCATTAAATTATAATAACTATTTTTTATAATTTAGTGACTCATGTTCCATTTATTCATTATTTATAATAGTATTTATTTAGTAATTCACGTTTTTACTTAATAAAATTATTTATAAGAGTAACATTTTTTTAAGCCCATAAATTATAAAATAATTTTGGTTGATATAAGTAAGAATAATTTTGATTTTTTTTTAAATGATGAAAGTAAAAATAGAAATAAGTTTAAATTTTAATTCAATTATGTAACTAAAATTTAAATTAATTTTTATTTAAATTATTCATTATTTATAATAATATTTGTATTTAATAAATATTTAGCAAGGTTAAACCCTAACTCTCCTAAAGTATAGGAAGGGATCCAAATATTTAGCAAGGTTAAACCCTAACTCTCCTAAAGTATAGGAAGGGATCCAAATATTTAGCAAGGTTAAACCCTAAAGTATATGAAGGGATCCAAATATTTAGCAAGGTTAAACCCTAAAGTATAGGAAGGGATCCAAATATTTAACAAGGTTAAACCTAATCCACACCATTATAAATACTTCATATGGCTGCAACGAGAGGAGGAAAAAGAGGAGAGATACAGGAGAAGAAGATACACAAGGCAAGGCAGAAGCAAGAAGATTCACGGGCAGGAAAAAGAGAAGCAACCATAAAGCACTCATATCCTAAATAAGAACAACACACAGGGAAAATAGAAGCAACCATAAAGCACTCATATCCTGAATAAGAACAACACACATACAGTGAGCAAGCTAGAAGAATCAAATCCCCAGTAAGTGTTCATTATGGAATTTGCATCCAGCATGATTACCTTGCAATACTCCTTAATTCATGCATGAATAATATTGGTTTAATATATATATAATATATATATATATATAATATATTATATATATATAATATATATATATATTGAGATGATGTATTCATGGTTTGGTGGATGTTGATATTGCTTTATTCAAGTATGCATCTGTTCTTGATATGTCATAGCATGTTGGAGAAATTCTGTTTGCATGATTAAAGAATTATATCTGCCATGTAATTATTATTATATGAGTGTTGTTTCTAGCATGATTATGTTTATTTCACATGTTGTTATTACATAATAATGATGATGATGATATAATGGTGATAATATAAATCCTTGTTGTCTTTAACATGTATGTGTAAGGTTTGTTTTATCATTATCACTTGCAGTAAAGAGAACTAATACATGAGTAAAATAATATAAGCTTCTTGATTTGTGCATGGCTATTTTTATTATTGCATGATGATTACATATGGTCTTATTTTATGTGTGTGGTTTGATATAAGATGAAGTTACAGATTTGTTGTATTCACATGAAAGAAACAGCATGAGAAAAAATAAAGTAGCTTGTCGTAAGAGAGAAAGTTGTAACATGCATGGTGGTGTTGTGTCAAAATGGAAAAATCCATGTTGAATTAATATATATTTTAATGAAGGCTAATAAATAACGAATGGACCAACATGGCTCGTTTGTAGTTCCCCTCTCACTCTAACGTAGAGGTTCTGGGTTTGAGCCCTCATGACCTACTTTTTAGCTTTTCAGTGTTTTTTACTATGTTTATTAATTAAATTTTCATATATCACTTAATTAATTAAAATGAGCTATTCTGAATAATAAAAATCTAATTATATTTTTTTTTCTTTTTTCTTTTAAAATTTCTATCAATTTAGTCTAAGTTTTTCCATAAATTCATAAAAGAAAAAGTTTCTATTATTATAGACTAAAAATATTTTAGATATTTTATACTCGTTAATTAAGATTTAGATATTTTATATCCCCTTTTAAATTATGTACCCCATCCCGAAGCCATGTAATAGCGTAGTCTTATTTTCTGCACTTTAATTTTTCCATACTATGAATATAACTGTCTAGATGTATGCTAATAGGATTGCATGGAAAGATAAATAATCGAACTTAGATAAATTAATTCAAGATAATATATCATTTCCACACTTGCACCTCTAGGGTAACCCTCTCTTTGTTGCCTTACGATATTACGGTCATGTCCTGCGAATGTGGGGATACCCTTAGCAAATACCCTTTCGATTAAATCATCATCATCCCTAAACAGATAAGTCATAGTCCCTTCGATCAAAAGGTCAATGTCCCTACAAGATAAATCATAGTCCCTCGAACGTTGCCTTCGAATATATGAACTTAAATAAATTAATTCAAGATGTATCCATACTATGAATATAACTGTCTAGATGTATGCTAATAGGATTGCATGGAAAGATAAATAATCGAACTTAGATAAATTAATTCAAGATAATATATCATTTCCACACTTGCACGTCTAGGGTAACCCTCTCTTTGTTGCCTTACGATATTACGGTCATGTCCCGGGAATGTGGGGATACCCTTAGCAAAGACCCTTTCGATTAAATCATCATCATCCCTAAACAGATAAGTCATAGTCTCTTCGATCAAAAGGTCAATGTCCCTACAAGATAAATCATAGTCCCTCGAACATTGCCTTCGAATATATGACCTTGTCCCTCGAACGTTGCCTTCGAATATATGACTTTGTCCCTCGATGACCCTTCGTTGTAGCCTACGATTAAATGATAATCGTCCCTTCGAATGCTAAGGTATCCTTACAAATGGTGCCTTCAATGGCCAATCGACGACCCCCACGATGTCCCTTTACATCCAAGGGATAAGACTACTTACTTCTCAATAGTAAGGACAGCTTTACCCTCATAAGGATAGGAAATACCTATAAAGACCTTGGTTAGGTATAACTCTTAAATGCTTGCTCACAGCTTAAAATAATTTTCACACCTCACACTTTTCAAAACATCTTTTAGAAAATCACCACTTGGTATACATTCGCACCAGAATCATCGCCGAGTTATATTTTTCTAAACATCTTTCAAAATCAAACGAGATAAACACTTTGTATACATTCGTACAAGAATCATTACAAAGTTAAACTCTCCTTTCAAAATATTTTCTAAACACACCACATTTCTCAAACACTTTCTCAAACAAGGAAAACATAAGTGAGTTAAGCAATTAAGAGCCCATGGATAACCATGGATACAAAGGGTGCTAACACCTACCCTTTGTATAATGTACCTCCCGAACTCAAAATCTAATCAAGGTCTTTCCTGTTCTTTTCCGCCTTTCCTTATTGGATAAAAGAAAAGTCGGTGGCGACTCTTGCTATCCGCAACATTGCTTTTCAAAGCAAAAACACAAAGTCAGTTCACCGTATCACAATATCTAACCCAAAGGACCAAAAATCAAACTATCGTTATCTAAATTTACTATATAAAGCTAAGGCTAATGATTGCTTTGTTTTTCTTAGATTGATTAAGAGAGACTTGGAAATAAAATTTAGCCGAAAATAATAATATAATTAAAATATTCAATAAAGAGGCATTGGTATGTAAATCACATCATTCCTCGAGGATTCGGTAAATAATTAACATTAAAATAAGGTAAATCACTTTTCAGTAGAAAATATCAAATTAAAAGACTTTGCCTCACACTCTCGTGTTCTTGGCTCGGGCTGTACTCTTAAACCAAATTGTTTTACTCTCGCCCACCCACCTGAATTAAAACTAATTTTTGGAAATTGATAAATTCTAATTAATCCTAAAGCGCTCTCGTTGTGTTTAGGATTAATGCCTAAAAACCACCATCCAGTTAAAATCTCAAACTCTCGCTCTGTTCATTTATAACCTTATTGACTTTTCACTCTCGTACAAAAAACCTTTTCAAATTAGAATTGGAAGCCAGAGCCAGAAAAATAACTCATAAAATTATCATTAATTATTACTGAATCCCATCGGAACGACGTTCCTTACATACCAATGTCAAAAGGTTTAGCCGGACATGGTTTTAAACTTAATCATACAAATATAATTATTAAACATAAACATAATAAAAATTCAGAATTGGAAATTAAAGCGGAAAGTAAAGAATTAAGCAATTAAAAGAAACCTGATGAATAATAATAATTGGATTAAACTTCGGAGGACTCTTCGAGTACAAATAATAACTGGATAATTACAACGATGTCGGCATGCTTAATCAAAACAACTTGTAAAAGTAAAAACAATGGTGCAATAGCCTCTCGGTGTGGAAGAACTATCACTTTTTAGAGTATTTCTGCTTATCACTAAGAATCAAAATTACACAATAAAAACTTGGATGCATTTTTCTTCTGATTCAACCTTTTTATATTGATGAAGTAGGGCTTAACTTCCATAAATTCGTGTAGAAGTGGTGGAGAGGAAATAGGGAGTCTTTTGACCATGTTCTATGCAGTTGCTGAAAAACAACACTATGTGTTTGTGGCGAATGCCATAAGGCGATGGTGAATGCCATAGGGCCATGGTAAACGCCATCGTACTAAAAGTGTGAAGTGACGTGGCAAGGGGGCGTGGCGAACGCCGCAAGTTCAGAACTTGCATTTTCAACATTTTCTTCCCTTCTTCCCTTTTTTTTCGTTTCTTCTCTTTTCTTTACTTCTTTCTCACATATGAGTTTTACATCAACAAATACCTCAAACAGGTCACCAACACCGGTACAATACAATAAAACATACACAAAATTATACTAAAATGCATGTGAATCGAGTAAAATATAAGGTATAGTTTCACGTTATCAAACTCCCCTACACTTGAACCTTTGCTTGTCCTTAAGCAAATGCTACACTTGTGATATGAAAATTCGGAGACTCGTAGCATGTAGATCCATGAAAAAGTACATAAACGATTAATTAATCATTCTAAAGCTACAAACTTCGCTTTGGTTATAATTGCTTAACTAGGTACTAATCGGTACACTAAGGATATCGTAATAACAATATTCTGCAAACAAATCTAACTGACGTCATTATATCTTAAACTTGTAAACTCACCTTTTATTTTTCCGTTCAAGTGCGATAATATTAAGCATGTTATCTTTCACACCTATAGTAGGAAGATCTGTTAGTGACTTTGGTCTTTCTTATACAGTCGGTTTCTCGGTTCGGGGTTGATTATGGTATTTAAGTGGTTTAAGCACCCTCCCAAATCCTAATCGCGGGAGATCGGATTGTAGTCCGCCCTACTAAGTTTAGCGCCAAATACCACTAAACCAACTTGTAACACCTCAAAATTTGCCCTCCTCTCTTGGGACTAGCGTTAACATATTTGCATATCATCTTAGGACTTTAGGCATTTCATATTGCATATCATGTGGTTACGGTGTGCAAGCCATCTTTCCAAGTCTTGATCAGGAGATGAGGAAGTCAAGTGCAAGCCTAGGGTTTATTGACTGATCATGGCCATCTGAGGATTGGGCTGTGAATTAGGGTTTTATGATTCTCAAGGATGTTGGTCTTCATCTTGATTACAATGATACATCATCATCATCAAGTGTTGGAGCATATTTCTTGAGATTAGGGTTTTGACCACTGGTCAACCTTAATCATCTGCATTGGGCCAATCAGGGCATAATCAGGAGATGGGGTCTATGATGGATATGGGGATCATTTCATGATTATATTGAGCTTATGGATGTTAGGGTTTCATGGTTGAGCCATTTCATCAGGAGCTTGGGGCTCAATTTGATCAGTCAAGCTGAAATTCATCTATCAGTCAGGAAAGTCAACTGTGCCTGGGTTGGTGGATTTGGAGGAGGGAGAGGGCAAGAGATACTCCATTCATGTTCAAACAAGTCTCATTTGACATTTCAAATACTCACATTGAAGGATTTGAGGTCATAGCAAAGGTTTCCAAAAGGAAAAATGACCTATGGTTTCAAGTTTCCAAAAGGATGGCAAGTTTTTGGAACGACTTCAACCCAATTTTCCACCATCAAAAAAGCTTCAAATGGAATTTTGTTGAACATGAAAGTTGTAGATCTTTCTCTCCCATTTTCAAAAAGTCCAAGATCGTGAGAATCGGATGAACGGTTGAGGAGATATGGTCAAATTACCACCGGGCGTGCATGGCAAAATTTTCCATGTATCGATGCACACGAATTTCGTATCGATGCGTGCAAGGCAAAAAAGGGCCATGTATCGATGCACACGAGTTATGTGTCGATGCACACTGTTAAAAAGTGCCTTGTATCGATGCAAACAAGTTATGTATCGATGCATACTGTTAAAAAGTGCCTTGTATTGATACAAACAAGTTATGTATCGATGCACACTGTTAAAAGTGCCATGTATCGATGCAAACAGGTTATGTATCGATGCATACTGTTAAAAAGTGTTATGTATCAATACATAACTCTATTTTGAGCTCTCATACAGCACTGTTCATGTCCATATTACTTCATGCACCATCTTCATGCACAAGAGTGAAAACCTCATTTGAGCCAACACACTCCAAATATCAATTGAGAATGTATGAGCTGTCAATGAGCTGTCACAGGGCTTGAGTGAAAAGGCCATTTTGCCCTTGCTTAAGTAAATGCACATTTGCTAATTGCATGTCATTTTGCTAATTTGGTGATTAAAGCTTGATTAGTTGGAAGTATATAAGCTTAATCATAACAAACTCTTGATGAGAAAACTCATTCACCAAAAACCAGATCAAGAAACTCTTCATTCTCTCCAAACCCTCAAGAACACCAAAAGCTTCAAATCCATCAATCTTCTTCAATATTGGCTCAATCTTGGAAATTCTTTTTGCATTGATCTCCAATCATCATGTGCTAGATCTGTTTTAGCTTCTCATCATCGATCAAGCCTCCAAACACGACTGTCCAAAATGCATTCATCCATGGCAAATTGCGATTTGATGCACTAGAAGCCACCTGGACCTGAGGCAATCACTCTATTCACCTTCCTCATCATCCTTCTGCTACTGTTTCAAGGAATTGAGCTTCAACACGTCAAGAACAACTCTGCCATTCCAGGTTTGGCATTTTTTCGAATCTCAAGATATGCTAAATGTTTATGTGCGTTTGGAAGTTCATTTCATGTAGATTATGGTGATACTTTCAGTTTTAGGAATGGATTAGTGTAGAGGAAGAAATCTGGATTTGAATTTTCGAACCAAAACCCTAACATGATCGATTCAGGAGATTTAGGAATGGTTAGGTTAAATCATGAGCGTATTTGGATTGTACACGCTGAGACGGTTCTAACCATATGCCATATGTTCATTTTGGTTGAGATTTCATGTTCTTCGTGTTTTGCGTTTTCTGGAAATTCTGAATGAAAGTGATGATGAAATGCTTGTTTGATCTGGATTCGCATTTGAATTTTTGAATAAGGCGTTTACCGCCCCCGCCTGTAGCTACTTACAGATCTGCCATTGGAACTTTTAATCATTTTAATTTAATTCATAAAAATTCTAAAAAATTCATTAACACCTTAAATAATTCATAAAAAATTATAGAAAATTCAGAAAAATGTGTGGATTGTTTCTTTGACTTCCTTGTTGACTCTAGGATTTTTTTGACCTATTGGTCAAAGTTGTGCTTGGCAAATATTTTATTTGGCATAGGCTTTTCTAATGTATGTCACATTTTGATACATTTTGGCAATTTGATCATGAAATACTCATATCATAAAATAAATGGCTGAAAATTTTTGTGGTGGTTCTTGACTCATTGAGGATTATTTATATGTAAATTTCATGAATTTTTGATACCTGGTTAGAGAGCAGAAAATTCTGGAACTTAGGTGTGACAATTTGTGTCACACCTCTTGATGTCAACTTGTTGAATTTAATTGGATGACCTATGCATGTTGGAATTGGCTGAAATTTTGCAGGGTGAATTGTTGATATGTTAGGATGTTGTATGAATTTTTGTGGAATTTTACACTGCATTTTCAATTTGATCATGATTTTTCATTTCTGGTGATCATTTGTGCAAGCTCATGTGACCTAGGTTGGTAGATTGATTGAGAAATCCTCATATGGTACTGTATGATCATGAAATTTGATATGCATGTAATAGACACATAATGTGACATCCCTGTTTTGGTCCCATCCATTTCTATTTTGTTTTCATTGAGTTATGAATTTTTGAAGTGGATATATGTGTTGATGTTGTGATTTGGAGCCTATAATTGTGTCTGTTTTTGATGATTTTCATTGACATGGTTCCATTTGCCCAATTGAGCTCAAATTTGACATGGTAGACCTTGATTGACCCCTGTTTAGGTGTACTTAATTTGAGAATTTTTGGATGTGTTTTGGCATGGCTTTGAATGCAATAATTCTGTTTGTATGCTTGGTGCTTCATTTGAACCAATGTGCCTTGTTTTGTGCATGAATTGAACATAATGGATGATATAGACATGGGACCAATGATGTTTGCATTTGTTTGACTTTAATTTGAGTTTTGATTGTGAATGCCTTGCTGTTTTAACTTTTTTGTTGCTTTTGGACCCTAGGCTTGGCCTAGTGGTCTAGTTGCTAATATTTGCTTGGTTTTTCAGGATCAAAAAGCAAGGCACATGGATAATGGTTCAAATCAATTTTGATTGATGTTGTTGATGTTTGTATATTAACATAGCATTGTTTTGTAGGTGTTGAAGCTTGGGCTTAAGCCTTGAGCTTGCCTTGTGTTGTGCATAGTTTGTTTAAACTGGTTAACTGTTTGTTGTTTATGGTTTGTCTGCTTGAGTACTGACTGAGTTTGATTGTTTCCAGGTACTTTAGTTGCTCAGTTCCTTGTGAACTTTTGCTTTGCGTTGCTTAAGCAACTTGCATAGAGGTATAACCTTCTTACTTCATGTAGTCTGGAGACCCGGCTGTTACCGGGCCGGGCAAATAAATGGCTGAAGTCCTCCTTAAGAGGCAATGATTGTGGTTGTTTATTTTAAAGCCCAAGCAGGTGAAAGTCCTTCAAAGAAGGCAATTGGTGGAAGGTAGGGACAAGCAGTCTGTCCCCCACTATTCTGTGAGTCTTCTCCTTGCTCCCATTACATGGTTGTAGCATTGAGATCAAAAGCCCAAGATCTGTGCAGTGCACATTGAGTCAGAGTCATCGAGTATAAAAGGGTTCCCCTATTCTGGACCCATGCTCATTTGTCGGCTCTCCCTGGTTAGGGATATGAGTTGTGAGGTCTGATCCTCACTTCATCCTTTCATCTGCTTCACCTTAACCTCGTAATGGCAAGGTTAAGAGCAAACACAGCCTGTACAGACGACTCGCTTCGGCAGTCAAACCCGATTGATTGAGCCCCCTTGTTTGGCTATAGTGGGTGCTATGTGAATATCTGATTGTTATGATTGTGTCGATTGAGATGCCTGTTCTCATTTAATGCTGATATATGATTGTATGCTTGTGTGCTAGCTTCTTCCCTGGTTAGGTTAGTTGCTTATGCAAGTAGGATAGAAAACCGAACTTAGGGTTAACGATGCATGACAACATTAGGCTCGAGTCTCAGCTCCCTAGTTGTGTGTCTTTCCCTGGTTTCTGGTTAGGAGAGTTTCTCCCCTGTTAAGGGGAACTACATCGCCCTGATCCTCGTGCCAGACGAGGTATGTAGGCAGGTGGTCGTGCGAGACCACTCCGGGCAACCTTTTTCTTTTTGCGTGTGTTTGTTTGTTATCTGATTGTGTTTTGGTTCGGATGCCGACGTAAGCCCAGTAATTGGCAGTCGGGCTCCACGTTTGCCGTTTTGAGCATGCTTTGGGTTCGGATGCCGACGTAAGCCCAGGAATCGGCTGTCGGGCTCCATGTTTGCCCTTTTGAGTGTGTTTTGGTTCGGATGCCGACGTAATTCCATCCAGTGGTTGTCGGGCTCCATGTTTGCCACCCTTGCTTGTTTGTATGTTTTGTGTTGTTTGGCGTGCGTAAGCCGAACTACAGTGGCTCTGATTCTTGTTCCAGACAAGATATGTAGGCATAAGGTGCGATACCTTATCGAGCCCGTTTCTCCTAACCCCACCTGCGTTCCTTGTGTGTGTGTGTGATGTTTAGCAACCTTTTCTTTGTTCTAGGACGTGGATCCCTAGGAGTACCTAGGACGTGAGGGGTGCTAATACCTTCCCCTCGCGTAACCGACTCCCGAACCTTTTCTCTCTGGTCGCGAGACCATGTCTTTCCAGGTTTCTCTGAGCGTTTCCTTTCCCTATCTTGGGATAAATAACGTTTAGTGGCGGCTCTGTGTGTTTTTATTTTTAGGCTCGCCGGTTGATTTTTCGCAGGATGCGACAGCTGGCGACTCTGCTGGGGACGTGCGATGTAGACCTATGCTGGTCCATCGTCCCTAAGCGAGTCCTTCCTAGCGTTCTAGGATTAGTTTAGGTTGCTTGTTTGTGTTATTTATTGCATTTTTTATTCTAACCAGTGTGTATATATTTGCATTAAATGTTTGCATGCATCATACTATCATGTTGTTGCCGTCCTCTGCAGGTGGTTCTGTTGTTTGGGGTGGGTGTTCTGAGTGGGGCTAAAACCCAGGCCCGAGTATACACCTAGGACTAGTGTGGTCTCACGTTGCCTCTTTCATGTTAAGTCAACATGTGCCTGGCGGCGTGATGTGCCACAAGCCGGACGAGGCTCACTTGATAGTGCTCATCTCTGTGGATATTCCGCTTTGTTTGAGTCACTCCATTTGAGTTGTTGACTCTGGTGACCGATCATTCCCGGATCTTTGGTTTAGACGATTTTAAGGGAGCTACAATGGCACACCCGAAAGGGCAAACCCATTGAGTATCTCCGCCCGATTGTCGAGACCATTATCCGCCTTAGGATGACTTGATTAGAACTTACCTGTGAGGGGAGGGTTGTTCTGTCAGATGTTTGTTCAGATAGCCTTCAGATGGTGACTTTTGTTCCGTGGGTCCTATTTATAAGTCGGATTTATGGCCGTTTATTTCAGAGACGCCGGAGTGCTGTCCGTGATTTATCAGTGGGGATCCGTTTATTTCAGGGTTCCCCGGGCCGAGATATTTATCAGTGGGGATCCATTTATTTCAGGATTCCCTGGGCCGATTCAGATGATTGTGGTATCTGCTCAGAGATGGTGCAATGATGATGATGATGTATCTGTCTTCCGTTTATTTCGGAACCCGTGGGTCTGATTGATGATTGTACACTCCTCAGATGGTTATGATCGGTTCAGAGATCCGGGCTGTGATTCAGAGCAACAGAGGATCAGATGACTTGGAGGATGGCAACCCAGTGCATTGCATACATCTGCATCATTCTCATTTTGCATTCATCTGCACTCAAACTCACGTCTAGCCATATGGGGAGTATTACTGATTGAGAATCTGGGTGAGAGACATCTTGAATTTCAGAATATGGATGTCAAAATGTTGTCTGTCTCGATGAAACCAGAATCAAAGGACAGAAGCTTCCTCATATGGATAGACGTTGCATTCATGCATATTAACCTGTTTGCTGTTTTGCAGGAATCATTGCTCGTGCTCGCAGAGCCGTACCGTTGCACTCAACACGCCCTCACAGATATTACACCAGGCGCAATACTCCCAGACTGATGGATCCTCCCAACGCTGACATCCTCGAACTGAAAGAGAAGATGGGAGAGCTGATCAATGTCATGCAAGAGTTCGCCTCGGGGCAGAAAGTAATTGCCGAAAAGGTGAGGAGGATTGAAGACTGGCTGGAGATGGGGAACGTGCAAGAAAACGCTTCGTTGTCTGGACCGAAGAAATCCTTTGGTAATGACCAGCGCAAGGATGAGGGTGGATCGAGTGCTGTGTACGCCCAGAGAGGATACGGTAGGGGTCGTTACTACCAGCACACCGCTGCGGTAACTATTCCTGCTGACAATCAGCCTGCACAACAGCAACAGCAGCGTCAGCCATTTCAGCGGAGGTCTCCGAGGGTAGGATATCCAGTCAGGAGGAGGATGAGTGATCGGCATTTTGACAGGCCGCCTGTGACATATTCTTTCCTATTGAAAAAGCTGAAAGATATGGGGCTGGTACAGTTGAGGACTTTGGCACCTGTGGGACTTGATCAAAGGCCAGCCAATTTTGATGAAAATGTCAAATGTGAATTCCATTCGGGTGCTCCCGGGCACAGTGTAGAGGACTGCAAAGCTTTTAAGCACGTAGTCCAAGACCTGGTGGATTCCAAGGCCCTCAATTTTACATTGTCATTGAATGCTGATGCTAATCCCGTGCCGGCACATGGTCAGGCAACGGTGAGTGCAATTGTTGAAGATTCGGGTCACGCCTATACAGTGGGTGAAGATACTGATGGTAACTGCAAGTTTGATAGTTGGATAAAGCCGTGCGTACCAGGAAGCTGGAAGGCCTAAACAAGATCATCACTGACACTCGTCTGGAAGAGTATTATTTCTTGTTTTCAGTTTATTTGCATGAAAGCCATACGTGTTGCCCGACACGTAATGGTTCATTGTAAGGGCCACCTCATGTTCATAAATTTGCATTTTCTGCATCATTAATAAATGGATGTTTTTCAGTCAAAAAGCGGTGTTCCCTGTTTTTCATTTATTTTTTAGTTTAAAAACCAATAAAAATGGCAATGGTTATTTTCATTTTCTTTTTGATTTGTCTCGTCCCAAATTCAAAAATAATTCTCCGGATCTCATTGATAACAATCCTGTTACACCTCATATGAATTCGACAAACCGATCTATCTTGCTGAAGAAGAAGACGAAGAAGATTGTGATCTGCTGGAATTAGCCAGGTTGTTGAAACAAGAGGAGAAGGTGATTCAGCCGCACGAGGAGCGGGTTGAGGTTATTATTCCGAGCACCGCCGAGGTCAGGAAGTGAAAATCCGGGCCGGTTCAGAGGCAAGTTGAAAGCAGGATGGTAGGCTTGTTGGAAGAGCATGTGGATGTCTCTACCTGGTCATGTCAGGGTATGCCGGGACAGATACCGATATCATTATGCTCAAGCTACTATGGAAAGAAGACTGTCCTCTAGAGAAGCAGAACGCCCGTGCCTGTATCTGAGAGCCATGGTGACTTTGTTTCATGATGTGACTCATCATGATATCGAATGCTATGACATGATAGCAAAGTCCAAGACAGAAGAGGGGCATCTGGTGGAGATAATTCAGACTGAGGTTGAATTCGAGTAAGTGCACTATCAGAGTGCGATCCGGTAAGATGTTGGGGTTCATTATAAGAGAGGAATCGAGGTTGGTCCTGCTTAAAAAAAAAAAAAAAAGAAAGAAAAAATGCCTGAACCGAGGAAAAATAGAAAAAGAGGTTCGTGGTTTCTTAGAAAGATTGGACTACCTGTCATGGTTCACATCTTATCTAACAGCCACGTGTGAACCCATATTCAAGATGTTGAAAAAAAAGATCAAACGGTCAGGTGAAATAAGGATTGCCAAGGGGCATTGAAAAATAAAAAGATAAGTTGCAGGAACCTCTGATTCTGATACCTCCTGTGGAAAGAGCAATTGTCAATCTGTACTTGACGGCCTTCGAGGGGTCTATGAGGTGTATTGGGTCAGCATGGCGAGTCTTGTCGAAAAGAGCATGCAATTTACCTTAGCAAAAAGTTTATCGACTGTGAAACAATACATTCACTGTACGAGAAAACTTGATGTACTTTGGCATAGGCTGCTCGCCGACTGAGACAGTTTATGCTGGTTCATACCACTTTGTGGATTTCCGAGATAGATCCGATCAAATATGGGTTTGAGAATCCAGCATCAACCGGACGGGTTGCGAAAGAGCAAAAGAATGTTGACTGATTTGGGATACTCTCAGAAAGCAATCAAAGGGTGTATTGTCTGATTACATCGCTCTGCAACCCATGGTGGGTTATCAACCAATGAAGTTTGAGTTCCTTGATGAGGACATCTCGAGGTGCTCCAATCGAAAGATTGAGAGTAACCGATCCCGGAGGAGGGGCCTGACCCTGAATCCGAACGGATTCCGATGTCTGATGGGGAGGTTAAGGTGAATGAGCTTTTGTTGCCCGGATAACGTTGAATACACCAACGACGGTGTGATTGAGTAGGAAACTGGTATCCTGGGTATTGATCTTCGGTGTGTCTACTGGGGCAACTCCTTTCTCGTTGGTATATGGGATGGAGGCTGTATTACCTGTTGAGGTTCCGATTCCCTCTTTGAGAGTCCTGATGGACGTGAACATGCAAGAGGCTAAATGGGTAAGGACCCGGTATGAAGAGTTGAGCCTGATTGAGGAAAAGAGGCTAGCCGCCATCTGTCATGGGCAGTTATACCAGCAAAGGATGAAGCATGCTTTTGACAGAAAGGTGCGACCTCGGGTGTATCACGTAGGTGATATGGTGCTGAAAAGGATCCTTCCTCCTCAAAACGATCGAAGGGGCAAATGGACGCCGAATTATGAAGGTCCATTCGTGGTCAAGAAGGTTTTCTCTGGCGGAGCCTTGTTGCTAACGACCATGGATGGCGAGGATTTTCCATCCCCTGTGAATGCGGACGCAGTTAAAAAATACTTCGTATAAAGAGACCCGCTGGACGAAAAGAATAAAATAGTCCAGGCAAAAATGGGCATCCCGGCGAACCAAAAACAGAAAAAAGGTTCGGGCAAAAGTTAGGGATATAAATGAAAAGATGTACACCCGGCAAGTCGAAAACCCGAAAAGGCGACTTGGGAAAAAGGGGTATCCCGGTGGACTGAAAACCCGAAAGGGCGGTCCAGGCAAAAGAGGGATTGAAACGAATAACTGCGTCTGGCATGATCGTTTTTGCTTTGGTTAAAGCATCATGGATAATACCCGGTAGGGATCAGTCAGAATCGTCTTGTTCAGAAGGCGGAAAGCATGGAGAGTCTGAGGACATATGGGGTGTAACCGAGTTGGAACTCGATGAGATTACGGGTTTCCCATTGCCATTAGGATAGATTTTTCCTTTCGCGCAATTACCTCTTTTCAGGAATTGCTTCCTTTTGTATTGCTCAGTTGAGCCACACGCTTTTCAAATCAATAAAATGCACATTCAGTCAAATAATTTTGTTTTTGTTTTTCATTACTGTTTTGATTGCAAGAACATCCAGAAATTTTTGATAAAGAATCTTTGCATTTTAACACATACAGGTTCCTTCCGATGCATGTTTATAAGATTGAGAGCTCGAAATCTTATTTGGAAGGTTGAGTGACCCAAGTGTTGAAATCTTGACACGCCTGGGGCACGGTTTTGTCTAACGATCTGTTTTGCAGGAACTGTTAGATGTTTTTCACTCACTTGCGGGTTGTGATGTGGAAGCTTTTGACGAAAAGAAATCCCCATGAGAGTCCAGTCAGGGACGAACGTATGAAGAAAAGACGGAGACGTTGAGACGTACGACGTTCCTTGTTGATAATCAAGAAGACTCTTCAAAGTCGAAAGGCTTGAAAGTATGTAATTCCCCGCAGAGTCCGATCAGGGACGAGTGCACGAAGAAGGGCGACGGAGAGACGACGAGAGACGCCCGACGACCATTGAAATTAATCAAGAAGACTCTTCAAAGTCGGAAAATTGAAATTTATGTATAAGTCCCAGGAGTACGTCTCTCGTCGAGTGCGGAACGACTTGGAATGCAAGATGATGGAGCAGAAAAGGTCCAGACGAGTCTGGGAGTTCTCAAAAGTGGAAAGCTGGTGCGAGATTAGGAGGTGGATACCTTGGTTCGATGAGTCGATGGGTGTTCGGTGCCAACTTTTCTCATTTCCCAGCTAGGTCCCCAAGCAGAGTGAAGAGGACCAACTCCCTGCAGATCCAAGGTCTGTGAATTCCCCAGCCGAGTTAAGATGGTTATCCCCGGTAGGTTTACAACGATGTTTCCTCAGCAGCCAGGTCTGAAGGTGCTTATTCCCCGAGTGGAGCGGGTTTCAAAGAAATATATCTCCAGCAGTTCCCCGAGTGGAGCGGGTCTTTTTCAAAGAAATATATCTCCAGCAGTTCCCCGAGTGGAGCGGGTTCAAAGAAATATATCTCCAGCAGTTCCCCGAGTGGAGCGGGTTTTTTCAATGACATATCTCTCCAACAGTGTTCATTCTACCAGTGGATTGAAAGAGTTTCCGTAGCAGACGAATATCTGCATCCCCAGCCGAGGGTATCCTACATGTGGATTGATTGGGTCCTCCCCAGCGGAGTAGTTGTCGTTCCCCTAGCAGGGTCTGGATGGTATTCCCCCAGCAGGTTGAAGATTGCTCATTTCCCCAGCGGGAGTATCTGTGAGGGTTCCCAAAGCAGAGTTGAGATCTATATCCCCAGCAAGTCAAAGACTGTGGTATTCCCACAGAGTGCAGTGAAGGATCTGTATCCCCAGCATGTCCTCGAGAGGGTGGGGTGCAAAGGAGGTATTCCCCAGCATGTCCTCGAGAGGGTTGGGTGCAAAGGATCTGTATCCCCAACAAGGGTTGTCTATTTCCTAGCAGCAGTGCTATCCCCGGCAGGGTGGAAATCGGAGCAGTGGCGAGTTCCTCAGCAGAGAGTCTCGTTTTCCCCAGAAAATTCCCTTGAGGGGGATATTTTTATGCATTCATCATGTAGAATAAGCATTGCATATTGCATAGAAAAATAAATAATCGCGTAGCATTTCCATAATTATGGAGCATTACGCAGAAGAAATCAAGCATGCATCATTGCAAACGTCAGCTAGTCTCAAGCCGTGGTTACTGTTTGAGAGGTATTTTGCCAGAAAATGAAAGTGTTACTCCGAGTAGTATAGCCTCATGATTGGATCACAGGTATTGTCCCAGTGGTACGACACTGGAGAAGACTCCTTCCGTCGGACGGAGATGGAAAAGGGATGTATTCAACGCAACCCAAACTGTGGTTACCGCTTGAAGATTTGGGGTTCACCAAAGGTGAAGATGTTACTCTGAGGAGATTAGCATCACAACGTCAGATCAGCAATGTTCCCCAGTAGTGCGATATTGGAGGAAATGTTCCCGTCGGACAGAGATGGGGATACAGTCAGAAGACGTTACGCGATCAGCGCGATTCAAGCCGTGATTACCGCTTGAGGTTTGGTTTTGTCTGACAGCGAAGACGATGCTCCGAGGAGTTCAGCATTGTGAAGTTTGGAACCACTGTTTCTTCCCAGACATCAGTAGGTGTTTGGTCGATCATTGTTTGATGTCTGTCCGCATCATTGTTTGATGTCTGTCTGCATCATTGTTTGATGTCTGTCCGCATCATTGTTTGATGTCTGTCCGCATCATTGTTTGATGTCTGTCTGCATCATTGTTTGATGTCTGTCCGCATCATTGATTGATGTCTGTCCGCATCATTGTTTGATGTCTGTCCGCATCATTGTTTGATGTCTGTCCGCATCATTGTTTGATGTCTGTCCGCATCATTGTTTGATGTCTGTCCGCATCATTGTTTGATGTCTGTCCGCATCATTGTTTGATGTCATGTCAACATCATTGTTCGGTGCCTGTAAACATCGAGTTTCCTCCCGGTCATTGGTTAATGTCTGGTCGAGCTTTTTTTTGGTGTCAGTAAACATCATCGTCCGATGTTCAGTAAACGTCGAGTTTCTTCCCAGTCATCAGTCAGTGTCTGGTTGAAGGTGTACCCTCTGACGTGTTGCCCTTAGAGTGGTGATTAGTGAAGTTTCCGACTATCAGGTTGAAGCACTTATGGTATTCAGGCCAGTTTTTCGGAGTTCAGACCGAAGTGGTTTTCGGACCAGGTAGAAGAAGAGAAAATTTTCGGGGTTCAAGAAAAGCATAAACAGGAAAAAGAATGATAATCCCGTGTGGATGTGTGGTGTTCAGACCATGGTTATCCCTGCGTTACCATTTATTTTGGTATCCAGGTCGACGTTTTTCGAGTTTGTTTCTTCGCCGATGCTGACAGGCGCTGTTAATTATTATCCCATCAGAGTGCAAATTGTTCGTCTGTTCTTGGTATTCAATCACTCTTCATCCTGATCATCCGAAATCCGAGGCTATTTCGTATCGACAGGTTCACAGTGGATTGAATAGGGGCAGCTGTAACACCTCAAAATTTGCCCTCCTCTCTTGGGACTAGCGTTAACATATTTGCATATCATCTTAGGACTTTAGGCATTTCATATTGCATATCATGTGGTTACGGTGTGCAAGCCATCTTTCCAAGTCTTGATCAGGAGATGAGGAAGTCAAGTGCAAGCCTAGGGTTTATTGACTGATCATGGCCATCTGAGGATTGGGCTGTGAATTAGGGTTTTATGATTCTCAAGGATGTTGGTCTTCATCTTGATTACAATGATACATCATCATCATCAAGTGTTGGAGCATATTTCTTGAGATTAGGGTTTTGACCACTGGTCAACCTTAATCATCTGCATTGGGCCAATCAGGGCATAATCAGGAGATGGGGTCTATGATGGATATGGGGATCATTTCATGATTATATTGAGCTTATGGATGTTAGGGTTTCATGGTTGAGCCATTTCATCAGGAGCTTGGGGCTCAATTTGATCAGTCAAGCTGAAATTCATCTATCAGTCAGGAAAGTCAACTGTGCCTGGGTTGGTGGATTTGGAGGAGGGAGAGGGCAAGAGATACTCCATTCATGTTCAAACAAGTCTCATTTGACATTTCAAATACTCACATTGAAGGATTTGAGGTCATAGCAAAGGTTTCCAAAAGGAAAAATGACCTATGGTTTCAAGTTTCCAAAAGGATGGCAAGTTTTTGGAACGACTTCAACCCAATTTTCCACCATCAAAAAAGCTTCAAATGGAATTTTGTTGAACATGAAAGTTGTAGATCTTTCTCTCCCATTTTCAAAAAGTCCAAGATCGTGAGAATCGGATGAACGGTTGAGGAGATATGGTCAAATTACCACCGGGCGTGCATGGCAAAATTTTCCATGTATCGATGCACACGAATTTCGTATCGATGCGTGCAAGGCAAAAAAGGGCCATGTATCGATGCACACGAGTTATGTGTCGATGCACACTGTTAAAAAGTGCCTTGTATCGATGCAAACAAGTTATGTATCGATGCATACTGTTAAAAAGTGCCTTGTATTGATACAAACAAGTTATGTATCGATGCACACTGTTAAAAAGTGCCATGTATCGATGCAAACAGGTTATGTATCGATGCATACTGTTAAAAAGTGTTATGTATCAATACATAACTCTATTTTGAGCTCTCATACAGCACTGTTCATGTCCATATTACTTCATGCACCATCTTCATGCACAAGAGTGAAAACCTCATTTGAGCCAACACACTCCAAATATCAATTGAGAATGTATGAGCTGTCAATGAGCTGTCACAGGGCTTGAGTGAAAAGGCCATTTTGCCCTTGCTTAAGTAAATGCACATTTGCTAATTGCATGTCATTTTGCTAATTTGGTGATTAAAGCTTGATTAGTTGGAAGTATATAAGCTTAATCATAACAAACTCTTGATGAGAAAACTCATTCACCAAAAACCAGATCAAGAAACTCTTCATTCTCTCCAAACCCTCAAGAACACCAAAAGCTTCAAATCCATCAATCTTCTTCAATATTGGCTCAATCTTGGAAATTCTTTTTGCATTGATCTCCAATCATCATGTGCTAGATCTGTTTTAGCTTCTCATCATCGATCAAGCCTCCAAACACGACTGTCCAAAATGCATTCATCCATGGCAAATTGCGATTTGATGCACTAGAAGCCACCTGGACCTGAGGCAATCACTCTATTCACCTTCCTCATCATCCTTCTGCTACTGTTTCAAGGAATTGAGCTTCAACACGTCAAGAACAACTCTGCCATTCCAGGTTTGGCATTTTTTCGAATCTCAAGATATGCTAAATGTTTATGTGCGTTTGGAAGTTCATTTCATGTAGATTATGGTGATACTTTCAGTTTTAGGAATGGATTAGTGTAGAGGAAGAAATCTGGATTTGAATTTTCGAACCAAAACCCTAACATGATCGATTCAGGAGATTTAGGAATGGTTAGGTTAAATCATGAGCGTATTTGGATTGTACACGCTGAGACGGTTCTAACCATATGCCATATGTTCATTTTGGTTGAGATTTCATGTTCTTCGTGTTTTGCGTTTTCTGGAAATTCTGAATGAAAGTGATGATGAAATGCTTGTTTGATCTGGATTCGCATTTGAATTTTTGAATAAGGCGTTTACCGCCCCCGCCTGTAGCTACTTACAGATCTGCCATTGGAACTTTTAATCATTTTAATTTAATTCATAAAAATTCTAAAAAATTCATTAACACCTTAAATAATTCATAAAAAATTATAGAAAATTCAGAAAAATGTGTGGATTGTTTCTTTGACTTCCTTGTTGACTCTAGGATTTTTTTGACCTATTGGTCAAAGTTGTGCTTGGCAAATATTTTATTTGGCATAGGCTTTTCTAATGTATGTCACATTTTGATACATTTTGGCAATTTGATCATGAAATACTCATATCATAAAATAAATGGCTGAAAATTTTTGTGGTGGTTCTTGACTCATTGAGGATTATTTATATGTAAATTTCATGAATTTTTGATACCTGGTTAGAGAGCAGAAAATTCTGGAACTTAGGTGTGACAATTTGTGTCACACCTCTTGATGTCAACTTGTTGAATTTAATTGGATGACCTATGCATGTTGGAATTGGCTGAAATTTTGCAGGGTGAATTGTTGATATGTTAGGATGTTGTATGAATTTTTGTGGAATTTTACACTGCATTTTCAATTTGATCATGATTTTTCATTTCTGGTGATCATTTGTGCAAGCTCATGTGACCTAGGTTGGTAGATTGATTGAGAAATCCTCATATGGTACTGTATGATCATGAAATTTGATATGCATGTAATAGACACATAATGTGACATCCCTGTTTTGGTCCCATCCATTTCTATTTTGTTTTCATTGAGTTATGAATTTTTGAAGTGGATATATGTGTTGATGTTGTGATTTGGAGCCTATAATTGTGTCTGTTTTTGATGATTTTCATTGACATGGTTCCATTTGCCCAATTGAGCTCAAATTTGACATGGTAGACCTTGATTGACCCCTGTTTAGGTGTACTTAATTTGAGAATTTTTGGATGTGTTTTGGCATGGCTTTGAATGCAATAATTCTGTTTGTATGCTTGGTGCTTCATTTGAACCAATGTGCCTTGTTTTGTGCATGAATTGAACATAATGGATGATATAGACATGGGACCAATGATGTTTGCATTTGTTTGACTTTAATTTGAGTTTTGATTGTGAATGCCTTGCTGTTTTAACTTTTTTGTTGCTTTTGGACCCTAGGCTTGGCCTAGTGGTCTAGTTGCTAATATTTGCTTGGTTTTTCAGGATCAAAAAGCAAGGCACATGGATAATGGTTCAAATCAATTTTGATTGATGTTGTTGATGTTTGTATATTAACATAGCATTGTTTTGTAGGTGTTGAAGCTTGGGCTTAAGCCTTGAGCTTGCCTTGTGTTGTGCATAGTTTGTTTAAACTGGTTAACTGTTTGTTGTTTATGGTTTGTCTGCTTGAGTACTGACTGAGTTTGATTGTTTCCAGGTACTTTAGTTGCTCAGTTCCTTGTGAACTTTTGCTTTGCGTTGCTTAAGCAACTTGCATAGAGGTATAACCTTCTTACTTCATGTAGTCTGGAGACCCGGCTGTTACCGGGCCGGGCAAATAAATGGCTGAAGTCCTCCTTAAGAGGCAATGATTGTGGTTGTTTATTTTAAAGCCCAAGCAGGTGAAAGTCCTTCAAAGAAGGCAATTGGTGGAAGGTAGGGACAAGCAGTCTGTCCCCCACTATTCTGTGAGTCTTCTCCTTGCTCCCATTACATGGTTGTAGCATTGAGATCAAAAGCCCAAGATCTGTGCAGTGCACATTGAGTCAGAGTCATCGAGTATAAAAGGGTTCCCCTATTCTGGACCCATGCTCATTTGTCGGCTCTCCCTGGTTAGGGATATGAGTTGTGAGGTCTGATCCTCACTTCATCCTTTCATCTGCTTCACCTTAGCCTCGTAATGGCAAGGTTAAGAGCAAACACAGCCTGTACAGACGACTCGCTTCGGCAGTCAAACCCGATTGATTGAGCCCCCTTGTTTGGCTATAGTGGGTGCTATGTGAATATCTGATTGTTATGATTGTGTCGATTGAGATGCCTGTTCTCATTTAATGCTGATATATGATTGTATGCTTGTGTGCTAGCTTCTTCCCTGGTTAGGTTAGTTGCTTATGCAAGTAGGATAGAAAACCGAACTTAGGGTTAACGATGCATGACAACATTAGGCTCGAGTCTCAGCTCCCTAGTTGTGTGTCTTTCCCTGGTTTCTGGTTAGGAGAGTTTCTCCCCTGTTAAGGGGAACTACATCGCCCTGATCCTCGTGCCAGACGAGGTATGTAGGCAGGTGGTCGTGCGAGACCACTCCGGGCAACCTTTTTCTTTTTGCGTGTGTTTGTTTGTTATCTGATTGTGTTTTGGTTCGGATGCCGACGTAAGCCCAGTAATTGGCAGTCGGGCTCCACGTTTGCCGTTTTGAGCATGCTTTGGGTTCGGATGCCGACGTAAGCCCAGGAATCGGCTGTCGGGCTCCATGTTTGCCCTTTTGAGTGTGTTTTGGTTCGGATGCCGACGTAATTCCATCCAGTGGTTGTCGGGCTCCATGTTTGCCACCCTTGCTTGTTTGTATGTTTTGTGTTGTTTGGCGTGCGTAAGCCGAACTACAGTGGCTCTGATTCTTGTTCCAGACAAGATATGTAGGCATAAGGTGCGATACCTTATCGAGCCCGTTTCTCCTAACCCCACCTGCGTTCCTTGTGTGTGTGTGTGATGTTTAGCAACCTTTTCTTTGTTCTAGGACGTGGATCCCTAGGAGTACCTAGGACGTGAGGGGTGCTAATACCTTCCCCTCGCGTAACCGACTCCCGAACCTTTTCTCTCTGGTCGCGAGACCATGTCTTTCCAGGTTTCTCTGAGCGTTTCCTTTCCCTATCTTGGGATAAATAACGTTTAGTGGCGGCTCTGTGTGTTTTTATTTTTAGGCTCGCCGGTTGATTTTTCGCAGGATGCGACACAACTATGATTGGTGTTAGTAATTCAAGTCTTAACATATTTTGTTCAATATCATTTTTTATTCTTTGGACCAAACACTTATTTGCATTAATCTCCTATGTAAAGCACGACCAAGATGGTGTTGACCGCCTGAACTATCTCATTAGGTAAGGATACAAGGTTTTTGACATAATGAATATTCAAATTAACTCGCATATTTAGGAGACTCAAGGCGTTAAAATGATACCGATCTTGCACACAAATTTCCCAAGATTTTACAATCAAACCTCAATGTCATTTGTAACTTAGAACTTTATAATTGTGAAATGATTTTCATGAAAGAATTTTTTATTTTTTTATGGCTCAAGAAACGGGAAGATCAATAAATAGTGGAAACCACGCATAAAGACTCGACAACACATGCATTGACTCAATTAACACTAAACAATTAGATAAAAATGGAAATGAATAAAACAGTAAATCTACCTAAGAAAGCTGTAAATAAAAGCGATAAAGTCCCCCCCACCCACACACACACTTAAACCGAACATTGTCCCTAATGTTTCAATAAAAGGACGATAAAACCTGGATGAAGTGCTTAATGACGGCCTCGACCTCGTGCTCGTCCATACGTACCATACTAAGGAGGCGGTATACCTACGTGCTTCATGTACTCAAGCAGGTCCTCGGTAGCCACACACATGCCCTGTATTTCTTCAATCAGAACCGATAAGTTTTGCTCGCTCCTTCCCGCGTAGTCGTGTTACTACTCCTGTATCTGCTGTATTTTCGCCATCATGTTGACCTATTGTCTCTGTATATCTCGCAACAACTAGTCACATTCGGTATCTACATTGTTATGATGTCGCATCTCACAAAGGACATCGTTAAGTACGGTCCTGATGTCAACATAATCATATTCCTCTTGGGACTGCTGTCGACAGAGGTACCTGCAAAAGTGTTGGAAGGGCCAGGTGCGGTGTGTGCATGTATAGGTGTGTCAGAAAAAGTGGGAGCATCTTGCTCCATCTCATCATATTCATTATCGGTCTGACCATATTGGTTATCCTGCACAGATATGTCATTAGTGGCAGGATGAGCGGGTTCATGGGCAGTCAGATCATAAAAGCATATTGTTCTTGTTACGCACATGTGTGTGTGTGGCAGGGTAAGATGATACTCATAATCTCGCGGTTTTCAACCATGAGAGAGTATCTGTCATCCTGCCTGGCCTTAATTAAGCGTTGGACTCAACATGAATCGATATTCAGAGAGGGCGTCGGTAGGGGCTGTAGAGTTGCAAGCTCACTATCTAAGCCTAGTGCACAGGCTATAGAGGTGACTAGACCTCATATATAGAAAGGGGTGGGCCCTCTTGCGCAAAGCAATTGCAAATGAGCCATCATGAAATGAGTTGCATTGACTCGTGTCGGTATGAATGCGGCGTGTAAAAAGAAAAGCTCTTTGGAATTCACCCTACCGTTGTTTATTCGGCCAAAAATTGTGCTGGCTAATATGCGATGCACATAGCATATGGCTGGGTTATGGATATGTGAAGCTTTTAGCCCATCCCAATCGGAAGTCCTCTAACCTTTCAATTGTTCCCCAAAACAGAATACTTCATACTGCCATTCCTCTTCCAAGAGACATGCATAAGCTATATCGTTCCCATGGGGGAAATGCAGCATGTCCCCAAGAGTATCTTGGCTCAATTCGTAATCTCTATTAAAAATTCTAAACCTCACCGTGCCGGAAGAGTATTGATCTACCATAGGTGTATAGTAAGTGAAAGAACTTAAAAACTCCAAAGTCAGCCTCTCGTAGGCAGCATCATTTAACAAACAGAAATGCATTAAATCTAGTCTATCTAGTATCCATCATACACTATCGAATAGTCCTAACTTACGTAAGTAAGATTCATCGGCATACCTTATTGGAGTTACTGAGTGTTCATAGAACTTCAAGTACCTCCCCTTTTGTAATTCTCCAACTTTACCTTCACTAAAGATGAGATTTGACAAGTTTGCCATTGGACTTCTTATTCTAGCTTGGACTCTTGGAGGCATGATGTGTGTGTGAAGAATAATTTTAGAATGGGGTTCAATTCAGGTTTGGCAATATGGTTGGATTGGATGATGAGAGTTTAAATAAGTGAATTAGAGAGATATTTTGAAAGTTTGGAGATGAATGGTGTTATTGTGGAGTGGTTAAGGTGAGTTAATGGGTTTTGGAAGTTAAAAAAGTGGAAAAACATGAGGTTGAGCGTTTAAAATCGCGTTTTTGTGTTTCTGAGGTTTGTGGCGAACATCATAGGGTTGTGGAGAACGCCACGAACCTTAAATGTGGAAATTCCATTTTACATGCGTGGCGAACAACATGAGGATTGTGGCGAACGCCACAAGCTTCAGAAACATGTTCTATGTTTTATGGCTCAGGAAGAAGGCAAATTGACGGTTATAAATTATTTTTAAAGGCTTATGAGTGATATACTGCTGCTTAATGGAACACATAGCCTCAAAAATAATTAATCAATCAAAAAATAAAATGTGACGGACCAATAAAATAAAACATGCATATAAAATAGATAGAGAGAAAATGACATCAATAAAACTGAAATATTTACTATGTTTTACGTCGGTAGCTAGACGGCTCAGGAGTTTAAGTACTCATGGTGGTTCTTTCGAGGATGAATCCTCTGTCAAACTTTTAATTATCCTCGATTTCCATAGCCACTTATCAAGTCATCTCTCATACCCATCACCTTTTCTTTTTTTTCTTTTGTGAGATAGTTTATCCTTTTGAACTTGTGGTGGTGGTTCTGGCTATATCCTGAGGACTAGCTTTTCAGGTTTGGGTTCAATTTTTTCATCCACCACCTCAAAGTCTAACTTGCCCATTTTAATACTAATGAGTTCCCTAGTTTCATGGTCTTCTAATTTTCTCTTTTTATTCATGATCTCAAACAAAGGTGCATTAGTGTGGATATTTTCTAATAGCTCATCATACCTTTCAGATTTAGAGTCTACCTTAACTTCCACATACCTTCATGGGAAAGGAATCAGTGATTTATAGGGAAGAGGAACAACATAAAGTGTTTCCTTCTCTACCTCTTCGACAACCTCCCTTTTGGGTGATTTTGGTGGATCTTTCTCAATATCTACTCTTTTCTCACCGGAACCCTTCTCATTATCACTATCCTTAGGATTTTCGATAGATTTTTCACTGGTGGTTGTTACAACATCCGCATGTTTCTCAGGGAAGAGTCCTATAGGTGTCTGTGCAAGTAAGGAGATTTAAGTCTCCAATACCTCATTGTGAGTGGCGAGGGACTTGACCACAATGTTCAACTGCCTAAGGGTTTCATTGGTATAAAGACTTTATTTTCTAAACTCTTCATTCTGAAGAGTTTGTGTAGCCATAAAGCGTTCCATAATAGATTCTATTCTAGAGCGAGTTTGCGTCGCAATGAAATCCTCCATTCATATTTCGAAGTCAGATTTATGGAAATCTTGCGATTCCTCAAAACACTGGGAGTGGTAATCATAGAGAAAATTTGGGTGATACATAGTAATAGAGAAAAAGTGCCTTAGTCTATAAGATGCAACAACAAAGTTACGATATTGACTTTATTGGTCCTCGACAACGACACCAAAAACTTGATTGCGACTTAGTATGTCTATCGAAATGGCTAACTACAAGTGCACAGTCGTATCGCATAGTTTTAAAAAGTTATCAAACCTAAAGGACCAGAAATCAAACTATCGTTATCTAAAGTTACTATGTAAAGCTAAGGCTAATGATTGCTTTGTTTTTCTTAGATTGATTAAGAGAGTCTGGGAAATAAAATTTACCCGGAAATAATAATATAACTAAAATATTCAATAAAGAGGCATTGGTATGTAAAACACATCATTCCTCGAGGATTCGGTAAATAATTAACATTAAAATAAAGTAAATTACTTTTCAGTAAAAAATATCAAATTAAAAGACTTTGCCTCACACTCTCATGTTCTTGGCTCGGGCTATACTCTTAAGCCAAAAAAGTTTGCTCTCGGTCACCCACCTGAATTAAAAGTAATTTTTGGAAATTGATAAATCCTAATTAATCCTAAAGCGCTCTCGCTGTGTTTAGGATTAATGCCTAGAAACCACCATCCAGATAAAATCTCAAACTCTCGCTCTGTTGATTTATAACCTTATTGACTTTTCACTCTCGTGCAAAAAGCCTTTTTAAATTAGAACTGGAAACCAGAGCTAGAAAAATAACTCATAAAAATTATCATTAATTATTACTGAATCCCGTCAGAACGACGGTCCTTGCATACCAATGTCGAAAGGTTTAGCCGGACATAATTTTAAACTTAATCATACAAATATAATTATTAAACATAAACATAATCAAAATTCAGAATTGAAAGTTAAAGGAGGAAGTAAAGAATTAAGCAATTAAAATAAACTTCATGAATAATAATAATTGGATTAAACTTCGGAGGATTCTTCGAGTACAAATAATAACTGGAAAATTACAACGATGTCGGCCCGCTTGATCCAAGCAACTTGTAAAAGTAAAAACAATGGTGCAATAGCCTCCCGATGTGGAAGAACTATCACTTTTTAGAGTATTTTTGCTTAAAACTAAGAATCAAAATTACATGATAAAAACTTGGATGCATTTTTCTTCTGATTCAGCCGTTTTATATTGGTGAAGTAGGGTTGAACTTCCCTAAATTTGTGTGGAAGTGGTAGAGAGGAAATAGGGAGTCTTTTGACCATGTTATGTGCAGTTGTTGAAAAACAACATTGCGTGTCTATGGTGAACGCCACAGGGCCATGGTGAACGCTACAGGGCCATGGCGAATGTATGGTACTAAAAGTCTGAAGTGACGTGGCAAGGGTCATGGCGAACGCCACAAGCCTAAAACTTGCATTTCTAGCATTTTCTTCTTTTCTTTCCTTTTTCTTTTTTTTTCTCTTTTCTTTACTTCTTTCTCACACATGAGTTTTGCATCAACAAATACCTGAAACAGGGTACCAACACCAACATAATACAATAAAACATACATAAAATCATACTAAAATGCATGCGGATCGAGTAAAATATATGGTATAGTTTCATGTTATCAGTCATCAACATAGACTTGAACCAATAAAGTGTTACCTTTGATATTCTTAATGAATAAGGTTTTATGAACTTTACCCTTTTCAAATCATCTTTCGCATACAAAGCTGCTAAGTCGACCATACCATGCTCTTGGTGCTTGTTTCAAGCCATGAAAAGCTTTCTTCAACTTGAAGACATGTGAAGGATTTTTGAAGTCTTCAAAATCGGGAGGTTGTTTGACTTAGACTTCTTCATTGATGTAACCTTTCAAGAAGGCACTCTTGACATCCATTTGGAAAAGCTGAAAATTTAATGAATATGCATAAGCAAGTAATAAACTGAGAGCTTATAACCTTGCAACCAGAGCGAATGTTTCTTCAAAGTCGATTCCTTCTTCTTGATTATAACCTTGAGACACCAATCTTGTTTTGAACAATTATACCATTCTCATCAAGTTTGTTTTTAAACATCCATTTGGTACCTATGATGTGTTTGTCACTTGGCCTAGGAACAAGTTCCCAATCTTGATTTCTCTCGAATTGATTTAATTCCTCTTGCATATCAGTTAGCCATTAATCGTCTCCTAAGGCTTCATCAATCTTTGAGGGCTCTACTTGAGAAACAAGTGCCATGTTCATGCAAGCATCTTTGAGATTTAATCTTGTTGAAACTCCTTTGCTAAGGTCACCAATTACTTTATCTATTGGATGATCATGATGAGTTCTCCATTCTTGAGGAAGATCACTATGGATAGGATCTTGTTGTGAAACTTCTTGTTGTTGTTCCAGTTGACTCACATTATGATCATTAGAAACTTCTTCCTAGGGTAGTTCTATAATATCATCATCATCACAAACAATTATGTCCTCCTTAGAGATGTTAGTCTCATCAAAGGGAATATGCATAGATTCTTCAATAGTTAAAGTTCTTTTATTATAATTTCTATAAGCTTTAATAGGAAGGGAATAACCAAGAAATATACCTTCGTCGGATTTCTCGTCAACCTTACCAAGATTGTCTTTGTCATTGTTGAGGACAAAGCACTTGCATCCAAAGATGTGAAAGTGGGCAATGTTAGGTTTTCTTCCTTTGAAGAGCTCATATGGAGTCTTTTTTAATATAGGTCTAATGATGACTCGATTTCCAACATAGCATGTCATACTAACCGCATCCGTCCAAAAGTACTTTGGTAAATTTGCGTCACTAAGCATTGTTCTTACAAGCTCTACTAGAAATCAATTATTCCTTTCTACTTCTCTATTTTGTTGTGGAGTCCTTGGTGCTGAAAAATTATAAGAGATGCCATGTTCTTCATAAAATTCTTCAAAAGATGTATTTTGGAATTCTCCATCATGATCACTTCTTATAGATACAATCTTTAATGACTTCTCATTTTGGATTTACTTTGCATACTTCTTAAAAGCCTTGAAAGCATCACTTTTCTGCATAAGAAACAAAGTCCAAGAATATCTAGAGAAATCATCAACAATAACTAAGGCATATACATTACTTATAAATATTATTGTTCTTGATGGACCAAATAAGTCCATATGCAACAATTGAAGTAGTATTGTCGTTGACACCATATTTTTTTACTTGAAAGTTGATATGGTTTGTTTTCCCTTTTGACAAGCATCACATTATTTATCTTTGACAAATTTTATCTTTGGTAAACTAATGACAAGATCACGTTTTACTAGTTTATTTAAGTGTTCCATATGAATATGGGTTGCCCTTTTATGCTAAAGTCATGAGTCATTGTTGTTTACCATGAGACATTTTATTTTCAAAGATAAATATCTAAAGCTATCATAAAAATATTATTGATTCTTTTACCTTTGAGTTTTACCTTATTGGTGACTACATCTTAAATCAAACATTCATCTTTGGTGAACTTGATCTTGAAGCCTTTGTCATAAAGTTGGCTTATGATTAGAATATTATGCTTTAGTCCTTCAACATAAAGTACATCTTCAATGCATGTGAAAGTTGGTGCTTCAACTTTGCCTTTGCCAAAATTCTTTCCTTTATTGTTGTCTCCATATGTGAGATATTCCTTAGCTTTAAGCACTAGATTTGAAAATTTGCTTATGTCTCCCGTCATATGCTTTGAACAACCACTATCGAGATACCATAGATTTGATGTGGTCTTCAAGCATACATACATAATGCCCACTTGGTTCCTTGGTCAATGTGCCTCGGGTCCTTCATAATTAGTACCTTTCTTAACCCACACATAATGCCCACTTGCCACACTAAAGTTTCTAACGTAGCAAGCATTAGGTGTATGACCACTTATACCACAATAAAATCATGTAGGCACAAAATTACTTTTAAACCTAGGAACATATGATTTCTTTTTAGGAAATCTCTTCTTAGGATGTTGATGAACTTTTTGTACTTTATTCACTTTTTCCTTGTTGGATTGGTCACTTGCCTTAATAAAGATAGTTTTACTAGTACTTGGTTTATTAAACTTGGAATAATCAAGACCGTTTTTAACATTTAAATATCTTTGTTGGCTAAGAACATTTTCCAATCCAACTTATCATTTTTCATATCTTTCAAGGACTCTTTTTAATTGAACAATTTGGAAGGTAAGTGAATCACAATTTTTGCATGTAAGGTCTTGTTTTTCCTTTTCAAGAAAGTTTTGTTTTTCTATTTCAAAATTATTTTTCACGGTGTCAATATTTTCTTCAAGAGATAAGATTTGTTTCTTTTGAGTTGACACCGTTTTATACAAAATTTTACATTCATTTAGAAATTCATCAATAGCACCTAGAGTATCATTGTTAGAGGATGTTTCATTACTAACCTATTCTTCTTCATCATCGGAATGGTGTGAGGTCATCAATGCAAGATTAACACATTCTTCGCTTTCGGAATTGGAAGATAAACTCACTTCATTATCTCCCCATGCAATGTAGGCTCTTTTAGATTTTGAATCATTTCTTTTGTTGAAAATATTTTTCTTTGAGAGTTTTGGACAATCCGTCTTTATATGTCCTCGATTTCCACATTCATAGCAAGTGATGTTTTGAGTAGACGTAGATGCTTCCTTCTTGTTAAAATATTTCTTCTTTCTTGCAAAGTTAGAATTTTCATTAGTACCAAATTATTTACCTAACCTTATTACAAGAAGCATGAAGTTCTCGTCTTCCTCTGGACTGTCTTCTTTTTTAACTTCTTTGGAATCAACTTTTAAGGCAATGCTTTTGGATTTCTTATCTAGATTCTTGTGCTTTTCAAGTCTACCAAGTTTTGTTTCATATTCTTGGAGTTTACCAAACAATGTTGCGGATGTCATCGTTGATAGACTTTTCTTTTCGGATATCGCTGTCACTTTCGGTTGCCATTCCTTGGTTAAAGATCTGAGTACTTTTAAGATTAAGTTCATCATTAGTTAAAGTCTTATCGAGCATTTTCAGGTGATTCGTCAAATGCACAAATCTTTTTTGCAAGTTGAGAATTAATTCTCCGGGCTGTATTCAGAATAACTCGTATTCTTGACTTAACGTGTTCAATCATGATCTTTTAACCTCCGCGGTTCTTTCATGTGTTTCGACCAATGTGTCCCAAATTTCTTTTGTTGTTGTACATGTTGAAATACGGAAGAACTCATACATGCCAAGAGCACCTTGAACAAGATGTATTGCTTTCTTGTCATAAATAATCCTTTTCTCATCACCTTCATTCCATGATGCTTCAGGCTTAGGAATGCCAACGCCATTAACAACCGAAGTAGGAACGAAAGGACCTTCTAGGACAACTTTCCAAACATCTTTTCCTTGAGACTCTAGATGCACCTTCATTCGTATTTTCCAAAAATCGAAATATTCTACACAAAACAGCGGGGGCTTGTTATTGCTGCCACCATCTTTAAAAACAAGATTTGATTTTGAGGGAGCCATGGATCTTTTAGGAGCAGGTTACCTATAACCTGTTATGATACCAATTGTAAGTTCGGAGTGCGCCTAAGAGGGGAGGGGGGAATTAAGACCAATTAAAAATTCTAGTTTTAGAGACAAGTTGGTTCTAATTTTTCTGGTTTGGTGATGAGTTTAGAAAGCTATAAAGGCAGAAAAATAAAGAACACAAGGAAGTATCCTAGTTCCCCTCACAATTTGAAGGTACTTCTAGACCCTTTTCAACACGAAAGATATTTTACTATCTGTTATGACTTGTATAAGACATACACAATCACCAAGATCAACCTCCTGTGATTCACCAAGTTGATATGAGAACAAGTCTCTCAAACTCAAGTCTCTTGCTTCCAACAATCCTGGACAACAAGGCGTTTAAAACGAATTCTGAAAAATATTAAGTAAAGAAAGTATATCACAATATATCAATCACTATGACTGATCACCTCTTCCAAACAATCATTTTATAAGGATATATTAGTGCTCAAATATTTATGAATATGAGATGAATTTTCTGGACTGATATATGTGAACAATGCCGAAAAAATCTTAATGAAAGTTCAAAGATCAAAACACTTATATATATATATATATATATATATATAATATATATATATTATATATATATATATATATAATATATATAATATATATATATATATATATATATATATTATATATATATATATATAATATATATATATATATATATATATATATATATATATATATATATATATATATATCTATATATATATATATATATATATATATATATATATATAATATTATATATATATATATATATATATATATATATATATATATATATAATTATATATATATATATATATATATATCTATATATATATATATATCACCTTGACACTTCTATGAGAGAGTGTGATTAAATGAAACGCTGAAATGGTTAAATGATGATCTTTGGAAAACATTTAGTTCATAGGACAAATTTGAAAACAACCACTGCTTCATAAAATTTCAAAATTTCGTGAGGAAAATCGATTTCCCAAAAGGGGGTAATCAATTTCCTAGGTAAAAAATTTGGTTCTGGCAAGTGGAAATCGATTCCTAGAAATGGGGGAATCGATTTCCTGAATTGAAAATTGAATTCTAGCAATTGGAAATCAATTTCCTGAAAAGAGGTAATCGATTTTCTGAAGTGAATTTTGAAAAATTATTTGGAAAAACAGACATAATGGATCATGCATGCAATGAATATTTGGAGAACTTTTTGAGCACTAAGTTATCAATATATATTGCATGCTTGTACCTTAAAAACTCAAGATTAATGCTAGTCTTCAAAATAAGTCTTGAATCTTTTGATGTTAGCTTTCACACATTGCTTAAAACTTGATTTGATTAAATGCACTTGAAGTTTTTTCCATACTTTTGACATGATCATTTGAATTGCACTTTGTCTTCACCAAAACATATTGGATGGAGAGTCTTGACTTCACACAACGTGATGACGAAGGATCAACAAGTAAGGTTGAAAGAGTTAATATTTTAGTTGATGTTGAAGAGAGTTGATGTTAGAAGAGTTGATGAAAATTGCATATGATTTTTTGTTAAGAGAATGACGATGAAATGCAAGGTAAATGAAAAACTAGATTTTAGTTTTGTGAAGTACTCATGCAAAAGAACATACGCACCAGTTTTTAGGCAAAACCGAATTATGTTAATTAAAAAAAAGGTCATATTTTGGAAATTCATTTAAAAGAACTTTCACGCCGATATTTAGACAAAACCGAGGGATTAGATTATTTAACAATTAAAAAAAACTAAAAAATAAAGAAGACTTTTAAACGTGTTAATTTAAAAATATTGATGCAAAAGATATTACTCCTCAGTTGGCCATGAAATCAAAGGATAATACAAATAAAAAACAGTAAAAAAAAGCATTTAAAATATTAAATAGAAAAATAAACAAAAAGGGGAAAAGGAAAATGCGCCAAATGTGAAATAAAAAAACATCAAAGATTCAAAATTAGCCCCATAGTAGTTTATTCCCTCAATTTTATTTAAAAATGATGGTATAAGTTATATATTTTATGTGCAGGTAGTAGTAATGGGAAGAGACAATTTTTACCTTCTTTGTTCTTTTTTATTCAACTCTGAATTTTAAATAAATTTATGTTTCTTGTCTCGATTTTCGATGTGGATAAAAAATCAAATAACAAATGTCTTAAATGAGCTCGGAATGAGTTTAGATAACTTTGATCTCATCTTTATAATGGAGTCAATTTTTCAATAAAAATATTTTTTTCTCAACGTCAAATTATAATAAAAATAATAAAGTAAAATAATCTTGAAAATTTTCAAACATATTTATGAATAAATAATGCTTACAAAAATTGCTTTATTACTAAAATATTTTTTATTTGTTTCAATTTTAAAATTTTAATTATTTTTTAATGTAAAAAATCAATAAGTTATTTTGAATCTTAAAAATCTATATTATAAATTATTTCAAATTCAAGTTAAAAGAAATCTGACTTTAAACCATCATTAATTTTTTTCTTCTAAAATGTAAAAAAAAAAAATCTTACAATTTTTTAAAACTAAAATAATATTTTAAAATTCCAATCCACCCCTAACTTATATTAACTTATATTCTCTCCCGTCTCATAAAAAGTATCTCATTTTAAATATATTTTTTTAAAATAATGAATTTTTTATAATACCAATGCAACATTTATCATTATTTTTCCATAATTATATTTTTATTTATTAACTTTCACTTTATTGATTTTTTTTAAAATAACCATTTTTTTCGATTAAAATTCTAAAATAACCATTTTTTAAAATATTTATCAAAATAAGCATTTTTCAAAAAATATTTCACCTAGGCGCCAGTTGCATTGGCGCATACAATGGAAATGTAATTCATTGACGCCACATGCAATGACGCCTGCATGCGAAGACGCCAAATGCAATGGCACATGCATGTGTAGGCCATGTGTAGACGCCACATGAAATAATGCATGCATAATACACTCTATGTGTGCGCCAATGCATGTGGCTACTGCTCCACCACTCATCTATAAATACACCATCACCCTCATATAATTTTCACACAACTTCTTACCCTCTTTTTCCATTTTCCTTCAATCTCCTTCAATTTTCTTTAAAATGTTTGCATATTCATACTTGTGTCCTTATATTCACAAGAGAAATGTTGATTTAATCTTTTCAGCAGTGCAACCTCCGATGAAGATCCAACTTGGGAATATAGATACGTTCAAACATGTTAACCTTGAACTGTTGGTTAAATGGAGATGTTGCAGATGGTGAAAGGATCGGAAGACATCAATGGCTTGATATGACGTTCAACCAAAATGCAGAAGTTCGTTTTTGGGTCAATATCAAAACTGACAGAGACATTCACATGATGATGTATACTTCTGACAAAATTGTTTTGATGGTTGTAATCGCATAATTATGTTATCTATATGTTGTATTTGTTTGTGATGTTATTTTATTTGTTGTAGTTTCTTGTGTTGTTGTTTAATCATTGTATTTGTTATGCTTATCATGTTAAATAAATGTTGTTTTAATATGAAGCAAAAGAGTTACAATTAAAATTATCTTGTTGTGCTTGTTCTAACACTGGGACAGTTAGTATGATTATGACCGGGCTGACGACATGAACTACATAATCTAACCATTTTGTTCGCCGTATCCATTTCGGTTCGAATACAGGTGTTGTTTGGGCGGCCCATTTTTCTTTCTTTGCATTATTTCACTGTGTCATAGAATGTCCCCTTGATATGCAGGCCAGTAATCCTCTTTTGTTACCACTAAAAAGCTAATTTTGCAGACATTGCAAATATTTATGACTTTGTAAACGTCGGATAATAATTTGGAACGATCATGTCAAACCTTTGAACATGCCGCTATAACATGGGAGCAGGGCATACAAAAGGCTTGAAACTTACCACAGTCGCACCAACCTCTATCTAGTTCCACTCGATAGTATCCCCTCGGTATGCCTTCATTTTGATTCATTGACTCAGCAACATTGTACCAACCTTTAGTATGATCAAACACCATAACCACATGTGTGTTAGCTTTGGGAGCTTCCTCTTTAATGAATTTCATCGAAGCATCACAGAACAACTGCCTAGATTGTAACACTGAACTCCATTTGGAATGTCTGATCTCAAATAGCGCCCCTAGCCTAAAATATGTTGCTTGCACTAAAGCAATTATAGGTAGCTTTCAGATGCCTTTGAAGAAAACGTTTATTGTTTCCACAAGATTTGTTGTCATGTGACCCCATCGTTGACCGTTGTCATATGCCCTAGTCCACTTCTCCAATGGAATATTGTCGATCCACCTTACTGCATTTGCGTTTGACAATCTGATGTATTCGTGGTAATGTTTGAAAGAAGGTTCTGTTAATGCATACCCTGCATTGTCAACCTTCTTCCGCAACATTTTGTCTTTGATCTCCCACATGAAATTTTGAGCGATATATCTAATGTAGTAGACATGCAAAAAAATGAAGACTTGGAAGATGACATTAAGGTATTTGATTGATCCACGCCAACGAGTTTTGTCATCAAACGCCCAATAACAAAGCCCTGCCCAAGAACAATGTCAACCCACCCAAACCCAACGACCAACCTCACACCATCGCCCTACCATATACACTCAACTACGCAACCAATTCATGCCACACACCCAAACTCAAAACCAGGAACCAAACCTTAACCACCAACAACCATACGCAACCATGATCAGTGCATTTTGATGCACATTCTTCTATAATTGTACTTATGCATTTATCTAGTTTATTTTGTTTATTTTACTATTTTATTATGTTTTTAGATTTAAGTTCATGTTTGCCTTTAATCTATTTTCGTACGCTATTTTCAGTTTTAGTGGTTATTTGATATATGTCTACTGTTCGGATCATAACATGAGTTACGAGATTCCGTTTTGCATGTTCCGATATGCGTTGGAAAGCTAAGATAAATAGATGCAACTTTTGTGTTGAAGCCTAAAGCTTATTAGGATTGCATAAGTCTCAAATAATTTGTTGAAGTTTCGTACTTTAGTAAATAATTTATTTTGGGCCATTTGTTAGGCCGAATTTAGGTTTTCCAGCCCAGTTTGAATTATAAGTGAAACCCTTATTCTATTTAAAAGGGCAACCGCAATACTGTAGCAAAGACACATTATTCACGATAACTTTTTGCTTTTGTACGATCATGAAGAGAAACTAATCTTCTAGAGTCAATCTGTTGTAACCGAATTTCCAAGCCTTTGAGGTTTTTATTCTATCAATTTAATTTCGTTCTCTTTCAATTCTATTCTATGAAATTTCATTTGCTTAATCTGTATTTTACGGAATGGTTTTGATTAAATTCGTATGATTGCATTCCTAACTGTTAATCGTCGTTTTCATCGCTTTGTCGTTAATTTGCGCTTGTAAACCGTGTTTGCTTAATTCATGATTGTATTCATGCGTTTGCTTAATTCGGAATATAGGAATATAAATCTGTCATATATCTATTGCACTTGTCAATCAAAATTGAATCGAATAGAGATCGAAGCCGCTTAGAGAATTGGTAGGTAAAAACCAATGATTAGCCGGAAACCAAAACAATAGATTGACTTATTTTATAATCACTTATTTTAATCATTTTTTTGCTTTGTTTTCTAAATCAACCATTAAAACATAAACCCCCCTTAAATCAATTTCATTAGGTTAACAATATACAAGAATCCTCGCGATACGATACTCGAGTTGTCGCTTTCGCTAAACTACAGTTTTATAATCACTCGCTTTGACCCGTGCGCGACAGCGGATCAAACCATCCAAACCTTCGATATGGGAACCAACAGCCCACCCAACAACAATTAGTCATACCCCTGCCACAACCACATACCACTCCCCAAGTCTCCACCTCTGTACCTTCCGGACCTTCATTAGAGGATCTTGTCAAACAAATAGCTGTGAACAATCTCCAATTTCAGCAACGAACATATTCCAGTATTCAGATTTTGCAGACACATATTGGACAACTTGCCACTTCGATGAATGCCATGCAGCAAGCCCAAGGATCAAACCAACTTTCAGCCCAAACAATTGTGAATCCAAAAGACCCTAATGCTAATGTGAGTGCAATTTCCTTGAGATTCGGGAAGGTAACAGAACCAGCCCTAGAAAAAAATAAAAAAATTCTTGAGGTAACACCTGAACCTTCTTTTGTTGTGATAGAAACTGAACCCTCTGTTGTGGTAGAAACTGAAAAGAAAAAAGAGAAGGAGTATGTGCCACCAGTTCCCTTCCCACATAGAATACTGAAAAATAAAAGGACTGATGATGGAGACAAGGAGAGACAGATTTTAGATATGTTCAAAAAAGTGGCGGTAAACATTCCGCTTCTTGATGTTATTAAGCAGGTTCCAAAGTATGCAAAATTTCTGAAAGACTTGTGTACAAGTAAAAGAAGGTTAAAGGGCAATGAGAGAGTAAATTTGGGACGAAACATTTCATCCCTTATCCAGCCTAAACATTCACCTGAAAAAGCTATTGTTTCATCCCTTAATCAGGCCATACCCCAAAAGTGCAAGGATCCAGGAACTTTTGTTATTCCATGTACCATTGGGGACAGTAAATTCGAAAATTACATGCTTGATTTGGGAGCAGGCATTAATGTTATGCCTACTTCTGTTTATAATAACCCTGATCTTGGTCCTTTGCAACATACAAGTTTAATCATTTAACTAGCGAACAGAAGCAATGCTCGCCCTATTCGAGTAGTGGAAGATGTGCTTGTTCAAGTTAATGACTTGATTTTTCCTGCAGATTTCTACATTCTGGACATGTATGGAGAAACAAATTCAAGCAGACCACCCATCATTTTAGGCAGATCGTGAAAACAAAAATTGATGTCGACGATGGAACCATGTCCATGGAATTTGGTGACATTGTCGCGAAATTTAACATTTTCGATGCCATGAAACATCCCTTGGAGGAGCATTCTGTTTTTCATATTGAATTGATCTCTGAGTTGGTTGATGACACTTTTTCTGAATTATTTTCACTTGATTTTCCATCTCTATCTGAGTTAGATGATGTTTATTCATATGATAATTGTACTGACACTAACCTTTATGTTGTATGTGCTGAGATTGATGCTGCCTTGGAGGGTAACATTTCTCCTACATGTGAAGTTGTGCATGAAGTTGTTTATGCAGTTGAAGCTCTCGACATCCCAGCTGTCCCAAACACCCAATCCATTGAGCAACCACCTTCCCTAGAGCTGAAACAACTCCCTGAAAATCTGAAATATGCTTATTTAGATAGTAATGAAAAACTTCCGATTATAATTTCTTCCAACCTTGATTTCGATCAAGAAAATAAGCTTTTGCAGGTTTTGAGGAAGCATAAAAAGGCGATTGGGTGGATATTGGCTGACATACCAGGCATTAGTCCCTCAATGTGTATGCACAGGATTTTACTTGAGGATGGTTGTAAAACAGTGAGGCAGCCCCAAAGGAGGCTTAGTCCTTTGATTCTCGATGTTGTGAAGAAAAAGGTAACCAAACTCTTGCAAGAAGGTATCATTTATCCTATCTCTGACAGTAAATGGGTAAGCCCAATGCAGGTTGTACCTAAGAAATTTGGACTCACAGTGGTAAAAAATAAATAAATGAACTTGTTCCCACTAGAGTTCAGAATAGTTGGAGAGTTTCTATTGATTACAGGAGATTGAATCAGGCTACTAAAAAGGATCACTTCCCTTTGCCGTTCATTAACCAAATGCTTGAACGACTAGCTGGTAAATCACACTATTGTTTTCTTGATGGTTTTTTAGGTTACTTTCAGATTCATATTGCACCAGAAGATCAAGGAAAGACCATTTTTACGTGCCCATTTGGTACATTTGCTGACAGGAGGATGCCTTTTGGTCTTTGTAATGCTATGCATGATTAGCATTTTTGTTGATTTTATAGAAAATTGCATGGAAGTGTTTATGGATGATTTCACTGTTTATGGTTATTCATTTGATGCATGTTTGAATAGTTTAAATTTGGTTTTAGAGAGATGCATCGAAACTGACCTTGTTTTAAATTATGAAAAATGCCATTTTATGGTCGAACATGGAATTGTCCTGGGTCACATAATTTCTAAAAAAGGAATTTCAGTAGACCCTGTTAAGGTTGATGTTATTTCTACACTTCCTTATCCATCTTGCATTCGTGAGATTCATTCCTTTCTTGGTCATTCAGGTTTTTACAGGCGCTTCATAAAGGATTTCAGCAAGATAGCTCTTTCGCTGTCAAACTTGTTGAAGAATTACGTCACTTTCAACTTCAATGACAATTGTAAAAAATAATTTGACTTCTTGAAGAAAGCATTGGCCTCCGCCCCCATCATCCAACCCCCTGACTGGACCCTCCATTTCGAGATTATATGTGATGCTTCTAACTATGCTGTTGGGGCGGTCCCTGCACAAAGAGTTGACAAGACTACCCATGTTATTTATTATGCTTCTAGGACTTTAGATTCTACGCAGTCTAATTACACCACCACTGAAAAGGAACTGCTAGCTATTGTTTTTGCTCTTGATAAATTCAGATCATATTTGCTAGGTTCTAAGATTGTTGTTTTTACTGACCATGCAGCTTTAAAATACTTGTTGAAGAAGCCATAAGCAAAACCGAGATTGATTCAGTGGATGTTGTTGCTCCAAGAGTTTAATATGGAGATTAAAGATAAAAGTGGAGCTAAGAACTTGGTGGCTGATCATTTAAGCAGGATAGAGAGGGATGAAGATCCTTTTCCCATTCAAGATGACTTTCCTGATGAGCAACTTTTACTTTTGCATGGGGTTACTCCTTGGTTTGCTGATATTATTGATTATCTTGTTGTTGGTGTTTTTCCTGCAGGTGCATCTAGGACACAAATTCACAAAGTCAAAAGTGATGCCAAATATTATGTTTGGGATGATCCATATCTTTGGAAGTTTGGTAGTGATTAGGTAATTAGGATATGTATCCTCAACTATGAGATTGAATCTATTTTGCATCTTTCCCATGCTTCTCAAGTAGGGGGGCACTTTGGTCCTCAAAGGGCTGCAAGAAAAATCTTAGACATAGGTTTCTATTGGACCACTATTTTTAAAGATTCATATGAGACCTATAGAACTTGTAAAGAGTGCCAAATAACAGGTACATCTATCACTCGTAAGAATGAAATGCCTCAGCAACCTATGCTTTTCTGTGAGGTATTTGATGTATGGGGAATCGAATTCATGGGTCCCTTTCCTATATCATTTGGTTTTCTATACATTTTGTTTGTTGTTGATTATGTTTCAAAGTGGGTGGAATCTATCCCCATTAGGACTAATGATTCTAGAGTTGTTACAGATTTTGTTAGGTTCAATATTTTTTGCAAGTTTGGAATTCCCCGAGCTATCATAAGTGACCAAGACACTCATTTTTGTAACCGCACAATGGAAGCTTTGCTCCAGAAGTATGGAGTTGTGCATATAGTCTCTACCGTATATCACCTACAGACTAATGGGCAAGCTAAGATCTCAAATAGAGAGATCAAACATGTCTTAGAGAAAATGGTGCAACCAAACAGGAAGGACTGGAGTCGTCGTCTAGAAGATGCACTTTGGGCTCAAAGAACCGCTTTTAAGACACCAATAAGGATGTCCCCATATCGACTTGTTTTTGGTAAGGCATGTCACCTTCTTGTAGAGATAGAACACCGTGCTTATTGGACGGTAAAAAGTTGTAATTTGGAGATGCAACAAGCAAGTATTAAAAGAAAACTCCAATTACAATAACTTGAATAACTTAGGATAGAGGCTTATGAAAGCTCTAGGATTTATAAAAAGAAAACTAAGCACTTCCATGATAAGATGATTTCTAGGAAGGAATTCTCTGTGGGCCAACATGTTTTATTGTTTAACTCCCGCCTTGAGCTTATGACTGGGAAACTTCGATCCAAGTGGATTGACCCTTTTGTTGTTACTAATATTTTCCCTCATGGTGTAGTAGAAATAAAAAGTGCAGGTACTGACAAAACCTTTAAGGTCAATGGGCAGCGCCTGAAGATATTCCATGAAAGTGCGGTGCCTGAAGACACACTCTTAGAAGAGCTTTCCTTGGAAAAACCCACCTACCCTGCAGCTTGACCAGGGAACACCTTTTCCTTTTCTCTCACTCTTATTTAATAGTTGTGTCATTTTATTGAGGACAATGTATATTTTAAGTGTGGGGGAGGAAACCATTTATTTGTTTTGTTTTCTTTGTTTTGTTCTTAGTTTTTCTTTATTTTTGGTTAAAATTTAAAACAATAAAAAATTGCATGCTTTTTCCTTTGGTGTTTGAGTTACAATTATGAGTATTTTTCTTAGTTCTCTTGACTAAAGTCTTGTGGTATGATGTGAAAAATTTGTTGTGCATTTTTAGTATGATAGGTAGGACTAAACTCTAAATTGTATATCTTTAATAGTAGATCATTAACCCTAGTGAGCTTTGAGCCTTATATGGATAACATAGAAAAATCTATTTCTTTCTTTCTTGTGTGATTCACTCATGTCTGTTAGTCTATAGAACTTGAATTGACTCTTGTTGATGATGTTGTTTACTTGTGCACACTGATATGATAAAGATAATTTTTTTTTGTTTTTTTAGCCAGTTAGCCAAAAAGCCAACCCTGAAATAATTTCATCCCTTGTTTGAAACCCCCTTGAGCCTATTCTCCCTTTTTTGTTTAAAACTCATTACAAGCCGAGAAGTGAAAAACAATGTTATCACCCTATTCAAAGGGTTGAAGAGTCTTGTTTGGAGTTGTGTGAGGTTGAATAATTATGTTTGTAATATTTCAGAAGTTGGCAGAAAAAGAAAAAAAATAGAAAAAGAAAATAGAAAAGAAAAAAATGAATGAAAAAAATAGAAGGATGTCAATACATGTCAATACATATTCCTTCTAAAAAAAATGAAAATGTATAAAAAAAGGAAGGAGAAGAGAAAACAATTTCTATAGAGTTGTTCAAGTGAATGAAATATTTTATAAATTCAACTCCCGCAGTTTCTTTCAAGTCTCTTTTATCTCTTTGAATTTTAACCTAGTACCCCTTAGGATTTATCTCACCCTTACCCTGACCACATTATAACCAAATAAAAGTCTTTATGATCTTTGTGTGCATGTATGTATTCCAATTATGGATGTTAGAGTCTTTTCAAGTTTATGGTAATACTAATTTTCATTTTGTGCTTTGAGTGTAAACAGTTAATCTAAACACGTGAGAGTTGAGTGAATTATATCCTGCGAGGATCTTACTGTTGTTGATGTACTTTTTGGTAATATGTTTTTCTATCTGCTTTAAGTGTCACAAAAAGTTGCTTACAAACACCATATTCTTGAAGCTTAGACTTAGAATTATGCTTATACCTTGTATCTTGAAAACTTTTGGAAGTGCATGCTCTGTTTTCTTTCCTTTTGTTTTGAAATTGTAATTTTGTGCGGAGTGCAAAAGTTCAAGTGTGGGGGAATTTGATCAGTGCATTTTGATGCACATTCTTCTATAGTTGTACTTAGACATTTATCTAGTTTATTTTGTTTATTTTACTATTTTATTATGTTTTTAGATTTAAGTTCATGTTTGCCTTTAATCTATTTTCGTTTGCTATTTTCAGTTTTAGCGGTTATTTGATATCTGCCTACTGTTTGGATCATAACTTGAGCTACGAAATGCTGTTTTGCACGTTCTGACATGCGTTGGAAACCTAAGAGAAAGAGAAACAACTTTTATGTTGAAGCTGAAAGCTTATTCGGAGTGCATAAGTCTCAAATAATTCGTTGAAGTTTTGTACTTTAGGAAATAATTTATTTTGGGCCATTTGTTGGGTCAAATTTAGGGTTTTCAGCCCAGTTTGAATTATAAGTGAAACCCTTATTCTGTTTAAAAGGGCAGCCGCGGTACTGTAGCAAAGACACATTATTCACGATAAGTTTTTGCTTTTGTGCGGTCATGAATATGAACTAATCTTCTAGAGTCAATTTGCTGTAACCAAATTTCCAAGGCTTTGAGGTTTTTATTCTATCAATTTAATTTCATTCTCTTTCAATTCTATTCTAAGAAATTTCATTTGCTTAATCTGTATTTTATGGAATGGTTTTGATTAAATTCGTATGATTGCATTCCTAACTGTTAATCACTGTTTTCGTCGCTTTGTCGTTAATTTGCGTTTGTAAATTGTGTTTGCTTAATTCATGATTGTATTCATCCGTTTGCTCAATTCAGGAATATAGGAATATAAATCTGTCATATATCTATTGCGCCTGTTAATCGAAATCAAATCAAATAGAGATCAAAGCCGCTTAAGGAATTGGTAGGTAAAAATCAGTGATTAGCCGGAAACCGAAACAATAGATTGACTTATTTTATAATCACTTACTTTAATCATTTTTTGCTTTGTTTTCTAAATCGATCACTAAAACATAAACCCCCCTTAAATTGATTTCATTAGGTTAACAATAATACAAGAATCCTTGCGATACAATACTCGAGTTGTCGCTTCCGCTAAACTATAGTTTTCTAATTACTCGTTTTGACCTGTGCACGACAGCGGATCAAACCACCACATATGTCTATAGCCCGAATTATTCATACGATTCAATCTCATCCCATCATAGCCCCCTCACTTATGGACACCCAAACATCCCAACGCCACAACACCCAACCATTGTTTGACTTTATTACACCACAAAAACCATTGTTTCGTTCCCAAAACGATTCAATGTCCCAATTCGGGTAACCATACCGTCCACAAACCACCCAACCCCAACGACCCAACTACGACAACATGGACATTGAATTCAATTACAGAAGCGCCGTTGACGGCAACACCCCCAATTATTGGGGAGAAATGATGACAAATTTATTGAATACCGCTGGACCTTCCACCAGACCTTCACACTAGCCACCATTGCATCATGTTAGCACTTAAAGACCCCAAACACCTCAGGGAAATCGTGGGAGACCTCGAAGGCAGACTAACACACTGGAATGTGAAACATGTGGACGTTTCAATCGGGCGAGTCATTGATTTTCTTGTTAATTATTATGTATTTTAACTTTATATCATAATATTATTAAGTATTTTTCATTTACCTATTTATTTCATTTATTTGTAAGTATAAAATATATAAAAAAATACATAAAACTTGCGCCACATGCAATGACGCATACACATGATAGATAGTAAGCATGCGCCAATTGCATTGGCTTCCCTGCGTGCATGCGTCAATGATATTGACGCCTTTGCTCAATGACAAAATGCATGCGCCAGCCCAACTGACGAATACTTTAAACGTGTGTATGAAACACGGTTATTTTGATAAATAATAAATTATAATTATTTAAGAAATTAAATTAAAATAATTGGTTATTTAAAAAAAATTATTTTTATTCTACCACTCTATTAATTATAATTAATAATTTTATCATTAAAATAAAAATATTTAATATTTTTTAAGAACAGCTTATTCTTCAAATAAGATTCTTTTAATGAGACGAAGTAACTCATTGAGATCTCAAATCTAACGGCCAAATATCATCCAGACAGCATGAAATCTATACATCTGTCGGAAACACTTCAAAACATTTCTTTCACTTTTTCTCCCTTAAATTCCCAAATCCAATTCCAACCCTTTCATTCTTTCTTCGCACAATCAACATTCAATTCAACGCTACTCAACCTCAATTCCCTCTACCTTACTACTCTCTTCCGATTTCTGATTAGGGTTATTGTATAATTTGTATTATATAATTTACGATTACACTTTTGTTTATTTTTTCCTTTCAATTTTGTATCTTTCTTTTCATAATTCAATTTTACTGTTGATTGATGTATTCATTTCCCATCTTGTAATCTAGTTTCAATATCTATATCAATTATCTGTAAACTAGGTTTAGGATTTGGATTTGGATTTGGATTAGGGTTTGTATTTTTATTTATTTTATTATCTTCATTTGTATTTTGCTTTATCTGCTATGGAGAATTCACGAAGACCGTTTGTTAGATCGAAAGAACCAATTTTGAAGCGACCCAGATTAATGAAAGATCTGGAACGTTCTCCTAATTCGAGTGCTCCAGTGTTTCCACAGAGACAACAGCAAGTTACTTCTGCTTCACGGTTCAGACAGAATGAAAGAGAAGAGGAGAATGTCGACGGTGGTTACCAGCCTCAGCCGTTGCCGTTTCAGGAGCTTGTGGCTCAGTATAAGAGTGCGCTTGCAGAGCTCACTTTCAATTCGAAACTGATAATTACCAACCTGACTATAATTGCAGGCGAAAATCGAGCTGCTGAGAAGGCCGTTGCTGCCACTATAAGTGCTAACATTCTAGAGGTGAACTTAGTTTTTACACTGTGTAGCTGTTTATATGTTCAATTGGTTAGTTTTTTTCCTTCCTTTTTTAAGGGGTTGTGTTATGGAGCTAATTGCTGATTGAATTGGATTTTTGTACTGTTAGAAGATGAATAAAAATGGAAAAAAGAACCCTTTATTACTGTCGATATGGTTTTTCTGATTTAATCGATGTTGTTGTTTCTTATGTTATGTTATGTTTTTTATTGTGTAGCTTCATTTCATTGGTCCCCACTCATGGCTTTATTTATCTGTGTGTTGATTTTGAGCTGTGCTCTTTCACCCACCTAGAAAGGAAATTGAACCAAAAGGGAAATATGGTGCCTTACAATCAAAATTAATTAATAAAGGAAATAAAAGAGTTTCATTCTGAAATTGCCGCAGTTTTGTAATTCATTTGTTACAAGAGAACGCAGCAAGAATCATTAGTGGTTCTCTACGGTTCTTGTACTCTATTGACTTTTGTGCACATGGGAGTATGAGTGTTTGGAAACATTTAGTTTATAATGTATCAATATAGAATGGTTACTCCAAGATGCCAATGCCAGTTAATGTTTCATTTCTATTCCTTGTCATCTTTTCATTTGCAATATATAATGTCACTGTACAGTTCTTTGGCACTAGGAAAGGTAGTTCTGTTTTTAGTTCATAAGTCAATGTATCTTACTTCTTAAGTTTGACTTGTATATGGAATGATAATTCAGTTTATCAACAATTTTTGGCGGGGGTTGTTTTAGAATGAGAATTTGTATGGAAAAGTTGTACAAAGACATTGTTCTTTGTATCATTTCACTTTTGTACTCGTGGATTTGCTTTGTTTACACGAGTTACACATGGCACGCTTATAAAGATAACGTCGATACTTCCCTCTACAATCAATTTGGATCAAGGAGGATATGGAATTAGTCAGTGTTTAACATGAGTTGGAAGATTGGACAGTGTTCAGGCAGAGGAATCAAGACTTCATATTTGTCAAGTTTTTGAAGATATCTTTAGTTCATCTTTGTATGTTGTTAAGGCTTTTACATATGTTGTAATTATTCCACGGTAGAAGATATGATCTGCACTATCAATCTAGTGTCGAATGTTAGGCTTGCTTATATGTTTGTTTAATCCATTTGTTTTCTCCTTACTGTGAGGCGTTGGCTGTTACCGGCAGCTAGAATAAGGAACGGTTTAACAATTCATTCTGAATAAACATACTGCATTTTATAACTTCTATGTAATGCTGTTGATAAAATATTGCTGGATTTTGATGTCATTTGCTGCTAATACCTTAGTTGTGAGCTATATACTGTTGGTTTTTTGTTCTTTCCTTATGTACATTAATTTCTAGCTTGATCATTATACTTTTGTCTTTTGTTATACAAAGAAAGGTAAATTTTCAATTAATTGTGCTAATGACTTTCCAGGTTCCTAGTGAACAAAAGCTGCCATCTCTTTATCTCTTAGACAGTATTGTTAAGAATATTGGGCGGGATTACATAAAATACTTTGCTGCCAAACTACCCGAGGTTAGATATCAATTATTCTCTTTGCACATTATTGATCTTCATGTCTTTTAACATGTCTTTATAGTCACAATGGTAAACAATGAATTCTTCATATCATTTTACAGACCTATTTTAACTAGGTACTTGCTAATTTACTCCATTACATTTTAGGTGTTCTGCAAGGCATACAGACAGGTTGATCCTCCTGTCCGTCAAAGTATGAAACACCTTTTTGGAACTTGGAAAGGAGTCTTTCCTCCTCAGACCCTTCAGGCTATAGACAAAGAACTGGGCTTCACTCCAGCAGTCAATGGTTCGTCTTCAGCATCTGCATCTGCTGCACTCAGGAGTGATTCCCAGACACATCAACCACCTCATAGTATACATGTGAATCCCAAGTATTTTGAACGACAGCGTGTTCAGGAGTCCAGCAGGGTAAGTGAAATGATTGCACCTTAAATTTATAGTTCAAAGCTTTAAAATTTTGATTTCACGGGAAAAGATCAAAATATGACATGATTACAGGGTTTATGTCTGTGATGGATTGGAAGTCCAAGTCATTCCTTGCTTGATGAAACTGGGATATGTGTCATCATATCATATCTTAATCTCTTTGTTATTAAGACAACACAATATTATTGCAATCACTGATTTTTCAATTGGACCTTTCCAATAAACTCTACTCCCATATTCTCCTGATTAATCATGAAAGGTCCCGCTTTTTCATCTGACAATCGTTTTATCTGGTTGTTGGATCTAAAACAATTCCAACTTATTATGCAAACTAGCCAAGAAACTCTAGTCTGGAGACACAAGCATGAGAACTTTTCCAATGAAATCATAGCAATATATTTTCCTGTCATGTTACTTTAGTTATCCATATTTTTTTGATTTCACACCTTTTGACATGTACTTTCTGAAATGAAGACTAAAGGAGTTGTTGATGATATGACTGGGGTAATTGCAATCTCAAATGATGACCATTTTGCTGTTAACATCTACTTATGGCTAGTAGTCTTTGTTTTTCCTTTATGCTTTTCACTCCGTCAGTTGTCATATTTTATTTTAATGATATACATTGCAGAGTAATCAGCACACTCATAGAGACCCATTCGACGATCCTGTTCCAGAAAAGAGCATCAGTGCATCCTATGGAGGCAGTGAACATGGTTCCAATCTTTCAAGGAATATGGGCGTGGGTATTGGCAGAACTGATGGCAGCATAACCGAGTTAGGACACAGAACTTTGTACAACAAAACTGCTGCTGGTGTTTCAGGGTCCATATCTGGGCAAAGAAATGGTGTTGGCCTCAAGCATAGTTTTTCAAATACTGAAGCTACTACTATTTCGGATGCACAACATCAGCCAACACGAAACATAACTGGCATAAAGAGAAATGTGATGTCAAGTAGCTGGAAAAATTCTGAGGAAGAGGAGTACATGTGGGATGAGATGAACACTGGATTGACTAGTCATGGTGTCCGTAACAACTTGGGAAACGACGCTTGGACTGCTGATGATGAGAATTTGGTAATTTGGAGATGTTAAAAACCAGAATTTTGTATAAAATTGAATTCCCTGAGATAAAATAATATGCCTAGTGTAGGTTGCTAGGAGAACATAACATACACAACTAACCCAATTTTATATTTTGTTTATTTCTATACCTCGAACGAGATAACACATCATGAGACCCCAACAACTTAACCACAATTTCCCTAATTACTGAAAGTTAAACCCCTTATCTACAATTTCAAACACATCCCTAAATTACCTGTACATTATAATGAACTAAATTTAATCTCCTCATTCTGCATTGTTATTATGAGTATGTAGATTTGTTGATTTTGTTTCCGTTGTGCAGGACGCTGAAGATAACCACCACCAAATCAGAAATGTTTTTGGGACAAATGTTGATAGAGAAATGACCAATAGATCTCAAGCCACTCAAAAGAAACAATTTCGGCATCATCCGTCATTATCATGGAAATTGCAGGAGCAGCAATCAATTGATGAATTGAATAAGGAACTGGGTCACTCGGATGTATGTATGTCAATGTCTGGTTCCTTACTAGGCAATGCAAATTCTTCTGCCGCCAGGATGGGAAACCGTGCTTTCCTGCCCAATGCAAGAACTGGAGGACATCAATTTCATTCTGTGGGATCTGAGTCCACTTCTGGGCAGTCACCTTTGCGACAACGCTCTCCCTCGCCACCAAGTATTGACCACTCTCATCTAATGGAAAATTTTGATAAGCAAGACCATCCTTACACTCGAAAAACATCTCATTTTTTGGGAGGTCTGCATAGCCAATATATTAAAGATTCTTCATCCACCCTTTCTCCTAATATTCAGATTGGAGACTTGCAAAGATCATCACAGGTAAAAGACTTGCAGTGTCCATTACCTTCAGCGAGTTTTCAGCCAAGATATCGGCAACAACTGAGCTCTTCTCACACTGAAGTAACTGAGAAGCCACCCTTAGCCAATGTTTCTCTAGCTCGAGAAACCTCAGAGCAGCCAGCCACAAGTCATACAGAAGCTGCAAGTGTGAAGAGTAGACTATTCTCCAACAAGCCAATTACTAGTAGTCTTCCATCTCTATTAGGGTCTCGGCCTTCTCAGTCAGGTGGTTCTTTAGTGTCTGCAAATGCTTCTCCATCTTCATCTGCTTTACCAAAAAGACCTAAAAGAAAGGCCGGACAAACAATAAGGACATCTACTCTACCACCAGCTTCCTCTAATGTCAGCAGTGCCTCAGCGCAGACATCTGGTCCTACAAATAAAACCTCAAATCCACTTTCAAACCTTTTAAGCTCATTAGTTGCAAAGGGTTTGATATCCACAGAAACTGAGACACTGGCTGAGGTGCCATCTGAGGTGGTGACTCGATTGGAAGATCACTGCGACAGCTTTAGTACCAGTAGCTCTATGCCTGTTGCTTCATTGTCTGGTTCTGCAGCTGTCCCCGTTCCTTCAAACAAAGATGAGTTAGATGATACTGCAAAAACACCTATGTCCTTATCTGAATCAACCAGCACAGATATTAGAAATGTCATTGGCTTTGAGTTTAAGCCTAATGTAATCAGAAAGTTGCATCCATCTGTAATTGCTGGATTATTTGATGATTTTCCACATCATTGCAGCATTTGTGGCCTTAAGCTCAAATTCCAAGAACAGTTTAGTAGACACTTGGAGTGGCACGCCACAAGAGAAAGAAAACAAAGTGGTTTAACTACACCATCAAGATGGTATCTGAAGTCAACTGACTGGGTTGCCGGCCAAGCTGAATGTTCATCTGAAAATGAGTTTACTGATTCTGTAGATTCACAAGACAAGGAAACAGATGAAGGTCAAGAGGATGCAATGGTTCTAGCAGATGAAAACCAATGCTTATGCGTGTTGTGTGGTGAGCTATTTGAAGATGTTTACTGTCAGGAAAATAGCGAGTGGATGTTCAAAGGGGCTGTTTACGTGACTGGCTCTGATAGCGATACTGAGATGGGAATCAAAGATACATGTTCTGGAAGGGGTCCCATCATTCACACAAAATGCTTATCAGATAACTCGTTATTGAGTGTCCTCAAGATGGTAAGGCTTATTATTTGATGTTAGTGGAGAATAGAGGATGTCCAAAGTTCAAATTCATCTGTTTGTAAGAATGGGTGGCCCTATTATATTTTTCAGGAACAGGATTGAAACAAGTTAAGAACACTGGAGCTTTGATGTTAACAAGAATTAAGAAACCGAGTAAACCCAGGTTTACTTTAATCTTAACGAATCTTGATAGCTCTTCATGCTAAATTTATTTCTCTAATTGGTTTCTAGAGCTGACAAACAAATTTTGTGCTCCAGTTTTTTGTTTTGTTTTGGTTTCCTTTTTCTTGTTCCTTTATTTTTATTTCTTGTATTCATGAGGACGTATTAATTCCTCAGTGCTCAAAGTATATATATACATGCAATAGTTTTTACAGCTCAACTCTTTTCTCGTTGATGTGGTTGTATTGTAACTTAATTTTATATGATAAAGCAGATTTGTGTTTTTTATACAGCATCTGGCTGTAACATGAAGCAAAGCAGTTAGGCCATTGTCATCACATATGTTGAGTGACAGTCTCTGTATCATTATAATTTCAAAATTCTACTGTATTACTGGTTCTCCTTCCTACACCGAGAAGTTGGAAATTGCAGTATCACTTTTTACACGGGCATTACATTTGTAATTTCCTGAAATTCAGTTTATTTGTAATATAGATCTGTTAAGTTTTTCCCTTTTCAAACTACCAAGATTTTCTCTTTTGTTTCGATAAATGTAACAGAACAAAAATAAATGTTTTCCTGATTGGATTCTGAGCTGATGTTTAGTGCTGAATGCTGTTAGACTTATAGTAAGGATCTGTTAGGCAAGTAGGCTCTTCCTTTCGCATAATCTCTGCAAGAAATTTCTGCAAGGGATTTTAATTGTCTTTAAATTTGCTACCATTTATGTTATCTATAACAGTAATATAAATGTGCTAACTTTAAAACACATTTTAGTAGGGTACTATGTACAAGCATGTATGTGCATACATCTCAAAAACTGCTACTAAATCAACATCTATATGTAGATACCTGATATAATGCAGAACAATTTACATATTTAACAACCTTCACAGATATACAGATACACCTTTCATTTATGTTTCAGATTTAACACTTTTATTATTGTTTTAATAAAGACTCATGCTCAATTTCTACAATGCACTTGAACTGATTCAAGGCTTGTGGTGTTGGGTGTAGATATAATCCAAGTGAGCCTCTGCAATCATCCTTCTGCTAAAGCATTCTTCATCCTTTTCAGAACACTCCTCTGATCCCATCAACTACACAAATTTCAATCAAATTAGAAGACAAAGAAAAATGAAAATTTAAAAGCATTATGTATATTCTTACTTGTTCCATATCTTCTTTCATTTCGGTGGATGATTTACCAATGACCTTCAATTCCTTTTCACCTATACACATATCAAGTTGTTCCAACCTCATAGATTAGTTAACAGAGGGAAATGAAGTGAACAGACAATACATAAAAAGCATAATACAACAACGTAGTTACCATGTTTTGAAGCATTTGGTGGTACAAGAAAACGAGCAGAAGCAAAGAAAGAAGAAAGAATGAGAACAAAGAAAAACAATAGAATTTGATGCTTCATTGGAGTTACTTTAGAAGGAATGTGGTAGAAGCGAATAAATAAATGAAACATTGCATTTGCATAAAGCTGCTTAAAGGAGGAACTTGAGTTTGTGTCACGTGGAGACTCCAAAAAGTCCACAACTTAGAAGCACCTTCACTGGGACCTACCTGTTTACAATTTATAGCTAGAGTTTTCTACATTCTTCATGTGACAAGAGCATCTCATCATTTTCAATGTACAGTAAAGAAGCCACTATGAAGAAACAAGACAAAGGGATAGTCATTTTCATGGTGGTCCCAAATGAAGCAAGAAAACAAAACGAATTAAAGTGAGAACATAGTCAACATTAAAAAGATGGGTGTGTTTAATTACTAGGTGTACCCTACTTTCTGATTTCTTCATATAGTCAACGGAAAAATCCTATGCCTATATGATAGTACTGAGTGCCATAATTAAATATTTTGAAATAATTTGGCATCACTTGTAATTCGTCTTTATTTAGAAAAACATACTAACATTTTGTGTGAGGGAAAAAGACGAGAGATAGCATGTAGTGGATGCTCAGAGAGAGCACTCATATTCCATTTTTGGATTGTTGACAGCTATTTCATACCAATTTTAATTCAACTTTACTTATTTATACTGGTCATCTTTAATATTTTCTTTCTTTTAAATTAAATATTGTTTTAAGGTGTGTGAAAATAATTAACTTTGATAAATGAAAGCTTTCATGATAATGAAAATACCAAAACATATTGTCAATTAATCTGGAGAGTCTCTCTCTAGTGATTAGTGTGAAGTAACTATCCTAAACATGTACTATTTTCTCCTTTATATTAAGAGTCGGAGTCTAGAGTCTTACACTTTTAATTTTCATTCTCCTTGTTTTTGCAAGCTTCTTCCGGTGGCTCTATTCCTAAGCCCATTTTCTTGGTGTTCGCGACTAGAGTGCGAGTCATTTTCAGCTTAAGACTCCCTACGTAACACTTCTTAAAAATTTCTTGATTTCCTTGGATAAATCCTACTTGCCCGTTAGAGGGAGGATACTTCCTGCACAAATGCAAACGAGACAAAGCGACTCCTAGTTGATTAAAAATTGACTGTCCTATAATCATATTCTAAGAAGGGGCATTAATAACCAAATACCCAACCTTAATTTCTTTGGATTTCTCATGCTCTCAAAATGTTGTATTTAGCGTGAAATAGTCTTTCACTTGCACTTGCTCCCTAAAGAACTCAACTAGCGACCCCTTGAAGGGCTTTAGGTCATCTGGGTCGAGGCGAAGCCTCTCTAACGCATCCAGTATAGGATATCTGCAGAACTTTCTTGATCTACGGGAACTATTTTGATCTTTCATTCATCACACCTAACAGTAATGACCACAGGGTCGTCATTATGTGGGTTGATGTTGACCGCATCCTTCTTAGAGAAGGAAATTTTGGATACTGACGTCTTCGACTTGCCTCCGCCTTCCTTATTGGAGAGGTCTTCTATGTTTAACACTTGGTGAGCGTACCTTCTACGAGAGGAGATAGTCTCCATGCCTTCGACAAATCATCCTGCAATAGTATTGAGCGTATGACACACAACTTTGTTATCCTCACATGTGGATGACTCTTTTGCCTTTTTAGGCCTGGGGTTCTCTGCGTCATCTCGTCCACAGGAGCTGGATTTGTCTTAGCCAGAGGAAGAATCAGCCTTGACATACTTCTTAAGGTGTCCCTCTTGGATCAACCTCTCGATCTCTTTCTTGAGTTGGTAACAATCTTAAGTGTGATCCCCTTTAAATCTATGGAACTTGCACCATCTACCTAGTTCGAGACCCATTATATCCGTTTTAGGAGCGGGAGGTGTATGAATGTTGTGTAGGTGAGGAACCTCCCGCCAGATCAGTTCATGACGAGTATTTAGGGGCATGAAGCTCTCCGCTGTCTTGCCTACTCTCTTGAATGCACTTTTGTCCTTGATGGGAAAATCATAATTACTTTTCCTATGATGGTGTGAATGTTCAGTGTTAGGAACACGCTCTTTGACGTCTTACGCATTCTTCTCAGTGTTTCTCTCCACGCCTTTTATGTAACATTCTGCCATGGTGGCTACTTCCACTAACGAAAGTTCTGACTTTTGGGCGAGAGACTCATTGAAATGTCCCGCCTTGAGACTGTTCTAGAATTCCACCCACATACATTTCTTGGTTTGAGGGGACGATCCTTATGGTAGCTTCATTGAACCGAGAAAAATAGTACCACAATGATTTTGAGGAACCTTGTTGTATGTTGAACAGACTGGTATATATTTTCCTGTGATGGCTGGAGGAGAATCGGTGTACGAGTTTCTTTACCGATTCTTGATAAATGGCGATGGAAACTCGGAGAATACCCATATACCATCACAAGGATGCACCCCTAAAAATGCCTAATAGTAATTTAGACTTCAGGGCTCAGGCGCTCCGATGATGACCATCTGTGTATTGATGGAGGTGACATGTTCATAAGGGTCAACACACCCATCAAATTTGGCCAAAGAGGGAAGCTTGAATCTTTAAGGGATAGACGATTCCCATTATTTTTTTTCCTGAGAGTGGAGAGGGATCCAATATTTCCATCTCCTATAAAGGATTTGTCTCTTGATGGTGCTGTCGGATATTGATGACATTCTCCTCTAGAGTCTGATTTTGATGGCGTAGTTCATCCATGGTGGCACACATCTCCACCATGGCATTGACCTCACTACTTCCTCTTGTGTCCTCCGACGTAGGGAAATGTGCTCTCCTATTAACCATGGTTGAGAATGTTTGGGTACAGGAGCGGAGGTGACAGTGAAAGAAGGTGTGACCCATGTTAGTTTTACCAGGGCCTCATGTTAGAAGCCACTATACTTGTCAAAAACTACAGGTGCGCGTGGTATCCCTACACTAGTAGGAGATACTCAGAGGACTTAGTAAATATGAGTGGTTAGGACTTGCCCACGGCAGCGAGAGACTCTGTATGGTGATGTTTATGGCGATGAGAGATGTCAGCTTACGTGAGGTGAAAGACTCTATATTATGTGCCATACTAGTTAAGTTATGATTTGTCTTCTATCCTTAAAGGGTAAAATATTTATAGAGGCTTTGAGCCAAGTATTTAGGAAATCCTAAGAAGTAGTAACCGCCCCATTGATTGGGGAGACTGTTGACAACCTATTTTTCAGGAAGTCATGGTATGACTCTGTCTATATTACTAGTGGAGGAATAATGGTACTGTACACATGTCTATTCTCAAGGTGAGACCCTATGTTACGCAAAGACAGCTCCGAGAAGACACCTCACGATGCGAGGACCCTTGTGTCGCTCGTTCTTTGGTATCATTATGTTATTCTTTGCATCAAATTTAATTTTTGTCATTTCAATAGTTTTGTTTGAATGACTTATTGTTATCATTAAAATATTTATTATAAATAAAATTCTCACATAAAAATCAAAACATTCTCATGTATATTTTAAGTACATTTTAAATTTTTTGAAGCGGTCATTGTTTAATTAAATGATCCAAATAAAATGAAATATATCATCAATGGTATTCATAATTATACAAATTTCGAGCTAGTGAGATGTTATTGTCATTAAGAAATTTAGTATCGGACGACAAATATGAAAATGCATGTAAAAACGGGTGATTAGGCACACATTTTTTAAACAAATCTTCTATAAATTGACCTATAATTCTAAAACATGTATATTTTTTCTCCTTAAAAAAAATTAACAAAATGGGTGATTAGGCACACATTTCATAAACAAACCTTCTATAAGTTGACCTATAATTCTAAAACATGTATATTTTGTTCTTCCGAAAAAAAAAGAAAAAAACAATAATTATGAGGACACATGCTAATTGAAAAATATAGAATATAAAAATAATTAAAGATTTTTATCATTCAGGAGTGTTGGTAGTAATATACCTATTAGAGAAAATGAATTGAAATTATAAAAATATATGTGAATGTAGAGGGAAAAAAATATCATGTCACAAAAATAGCAGTTAATCATATATGTAATCGAAATGAGTGACAATTTAATAAATGATAGAGTTGCTAATTAATAATAATAATAATAATAATAATAATAATAATTATTATTATTATCTATTCGTATCGATTTAATAAATAATAAAATTAGTGTTTGTGTTTAGATGAAATCAATGTGTTAAACTGAAAGAGTTGTTAGCTGTTTGGAATTAGTCTTAGAGTTTGTTTAAGTAAATTAATAAATTCCTAGTTTGTAGGAGACAGAATAGGTCTTTTGATTCAGTCTTGTTATGGCTTCTGTTATGCCAAGTATTTCATTCCTTTCTGTTATTACTAAAGGCTATATATGTGCCTTAATAGTTTTAATAATAAACAAGTTGATTTAGCCTTCATTCTCTACATCTGGTATCTAGAGCTATTCAACTGGGATATGTGAGAGTAAGGCAGCAACCTTTGAGAGATCAAACACAATGAGTGAAGATAAAACACTCACAAAGATTCCTCACTTCGACGGTCACTACGATCATTGGAGTGAGTTGATGGAGAATTTACTAAAGGCAAAGAGTCTATGGAGCTTGGTAGAAGATGGCTTTACAGAACCAAAAGAAGGAACCACGTTAACCGACGCAGAGAAGACAAAACTGGAGGATCAAAGAGTCAAAGACCACCAAGTGAAGCACTACCTTTACCAAGCCTTAGACAGAAGTGTGTTTGAGCAAATCCTGGATAGGCGCACATCCAAGATTGTTTGGGATTCGATGAAAAAGAAGTTTGACGGAAACGAGAAGGTAAAAAAGTCCCTACGCAACACTTTAAGGAGAGAATTTGAGGTGTTGGAGATGAAGAAAGGAGAAACCATCACCGATTACTTTGCAAGAGTAATGGTGGTTTCCAACAAGTTGCGAAGCAACGGCGAAGACATGCCAGACTAAAAAATTGTGGAGAAGATCTTGCGAACCTTGACAGAACAGTTCACATATGTGGTGGTCTCGATTGAGGAATCCAAGGACACTGATGAAATCTCAATTGACGAACTGCAAAGCTCTTTAGTGATGCATGAACAGAAGTTCAATAGAGTCAACAAGGAAGAGGATGACCATGTCCTTAAAGTGGAGGAAAGATCAAGCAGAGGAAGAGGAAGAGGATCACCGCGGGGACGTGGTGGACGAGGCCGAGGAAGGAACTACTTCAACAAAACTACAGTCGAGTGCTACAAATGCCATGGCTTAGAACACTTTCAATATGAGTGTCCTAAATGGAACAAGGAGGCAAATTATGCTGAGGCAGACGAAGAAGATGAGATGCTCCTGATGGCCTATGTTGGTGTTCATAAAAAAAGTGACACCTGATTCATTGATTCTGGTTGTTCTAACCATATGTGCAACAATAAAGACATGTTTTCTAGTTTGGACATGAGATTCTCCCACTCTGTCAAACTAGGGAATGATACTCGCATGGAGGTGGCTAGAATAGGAGTAGTAAAATTGGTAATCGAAGGCACCACTTATTCAATAAATGGTGTCTATCTTGTACCTGGGCTTCACAATAATCTCTTGAGTGTGGGTCAACTACAAGAGAAAGGATTGGCTGTACTGTTTGAAGGAGGAATGTGCAATGTGTATCATCCTAAAAAAGGATTGATCATACAATCAATCATGAGTACAAATAGGTTGTTCACCATTATATCTGAAAAGCAGGAGGAGAAGTGCCTTCATACAACCATCACTGACGTGTCGAGGCTCTGGCATCAACGATATGGCCATCTTAGCTACAAAGGGTTGCGCACTTTGCAGTACAAAGACATGGTATATGGGCTCCCAAAATTCCCTGCATCGACCATTGCTTCTGTGGACTGTTTGAATGGCAAGCAGACTCGAAGTCCAATTCCTAAGCAAGTTTTATGGAGGGCAAATCAACCATTAGAGCTTATTTACTCAGACATCTGTGGACCCATCACACCCACCTCAAACAGCGGTAAAAGGTATTTTTTGAGTTTCATTGATGATTATAGTAGAAAAGCATGGGTCTATTTATTATCTGAAAAATCAGAAGCTCTAGAGTCCTTCAAAATCTTCAAGAAGATGGTCGAGGCAGAAGCAAATCTGAGCATAAAGTGCTTAAGAACAGACAGGGGAGGCGAGTATACTTCCACTGACTTCAACAACTTCTGCGGAGAAAGTGGAATTAGAAAACAGCTAAATAATGCATATACGCCCCAGCAAAACGGCGTTGCCGAGAGGAAGAATAGAACGGTGATGAATATGGTGAGATCCATGTTATCAGCTAAGAAGATCCCAAAATGTTTTTGGCCAGAAGCAATAAATTGGACATTTCATGTCCTAAATCGATCTCCGACTCTAGCAGTAAAAGATGTTACACCGCAGAAAGCATGGAGTGGAATCAAACCTTCAGTGAAGCATTTCAAAATCTGGGGATGCCTCGCACACGCCCACATACCAACTCAAAAGCGAGGTAAATTAGACAACAAAAGCTCCACTTGTATTTTCTTGGGGATTAGTGAGAACACAAAAGGTTATAGATTGTTTAATGTTGAAAAAAATAAAGTAATTGTGAGCCGTGATGTAGTGTTTGAAGAAAATAAGCAGTGGGAATGGGGAAAAGATTATGAGGGATAGTTAAATAGTGAATTAGAGTGGGAAGAACAGAAAACAAATAAGAGAGTTGAAGAAATTGTGCAGGAAATTGGGGAAGAAAAGGAAACACCGGAATCAGAAGGTGAAGTCGAATGTGAGAAAACACAGGAAACACGGGATCATGAGGATGAAGAACACTCATATCAGGAGGATGCAGAGCCACCTGTGAATCAGAGAGAAAGAGGACAAAGTTCAGTGCAAGGGAGAGATCGAAGGATGCCTCAGTGGATGAATGACTATGTCAGTGGGGAAAATCTCTCAGATGATGAAGCACACTTGGTGAAGGATGCTGAAGCAGGGGATCCTATTTGGTTCGAAGATGCCGTAAAGGAAGAAAAATGGCGACAAGCTATGGATAGCGAGATAGAATCCATAGAAAATAATAACACATGGACCCTCATTGAATTACCAAAGGATGCTAAAAGGATTGACGTCAAATGGGTTTTCAAGACAAAGAAAGATGAAACTGGCAAGGTTATAAAATGCAAAGCACGCTTAGTGGCAAAGGGGTACTCTCAAAAGCATGGAATTGATTACTCTTAAGTTTTTGCTCCTGTAGCATGGCTTGATAGAGTTAGAATGGTAATTGCATCAGCTGCACAAAAGGGGTGGAAAATTTTTCAACTCGACGTCAAGTCTGCCTTTTTACATGGGAAACTGATAGAAGAAGTTTTTGTTGATCAACCTAAAGGCTATGAGAAGAAAGGGAAGAAGCACTTAGTGTATAAGCTGCACAAAGCACTGTACGGACTGAAACAAGCGCCACGGGCCTGGTTCAGTCGCATTAAAACTCACTTCATCAAGGAGGGATTTCAAAATTGTGACAGTGAACAAACACTTTTCATCAAGAGGAGAAATGAGGGAAAGATTATCATCGTAAGTGTTTACGTTGATGATTTAATTTTTACAGGTGACGATGAGAAGTTAATGAGGGAATTCAAAGATTCCATGATGAGAGAATTCGACATGTCAGACTTAGGGAGGATGAGCTATTTCTTAGGAATTGAAGTTGTGCAGCAAAAGGAGGGGATTTTCATCTGTCAAAGGCGGTATGCAGAGGAAGTCCTACGAAGATTCAACATGTTTGAGAGCAATTCAGTCAGCAACCCAATTGTGCCTGGAGTAAAGATCAGTAGCGATGCAGACGGAGTACTGGTTGATGAGACTTATTACAAGCAGATTGTGGGCAGCCTCATGTACCTTACTTCAACCCGACCAGATTTAATGTTTGCAACAAGCTTAATTAGCAGGTATATGTCGAAACCTACTAAGCTTCACTTACAAATTGCAAAGAGAATCCTTAGATATTTGAAACGAACTATAGGCTTTGGAATCTTTTACAAGAAAGATGGTCAAAATCTTGAAGCTTATACAGATAGCGACTACGCCGGTGATATAGAAGATAGGAAAAGTACTAGTGGATATACCTTCCTACTCAGTTCAGGAGCTGTGGCATGGAGCTCAAGGAAACAACCTATAGTCACACTGTCTACAACAGAAGCCGAGTTTGTTGCGGCTGCGGTTTGTGCCTGTTAAGCCGTATGGATGAGAAGAATTCTCAAAGAGCTATGCTATGAAGGAGAAAAATGCACCAACATCAATTGTGACAATAGCTCCACTATCAAACTGTCCAAAAACCCGGTAATGCACGGACCCAACAAGCATATAGACATTCGCTATCATTTTTTAAGAAATCTATCAGAAGAAGGAACTATTGCTTTGATGTACTGTACTAGTGTTGATCAAGTAGCCGACATCATGACCAAGCCATTAAAAGCAGATGTTTTTCAAAAACTTCGGAGATCATTGGGAATGTGTGATATTACAGAGATAAGCTAAGTATTAGTTCAAAGGTACTTAGCTTAAGGGAGAGATTGAAAGAGCTGTTAGCTGTTTGGAATTAGTCTTAGAGTTTGTTTAAGTAAATTAATAAATTCCTAGTTTGTAGGAGACAGAATAGGTCTTTTGATTCAGTCTTGTTATGGCTTCTGTTATGCCAAGTATTTCGTTCCTTTCTGTTATTACTAAAGGCTATATATGTGCCTTAGTAGTTTTAATAATAAACAAGTTGATTTAGCCTTCATTCTCTACATAAACTTAGTAACATGACACATTCGATAATTCTTCACACTATGTCCGTATAATAAAATCCACCGTTGGATTAAAAACTATTATCATATATATCACGCCTATAAAATTTCACATAAATAAAAAATCATTTAATATATTAAAGAGAATGATAAAAATTAACGGTTTTTATGAAATTTTGTAAGACGTTAAAGATAATTGATATTAACACCAAATTGCCAAAATTTTATAGATATGATCTATATGATAACAACTTTCAATCTAATAGTGAATTTTGTTATACAAATATGCGGTAAAGAGTTATCAGAGGTATTATGTTACTAAATTTGACACATTTATGTCATTTGATCCTAACCCTAAATATGGATCAAGATCAAATGACACCAAAATGTTAAACTTAATAACATGACACCTCCGATAACTCTTCATCATATGTCTATATAATAAAATCCACCGTTAAATTGAAAACTAGTATCATATAGATCACGTCTCTCTCTCTCTCTCTCTCTCTCTCTCTCTCTATATATATATATATATATATATATATATATATATATATATATATATATATATATATAAAGATTTTCTAGCATATATCAATCAATTATTACGAATACATCACAACTTTATTAAGTTTTTTTATTTTAAAACAAATATTTTTATTAAATGGAATATAAGGGGTATTCCAACCCATAAAAAAAAAGTCCAAACCCAACTTCATAGTGGAAAACAACTACCAACCTTCTATGAAGGGTTGTAGAAGCGCAACAAAATCACGTGCTCGAAAGTTGGACAAAAACATTACAATATGTTTTTGAAAAATAAATACTATTACATCCTTTCAACCAAAAACGCATGTACCATTCAAGCCCCTGATAGAATAATATTACACATTAATATCATCGTTTTAGCTCCAAGCATATTGCACCAAAACCCCGCTTCACGACTTTTCACAATCACTATTAACATGCATCATAAGTTCAATAACCCACACAATTAGAAAAAACACATTTAACCTCGGATGCGAAATATATTTAATCTCGGAGGTGAGGTAACGAAGGACATCATAAAAAGTGAAAACTTTATCTTTCAATTTTAAAAAAATCGACGGGTTTGTGAAAATGTCACGTGTTTGATACCCACAAAGACCTTTTTGAAATTCTGAAATGGGGAAAACACATGTCCCCTCGATATTATAATTTTGTCAACGGATATACCATATTTTCACCTCGGTTATCTCACAAAACCGAGTGGTAAAATAATTTTTGAGTTTATTAAATCGAATATGGATTGCTCATTTCACTAAACCCTATAATGAATATATAACTTCTAAAAATTGGTAAGGAAAATAATTATATGAACAATTGTGTTATATTTGAAGAACATCTTACGTTGATTATTATTTTGAAGCATTATCACACTGTTTTATGGTTAAAATCTCTCAAATGTTTCAAATTCTTTATTCAATGTTTCATTTTCTACTAATTCATTCTTGAAAGCATAAAATTTGATGATTTGAAAAATAAACAAATATGGAAGAAAATTGAACAAAAACTAGAAGTATCAGAGAACTTTTAACAATAAAACAACATGAGATGAATGATGAGTTGCAGAATGCTAGAAAATAATTAATCAGTGTAAGATAAGTTTCAGATACAATATAATTTTGTATATGATTATTTCCAAAATTAATTTACTAGATTATATGTTCAAAGAGAGGTTAGTGAAACAAATAATCGACATTAGATATAATAAATTCAACTAGACGGAACAAGATGAGAGCTGCACAAAGAATCACAAAAAATATAATCTTAATATCAACAACAAAAACAACAACAACATCAAACACAATATCAAAAACAACAACGTCAATAAACAACAACAATATCAATAACAACGTCAATAAACAACCTCTAGGGTTTAAGGTCTCAACAACAAGAACAACAACATCAACAAAAATAACATCAATAACAACAAGAAAAACTCCAGGGTTTTGGATCTCAGCAACAACAACAACAACAATATGACAAAAAATGATTTGGATTTCTAAAGAAGAAAAGAGAGTCCTAAATACATAACATCTTTGCATTGAAGATGTTATGTGTTTATGCCTCTCGTTGTTTAGGACTCTTCGTTAGGATTTTGTTTGTGTTGTTTAGACAAATGAAACTGAATGGTATAAGTTAAAACTATACATATCAGAGAAACATATTCATCCCGGTTAGTAAGAAAATCGAGGTGAAAAATAACATACTTTTAAATTAAAAGTAAAATATTCAAGAATGCGCCACTTTTAATGAGATAAAAACATAGATAGAGGCTGTTGGTATTCGAAGTCCGTATACTGAATAGGTTTATCCCTTAGTTTTCCAAATAACCAACAAAATATATTGCATATTACTTTTATAAAAAAAAGGATGCGTCCAAGTGTTTGACTTCGATTTTTCAATATGTGACGTGAAATCCTCGTCATAAAATGTATTATATGTAGAGTGCTATCTTTTGAACATCTTCCAAAATCCTATTATTCTTTCACCCACGCATTCTACTTCCACTATGTAGGAACACTAATGATTTGGATAATCAATTGACAAAGACAAAATTGTTATTTAAATTCATCTTGTAAATGTACCAGGCCCAAAAAAATTGATTTGGTGTTATTCACAACCTTATGCATGTTTTTTTATCGTCATCATTTCTTATAAACTATATATTCCATGTGATTTTAAGACATAACCCTTCACATATTGTAAATTATTAACGATAAATAATCTTAAGTGTATTTTAAATTAACAAAAAAATATGGAATTGAAAGTTAGTTTTTTAAATTAGAAATAAGCAACACTTAAGAAGTGTTGCAGTAGTGATCAATCACCATTTATGCTAGACATTCCACTATTTAACCGTAAATAAGTCAGGTAAACTGTGTAAACTGAAGCATTTTTAGTTGGATATAAGCTCAATTCTATAATATTAAGTGTGTTGTTACTTATGAGTTTCTTGAGGATATTTTACACTTTTTGGTATGTTAGCAGGTAAAAAACTAGTTTGGAAGCTCAGGGAATCAAACGTCAGATGCGAAATTGAGCCCGAGCAAGAAAACGGAAGAAAAAATCATTTTTTGGAGAACCTGCTGTCCATACGCGTATGGCCTTACATGATACGCGTATGGACCTGCCCAGTATGCGTAGCATACGCATATGACCAGAGGGATGGAAAATCAAGCAAAATAGCAAGCCTCTGGTGATACGCGTATGGGACTGGGCAGTACGCGTACCAGACTGGGCAATACGCGTACCAGCCTGGGCAATACGCGTATCAGAGGCTGTCTTACGTGCAGTACGCATATGGGACAACTCAGTACGCGTATGGAGCACAAAATCAGGAAAAGTCCAACTGAATAGCTATTAAGAGGGCAGAACACGATTTTCCGGGGGTTGGACGATTTGGAGAGAAAAGAGACGCGTTTTGAGAGCTGGAGACTCTACGATTATCAAAGGATTCATATGTTCAAGAGTTTTCCGACGATTGAAGATTGATTCCTCACGAAATTCTGTAATGACAACAATGTTAATCTTTGTTTTTATTTCGATTATGAGTAGCTAAACCCCCCATTGCTAGGGGGGTGACCCCGATTCTGAATGTGACAGATTTGATGTTTATGAATGCATTGATTATTTCTTCTTTTCCATTGATTTGTTCTTATTACTGTTCTTTATGCTTTATTCGTCGGACCAACGAATGATGATTAATATGAATAGTTTAAGCTGGACAGCGATTATTCATTGATCTGGATAAGAACTTTGGATAGTAAAAATAACCTAGGACTAGGGATTTTCTATCTGACCAGTAATTCTTGATATTTGAATGCTTGAGTATGAACTTAATTATTTATGGACATAGTAATTAGGTTACATAATCAAAGGTCTTTTCACTAAGGAATTAGGAATAGATAATCTGGAGGACCGGACTTAATTAGACAGGAATATTGTCTAAACCTTCATAAATTATATCTGTTGCAAGAAGTTTCATTCACCAAACCCTAGCAATCTTCTCTCATTTGTATCTCGCTCAACCTTTTTACTTGTTTTATTTATCTGCAATTGGTAGTATAATTAATCACAACACAAAAACCAAAGGCTTTTGTCTAATTGAAACAATCTATAAACTCTGTGTCGTCAAGCAGTCCTTGAGATCGACAAACGGGGAATTTCCCTTTTATTTCTATAGTGAGAAAAATAGTACACTTGCTATTTTCCCATCAAGTTTTTGGCGCCGTTGCCTGGGACTGCCAAAGATAATAGAGTTTATTAATTTATTTTCAATTAGAATTTTGTTGCTCTGCATCCAAAATTTTATTTACTGCTAATTTTATTTTTATTTTTATTGTTATTATAACTAATTTCTTTCTAATCTGTGTATGCGAGGTAATGCCTCAGCTGATTTTCATTTTGACGCAGAACCAGAGAGAACATTGCGTGCAAAGCTCAGAGAAGCTAGAAGAAAGAAACTGGCAAACTCTGACACCGAAGAACCGGTCACACCTGGCACACCAGTCTCTGTTCACTCCGAAAAATCTGAGTCAGACACAGATTCACATCCAGACACTATAAACATGGCTGCAGACTCACCCCCAGCGGAAAGACTTTTAGGTGACTATGGCAGACAGAATAACCCAGCAGTGCGGTTGACCATTGTTAACCAACCTGTTAATGTTGCTCACTTCCAGTTACACCCCTCAACTATCCGTCAGTTAGAAAGCAAACCTTTTGCAGGAAAGATCAATGAGGATGCAAACAAGCATCTGCAGAGGTTTCTGACTATGACTACATCATTAAAAATTGATGGGCATTCTGAAGAGGCAAAGAGATTGGTCATGTTCCCATTCACGTTATCCGAGGACGCTGAGGAATGGTTCTATTCCCTACCCGCAGGAAGCATTACTACTTGGCAACACATGGAAACAACATTCTTGAACGAGTATTTTCCTGCTTCTGTGTATATCCGTAAGAGGTATGACATTGTGAATTTTAAACAGAAAGACGGAGAGACACTTGGAGATGCATACAAAAGATTCAAGAGATGTTTAGTTGCATGTCCTACACATAATCTAGATGAAACTGAACAAATGCAGAATTTTGTAAACGGGCTGAAGATGAAGACTAAGCAACTCATTGATACAGCTGCTGGTGGCTCATCTAATTTTTCAACAGCAACCGGTATCAAAAAGATCATCGAAGCTATTGCAGCGAATGAGCATTTGGAATTATATGACCGTACTGTGAATCAGCCGGAGGGAAAAATTGACTTGAAATTAGCAAATCAGGTAGTGGAAATGGAAGACCAGGTTGCTGCTGAGGTTGAAAGAAGATTGAAAGCTATGAATTTAGGTACCCAGACTGTTGCTCAAGTGCAACCGGTTCCGACCATGATTTGTGAGATTTGTAGTGGACCATACTTTACCATGCACTATGTTGCAACCGCAGAACAGGTGCAAGCAATAAATTACCTGAGGCAGAATAATCCCTACTCAAATACTTATAATCCGGGGTGGAAAAATCATCCTAATTTCTCTTGGAAAGATCAGCAAGGTAATATTCAGAACCAAGGACCTCCACAACAACAACCACCGTACCAACAACAACCTTATCAGCAACAAGTACCTAAGAAAGAGGATTGGGAGATTGCTATAGAGAAGATGGCAACTCAGAGTATGCAATTTCAGGAAGAAACCAGGAATAATCAGAAGAGCACCAATGCATCCATTAAAAATCTGGAGATTCAATTGGGTCAGATAGCACAACAGATAACAAATTCCCAAACACCAGGCGCATTACCTAGTGCAACAGTGACAAATCCGAGGGAGCACAATAATGTGAGTGCGGTAACAACAAGAAGCGGGAAATCTGTTGAAGATCTTAAGAAGAAGGATGAAGAAGAAGATCAATTGCTTGAAGTGGACCTGGAAATCTTAGAAAACAAGACACCACCTGAGGAAGAAAGTGTGACACTGCCGGTGGTACAAGAAAAGCTACCTGAACCAAAACCCATCATTAAGCTTCCATTCCCACAAAGAAACAAAAAGAAGAAGCAAGATGGGAAATTTTTTCAGAAATTCATGGAGTTGTTCAGGAAATTAGAAATCAATATTCCATTCTCTGAGGCACTCGAGCAGATGCCTATCTATGCGAAGTTCATGAAAGACATCATCTCCAAGAAGCGCACCACTGACACTGACCCTGTTATATTAACTGAAACTTGTAGTGCTATTTTGCAGGGTATGAAGATTCCAGTAAAGAAGCCAGATAGAGGTTCTGTGACCATCCCGTGTACCATTGGAGATAGGTCTTTTAAAAGGGCGCTGATTGATTTGGGGGCTAGTGTTAGCCTTATGCCTTTGTCTATTTACAGGAAGCTAGGAATTGGAAATGTTCAAGATACCAGAATGACACTTCAATTTGCTGACCACTCAGTGAAGAGACCTTTTGGGGTAGTTGAGGATGTTCTGGTCAAAGTTGATAAATTTGTTTTTCCTGTTGATTTTGTAATTTTGGAAATGCCAGAAGATGAAGAGATACCTCTGATTCTGGGCAGAACTTTCTTAGAAACAGGTAGATGCATGATAGACATTGAGGGAGGTACCTTGACCCTAAAGGTATATGATGAAGAGCTCAGAATTGATGTCCGAGATACTATGAAACATAAAGAGGATCAAATGGTAACTAGCACAATGCAAAGGAAGTTTCCTGAATTACCATTGGAAAGAGTTCTTAGTCTGTCGGTCAGAGAGACTGAAGAGAATGATGATGAAAAAGAAAAAGAAGTGCTTGCCATGCTGGATACACAACCTCTTTGGATGAAATCCAAACCACGCCGGTGGGAGGATCTGAGATCTTCACCAGAATCAGAAAATGAAAAGGTATGTAAACCAGGTATAAATTTTGAATTAAAACAATTACCTGTAAATCTTAAATATGTCTTTCTAGGATCTGGAACAAATTATCCTGCTATCATCAGTTCTGAGCTAAATGCAATAGATGAGGAAAAGTTGATACAGGTACTAAAGAAACATAAAAGTGCTATTGGGTGGACTATTGAGGATTTAAAAGGTATTATCCCCACAGTATGCATGCATAAGATACTGATGGAGGATAATCTGAAACCAGTAGTACAACCACAAAGGAGGTTAAATCCAGCAATGAAAGAAGTGGTAAGGAAAGAGGTTGTAAAGTTGTTAGATTCGGGAATGATTTACCCCATTTCTGACAGCTCGTGGGTAAGTCCAGTGCACGTGGTACCAAAGAAAGGAGGAACCACAGTAATTTTAAATGAAAAGAATGAACTGATCCCAACTCGCACAGTGACAGGGTGGCGAGTATGCATCGATTACAGAAGACTGAACACAACAACAAGAAAGGATCATTTTCCTCTCCCTTTTATTGATCAAATGTTAGAAAGACTTGCAGGTCATGAGTATTATTGCTTTCTGGATGGATATTCGGGATACAATCAAATTGCTGTAGCCCCGGAAGATCAGGAAAAAACTGCATTTACATGTCCTTATGGTATTTTCGCTTACAGACGGATGCCATTTGGGCTATGCAATGCCCCAACTATTTTTCAGAGGTGTATGACATCTATATTCTCCGACATGCTTGAAAAGTATATGGAGGTGTTTATGGATGATTTCTCTGTGTTTGGTTCTTCTTTTGATAATTGTTTAGCTAACTTGTCTCTTGTTTTGCAAAGATGTCAGGAAACTAACCTTATTCTCAATTGGGAGAAATGTCATTTCATGGTGCAGGAAGGAATTGTGCTAGGACACAAAATTTCCCACAAAGGAATTGAAGTGGACAAAGCCAAAGTGGAGGTTATAGCTAACCTCCCACCTCCGGTGAATGAAAAAGGGATAAGGAGTTTTTTGGGTCATGCAGGTTTTTATCGCAGGTTTATCAGGGACTTCTCAAAAGTGGCCAAACCATTAACTGATTTGCTAGTCAAGGACAAGCAATTTAATTTTGATAAAAACTGCATGGTAGCTTTCGAAACTTTAAAGAGTAAGTTGATCAGTGCACCTGTTGTAATCGCCCCCGATTGGTCCTTGCCTTTCGAAATAATGTGTGATGCAAGTGACCTTGCTGTGGGGGCTGTCCTAGGACAGAGAAAGGACAAATTATTGCATGTGATTTATTATGCTAGTCATGTCCTTAACCCGGCCCAAATGAATTATGCAACTACCGAAAAGGAGTTGTTGGCCGTGGTTTATGCTTTTGACAAATTTAGATCGTATTTGCTTGGTTCAAAAGTTATTGTGTATACTGATCATGCTGCTTTAAAGTATTTGTTTGCTAAGCAGGAATCAAAGCCGAGACTTTTGAGATGGATCCTCCTCCTTCAGGAGTTTGATTTGGAAATCAAAGACAAAAAGGGGTGCGAGAACACGGTCGCGGACCACTTATCTCGCATGTCCCCAATCAAAGAAACGGAGGAGGAACATCCTATTCAGGACACATTCGCTGATGAGAAAATACTTGCTGTTCAGGAGATACCATGGTTTGCTGACTATGCCAACTATGTGGTAGGTGGGGTTATACCTGATGACTTTAATTCTCACCAAAAGAAAAAGTTTCTTTATGATTGCAGGTTATACCTATGGGATGATCCATTTCTCTATAAAAAGGGAGTGGATGGTTTGATCAGAAGATGTGTTCCAGAAAGAGAGCAAGCCGACATTCTGAAAGCTTGTCATAATTCGGAGTATGGTGGACATTTCAGTGGAGATAGAACTGCAACAAAAGTCCTCCAATCGGGTTTGTATTGGCCGTCGCTCTTCAAGGATGCAAATTCTATAGTCCGAGAATGTGATAGGTGCCAACGAATAGGTAACATTACAAAGCGGAATCAGATGCCGCAAAACTCCATGCTAGAAGTGGAGCTGTTTGATGTTTGGGGTATTGATTTTATGGGACCGTTTCCGCCATCATCTGGTAAGAATTACATATTGGTTGCGGTCGATTATGTGTCAAAGTGGGTAGAGGCTGTGGCATTACCAACAAATGATGCTAAAGTGGTGGTGAAGTTCTTGAGGCATAACATCTTCTCTAGGTTTGGGGTACCACGGGCTTTAATAAGTGACCAAGGTACGCATTTTATAAATAAACTCTTGGAGAATCTGTTGAAGAAGTATAATGTCAAACATAAGATAGCCACACCATATCACCCCCAGACGAGTGGGCAAGTGGAAGTATCCAACCGTCAAATAAAGCAGATCTTAGAAAAGACGGTAAGTGCTTCTCGGAAAGATTGGTCAGTAAAGCTGGATGATGCATTGTGGGCATACAGGACTGCATTTAAAACACCAATAGGTATGTCCCCCTATCAATTAGTTTACGGTAAGGCTTGTCATTTACCACTCGAACTCGAGCACAGAGCCTTCTGGGCCTCCAAATTCCTCAACTGTGATCTTTTCAAAGCTGGTGAATCCCGAATTCTTCAATTTCATGAGTTGGAAGAATTCAGGAATCAAGCTTATGAAAATGCCAAAATTTACAAAGAACAAACAAAAAAGTGGCATGATCAAAAGATCCAGAAGAGGGAATTTCGGGAGGGACAACTTGTACTGCTGTTTAATTCCAGGTTGAAGCTGTTCCAAGGGAAATTGAGGTCAAGATGGTCTGGACCGTTCGTCATTAACAAAGTACTTCCTTATGGAGCAATAGAGCTTAAAAATGAGAAGAATGGCGACACCTTCAAAGTTAATGGTCAGAGGTTGAAACCATACAATCCCGGTGAAGGGGGACCAATTGAAACTGTTAAACTCATCTGAGTATGAGGTGTCCCGTCGAGCCATGCGACGTTAAGCGAAGCGCTGCTTGGGAGGCAACCCAAGGGAGGTTTGATTGGTTTTGTCATTTTATTTTTCCCGAGTCAGTTTTTTTAAGAAAAAGATTTTTTTTTTATTAAAATAGAAAAAAAATGTTGAAAATGAAAATGAGAATCTGCCAATACGCGTATGGATCTCCTGATACGCGTATTGGACAACAAAAATGCGCTCCTCTGGTGAAACGCGTATGATACGCGTAAAAGAGAAGAATACGCGTATGATACCTGTATTGGACCAGGCCATACGCGTATCACATTCTGATACGTGATCTGTTACGCAGATCACGTTTTGCACTGGTTTGAGCAGCGTATGATACGCGTATGGCAGATCAATACGCGTATGGTACGCGTATGGGAGCCAGGTACGCGTATTGGCTGCGTATCATACGCGTATCATTTTGTGGGCATGCTTATATAGTTTTTGTCCGTACGGACTTCATTTTCTCACTGTTTTCGTTACGTGTTTTGTGCGTATTGCTTTGTTTTTTTCTCTGTTTTCTTCTTTTTCATTCAGGCTACAGATCCATATCATGTCTCAATCACCTAACGAGGTCAACCAATTCCGTACCACATACCATGAAGATAGATATGAGCAAATCAAGAGTCGAAGCATGGTCGAAGAAAAACACTGGATGTATCAGAATCATACGTTTCCAGAGGTCACTAATATTCTCAAAAAGCAGAAGTTAATCTACTTCAATGACAAAATCCAACCGGTTTCACTTGATCTGATCTGGGAGTTCTACGCTAATGCACTACGGGTAACATCTGATGAAGAAGACCCCATAGGGAATGCAACATTCGTTTCATGGGTAAGGGGCAAAGTAATCAAATATGATGGGAAGACGATTAACAGTGTGCTGAAATGCAAATTCTATGATTCTGTTTGCCCGTTTACCGAAATGAAACGGTCTGACAAGAACTACTGGCCATACACTGATATGAAAAACTCACTGATTAGGCCAGGTCACAATTGGGAACCCACTTCAAAAATCTCTCCGGCGAAGATTATGGTAGTTGATCTAGCTCCGATTCCTAAGGCATTGGCATATTTCATTCATCATAATTTGAGCACTAATCGGAGCGGGTCAGAATTGATATTAGAGCGTGCCCTACTTCTTCATCAGATCCTGCATCAGAAACAAGTGAATATTGGACAGATCATCGCTGCTGATATGGATGACATCGCTCAGTCGCCAAAGAAATCCTTAGGCCATGCGACTGTAATTTACCTGTTGTGCAAGAAAGCTGGGGTTCCAGATTTCTCTGATTCACTGATGTTGCGACCGGCTGCACCGCTGAACGCCCATTGGATGAAGGAGAGGACGGTCACAGATGATCCGCCCCTACCTCTGAGGCGACCACGAGACAGGGAGGGAAGCACCAGTGCTCCGCACCAGGAGGCTCAGCCGACTGCAGTAGAGACACAGTCACCTCAACCTCCTCCGATTGATGAGAACTCCAGAGAGTACCGGATGCAGATGTCACAGTTTTGTGTTATGCAGGACTTCTGCTTTCAGTATGGACTGTCAGGGAGAGTGCTTACTCATCAGACAAATCTTTGGGAGGAGGCACAGCGCTTTAGAGATAGATTCTCCGGACCGCCTCCAGCACCTCACTTTGGCCAGTTCACCTTTCCTTGGTGGAACCAGCCAGTTCAGATAGGGGGAGAGATTCCGCAGCAGCCACCGCAGCAGCCACCGCACCAGACACCACCTCAGCAGCAGCATACTCCGTCGGGTCACACAGAGACGTTGACGCCTATCTCTGCCTTCGCACGAGGGCACACTATGTTGGATCCGACAGATGAGATTGACTTTGATACCCATATGCAGGACGGTGGACTGGGTGATTGATTATTTTTTTTTTGTACTTTTGGTTTTCTCTATGTATTTTTGTTTTTTTAGGTTTATTCAGTTTTTATTTTATTTTGCTTTGATGTAATCACCTATTATAGGTTGTCTTAATCTAATGAATTTGATTTGGTTTACCTCCATTTTCCTGTTTATTTCGTTAGATACGTGACTATGTCGGGCTATTGGGTTTCTTGATCACTTACACCAAATACTTGGGGCGTCCTCTCTTTCAGTCCCCTGACTGTAGATACTGTTGTTTATGATTGGACGCACTGGTTAAGATTAACATCAGAACCACGAGCATGAACTTTGAACTCAGAGGTATGATAGAACAAGTCAGCTTAACCCGTCCTGGTGAGATCATAAAAAGCCAAACACTTATCATCATATGAGAGATATCAGGTATGTCTTTATCAATCTTGGTTTGCGTACGTTCTTTTGTTATTATTAGCTGTACGAATACACACACTGAGGCATGTTTTTGTTTATCACCTAGAGCTTTTCTAGCCATCCCTTTATTATTATTATTATCCATTGTTTTACCCTGTTGAGCCTGTTAATCATCTATTTCTGATATACCCGTTTTTTTTCTTTCTAAAAGTCATGACCTTGTACCTATCCTACCCTGTTCAGGGAATGTGAGGATTGATTTCATCTCTACGTTTCTATCTAAGTTTGGGGTTGCTGTTGGAATAACAACCTTTAAGTTTGGGGTAACTTTGCAGTACGTGAATAGTAAGTGAATGTAGTATAAAAGAAAAAAAAAAGAAGAGAAAAAGAAAAAAAAGAAGAAAAAAACAACAACAACATGAAAAGAAAGAAAGAGAAAAGCGAAAAACAATAAAAGAACAGCTTTTGAAAGATGCTACATTCACTATATATAAAAGGAAAAGAGGATTGCATAACCCTACAGGAATAATAGAAAAGAAACGTAGTGAGAGAATGATTTCATGTACTCTGAACCCAAAAACCTTTGTTCAAATTTCATAGCCTACCTAAACCAAAAACCCCGTTACAACCCAAAAGAAAAAAAAAACCCTTGTTCCAATTTCATACCCTACCTAAACCAAAGCCCCGTTACGACCCTAAAAGACCTCAAAAAGTGTGTGTGATTGTACATGTTGATAGGATGAGAGAATTTATTCAAACTTCTGATTTGATATTGCATATTGTGATTTGAGAGTGATAACACTTTAACCCAGAGAGACTTGGTGAGAGTGTGATATAAGCTGACAGGTAAAGTCATATATCTGAGGGAAAGAGTTTCTAGCTCGTTGGTTATGTGGAAGAATCAGAAAACCTGAAAAACATCAAGAGGTCCAGTGCGAAAGATTTCAGCAGTATTATGGTAAGAACTGTTTTACAGTAAGTTTGGGGTGACATGATCTTTGATGGTAATAAAATGTTACTTGAGGACAAGCAACAAGCTAAGTTTGGGGTTGTGATCAGTCACCATTTATGCTAGACATTCCACTATTTAACCGTAAATAAGTCAGGTAAACTGTGTAAACTGAAACATTTTTAGTTGGATATAAGCTAAATTCTATAATATTAAGTGTGTTGTTACTTATGAGTTTCTTGAGGATATTTTACACTTTTTGGTATGTTAGCAGGTAAAAAACTAGTTTGGAAGCTCAGGGAATCAAACGTCAGATGCGAAATTGAGCCCGAGCAAGAAAACGGAAGAAAAAAATCATTTTTTGGAGAACCTGCTGTCCATACGCGTATGGCCTTACATGATACGCGTATGGACCTGCCCAGTACGCGTAGCATACGCATATGACCAGAGGGATGGAAAATCAAGCAAAATAGCAAGCCTCTGGTGATACGCGTATGGGACTGGGCAGTACGCGTACCAGACTGGGCAATACGCGTACCAGCCTGGGCAATACGCGTATCAGAGGCTGTCTTACGTGCAATACGCGTATGGGACATCTCAGTACGCGTATGGAGCACAAAATCAGGAAAAGTCCAACTGAATAGCTATTAAGAGGGCAGAACACGATTTTCCGGGGGTTGGACGATTTAGAGAGAAAAGAGACGCATTTTGAGAGCTGGAGACTCTACGATTATCAAAGGATTCATATGTTCAAGAGTTTTTCGACGATTGAAGATTGATTCCTCACGAAATTCTGTAATGACAACAATGTTAATCTTTGTTTTTATTTCGATTATGAGTAGCTAAACCCCCCATTGCTAGGGGGGTGACCCTGATTCTGAATGTGACAGATTTGATGTTTATGAATGCATTGATTATTTCTTCTTTTCCATTGATTTGTTCTTATTACTGTTCTTTATGCTTTATTCGTCGGACCAACGAATGATGATTAATATGAATAGTTTAAGCTGGACAGCGATTATTCATTGATCTGAATAATAACTTTGGATAGTAAAAATAACCTAGGACTAGGGATTTTCTATCTGACCGGTAATTCTTGATATTTGAATGCTTGAGTATGAACTTAATTATTTATGGACATAGTAATTAGGTTACATAATCAAAGGTCTTTTCACTAAGGAATTAGGAATAGATAATCTGGAGGACCGGACTTAATTGGACAGGAATATTGTCTAAACCTTCATAAATTATATCTGTTGCAAGAAGTTTCATTCACCAAACCCTAGCAATCTTCTCTCATTTGTATCTCGCTCAACCTTTTTACTTGTTTTATTTATCTGCAATTGGTAGTATAATTAATCACAACACAAAAACCAAAGGCTTTTGTCTAATTGAAACAATCTATAAACTCTGTGTCGTCAAGCAGTCCTTGAGATCGACAAACGGGGAATTTCCCTTTTATTTCTACAGTGAGAAAAATAGTACACTTGCTATTTTCCCATCAAGTAGGTAGTTTGTATTTTGAATTCAAAAATAGTCAACACTTTGTAAAATGTTGTAGAATGAGAAATAATACAATTTTTAAAAACTGTCGCTGTAGATGAAAAATGTAACGTTTGAAAAGTATTTTCATTGCTAAATATGAAATGCTTATCAATTACTACCTCCGTTTTTTATTATAAGCCGCTTTGGAAAAATATTTTGTACCACAATATAAGTCGCTTTATAATATCAATGAATCATTAATATTATGTTTCCTATTATACCATGAAATATTTATTATTCTCTCTTTTCAATTATATCAATTTGTCTTTCCAATACCATTAATGAAGGACAATTTTGTAAAATTTTTCATAATTTCTCATTTTTATACCACAATTATTATATTTCTTAATACGTGCGAAAAGTAAAAAATGACTTATAATAAAAAACGGAGGGAGTAATTGATAAACTGGGAAGCGGGACCAAAATGGTGTTATATATGTTTTCGTGTTTTATTATGAATGTTCTGTAACGTGACAATGAGGTTATCCATGTTAACTAACCGCACCGTGTAGGCATTACATTCATTGATAATAAATGACAATTTCGCAATTAAAATATTAACCAGTATTTATATGCTTTTCAATTAAAAGAAAAAATTGGATTATGTAACTCCACTTGTGGTACAGTTCGTCAATAAAATCCTCTTTTCTCTGTGTGCATGCATATGAAATATTTTTTGAATTGTAATGGATAAATTCTAGCTATAAGACCATGAATCTCGTTGATCAATTTTACATATGTATCGGTGTTTAAATAAAATTTTCTTTTGAAATTATTATCAAAGTGAATTTTGTTAATCACTAAGTGATAAAATTAATTAAAATTTATAGTTTTAAATTATGCAATTAAATTATGATTTATATGTTATGTGAATTGTTTGCGTTTAATTAAATTTATTATTAGGTTATATAAAAATTATCAAAAGATAGATCATGATTTATATAGACTTTTGAATTTGTGGTTTAATGTAATTATTGAATCCCAAAAAGTGGAATTCTTTAAGAACCTTATCACGAAGGTGTAAGGTGGGAATTTCGACATTAGGTTGTAGGTGATAAACTAAGGAAAGAAAGTGTTCTTTGGAGTTATATGGGATTTCAACACAAAGCATTATTGACATGAGGAGGTGTCGAAGTCTGCCTTCTGTAAGGGAAGACGGATGTGAAACTTAGGAATAATCCCAAGTTCAGAATATCACTTCGACAAAAGAATTATTCGACATATATTTGAATTTGAATGACAGAAGAGTAACCGTATTTCATTCTTATCCGCTTTTGATAGAAATGACGCGTGGAATGCTTTCCTGAAACGCAGACATGCCGAGTGTAACATGTCAGTGCTGTAGCGGTAGATTCACGATCATCAAGCTATGGATAAGCTGTTTACTGTGGAAATTGGTAAACAACCGCTGGTCCTCCCAAGGCTTTAAAACAAAGGGTTACTTGCAGGATCGACCAGTTGATCCTAGGACATGTGCTAGTGCAAGTGAGGCTTGTCCAACTCGACAGAATGACTTTGTGAGGAACGGCTCCTGACAAAGTGTCGAACAAGCGTAGGGTTTTTCCACACGAACGGTTTAGATAATGTTATCGCCTATAGGTGACTCGTGACCGACAACGCTATAACATTTAAAAGAGGTATACGACGAACACGCTTTTGGTAAACTCTATTATCGTAATAGAATCAGTGTTGACAGCGTAAACGACAACGTAAAATGATAACTCAAAAGTAAATGAAATTAAGATAAAATGTTCAACGGGAACAATTGAAAAGTAAGGAAGTTGCATTGAAATAAATGTGGTGATTCACGTATATAGCACTCTCAAAAAACTCTTGCTTCCTCGCGCTGGGAATGGGAAGTTTTCTTACAAGTGAGTTTTAGTACAAAGTGAACACCCTGAGCCCCTTGTGGGACACTCTATTTATACTAAACTAGAGGAACTATTCATAAGCTAAACTCCTAGAAACTAGCAGATGTTATGTCACATGATCTGCACAACCGCTGCACCCATGTCTTGCTAACTGCTCCACATTATGGCGCTCTTATTCCTTTTGAAACTGCTGTTTATTTTAAATTTCAAATTTCTCCCGCCCAGACATTAGGGCGATGCTGTCTTCTGCACATTTGACTATAATTCTTTAAGTCCCAAACCTTACGTTGGTCGACAGAATGGCACGTCGACGAGGCCAACTTCCCCTGTCGGCTTAATCCTTTGATTTGTGTTTTTCCTACTCTTGCTTGCTTCCAACGTCTCTTCATCCTAATATGGGGTACAACCCCCACATTCGTAGGACTCCTTCATTAATTACGCTTTCAGCATGCCTTAGAGATTTTTCGTGGTAACAAAATGCCCCCCCCGAGATGCCATTTTCGACTGTTGAAGTTGGTGAGATGATGGCATCTCTGAAACTGTCGATTTACCCCTTACTGTTTCCGCTTCTACTTAGTGGGACCTCTGTTTACCCCACGTGGGTGACGTCATACAATCATGACAAACGCTTCTTTTTCTCCTCGAGACGCACAAAATCAAGTCTACGTCATTTCACGTCTTCATGACTGAACGTGTTTGTCTTTTCGCTTGCCTTCTCTCCTCCACGTGTCTGTAGGCGTGGGAACATGGGTATACGTGTCGGTCATGGAAGTTCAACCGCTCCCTCTTCTCTGCTCAGGGTTTAAGCTCTATAAAACCCTCATTCTTTCTTCTTCTTCTCTTTTTTCGCTCTCTTGCTTCAGCATTCACTTGTCTTCTGCTTTTTGTGAAAACTCTTCTACTCCACAACGCAAAAATCTTCTGTTCTCGCCATGGCAAGCTCTAACAAACCTTCTGCCGCTACACTCACACGTCCCATCAACATTGATGGCAGGGAGTATGTTCCTGAGCCTCCATTGGCAGAAGAAAAGGAGAAGATATGGCGTTCTCAGGTATTGATTCCTCTCTCTCTGGCTAATGAACCCTTAGCGTTCTTAGGTTCTCTCCCATAAAACCGACACCCAGAGGTTACCAAAAACGACTCTCCTCTTTTCCCCGCCATTTACATTTCTGAACCTGTGATTTCCGCTCAAAAACCCTTCTCCCTTCGATACGTCGATAGGAACTTCAGGACTGCTCCTCCCAGAAATTGTCCTAAGTTTTGCGCTTGGATGAACCGATTGGAATCAGAAAAAATCGACCAATGGAAAAGGACAAGCATCTATACCCTTTTACAGATTTCCCGCTGTGGCCCTCCCCAGTCCTGTGGCATGTTATTAGCCGCCCTTCAGTTCTGGAAGAGTTCGACCAACTCCTTCCATACTAAGTGTGGCATGATCACGCTGACACTTCTAGACATTGCTGCCATCACTGGCTTGAGACCGACTGGCGAAGTCTTCGATTGCGAAGCTGTAGCGCCAATTTCCTTGAGGTTCGACTTTGGTGACTCTCGCAAACCGACATACAACAACTTTATTGATCATCACGCCACTTCTGCAGGCCCTGTGACCGACGAGGAACATGTGGCTTTCTTGACCCTTTGGCTGTCCCGCTTTATTTTCTGCTCGAGATCTATGCAGGTAGCCAAGCATTTTGCTCTCCTGGCAACCCAATTGCACCAAGAGCGTGACGTTGCCTTGGGCCAACTGATATTAGCCTCTCTCTACGAGTCTCTATCTGAGGTTGTCTGCCAGATTAGGCTCTTCGACCCTGAGAACTCCAGAAAGAAGAACATGTTAGTCCATGGCCCTTTCTGGTTTCTGCAATTGTGGCTCAATGCCACTTTCTCCAAAGATGTAGCCCCCTATGGAATGAGGAGGGTTGCGTGTCCCCCAGAGGAACGACATCTTATCTGGAAACGGTTGATCCCCCTGACACCCATCGACAAGAATTTCCCAGACCTTCAAGTGTTTCGACTCATCTTCAACATCATGTTGACTCGTGTCGATTTCCTACCTTCTATGGCCCCTTTTAGCCGTCGAACTGAGGGTCCTGAGTGGCTCACCAGACCTTTCCCTCCGGATGACGGGGAACATAGGAATGAAGCCTTCCTCATTTGGAGGCGTTTGCTGGTCCCTCGCTTCTTGTCGGTTGAGACTGCCAGCAACAATCCTGGCCTAGTGGCTTATCAGCCTAACCTTGTGGCCAGGCAATTTGGCCTTTGCCAATTCATTCCCAAGTCTTTGTTTTCCTCTCAAGAGTTACTTGCCAATATCCTCTGCGGTCAACCTTGGAGCGAGGTCGAAGAGGAACTTGAAAACATTTGGAAAAACCGACCACGTCTTCCTTCTCTTCCTTTTCGACCAGCCTACTACTGTACCAAAGAATTCCATGATTGGTGGCAGTCATATTTTACCCTTTATGTTGGTGATCCTGATGCCAAACTATCTGAATTAACTGAGGCTTTTGTTTGTTTGCAGGCGAAGTCGACCAAATGTAAGGCTCTTCATGTCAAACAAATTCGTGCTTTCCAGAATTATTTCCAAGTTGTGTATCAACCAGATAATATTCGTGGGACCATCTGGGATACGTCAACAAATTGATGCCCTTCGGCGTCAGATTGCTACTCTGGACAGTGAGTTGGAGTCAATTACCCAGGAGGAATCACGTTTTGTCGACGGAGTGCTGAAACCTGCCGAGGCCACTGTGGAGAAAACCACCATTGATGCCTTAGCGGTTACTGAAGAGCTTTTGGCCGTCGAAGGGAAACTTGAGGAGCTCAAAGCCCACGCCGACACCTTGGAGCCTGCGTCCTTGCATTACAATTTTGAGCTTAAGTCTTTCCAAGCCAAGTTCGGCCAACTTTGATCGTTTCTATTGATTGTATCAGTTTTTTGTAATGTTTAAATAATGGCTTCTTGCCACATTAATGTTATCTTTCTTACCTTTAGCACTGTATATTTATTTTCCGTGCCTTTGCAGCTGGTTTCTAACATAGTTATCTCTAACCTTATTCTTTCGACAGTTATTTAGTCTGCCAAAATTTTGACCTCTTGAAGGAGAGGCCTATATTTTTTCAAGTATTTTCCATTTACTCTTAGGATTCGCCTATCTGGTGCCAATTCTTCGACCTCGTAGGCGTTGTTGGAAAAAACCTGCAAAACCTTAAACGGTCCTTCCCAGTTAGGGGACCATTTACCCAAAACTCTATCATTTCTGTCCATAGGCAGGATCACTCTCCAAACCAGATCGTCGACAGCAAACACTTTCCCTTTCACCCTTTTATTGTAGGCTCGGGCGACTTTCTCTTTCTGTCTTTGTAGAGAGTCTAAAGCTAACATTCTTTCTTCATCTCGACTAATTCGTCTGTCATCATACTTCAGTAATCTTCATAAGGTATTTCATACTGCCTTTGGGTTCTGACCGCCTGGACCTGAATTTCTACTCGCAATACTGCGTCATGCCCATAAGCCATTCGAAATGGGGTTGTCCCAGTTGTTTCTTTTGGTGACGTTCGACAGGCCCACAAAGCTTGGTCCAACGTCTTATTCCAATTTCTTGGCTTCTTTCCTATGTGTTTCTTTATAAGGCTGATGATCACCTTATTAGCAGCTTCGACTTGGCCATTCGCCTGTGCGTAATAGGGGGTAGAGGTCAGCAATTTGATTCCCGTCTCCTTCGCAAATTCTTGCACTTTTTGACCAGTGAAAACTGACCCCTGGTCGGTTACGATAGTTTCTGGAATGCCAAATCTGCAGATGATGTAACTCTGGACAAAGTCTATCACAACTTCTTGGTCCATATTTGTTAATGCTACGGCTTCGACCCATTTTGTGAAATAGTCGATACCGACTAACACATACCTTTGTTGTTTCGACGAGGCTGGCTTTATTTCTCCTATAACATCCAGAGCCCATCCTCGAAATGGCCAAGGCCTCACAATTGTATGCAGCTCGCTTGCAGGCACATGCTGTATGCCCCCATGCAATTGGCATTCTTGACAGTCTTTAGCAAATTCAATGCAATCTTTCAGCATTGAAGGCCAATAAACTCCTGAGCGCATCAAGAGCCATTTCATCTTCAAACCTGCTTGATGTGCCCCACACGCCCCACTATGTATGCTTGACACAACCACGTATGCCTCACTTTCTCCCAGGCATTTTAATAACACTCCTTCGACTGTCTTTTTGAATAATTCATCATTTACCAAGACGTAGCTAAGGGCCCTATACTTTATCTTTCGATCTGTCGACTCGATGGGATTACGTAAGTAATCGACTAGCGGTTTACGCCAATCACTTCCCCCCTCGTCGTCGACAGCCAGAATTTCAAAATGATTTTTATCCACTGCTCCCAACTTCACGATCGCCAGATCTGACGGTGACAACACTGTCGCTCGTACTTTCTCTCTTACTTGGACCTCTTCATCCTGGTCTTTCGACGTTTTATACCCTGAGGCCTACTGCGCCAAATCATTTGCTCTTTGGTTTTCTTGTCTTGGAATGTGTTGGAGATTGACTTGCTCAAACCTCTTGAGTAATCTGATAGTGACCATAAAATACATGATTAAATTTTCTTTAACACACCTGTACTCCTTTGATGCTTGTTTAATCACTAACTCTGAGTCTCCCATAATTTCAACATTCCTTGCCCCCAATTCTAGCAGTAGTTCAAGTCCGGTAATCAATGACTCATATTCTGCTTCATTATTGGTGCATACTCCTTCGATTCTGTATTTGAACTCTGTTGGAATTCCATCTAGAGAAATTATGACTCCTCCTATCCCAGATCCATGCTTATGTCTTGACCCGTCGAAGTATAGCCTCCATGGTGCTAAATCTACGTAATTCTGCGCCACTTCGACCATTGAATGGTCGACAAGAAAATCCGCTACTACCTGCCCTTTCATTGCTTTCAAAGGTACGTATGTCAGGGAGTATTCTGTTAACGCTAAAGCCCATTTCCCAATTCGACTATGCAAAATTGGTTTAGATAACATGTGTTTGATAATATCAAAGTGGGAAGATACGTACACATCAACAGGCTTGATATATTGCTTTAGTTTCATACAGGAAAAATACAGGCATATACATAGTTTTTCTATATCACTATACCTAGTTTCAGGATCATTAAGCATTCGACTAAGGTAATACACTGGTCTTTCGACACATACTTCATCCTCTTGGACTAACATACTTCCTATAGTTGATTCTGAGGCTGCAATATACAATCTCATTGGCCTATGCCTAACATGAGGGGCCAATACTGGAGGCCTAGTCAAATACTCTTTGATTTTGTCGAAAGCCTCTTGGTGTTCATCCTGCCACTTGAAATCCTCGTTCTTCAGTTGAAGTAGTGGGGAGAACGCTTTTGTTTTTCCACTTAGATTTGATATAAATCTTCTAAGAAAATTTATTTTTCCCAAAAAAGATTGCAGCTCCTTTTTGGTCGACGGAGGCTTGACGTCCATAATGGCTTTTGTTTTGCTTTGGTTTACTTCAATACCCTTTTTATGCACCACAAAACCAAGGAAATCGCCTGCCTACACACAAAAAGCACACTTTAATGGATTCATTTTTAATCCACATTTCCTCATCCTCAGAAAGGCTTTTCAAAGATGTTCGATGTGAGTATGTTGACCATTGGATTTTATTACAATGCCATCAATGTAGACTTGCATGAAATCTTCAATGAAATCATGGAACATTGAGTTCATTACCCTTTGGTATGTTGCTCCGGCATTTTTCAAACCGAATGGCATGACAACCCACTCATATGTCCCTAAGGCTCCTGGACATCGAAACGCCGTCTTCGACACGTCTTCTTCTACAATACAAATTTGGTTATATCCAGCATAACCATCTAACGTACTTAAATATTCAAAACCAGCGGCCGAATCGACCAACATTTCAGCCACGGGCATGGCATATTCATCTTTTGGGGTGGCAGCATTTAGATCTCTAAAATCAATGCATACTCTTAAAGACCCATTTTTCTTTATGACTGGCACAATATTGGCCAACCATTCGACGTACCTTGCAGTTTGAATAAACTTGCTTTGCAGAAGTCTTTCTACTTCTTCTTTTATCTTTGCCATGATTTCTGGGGCGAAACGCCTGGGCGTCTGCTTCACTGGCTTTCTTCCAGCTTTTATCGACAGCTTTAACTCGACCAAATCTCTATTTAAACCAGGCATTTCGTTATAATCCCAACCAAAACAGTCCCTACACTCTTTAAGTATGGATATTACCTCAGACTTTAGTTCTTTGTCGATGTTGGCGCTTATATATGTTGGCCTTTTCTCGCCATTTTCGCCAAGGTCGACTTCTTCCAAGGGGTCTTTTGGTCGGATCTTCTATGGTGCCTTTGGGTCTTTTTCAAACCCTAAGGGTTCATTGTCATAAATGCAGTCTAGACGCTGCATGTCGATGTTCCTTTTTGCCACAGTTGGCTTATCTGGGGGTTCTGGCCCAATATCCATACATTCTTCTTTATGTAACGCACAGGCTTCAGCAGCCACATTTTCTTCAGCTTCTAGAGCCGATTTTATTTTGTTCTCGGCAACGTATGCCGAAATCTTTCTTAGAGCTTCTAATTCAGACATCATTAGTGACGTCCCCCAAGCCTGTCGGCCGGATGCCTGTATAGGGTGGATCATCTAGGCGTTCCACATCCCAAATGAAGCCGTGAGTCTCATGTAGAGTTAGAGAAACGAAAGCTTCACTTAGAGTAGCATATACATCCTCAGCTTGGAAGCAAGGAGAGATGTTGGCTAGTTTTCTTTCAAACTCATTCCTGCCGACATTATTCACGTCGTCCATAAAGTATCCTTGGTCGGCTTCGATATTTTTGGCCACACTATCCTCTCTCCAAATCACCAACCTTTGGTGTGCTGAAGATGGTACAGCTCCGACGCCATGTAGCCACTCCCTGCCAAATAGCATGTTGTAACTTGGCTTAGCGTCTATCACCATGAATAGTGTCGGCCTGGTTATTGAACCCACTGTGATATTAACCATAATCACTCCCATGGTGCTTTTCGTCTTTCCTCCATAGTCCGACAAGACCACGTTATTAGACCTGATGTCCGTATCATATTTGCCAATCTTCCTCAGAGTATGGTGTGGCATGATGTTGACCATGGCACCACAATCGACTAAAACTTTGTTGACAGTTACGCCTTCCACTTTTGCCCTTATCAGCAGTGGTTTCAAATGGTTTTTCATGTTCATTGTTGGTCTTTCGAACACTGCCTCTTGGCTTTCAGCAGAGCCATCGTTCAGCACAAAATAGCATCTTGGTTGGTGCAAAGCCATTTCTTCAGCGTCAGCATTGTCCACCGACCCTTCGACTTCATTCACACACTTGTATTCTTGTGGTAGGATTGACACCATGTTGACCAGGATGTCGAGACTTGCTTCAGATTCTGAATTGAAGTCATCAGTCACTTCATCAAAACATTTTTCAGTTGGTCGACGGACGTACTCTCTTATCCGTTCCTTCGCCGCTGTGTCGACTTTCACAACAATTTTCTTCCCAGCATTCGCCCCGCTGGTCATGCCTCTTGCAGCTTCTCTTTCGGCCTGTTTACGCCTCTGAAAACGTCTCCATTGAGTCCTCGACATGGGGTTCTTTCCCAAATAGTTTTCAGAGATATGAGTCCTCTTTTCAGACTTAAATTCACGCTTGTAGTTAATTGCTAGACCTCCTCTAGCAGCAGCAGCAACCCCTTGTGGGGTGTCTTGTCTTTCCTGAGGCTTGATCCAAGTACCTCTAGGAGCACTTGCCGACGGCAAGAAGCTTTTAGGCCTTGTTTGGTTATTTCCCACAGCCTTTTTTGAGCCTCTTTCATTCTGGTAACCCCTGGCCGGCACATTCCTTTTGCTTTTACCTAGTTGAAGCTTTTGGAAATTCTCTGCAGCTATTTTGTCGGTGACAACACCACATCTTGGGCACAAGCACACTTGTGAACCCTTGTTCTTGCAGCGATATAGAAAATACACCAAGTCTTCATCAACCCTTGGGTAAACTTCAGTTATATCGACATCTGGGCTTTCCCCAGTTTGCTCCAGCATGTTGGCCTCATCGTATTCGGTGATCTCGACCATCTTGATCTCGACTGGCTCCACGAACAGGGCCTCCTTCTGGTGGAGAGGATCAACGTCGATCTTCATTTTGCGGCCAACAAATTTCAGCCTGCCCTCTTGAATTGCTTTCTGAACCAAATCCCTGAAAAGGTGACAATTAGAGGTGTTATGACCAAGATAGTTATGATATTTACAAAATCCTCTTTTCTGTCTCTGCTCTAACGGTGGTATTTTAGTACCAGGAGGTACTACCATTTGCCCATCTTTGACCAATAAGTCAAAAATTTCCTCGCATTTCGACACGTCGAAAGTATAACTTTTCGAAGGGAATTTTGGGTTGTGTTCGACAGGATTTCTTCCTTGTGCAGGCAGCAATGATCAACACTCATAAGCGGACCCTGGCTTTAGTTCAGCCACGTCGATGTCTGATTCGGTCGATGAAGCATAATCGGCCTCACATATTGGGTCTGTCGCGTCGTATTCGACGAACGCTACCTTTTCTTTCTTAGAATTATTGTGCCTAACTTTTTCTAACCTTAGCCGTTCTAGATGTCGAACCCTATCAGCTAGTTGTGACATACTTTTCAAAAAAGTTGGATCTATCTTCTTCCTAATGGAATAATTTAAACCTCCTGCGGCCATTTGAACTAGTTCATGTTCTGGCACTTGCGTAAAACACCTAGCCTTTAAGGACCTAAAACGATTCAGATAATCGTCGATGCTCTCAGCAAACCTTCTCTTGATACTAGACAATTCTGCCAAACTAATTTTGGAGTGTCCTTCGTAAATCTGTTCATGGAACTTCTTTTCTAATTTGGCCCACGAATCGATTGAACTTGGGGCCAACGAAGTAAACCATGTGAAGGCAGCCTTGGTTAGAGAGGAGGGGAAGTTTTTTACTCTCAAACATTCATTATGAGCTAGATCCCCTGACTCTGTCAAGTATCTGGTGACGTGCTCTATTGTCGATTTACCAGACTCTCCCCCAAATTTAGTGTACTTAGGCACTTTCATACCCCTAGGCGCCTCGGCTTGGAGAATAAATTCAGCTAACAGGGAGGCGTATAATGGCCTTTGCAATGTAGCACCCATGCCATTTCTAGCCATAATCCTTTCGACAATAGTTGTCAAATTATTTTCCACTGCCAGGTCTTCTTGTCGATGTTGATCGACAATTTGATCAGCATCTTGGTATCAGTTAACCATTACCATCTGGTTACGTCCCGCGACTCCTGATTCGACGCCTTGATTCTGAAGGGTTCTAATGATTTGTCCTTCGTGGACAGTCTCCTCCTCCGCTGCCCCTATCTCTATTTGCACAGGAACAATTGGTCTAATCATTGGCGTCATTTGTCGAGCCGGTGCCCCCAGAAAATTGCACAAGCGTGTCAATTGGTTCGCCACCTGCCTATTTGTTTTAGCAGATTCTTGTATTAGTGGATTGAAGACTGTGCCCATCTGGTTGGTCAACATGTTAACCAATTCATGGTTACTGTCGTCCATTTGTTGTCTCAACACTGCTATTGAAGTGTTCGACATCGGCATGGTCCTGTTCTGAGTAGTGTTCCTCATGTTGGCCCCTTGCGCTGATCCTTGCAAGGGAGGATTTGTATCTGAAAACAGTGCTGCACTAGATGTCGACTGGTATCCTGGCATTAAGGAATACGACATGCCATAAAGTGGATCTGTGGTGCCAAAGCGAGGCACATATGGTTTGAACGTCGTTATCGTTGATCCTGAACCCCCCGGTGGAGGCTGAGGAATTGACGTTCCAACTGCACCCGTAGTCAACGTGGTTAAGGCTGCACTTGTCATCGGTGGCAAATTGGCAACCTGTGAGACTACTGTTTTCGTAGTGGATAAAGTTCCTCGTGGAACTTCATCTGTGTTAGTTTCTGACATTTTCACACTATTTCGTGGCTTACTATATAGTTTGCCACTTCTAACTTTCATGCAATTTTTCGCAATTGCTCTAGCACTGTCCCACTGGGCGTGCCATTTTGTTTACCGTGGAAATTGGTAAATAACCGCTGGTCCTCCCAAGGCTTTAAAACAAAGGGTTACTTGCAGGATCGACCAGTTGATCCTAGGACATGTGCTAGTGCAAGTGAGGCTTGTCCAACTCGACAGAATGACTTTGTGAGGAACGGCTCCTGACAAAGTGTCGAACAAGCGTAGGGTTTTTCCACACGAACGGTTTAGATAATGTTACCGCCTATAGGTGACTCGTGACCGACAGCGCTATAACATTTAAAAGAGGTATACGACGAACACGCTTTTGGTAAACTCTATTATCGTAATAGAATCAGTGTCGACAGCGTAAACGACAACGTAAAATGATAACTCAAAAGTAAATGAAATTTAGATAAAATGTTCAACGGGAACAATTGAAAAGTAAGGAAGTTGCATTGAAATAAATGTGGTGATTCACGTACATAACACTCTCAAAAAACTCTTGCTTCCTCGCGCTGGGAATGGGAAGTTTTCTTACAAGTGAGTTTTAGTACAAAGTGAACACTCTGAGCCCCTTGTGGGACACTCTATTTATACTAAACTAGAGGAACTATTCATAAGCTAAACTCCTAGAAACTAGCAGATGTTATGTCACACGATCTGCACAACCGCTGCACCCATGTCTTGCTAACTGCTCCACATTATGGCGATCTTATTCCTTTTGAAACTGCTGTTTATTTTAAATTTCAAATTTCTCCCGCCCAGACGTTAGGGTGATGCTGTCTTCTGCATATTTGACTATAATTCTTTAAGTCCCAAACCTTACGTTGGTCGACAGAATGGCACGTCGACGAGGCCAACTTCCCCTGTCGGCTTAATCCTTTGATTTGTGTTTTTCCTACTCTTGCTTGCTTCCAACATCTCTTCATCCTAATATGGGGTACAACCCCCACATTCACAGGACTCCTTCATTAATTACGCTTTCAGCATGCCTTAGAGATTTTTCGTGGTAACATAAGCAAGACATCAAATAACAAGAGTCGCCACCGCGCTTTTATTGTTTCCAAGGGAAAAGGGAAAAGTACGAACAAAACCCAAAAGTAAGAAGTTTTCAAATCAAAACTAATAAAATGTCAGAGATTACAGGTAAGGGGATTGGTTACACGGAGGGAAGGTGTTAACACCCAAAGTGTCCTATGTACTCATTGGGAGCCCTTTCTTGTGTGCATATGTATTTTGGATAAAGTGATGTTTACAAACAAATAGAATGGGGGGATGAAAAAAGAATTCATTAATTATATTTTTGTGTTTGACAAGACCTTCAGACTTGTGCCTACGTACCAACATAAAAACGAGGGATCAAAACCTCATAGTTCGTGATACAAATTTCAAAGTGGATGCATTGCTTTTTAATAAAAAGTTAAGTTTGAAAGGCACAAGGGCATAGAAAATGGTTTGAATGAGTTAGTTCTTTTTGGCTTTTGAAAATTTTAAGTCAAATATAGTTAAGTTTATTTACAAGTTTGATTTAAGAAAAGAAGTTTGAAAATGCAATGGCATAAAGCCAAAGTTTCTAATTTGCAAAGGGTCTAAGTTTAGAAAATAACAAGTTCAAACAAAAAGTTTTTTTAGAAGGAGGGAGAGATTTTGAAATTAAAGAGATGAGGAGGAGATGAAGAGACTAATCCTAAGCACAAATTTAAAAGTTAAAAGTTGAAAAGATCTGACTGATGGATAGCAATCCAATAGACAAAAATGTCATATAGAAACCCCAAATTCCCTTGAACATTAGAATCGAGCAACAAACAATGCATACAATATTGTCTTGAAGAGCAAGACATCAAATAAAGATAGCCCCATCCAAGCTTTAGCGACTCCATGATCTCCTTCAAATTTGCTCATGTAACATATGAATTCCACAAGTCACAGGTTCCAAATAACAGCTTCACAATGATCATGTAGCAGATGAACTCAAAGGAATCTTCAATGATGTATCATATGAAGTTTCAAATTGCAAGCACTTGATTACATGAAAGTTGGCATTGGCCAAGTCCTTTTGCATAGGGATGTTGCCTAGATTCAAAGTCCAATTGTCCAAGATCAAACCAACAGTCCACACAATAGTTTTTTAGGGTTTTAGTTTCTTATTATGTACATTAATGGTCAAAGACCACACAAACAAACAAAATATACACAAACAAGATATATCACACAATATGGTCCAAGTGGACAAAGTGAAAAGGCATTAATATAAACAATTAGAATGATATGAATAATGACAAATGAATAGAGCTTAAAAACTAAAGTGCATTAAAAGTAAATAGCTTGAAATTAAATGTTAGTGGTTGATGAATTAGAAGTTAGTATTGTTTTTGCTTTTGCTTTTCATTTTAAGTCATTCTTTGGAGAACACTCAACCCACTTATCACAAGCATGGATCCTTGAACCAAGACATCTTCCAAAGGAAGGAAAAAGACCAAGTTTCCACACAATACCATGAAAGAGGGGAGACTTACAATCTCACTAACTAGAATGCTTTGCCTTTTTGTGTCAAAATTTAGCGCTATGTTAAGCAATCGTAATTGGACTTATGTAGAAGTCACAACTATTTGAGGTCGAGCAATAGAATTTTGGTGTTAATGCATGTTAGAGACATAGTATAATGGACTATGCTCATGAAACATACCACACATAAAAAGAATATGCAAAAGAGGTGGCCTAATCTCATCCATACTTATGTTGATTTTTCAAACAACTAGCCTTAGGACTTTGAGATATCATAGGCAAAATGAAATGGATGCATAGAGAAGGGGAATTAGATGTAGAGTGAGGGGAATAGATCAAAACTCAAATTGGTCAAAGGAGGAATTTTACCAAATTAAGATCATTCATTCATTTTGGGAGATGGAATGTACATTCCATCAATCCCCTAAATCCAATGATCTTAACCTAGTAAGTCAAATCAACCTTGACCAAGGCCCAACAACACAAGTCAAACTTATACAAACCATCAAAATAGCTCAACACAATTATTTGGTATTTATTCAATTTAAAAATACTAAAAATAATGCATTAAATTAAATATGGTTTGTCAAATTCCTAAAACCTCATCAAAACACCAAAGAAATGACCATGAGATTTATCATAGGTCAAACAAGGTCAAAGGACATTGGAGAAAAAATTTCAGAATTTTTAGAAACTTAAAAGTATTTTTAAATAATTAAAAATATTCAAAAAATCAATTAAATCATGAAAAATATTAATAATGATCCAAAAATAATTTTAATTCAAAATATGAAAGAGAAATTTATTTAATTTTTTTTTGTAAAAATCTCATATTTTTTGGATAAATATTAAAATTAATATGAATTAATGAATATCAAATGAAATAAAATGAAAATCAGAAAATTAAAAAAACGTGGACCACTTGATCTCCCTCATTAATTGAGGTGGCAGATCAAGTGGATGGAAACGCGTGTTTCTTGGTGGAACTTAGTCAGCGCGCTACACGCGTGGTAATCACAACTAACACCCAAGATTAAAACATTTTAAATGAGATCAATGGCTCAGAACCTGTCCAGCACACCACCGGCGCTGGACCTCCGGTCACCTTCTCAGGCGAGGTCCACCGGACTGGTTCACTCATCACCATCAAGAAAATGAAAAAAGAGGACATGATCTGAAAGAAAAAATGGCGTAGAGCACGAATCTGACCTCAAATTTAACTAACTTCACACATATAGAAAGATACGAGGAGTTGAATTTTGAGGTGTGTCAACTGAGTTGCTTCGATTTAACCTTAAAGCAACTCAATCTTCTTGCCTACATTGGTAGGACTTCAGACAATCAAAGATCCAAGATAATTGATAAGAATTGAGTGAGAATCGAAGAGAAGAAGTTTTCTGAAATTTACCTTCAATGCTGTGCAAAAATGGATCTTGCTTGCTTCAAACTTGATCTGATCACACTTGAGAAGCTTGCAGAAGAGGTTTGACAATGGTACAAAGCTTTGGATTCTGGAGTTTTTGAATCTCCAAATAATGAGATTCAAACTCAATTTTCAAGTTGAAAATTCTCAGGTTTTCCTTTGAATGGTGAGGGTTTCAATTGGGGGGAAAAGCTGGCGCGCAAGGTGTGTTTGAAATGAGCTCCAAGGGCATGTATTTGTAACATTTGAGAGTGATATTTGCACACTTGAAAAATTGCTACATTTGGACATGGTGACGCACAAGCTTGCATGGGCGTGTACAGGCCCATGAAGCAATCCAATTTGATCCTTGTACAACTGTTCTGAAGTTCAAATGAGGCTTGGATGTCAAGGCAATGTGAAATGGGATTTTGAGCATTTGATTTCTTCCAATGATACAACCCTGTTAAGACCATGCACAACCCTAGCAAATGTTATCCAAAATGCATGAAATTGGGTTCTTTAAAAAGCTTAGATCAAGGGGAACAACTTTGATGTTGGACACTTTTTCATTTGGAACTTGGATCATGGTGAATTTTGAGGTGGAAGTTTTGAAATTTCAACATGTTAAAATTTTTTCTAAGTGTTAAGTCATATATCTCAATATTCCACCTTGCTTAACTTTTTATGTGAGCTCCAAATGAGAAAGGTGTATTCATAAAAGTTGTAGCTCTTTCAAATAAATTAAAAAATTTCACAAATTTCATGTCATTTGGATTTAGAATGATAGAGTTATGCATTTTTGAAGTTGAAGAAAATCACTTGTTCAATGGTATAGGGCAAAAATGACCTATAATGTATCCTCATATCATATGCTCATAAAAGTTGAATTAGCTCCCACTCCAAACATCAAAGTTTAAGTAGACATCTTGAATTTGATTGTTAAACTTGGAAATCTTTCATCTCATAAAAATTGAGCAAGGTATGGCCTTGGGAAGTTGACTTTCAAATTAGGGTTTAGACAAAATGACCTATAATGTTTCAACATAGAAAATTATTTTACAAGCAAAACTAGATCTAGGTATAAACATGAAACTTGTTTGTAATGTAATTTAGAGTAACTTTTCTCTTGGAATAATTTTAATATGGTGAAAAGTGTAGGAGATAGGGTCTAGGGAGACCCAGTTTTGAGCAGATGAATTCATCTGGCCAACCACCATCAACCAACTTGCTAACCTTCAATTCTCTTGACTTTCTAGGCTCATGGTAGATCATATATGCACAAGATGATGAATTTTGAAGTGCCCCTTGAGAAATTTGATCATTTGGTGAGATAGCTTGTTGGAGAAGTTACTTAAGATACCTAGTCAAACTAGGGTTTCCAAGGCAAATAACCTCCAAACTCTTGAAGAATACTTGATCAATATGACATGTAGATATCATTGGGACTCATATATGATGCTTTGAGACCTTGTGGACCAATCTTTGATTGTGTTATTAGCCATGGGGGTTTTAAACCATAGGTGTGAACTTGCTGGATCAATGGTGACCATGCCCTACCTACAAAAGAGTTAGGTGTCGCAACCTGAAAAATACAGTGCGCGAAAAAACAACCGGCAAAAGAAAATGACAGAAGAGTCGCCACCGTGCGTTATTTATCCCAAAGGAGGGAAAGGAAACGCTCGAAGTAAACCTAAAAAAAGGAAAGGACAAGACGGGGTCTCGCAACCAAATCTTGGGTTCGGGAGTCGGTTATGCGAAGGGAAGGTATTAGCACCCCTACGCATCCGTAGTACTCTACGGGATCCACTTTTGTAGTTCTTGTCTAAAGGGTGTGAGTTTATCTTGTGCTGTTTACCAAAAAAAAGGGTTAAATGAAGATGACTCGCGCGGATGTCGCATCCACTGCATACGTATCTCATCTGAATATAAGAATCAGAGTCTTCGTAGCTCGGATGACCTATGGGTTGGGGGGATGTGTGCTCGCTAAGACATCGCGTCTTAGGCCTACGTATCTCATCTGGAATGAGAATCAGAGCAAGCCGTAGTTCGGCTAACTACGGGGTTATGGATTGGGTTTTGGACGAACAACGTTACTACGCAATCTACCGGATGCTCGACCTTTGGAGACTTACTCACCTGTAGTAGAAGGAGATAACATGTTGCTTTGGGTTTTAGGGTTTGTTTGCGTTGTAGGAACGCGTATGCAAAAAGGAAGTCCTAGGCGAAGGAACAGTGCTACCTTAATTGGCATGCAAACGGGAGACTATCTGAAGCCTCGCGTCCTATGGGGAAGCGATCACACCACACAAAACATGTATCTTAAAGTAAAATGCCACCAAGGGGCTCAAACATTGCCTCCTATCGAGGTCTTCCAGCTAAGAAAGCGATAAAGTACGAGAAGGGGAAAAGATTACCACACGGATAAAGATCCGAAGTTACAACAATTAAAGGATTAACAACCCTGAGATCTCTCCAGCTAGACCATCAAAGAAAATCAATCAATACGAGTAATCAGAATAAACCTCCGCATGGTATCCCTGCAAGAGTATGTGAGTTCTCACAAAAACTCGACAAAAGGTTAGACAAACAAGATGAAATCTAAGGAAAACAATGCCATGGCAACACAAGACAGGTTAGAACAAAACAGAAAAAAAAGCAAATACTGTCACGTTCGCGACTGCTTCGCCTAGCAAAGGCTTAGCGAAGCTTCGCTACAGGCTCGCCTAGCGAAGCGGCTAGCGAAGGCCTGCGGGTTTTGGATTCCTCCTTGATAATCGTTCGATCTCTATGATCCGAAACCCCGTGGTATCCATCTCATAAACGAAAATGATTAAAACATTCAAGGTATTGTTACACATTCATGCCTATTCGAACCCGTGGGCAAAACCTGGTATTACCTCATACATTCATAATATTCAAATTCAAGGCGTAAAGTAATAGGAACAAAGGCACACCTGATGAGAGAGACTGATTAAGATTGAATGGTACGGCTGGATCTACAAAGTAATACTAGGATTTGTGTAAGGCGGAGTGAACTTCTCAAAGCTGCCTGAAAGTTGCTGCAGAGTAATTCGTAGGTCTCTTTCTCCAGTCTCTGGTCTTTTCTGTTCAGCCAGTGTTCATGGTTTATTTCATTGACCACTCTGGTATTTATAGACCAAATTTCGCAGCTTGCGGGCTTTGAATGAGGACAGCTCAAGCCCAAAACTTTTCTGTTATGTTCTGCAATACGCGCCCTTCGCCTAGCGAAGGATCTGCTCGCCTAGCGAGCATGACAGTGCTCTTCGCTAGGCGAAGCATCTGCTCGCCTAGCGAGCGTGACAGCTCAGCAGTAGATTCTTGCTTCTTCCATCTTGGCGATTTGTACGGTGAATAGGCCCCATTTGGTCCTGTTGGTAGTACCTTAAGTCTTTTCCTTGTGTTGACTGATCATTTGAATAAAAACCACAAAGTGTCCTGGATGATGCTCACGCTTCTTGGAGCTAATTCTGATTGACATGATGCAATGTAATATGAAATGCTAAATGAATGCATGAATGAGGAGGGCAAATTTTGGGGTGTTACAGCTGCCCCTATTCAATCATCAGCTAACCCGAGTAGGATGAAAGCGAACAACTTATCAGACAAACGGGGTGAGTTGTGATTGAATACCAAAGACAGACCGAAAATTTGCGCTCCGAGAACACGACAAAAACGCGGAAATACACTGCGCTGTTTATTTTTCTTCCGATCTTCTGGCTTAATCTGGAGTTTCGATCCTCTGGCTGAACCTATACTCAATTTAGTCCTCTGGTTGGATATTAAATTTGATCCTCGGGCTGGATACGACTTTGATCTTCTGGCTAGATCTTCTTCGATCTTCTGGCTAGATCTCCTTCGTTACGATTCTCTGGCTGAATCTATTTCCTTTGATTCTCTGGCTGAATCTACTTCGATCTTCTGGCTAGATCTGAATTGTTTCGATTCTCTGGTTGAATCTATTTCCGGTCCTCGGGCTAGACCTGACTTCGATCTTCTGGCTAGATCTGGATTGTTTTGATGATAAATTCCCATCATTAGGATCCCGCATCTGAGGCATGCGCTGGTTGACCCTCTTTTGAAATCTACACCCAACTTTCATATTAGATATGCAACTTCGAGAATATTCCACTTTTGGGCTTCGTACATATTCTTCGGGCTAGAACATGTTGTAACGACTCCTCAATTAGACTTGGGCTTGCTGGGGAAATAAAGCTTGTAGGCGACTTCACTGGGGAATCTTCAAATTGAGCCTTAGGCTGGCTTACTGGAACACGATTCTCAGGCTGAATCTTCGAAATGACCCTCAGGCTGGAACACTGGAACACAATTCTCAGGCTGAATCTTCGAAATGACCCTCAAGCTGGATCACCGGAACACGATTCTCAGGTTGAATCTTCGAAATGACCCTCAGGCTGGATCACCGGAACACGATTCTCAGGCTGAATCTTCGAAATGACCCTCAGGCTGGATCACTCACGCTTGATCCTCTGGCTGGATCTCATGACCTTGGTTGTAAAGTAATTCTTCAGTCTGCTTGGAAGAACCTGTTTATCAGCTTATGTATATGCTTGATATGATATGCATGCAAATGCAAATGTTATGCATGGTGTAAAAAGAAATCTGCTTGGGGAAGCAAACTCTGGTAGGGAACAGATCGCTGTATCAATCCTTGAATGCTCTGTGGGGGATGATCCGTCTGCCGGGACCAATGAGCCACCAAAAATAAATTGGCTACTTGAAACGTTGACCTTGCAGGGGGAATATCAACTATGGAAACTTTGCTCGGCGAGGCTCTATGAGGAGAGTCTGTGGGGAAAACACTTCCTGGGGAAATGTCGTAGGAAACGACCTTTGCTGGGGATATGAACTTGCTAATCGCCCTCGAGCTGGGGATTAATAAATCTGTTAAAAATAATCTGCTGGGGATGAGATGAACACTAGGAACACCACCCTCTTGTCCGTTGGGTATGCAACCACTTCGCTGTTGCCGGGAAGATACAGTCTGACACTGTCAACTCCGCTGGGGATATATAGTCTGGATACTGTCAACTCTGCTGGGGAACATGCTCTGCTGAGGGACATGCTCTGCTGAGGAGAGACTTTGTCAACCGCTTGGGGATGAGGATTCATGACTTGGCATCCGGTTCCTGTGACCTGCAACAAAAAATACACGTATGCCTCGGGGGAATTACTCGGTTTGAATTCACCGTTCGGGATTAAGCACATTCAAAGCAATTTTAAATGTTTTCCTGTGCAAATCATCTGCAAAAGCCACCATTATGTTCATATGCAATATGTTTTATCAAAAATTCGGACATTTTCGTAAACAAACTGATAAATGAAAAAAATAAAGAGGCTCTTTAACTGAATTATTCGACTCTTACTGGGGAGAAAATTTGTGCCAGGAATAGGCGATGGTATCAGGAAGCTGATCCCTGAAAAGAGGTGATCGCTATAAAAAGAGAACTATCCTAATGGCAATGGGGATACGGGGTCCCACCGAGTTTCGACTCTGCTATGGCTCGTATGTCCTCAAGACGCTCTGCTCATCTTGCTTTTTGAAGTGGATGATTAGTCGATCTTTAACCTTCGAAGATTGCCGGATTGAATGAAACGGTGATATAACATTGATGAACTCAGGTTGCAGTCATTCGCTTATTCCCTAACTTTTGCATGGACCGCCCTTTTGGGTTTTCAATCCACCAGGATACCCTTTTTTGCCTGAGCCGCCCTTTTGGGTTTTCGACTCACCGGGTGTACTTTTTTTTTATATCCCTAATTTTTGCCCGAACCTCTTTATTCCTTTTTTTTGGTTCGTCGGGATGCCTTTTTTTTGCCTGGACTATTCTTTTTATCGTCCAGCGGGTCTATTTTATGCGAAGTATTTTTTTAACTGCGTCTGAGTTGACAGGGGACGGGAATCCTTCGCCCTCCATGGCTGTTAGCATTAAAGCTCCGCCATAGAAAATCCTTTTAACCACGTGCGGACCCTCATGGTTCGGTGTCCATTTGCCCCTGTGATCTGTGTTGGGAGGAAGAAATCTTTTGAGTACCAATTCATCGACTTGATACCCCCGAGGGCGCACTTTCTGACCAAATGCTTTCTTCATTCGTCTCTGACCGAGATACGTCAATTTTGGCTACGTAGTTCCAGCATAGCACCTTAATCATCGAAGACAAGCAAAGCATCAACAAATTGGTTTTCTTCAAAAGAAAGTCAACAATCTTCTCGTGTAGTCTTGTAAGGAGCCAGATGATGCTGAGGTGTATACCATTTCCCGTTGGTTTGATTGATGACCAAAGCTGAATCCCCGTAGACATCCAGGGTTTTAATCTGTATATTGACGGCTTCCTCAAGTCTTAGGATACAAGCTTCGTGTTCGGCTTCATTGTTGGTGCAGGGAAAAGTTATTTTGGCACCAAATGGCATATGAACCCCCTTCCGGTGTGATCAACACTACACCAACTCCGCGACCATTAACGTGGACCGCCCCATCAAACATCATAACCCATTTGGATTCAGGGTCAGGCCCCTCCTCCGGGAGTGGTTCCTCTCAATCTTTCGATTTGAGAAACATGATGTTCTCATTAGGAAAGTCAAACCTCATAGGTTGGTAATCATCAATCGGTTGCTCTGCAAGATAGTCTGACAAGACACTTCCCTTGATGGCTTTTTGTGAAGTGTATTGGATGTCATACTCTGTCAGTATCATTTCTCACCTAGTAACCTTTCCGGTAAGTGCTGGCTTTTCAAAAATATACTTGACTGGATCTCTTTTTGATATCAATAGAGTCGTGTGAGTCAACATATACTGTCTTAGTCGGCGAGCAGCCCATGCCAAAGCGCGACAAGTTTTCTCGAGCAATGAGTATCTTTGTTCACAGTCGGTAAACTTTTGCTAAGGTAGTATATTGCATGCTCTTTTCGACCTGACTCGTCATGCTGACCGAGCACACAACCCATTGACCTTTCTAACACAGTCAAGTACATGATCAACGGTCTTTCCTCTCGGCCTGTAGACTTGTCCCGATCTTGATCTCTTTCTTGTCATCTGCGGTACCGATGTTGACGGTCTCAATCACCTCCTGATAAGGTGTAATAGCTCGGTCCTCCTGTTTCAACAATCTGGCTAACCCTTCAGGCAATTCACAATCTTCCTCAACCCCTTCTTCGGCTTAATAGATAGGATTGTCGAAGTCATACTTGGCCATAGCAGTGTCGTTAGTAGTGAGATCCGGGTGGTCCGCTCTGCATGATGGAGGATCATGCTTTACCTTAGAATGAGAGATTTTTTTTTTGGAAAGAAAGACAAAACGAAAAAAAAACATTGCCATTTTTTTTGTAAAAGTAAAAAAAACTGAAAGAAAGAGAACACAAAATTGTTTGCAAAAGCCGTCCTTTATTGATGATAAAAATAATTGCGAAATGTAACAAAATGGATGGCCCTACAAATGAGCCGTTGCACCTTGGGCAAAGTGTAAGACTTTATTATGCATGTAATAAAGGAAAACAATAAAAATCACTCTTTCAAGAGAGTAAACCAGACGGTTTTTTCAGACGACCAATTGTCGAGCTTTTCTCCCGGGACATACGGGTGAATCTAGCTATCTAAGTCACAGTCGCTGCCTTGTCTTCATCTGCAGCATTGACGATGTGGGGAGAAACCAAACCCCCGCTGGAGAGAGTACCGGTTTCATTCTTCTGAGATCCCGGAGCATACCCCAATCCAAACTTGTCTTCTTTGATGACTGGCTCCACAAATTTGCCCCAGCCTTGGGCATTACCAGCTTTAACTACTTCAACAACATTAATCCCCTGCCCCTCGTGGGCTGGCATCGGGTTTTGGATAACATTAGGCACTGGAGCAAAATTGATAGCCTGGGCATCTCTCAAATCTTGTACTTTTAACTGGAGAGCCTTGCAATTATCTGTAGTATGGCCAGGTGCGTTGGAGTGAAAAGCACATCCGGCGTTGACATCATAACCTCTAGGCAAATTATTGGGATCGATTGGTGGGGCCAGAGTTCTCAACGTAACCAGATTCATATCAATCATCTTGGGAAGTAATACTGAATAAGGCATTGGGATTGGCTCGATGACCCGGTCCGTCTGCCTTGGACGTTGTTGATAGTGTCTCTGCTGACCCGGATTACCTCCTTGTTTTTGATTGTTGTACCTGGGTTGTTGTTGCGGATGATATTGCGGTTGAGGAACAGGTGTTGGAATAGTGATTGCAGCCACTTGATCTTGATAATAATTAGGGCATCCTCTACCCCTGCCTCTGCCGGCATACACAACGCTTGCCTCGCCTTCTTTTCTTCGCTGACCGTTACCAGCAAACGGTCTCTTGGGACCTGATGAGTTGGAAGCACTATTGTCTTGAAGTCGGCCCATCTTCAACAGACTCTCGATTCTTTCTCCAGCAATTACTATCTCTGCAAAGCTGATCGACGGGCAAACAACCAATCTCTCAATATAATTGCCTTGAAGAGTGTTCATGAACATGTCCGCCATCTCCCTTTCAGACATAGGGGGTTGGACGGACGCAGCAATCTGTCTCCAACGCTGAGCATACTCTCTAAAGGTTTCCTTGGCAGTCTGAGACATACCTTGCAACAAGGTCCGATTTGGAGCCATGTCCAAGTTGTATTGATATTGCTTGACAAAAGCCTCTGCCAAGTCTTTCCAGCTCTTGATGGTAGTACGAGACAAATGAGAATACCATTCACGAGAAGCTCCAGTTAGGCTGTCTTCAAAATAGTACATCCATAGCTTTTCATCTTCCGTGTGAGCTCCCAACCTTCCCAGATAAGATTGGAGATGAGTGCGTGGGCAAGAAGCCCCATTGTATTTCTCAAAAGTAGGGGGTTTGAACTTGTGAGGAATCCTTACTCCCTGAACCAGACCAAGATTTGTGACATCAAAGCCTAAGGAATTTTGAGACTCCAAAGATTTGAGCTTCTCAGCAAGCTCATCCATACGGCGAGTGGTCTCGAGGGCCTCGTCGTGCAAAGAAAATTGATCACACTGATAATCTTCAGTAACGGGGCGCCCGTTAATCCGAATTCCTTGATTCACATCGTACCTTCCGCCAATACCATTCCCAACATTCCCTGTGTTGCCAGCATTACCCGGGTTTTCATCAGCATTTGCGTTACCCGCGTTACCAGTGTTCACAGGGTTATCAGTGTTCCCAAGGTTACCAGGGTTTCCCTCAGCATTTGGTATCTCCATCTCCGGATCGGGTCTCGGTTGCTCAACCAATTCCCTCAGCTTTTCCTGGCCTTCTGCCATACCAGTCATCAATGTCATGAACTGATCCATCCTTTCACGCATATCAGCCAGCTCTTTCTGTACTTGGTCCATCGCTAGCTGTGGACGATTTTCCTTTGTCGGGTACCTGTGGACTCGCTTGGGACCAATAACTGCCTGATACAGGGAACAAACATTAGACACTACGGTGACACCTGCAAAACAGACAAGGGTTAATATGCGTGGTATGCGATGCACTGCTTGTTCAGTTTTAAGGCACCCCCGTTTTGAAAGGGAATACCCTGAAAATGAATAAGCATGAGATGTTGGATGCAAATATGCAGATGATGTTATGCAATGCAATGGCATGTCAATCAGAATTGATGGATCCGCTTGAACATCTGTCAGGTTGCACTGCCTGGAGAGAAATTCACTGAGGAATATAATACAAGCCCAAAACTATGCTCCAGAAAACCAGGTCGGTTGGAGGTTAAGGTTTCCTGAATTTAGCCCGCCCCTCACTGGTAGGTTCTAAGAACAGAAGTTCGTCAGCTTCAGCCCTTCAGTCGCGAATAATACGTTTACCACTGAAGGTTTGGCATTATTACGGGATAAAAGACCTCCACTGACTCCCCTCAACAGGACATCCTAAAGCAAGTTCCCAGTCTCGGGGTCCTCGGATTGATCAGCGAGAATGCGCCCACCAGAGCTAACATAATCACATCTCGGAGGAGAGGCCTCGACTGAGTTCTCGGGAAATGGTCACCAGAGTCGACGATTTCTAAAGGAACATCATGTCGTTACGGAACATCCGTAGGACATAATACATCCAAAAGAAACCTCGTTTGGGTGTGGTTCTTCACGAACGACTTAACGTAGCAACATGCCACGCAAGCCTCATGATCATCCACTCTAAAACCTGTGTGTACACTCAAGCCTGGATAATGGGCTTATCTCTCGTGGAACACCCCATCCCAACAAACAAACAAACAGATCCAACAGATACACAGATGCATGCAAGCAGGTAAGCAAATAAATGTACAAAAGCATGAACACCCAATAAACAAGAAATCACACAAGCTAGGAGGGACTCGCTTAGGGAAGATGGACCAGCAAGAGGTCAACTTCTTTCAATCCCCAGCAGAGTCGCCAGCTGTCGCAACCTGAAAAATACAGTGCGCGAAAAAACAACCGGCAAAAGAAAATGATAGAAGAGTCGCCACCGTGCGTTATTTATCCCAAAGGAGGGAAAGGAAACGCTCGAAGTAAACCTGAAAAAGGAAAGGACAAGACGGGGTCTCGCAACCAAATCTTGGGTTCGGGAGTCGGTTATGCGAAGGGAAGGTATTAGCACCCCTACGCATCCGTAGTACTCTACGGGATCCACTTTTGTAGTTCTTGTCTAAAGGGTGTGAGTTTATCTTGTGCTGTTTACCAAAAAAAAAGGGTTAAATGAAAATGACTCGCGCGGATGTCGCATCCACTGCATACGTATCTCATCTGAATATGAGAATCAGAGTCTTCGTAGCTCGGATGACCTATGGGTTAGGGGGATGTGTGCTCGCTAAGACATCGCGTCTTAGGCCTACGTATCTCATCTGGAATGAGAATCAGAGCAAGCCGTAGTTCGGCTAACTACGGGGTTATGGATTGGGTTTTGGACGAACAACGTTACTACGCAATCTACCGGATGCTCGACCTTTGGAGACTTACTCGCCTGTAGTAGAAGGAGATAACATGTTGCTTTGGGTTTTAGGGTTTGTTTGCGTTGTAGGAACGCGTATGCAAAAAGGAAGTCCTAGGCGAAGGAACAGTGCTACCTTAATTGGCATGCAAACAGGAGACTATCTGAAGCCTCGCGTCCTATGGGGAAGCGATCACACCACACAAAACATGTATCTTAAAGTAAAATGCCACCAAGGGGCTCAAACATTGCCTCCTATCAAGGTCTTCCAGCTAAGAAAGCGATAAAGTACGAGAAGGGGAAAAGATTACCACACGGATAAAGATCCGAAGTTACAACAATTAAAGGATTAGCAACCCTGAGATCTCTCCAGCTAGACCATCAAACAAAATCAATCAATACGAGTAATCAGAATAAACCTCCGCATGGTATCCCTGCAAGAGTATGTGAGTTCTCACAAAAACTCGACAAAAGGTTAGACAAACAAGATGAAATCTAAGGAAAACAATGCCATGGCAACACAAGACAGGTTAGAACAAAACAGAACAAAAAGCAAATACTGTCACGTTCGCGACTGCTTCGCCTAGCAAAGGCTTAGCGAAGCTTCGCTATAGGCTCGCCTAGCGAAGCGGCTAGCGAAGGCCTGCGGGTTTTGGATTCCTCCTTGATAACCGTTCGATCTCTATGATCCGAAACCCCGTGGTATCCATCTCATAAACGAAAACGATTAAAACATTCAAGGTATTGTTACACATTCATGCCTATTCGAACCCGTGGGCAAAACCTGGTATTACCTCATACATTCAAAATATTCAAATTCAAGGCGTAAAGTAATAGGAACAAAGGCACACCTGATGAGAGAGACTGATTAAGATTGAATGGTACGGCTGGATCTGCAAAGTAATACTAGGGTTTGTGTAAGGCGGAGTGAACTTCTCAAAGCTGCCTGAAAGTTGCTGCAGAGTAATTCCTAGGTCTCTTTCTCCAGTCTCTGGTCTTTTCTGTTCAGCCAGTGTTCAGGGTTTATTTCATTGACCACTCTGGTATTTATAGACCAAATTTCGCAGCTTGCGGGCTTTGAATGAGGACAGCTCAAGCCCAAAACTTTTCTGTTATGTTTTGTAATACGCGCCCTTCGCCTAGTGAAGGATCTGCTCGCCTAGCGAGCATGACAGTGCTCTTCGCTAGGCGAAGCATCTGCTCGCCTAGCGAGCGTGACAGCTCAGCAGCAGATTCTTGCTTCTTCCATCTTGGCGATTTGTACGGTGAATAGGCCCCATTTGGTCCTGTTGGTAGTACCTCAAGTATTTTCCTTGTGTTGACTGATCATTTGAATAAAACCCACAAAGTGTCCTGGATGATGCTCAAGCTTCTTGGAGCTAATTCTGATTGACATGATGCAATGTAATATGAAATGCTAAATGAATGCATGAATGAGGAGGGCAAATTTTGGGGTGTTACATTAGGTAAATACAAAGACATATTTTTGGTATTTTGGTTAGTAAAATGACAATATACAAGTATGATACAATCACATGGTGCTTTGTGATCTCTCCCAAAACAAACCCAATGAAAGAGGAGTAAGGAGGATGCCAAGGTGTGATCCCAATGCTAATGCATATGATGAGATAGCATGAGGTATCTTAGGGTCAAAATTGGGGTCATACAACTGCCCCTATTTAAGGATGTTCTAATTGAGGAGATGAAGGTTAAAATCTTCGCATCGACTTAGTAGAATGAGCTTAAATAACAACATAGAAACAAATTTTGGTCCCTAAGAGACCTCATGATGCATATGGTATGAATGTAGAAGCAAATTCTCTGTGGGGAAATGTTGCCACAAAGGAGAAGAAATCAGAGAGACCAACTATCCACAGGAGCATAATGCATTCCATAAGGAAAAATCGTCGGGGAGACAGAGACTCTGGGGGAGAAAGGGGTTATGCGTAGGCCAGGCTACGACTTGAAAACTACTGAGGGGGACTAGAGGAATTCCATAAACAATGGAAAGAGTCAGCCGGGGAAAAAAACGTCTGTAGGGGAAACAAGTAGATCAGGAGAAAATTGACATACTCGAATCATGCAGGAAAAACGATTTCACTAAGGAAATGCGCACTCAACTCAACTGGGGGAAGGAATAAACTTCATCACAAGAGGAGCAAAAATCTATTATCCACTACCTGTCACTGAGTAAGGAGATAATAAAAGTCTGACAGAGAGGACACCCGTCATCGGTTAAGATGAACATATCAAGGATGACTCACTGGGAATCGCCACCAGGAGGGAGTATTCATTACCGGTTACTGGGTAAGAACAACCTTGCTGGGGGAAAACTGCAGTAATAGGATTTACAACTACCAGTTATCGGGAAGAAGACCAAGGATGAGAATATCCGTCACCGGTTAGGGTGAACATATCAAGGATAGACTCAAAAGGAAAGAAAATCCGTCATCGGTTAGGATGAACATATCCAGGATATACTTGCCTGGGATGCCAAGGAGGATATCCGTCACCGGTTAAGATGAACATATCAAGGATAAACCAACTGAGCAAAAAGTAGGAATTACATCTATCGAATACTGGATAGAATACCAACAAAGAGAAAATCCGTCACCGGTTAGGATGAACATATCAAGGATTAACTCTTCGGGGAACAAAATACGGATTACAACTACCTTTTTACTGGGTAGAATACCACAGGATGAGAGTATCCGCCATCGGTTAGGATGAACATATCAAGGATAAACTCAAACAGGGGAAGAAAGATATCCGTCACCGGTTAGGATGAACATATCAAGGATATACTTCCGGAAAAAATGAATCCACTAGGGACTCTACTAATGGGGAAAACAAGAGTACTTTTGTCGGGTATTGGGCAAGAAGTAACGAACTGTAAACTAAGAAGAATACCACCAATTACCGGGTAATAAACTCTTTGGGGGACCCAAAGCATATATCTAGGCAATAGCTAGAAAGAAACGATCAATCAAGACTCAACCCAATGAGGATATAACTCAAGGGGAGTGATTCCATCCAGATAATCAACTGGGGAGGAAACTAAACAATACTCATCCACGAGGGAATAACTCAGTGAGGAAAAAGAGAAAGGTTAAAGTCTTTCTGCTTAAGGGGCCGACACTCTACAATTGAAGGATGACAGACGCCAAATTTGTATGGGGATAAAGTACTGCCATAACAGAGAATAAGGATCTCAAACAATGAATCAGTAAATATGATGATGCAATTATGAAATCATGAGTGTATATGTATATGTATATGTATATATGATGATTATGCTGACAAAACGATCGCAAAGGATACAAAGGTGTCTCAAAATTTGAATCATCGGTACAATCCTCGGTTAATCCACAAAATAAGGAGACAAATGCTGGAGAAAACAGAGATCAACATCCCACAGGCTCAACCCTAGCCAGGGAAGGAGGAGATCTGCTGAGGAAAGGAAACGTTATCGAATCTACGGGGAATTTTAAGTCAACACCATATTGAATAAGGAGACAACCATACAGAGGATAAACACAAATAGCTTCTCAAAAACCAAGAGGAAACTCTGACTGGGAGTGAGTTGGATGGCAACTGGTGGGGAAAACAAAGTTCTACTGCCATCACACAAACTACTGAGGAAACCCTCCTCACTCTGCTGGAGATCAAAACTAGCTGGGTAATCATCGATTTCGTCGGGAACTTATGCACAAACTTCGCTGGGACAAACACTCCACAGAGGAACTGAATCGACCAACTTAGCCAGGGATAACCGAGGGTTAACTGCTCGAGAACCAATAATGCTTCACACTTAGGACTTGCTGTTTTTTCGAAATGCTGTTGATATTGCTTTAAAATTCTTACTTTTATATGTTTTAATAAAAAATGATTTTGATTTAAAATTTTAATTTCAAAGATGATCATAACAAAATTTAAACTATCTGGCTGAAAGAAATAAGAGTGGAAACAATTGGATAAAAGCTCAACTTTGTTTACTAGAATGGTAGTCTGTAAATGACAAGACTCCATAGATCTTTACAAAGTTGAAAATGGTAATTTACATGGAAAAGGGTTACATTGAATACAATCAACCACTAATCCTTCTACCAACTCTTGATATCCATTGTGCTTTTGGCCGCTACTGGGGATGCTGAATTGATGTCAACCCTTGTGCTCAACAAAGCTTCTCCAAAACTGGAAGATCATCAGAATGCAGTTACTTGTCAAAATCCCTAATTTTTGCATAAGTTTCCCCAAGGTGGGGTACTCAACTTATCGGGAAAATTCTTTCTGTTTTATGTCTCTAACTTTTATCTGGATCGTCCTTTCGGGTTTTCAATCCACCGAGACGCTCATTTTTGCCTAAGCCGCCCTTTCGGGTTTTCAACTTAGCGAGGTGTTCTTTTTCTTTTTTAGGCGAAATATTTCTTGACTGCATCTGCATTCACAGGACGAGTGAACTCTTCACCACCCATAGTTATAAGGATCAATGCACCGCCCGAAAAGGCTCACTTGACAACATATGGGCCTTCATAATTAGGAATCCATTTGCCCCTAGAATCTAGTTTGAAAGATAAAATCTTCTTGAGCACAAGATCACCTTCCCTGAATACGCGAGGTCTGACCTTCTTGTCAAAGGCTTTCTTCATCCTTTGCTGATATAACTGACCATGGCACATGGCAGTCAATCTCTTCTCTTCCATCAAATTCAACTGATCATATCTGGTTTGATACCATTCAGCCTCAGTCAACTTGGCTTCCATGAGCACACGCAATGAAGGAATCTCAACCTCCATGGGGAGTACTGCTTCCATACCATATACAAGAGAGAAAGGGGTTGCCCCTGTTGAAGTGTAGATGGATGTACGATACCCATGTAAAGCAAATGGGAGCATCTCATGCCAATCCTTATACGTCACAACCATCTTCTGAATAATCTTCTTAATGTTCTTATTTGCAGCTTCAACAACCCCATTCATCTTGGGTCTGTAGGGAGAAGAATTATGATGTGCAATCTTGAAGTCTTTACAAAGAGCATCCACCATATTGTTATTCAAGTTTGATCAATTATCAGTAATGATCTTACTCGGCACACCATAACGGCACATAATCTGATTCTTGATAAACCTTACAACAACTTGCTTGGTTACATTCACATACGATGCCGCTTCAACCCATTTTGTGAATTAGTTAATATCCACCAAGATGAAACAATGTCTATTAGAAGCTTTAGGCTCAATCATGCCAATCATATTAATTCCCCACATGGAGAAGGGCCATGGGGAGGAAATGACGTTCAACAGTGTCAGAGGAACATGAATCTTATCTACATATATTTGACCCTTGTGGCATTTCTTCACAAACTTGCAACAATCAAATTCCAGTGTTAGCCAATAGTAACCTGCTCACAACATCTTCTTCGCCATTGCATGTCCATTAGAATGAGTACCAAAGGAACCTTCATGGACTTCAGTCATCAACAAGTCTGCTTCATGTCTATCCACGCATCTGAGCAGAACCATATCGAAATTTCTCTTATACAACACATCACCATTCAGGTAGAAGTTGCTAGCTAATCTTCTCAAAGTCTTCTTATCTTTCAAAGATGTCCAAGACGGGTAAATCTGACTTTGGAGGAAACATTTGATGTCGTAATACCATGGCTTTTCATCCTTAACCTCTTCAACAGCAAACACATGAGCTGGCCCATCAAGACGCATCACAGTCAAATTGGGAACCTCATTCCAATATTTCACTACGATCATTGAAGCCAACATTGCAAGAACATCTGCCATCCAATTTTCATCTCGAGGGATATGATGAAACTCAACTTTTGTAAAGAAAGTTGAAATCCTCCTCGCATAGTCTCTATATGGTATCAAACTGGGTTGGTTCGTCTCCCATTCACCTTTGATCTGATTCACAACCAAAGCTGAATCTCTAAAGACATCTAAATATTTGATTCTGAGAGAAATGACCTCTTCAAGCCCCATAATGCAAGCTTCATATTCTGCCATATTGTTTGTACACTTGAAAGTCAATCTAGTTGTAAATGGAAAATGCGTGCCTTGAGGAGTAATAATCACTGCCCCAATGCCATTACCATACTGATTAACAACTCCATCAAATACCATGCCCCAATGGGAACCAGGTTCTGGCCCTTCTTCAAGCAATGGTTCATCACAATCTTTCATTTTCAAGTACAAGATCTCTTCATCAGGAAAATCATACTGTACTGACTGGTAATCTTCAATCGTTTGGTGAGCCAAATGGTCAGCCAAGATACTACCTTTGATTGCTTTCTGATATCGGTATTCAATATCATACTCTGATGACAACATCTGCCAACGGGAAATACTTCCAGTTAAAGCAGGCTTCTCAAATATATACTTGATTGAATCCATTTTGGATATCAACTAAGTGGTATGATTCAACATATACTGACGCAGACGCTTAGCAGCCCAAGCCAATGCGCAACAAGTTTTCTCAAGCATAGAATACCGAGTCACACAGTCGGTGAATTTTTTCTTGAGGTAGTAAATAGCAAATTCTTTCTTTCCAGTCTCATATTGCTGACCAAGAACACAACCCATACTATCTTCAAGCACAATCAAATACATGATCAACGGTCTTCCTTCAACAGGTGGAGACAAAATCAGAGGTTCAAGCAAATATTCTTTGATACTGTCAAAAGCTTTTTGGCAACCTTCGGTCCAATCACAAGACTGATCTTTTTGAAGAAGCTTGAATATAGGTGCACATGTGGCAGTCATGTGTGAAATGAATCTGGAAATATAATTCAAACGGCCAAGAAAACCTCTGACTTGCTTCTCGGTTTTGGGCGCATGCATCACTTGTATTGCTTTGACCTTGGCAGGATCAACCTCAATACCCTTCTCGCTGACAATAAAGCCCAACAACTTACCAGAGCGAACACCAAAAGTACACTTATTGGGATTCAAGCGGAGTTTATACTTCCTCAAACACTGAAATAGCTTCAACAAATGCTCAACATGTTCCTCTTCATCAATAGATTTAACAATCATGTTATCAACATAAACTTCAATCTCTTTATGCATCATATCATGAAAAAGAGTAGTCATTGCTCTTTGGTAAGTTGCACCAACATTCTTTAAACCGAAAGGCATCACTCTATAACAGAATGTTCCCTAAGGTGTAATGAATGTGGTCTTCTCCATCTCTTCGGGTGCCATCTTGATCTGATTATATCCAGAAAATCCATCCATAAATGAAAATACTTTGAATTTAGCAGTATTGTCTACCAACATATCAATGTGTGGCCGAGGGAAATCATCTTTCGGACTGGCTTTATTCAAATCTCTATAATCGATACACATGCATACTTTTCCATCTTTCTTCGGCACAAGCACAATATTGGCCACCCATTATGGATACTCAGCAGTAATAAGGAAACCGACATCAATCTGCTTCTACACTTCTTCTTTGATCTTCACTGCCATATCATGATGCGTTATTCTCAACTTTTGCTTGACTGGCGGGCATTCTGGCTTTAACGGCAATCTATGCTCCACAATCTCAGAATCCAAACCAGGCATGTCTTGATAGGACCAAGCAAACACATTTGAATACTCTCGAAGAAGATCAACCAACCCCTTCTTCGTATCTGAACACAGTCGAGACCCAATCTTGACTTCCTTCACATCATCCTCGGAACCCAAGTTCACTAACTCAATCTTCTCTTTGAAAGGTTGAATGGTCTTTTCATCATGCTCGAGAAGACGAGACAATTCATCACTCACCTCTTCATCGCTTTCTTCCTCAGTCTCAAACATAGGGAATTCAAAATTTGGAGAAGGAGAAGGATCATTGTATTCAATGGGGTTAGAAATCAACCTGCATAATGATTTGATATTTTGATTTTAGAGAAGTGAATTTGTGACCAAATATTATGCAGATGGACAATTATATTGTTTATTTATGTTTTTTGTGATTACCATTTTCAGAATAAAGCAAAAAGTAAAAACAAAACATCATAGATGTGGATGAATAGAATTAATTTTATTAATGATCAATTTCAAAATTCCAAAACAATGCTCACTTCTCCCTTAGGCATAGGAGAAGGATTTTTTAAAACATATAAAAGCAATTACTTAGATTGATGCAAAATAATAGGAATGTCAACAGCAGTCCAATTGTTGCAAGCCTTTCCACACATCACAAAATTGGTGCAATCTTCCTCTTCGTCATCTTCTAGCACAATAGCTAAGTGTTGTTCATTTCCATGAATGAACCCTCCGCTACGGAAGCTAAGTTGCATATACTCTGATCTAGCAGTAGACAAACCTTGCTGAAAACCCAGACTGGTTCTACCTTTGTTGTCGGAGACCTCTACCATGCGCCCCCACTGATCAATATTGCCTTCTTCAACAATCTTCCTTGCATCCTTCAATAAGGACATAGGTGCCCCAACTCTCTTTTCAGCAGCAATAGATAAGGCTTGGAACGGATTTCCAACCTCATCCTCAGCTTCAACATAAGAGAATGATGACAGGTAGCTAACCAACAATGCCTTTTCCCCGCCAACGATAATAAGCTTCCCAGTCTTCACAAATTTGAGCTTCTGATGCAATGTGGAGGTAACAACTCCCACCTCGTGGATCCATGGCCTTCCCAACAGACAACTGTAGGCCGGGTGGATATTCATTACTTGAAAAGTAATATGAAAATCACTCAGACCTATCTTCACTGGAAGGTCCACTTTACCTATCACTGTTTTGTGTGAACCATCAAAAGCTTTGACAATTACACCACTATACCTCATAGACGCTCTTTGATATGACAACTTTGAAAGAGTTGACTTTGGCAGTACGTTCAATGAAGACCCGGTGTCAATCAATACATTGGATAAAACGTCATCTTTGCAATTCATGGAAATATGCAAAGCCATATTATGATTCCTACCCTCCTTAGGGAGTTCCTCATCACATAAACTGAGGTTATTGCAAGAAGTGATGTTAGTTACTATATGATCAAACTGATCCACCGTAACATCATGTTCCATAAACGCTTGCTCTAGAACTCTTTGCAGTGCTTCTCTATGCGCTTCTGAATTCATTAGCAGAGACATCACTGAAATCTTTGAGGGGGTTTAGAGCAGCTGATCCACCACGTTAAACTCACTCTTCTTTATTAGACGAAGTACCTCATCATCATTAGCCTTTAAATTGCTGGATTCACCAGACTGACATTTTGAAGCACTAATCGGATTTACAACAGGCACTTCCACCTTTTTATTGACAATTAATTCTTCCTTATCTTTTGGGAACACCGACCCAAACACTCGACCGCTATGGGTCACCTTAGTAACATCAGCAATAGTCACTACAAAACTGGTTGTCGGAAATGGAACTTCTTGACCATCTTCACCATAGTTGCATTATACTGATACGGAATAGCCTTATCGGATGAATACGGGACTGAGCCCGCTAACCATATGACCAATGGTGATACCGATCTTTGATTGATGCTGTTACTATTACTGCTATCGTACTGAATGACTACTCTTTCCAGATTCTTGAAAGTGGGCACTATGACAATCACATCGTCATCTACATGACAGGATTGAACAATTTGGATCATGCCTTCATCCACCAACCACTGGATGTCCCTTTTCACTACCACATAACCCCTCGGTTTGACACTGCAGATAGCACAACCATCATGGTCATGCTCACAATCACTCACCATACAAATGTCCTTATGCATTGCCACTAAGGACCTCCAGATGAAACGAACATCAAACACTTTAAACTCTTCGGGACAACCATCCACCATGTTAACAGAAGAATTCCCATGAGCGGGCAGTGGATTTTCTTTCACGTTCGACGCGCGGTCCTTGAAGGATACCATTCCACTCTTTATCAGCTTCTGAACTTCGTACTTGAGTGGATAACAATTCTCAATGTCATGTCCGGGTGCCCCTTGATGAAAAGCACAATGGAGTTCAGGTTTGTACCATCATGGAAGTGGTTCTGGAATTTGTGGCGGATTTCTCGGTTGGAGTAGGTTCTTGAGAACTAAAGATGGATAAAGTTCGGCATATATCATAGGAATTGGGTCAAAAGAGACCTTCTTCCTCTCGAAATTTTGCTGATGATGATTGTTGGTATTGTTGTTATTGTAGGTGTTTGTTCGTTGTTGTGATTATTGTTGTTGACGTTGTTGTTGTTGAATTGGTGTTGATTGACTGTTCGAAAATACTGGAATTACTGAGGATACTTGATGATGGTGTTGACGAGATGGTTGACTCTTTCTGATCTGAGGCCTCATCTGCCTCCCACTGGAGATTGCATTGGCTTCGCCGTCTTTCTTCATCCCGAAACTGCTGCCTTGATGCTTCCTCCTTTGACAATCGTCCTTCTCGGACACCTTCTTAAAGCCTCATCCCCATGTTTACCATTTCGGTAAAGTCACTGGGGGCACTGGCAATCATGCGTTCATAGTAAAATGAACTCAGGGTCTTCAAAAAGATCTTTGTCATATCCTTCTCCTCTAAAGGAGGGATGATCCGAGCAACTAATTCTCTCCATCTCTGTGCATATTCTTTGAATGTCTCATTATCCTTCTGAGACATAGACCTCAATTGGTCTCTATCAGGCGCCATATCCACATTATACTTATACTGCTTGACAAAAACTTCTCCCAAATCGTTGAAAGTGCGGATGCTTTCACTGTCCAACCCCATATACCATCTGAGCGTAGCACTGGTCAGACTGTCTTGGAAGTAGTGGATTAGCAACTGGTCATCATCTGTTTGGGTAAACATTTTACGGGCATACATCACCAAATGACTGAGCGGACATGAGTTCCCTCTGTATTTTTCAAATTCAGGCACTTTGAATTTCACCGGGACCTTCACATTTGGGACCATACATAACTCAACAACACTTTTCTCAAACATGTCCTTACCTCTCAACGTATTCAATTCCTTGCGTAGCTCAAGAAATTGATCCTTCATTTCGTCCATTTTCTCATAAACATCCGGGCCCTCAGATGGCTCGGAATGGTAAATGGTGTCCTCCACATGAAGTAAGGTGTGCACAACGGGAGGTGGCATAGACATGACCGGGCTAAATGCCGTCATGGAAGCAAACGTAGGCGCAAAACCTTCATGCATGAAGTTTGGCGACATTCCCCACGGGAATCCGGAAGGCATGACAGGCGCGAAATGAGCGGTAGCAGCAGGCATGGTAGAGGTAGCCACCTCTGAAATAATAGTCCTTTAAGGAGGAGGAGTTGCGGGTGTTGGAGAAGACTGGTTCTGAGCGACTAGAACTGACTCCATCATGCCAGTCAGGCAGACGATCTCCTCTTTCAGCTTTCTATTCTCTTGCTCAAGATATTCCATGATTCTCAGATGATTGGCATGAGTGTTATACCGATGAGTCACCTTGGCTGAAGTACAGAAGAAACACCAATGAGACATCTGGCAAAAGAGAAACCCGCTTATGCAAATGATGCATCGAATGCAATGCTTGTTTATTTATTTTCATTTTTCAAGGAACTTACTGTATCATTTGCAAATATATATATTTAAGAATAATTGCAACAATTTGATATGACCAAAAAATCTCTTTTTATTTATATAATTGGAAGGATTACACTGAGTACAATTTCAGAAACCAAATAAAAATACAAGAGAAAAGGAGACTAGTCATCCTAAGGATCCCTAACAACAATATCAGAAGGCCTGGCTGTAGGCGTGTACTTTCTTCGAATGCGTCGAATCTCAGTCTCAAAAGAAGCCTTCATCCGAGTCTTCTCGAGGACAAGCTGATTAACAATCTTCTTCCAAGCGACGGAAGACTGAGGCATGCTAGAGGAAGATGAAACCTCTGGCTCTCTCTGTCTCTTTGTCACTCGGTCTTCAAGTAGCTCGATAAGTACATCTTTGTCCTTAGACTCCAACTGCAACTCTTCATGCTTCTTGCTCAAAGCACGAAAACGCTCTTCCCACATATCTTTCTCTTGCTTCATCTTGGCAAGTGCGTCTTCCAACTTCTTTACATCTTGGTTAGGGAGAGTTAATAGCTCAACCACAACCATAAATATAGGACTCTCTCAAGGATAAGGCATCTTCAACTCCAAATCTCTCCTCTTCACCCAAAGAGTGTAAGCTTCTAAAGCCACACAATTGCATGGACCAAGCTCGGATCTTCCTTTCCTATGCACATTATACCAAGCATGCACAATCTTCTGCTTCAAATGTTGGGGATCTTTACCCTCTTGATAGAAAAGACCTTCTAACACAGTGTTATTAGGTTTGTGTCTCAAGGGGAACCCAAGTTGACGACGAGCCAAAGCAGGGTTGTAGTTAATTCCTCCTTGTGTACCAATGTGAGGAACATTAGAGAATTCACCATAACAATCAATAATCTGCAAACTGCTCAAAGAAGGATCATACCAAACTATATCATCATTAGTGAGAGACATAAGTCTCTGAGACCACCGTAGACATTGTTTGTTCTCCACAAAATCAGGTGTCTGAGGCAAGTGCGAAATAAACCACTTGTACAGAAGAGGAATGCAACATATAATAGTTCCACCACCCATAGAATTCCTTAGATGCAGAGAGAAGTACATATGAACCCAATAAAGTAGGCACAGGATTCCCAATCAAGAAAATTCTAATGGCGTTAACATCACCAAAACCGTCAATGTTAGGGAACAATTCTAATCCATAAATAAGAAACACAAAGATAGCTTCAAAAGCGTCCATACTACCGGCTTGAGCAAAATCAGTAGCTTCCTTGATGAGGAAATTAGATGGCAACCCAAACAACCCTCCTTTCTTCACCCAATGAGCCTCTACTTCAGACTTCTTCAAGTGAAGAGCTTTAGTAATAAGATGAGATCTAGGAATCTCTTCCAATCCAATAAAAGGTACCTTGCTAGAAACAGGTATTCCCAAGAGATGGGCATACTCGTCCAACGTAGGCACAAGCTGATAATCAGCAAAAGTAAAGCAACTGTAGAGAGGGTCGCAGAACTGCACTAATACACTAAAAAGTCCTTCAACCACATCAGAAGACAAGATATATAGAAGCTTCCCATGACGTTGTTTTAAGTCCAAGGGATCTAATACAAAAGATGCTAGCTTCCTTAACTCTTTCAAGTCGGGACATCTGAAACTGTACTTCTTAGTGTTCCTTCGTCCATAATTAATGGTCTGAAAATATTTGCAAATAATACCTCAGTTCCTTGAAATTTTTATGTGATGAATTTTATGATGCACATGAATGCATGAATGCAACAATCACAAATAAGGGATCACACACAAGGAAAGCAAACAAATGTCAAGGGATGAATCAAGTCATTGTCAAGATAAATCATCCATTTTGGTGGATTATGATTTACACCTTATCAACACCCAAGTTCCATTGATATTGACAAGACTTGATTGGATCAACCAAGAATCAAGGGTTTATTGCGAGCCACGACCATGGAGTCTGGGTAAGAACCATCCCAAAGGAGTGAACTAAGGATAAAACCTGTAGATCATGTTCTAAAAAATTCCCAGAGTCTTAATTCCATCTATCGGATATTACAGGTTAAGATGACTGACTCATCGACTCATAATATTCTCAAGAGAAAATCGTCTGAGTGTAGTATCGCGTAACAACTGTTAGCAAGTCTACACTTGAACAGTCTCTGCACTACGTCCTTAATAGGCCAAGCGGGGTAAATGTTCTACGGTCCTCAGCTTCTCGGACCCAAATTAGAGATAGTAATGTCTAACCATAAATACTTATGTGACATTTCCAAATCCAAAAGGGTCTCCACTGAGCAGATGGATCTCAAGCCAACTTATTAAGGACTACTCCACACAAGTCGAACATGACTATACCATCCTCCTATCTTAATTGCACTCAAGTTCGGGTTAGAACTTATCTCACCACTCAGAGATCACCAAGCACAACAAACAAATTATATCATACAAACAAATATACATACATCAAAAATACAGTTATATACACACAAAAAAGTAGGCTAAACCAACTGGAGACTACTCCCCAGTAGAGTCGCCACTTAATTTCTATAGCGGTAGATTCATGATCATCAAGCTATGGATAAGCAAGACATCAAATAACAAGAGTCGCCACCGCGCTTTTATTATTTCCAAGGGAAAAGGGAAAAGTACGAACAAAACCCAAAAGTAAAAAGTTTTCAAATCAAAACTAATAAAATGTCAGAGATTACAGGTAAGGGGGTTGGTTACATAGAGGGAAGGTGTTAGCACCCAAAGTATCCTAGGTACTCCTAGGGAGTCCTTTGTTGTGTGCATATGTATTTTGGACAAAGTGATGTTTACAAACAAATAGAATGGGGGGATGAGAAAAGAATTCATTTATTATATTTTTGTGTTTGACAAGACCTTCGGACTTGTGCCTACGTACCAACATAAAAATGAGGGATCAAAACCTCATAGTTTGTGATACAAATTTCAAAGTGGATGCATTTCTTTTTAATCAAAAATTAAGTTTGAAAGGCACAAGGGCCTAGAAAATGGTTTGAATGAGTTAGTTCTTTTTGGACTTTGAAAATTTTAAGTCAAGTATAGTTAAGTTTATTTACAAGTTTGATTTAAGAAAAGAAGTTTGAAAATGCAATGGCATAAGGCCAAAGTTTCTAACTTGCAAAGGGTCTAAGTTTAGAAAATAACAAGTTCAAACAAAGAAGTTTTTTTAAAAGGAGGGAGAGATTTTGAAATTAAAGAGATGGGGAGGAGATGAAAAGACTAATCCTAAGCACAAATTTAAAAGTTAAGAGTTGAAAAGATCTAACCGATGGGTAGCAATCCAATAGACAAGAATGTCATATAGAAACCCCAAATTCTCTTGGACTTTAGAATCAAGCAACACACAATGCATACAATATTATCTTGAAGAGAAAGGCATCAAATAAAGATAGCCCCATCCAAGCTTAAGCCACTCCATGATCTCCTTCAAATTTGCTCATGTAACAGATGAATTCCACAAGTCACAGGTTCAAAATAACAACTTCATAATGATCATGTAGCAGATGAACTCAAAGGAATCTTCAATGATGTATCAGATGAAGTTTCAAATTGCAAGCACTTGATTACATGAAAGTTGGCATTGGCCAAGTCCTTTTGCATAGGGAAGTTGCCTAGATTCTAAGTCCAATTGTCCAAGACCAAACCAACAGTCCATACAATAGTTTTTTAGGGTTTTAGTTTCTTATTATGTACATTAATGGTCAAAGACCACACAAGCAAACAAAATATACACAAACAAGATATATCACACAATATGGTCTAAGTGGACAAAGTGAAAAGGCATTAATATAAACAATTAGAATGGTATGAATAATGGCAAATGAATAGAGCTTAAAAATTAAAGTGCATTAAAAGTAAATGGCTTGAAATTAAATGTTAGTGGTTGATGAATTAGAAGTTAGTATTGTTTTTTCTTTTGCTTATCATTTTAAGTCATTCTTTGAAGAACACTCAACCCACTTATCACAAGCATGGATCCTTGAACCAAGACATCTTCCAAAGGAAGGAAAAAAGGCAAAGTTTCCACACAATACCATGAAAGAGGGGAGACTTACAATCTCACTAACTAGAATGCTATGCCTTTTTGTGTCAAAATTTAGCGCTATGTTAAGCAATCGTAATTGGACTTATGTAGAAGTCACAACCATTTGAGGCCGGGCAATATAATTTTGGTGTTAATGCATGTTAAAGACATAATATAATGGACTATGCTCATGAAATATACCACACACAAAAAGAATATGCAAAAGAGGTGGCCTAGTCTCATCCATACTTATGTTGATTTTTCAATCAACTAGCCTTAGGACTTTGAGATATCATATGCCAAATGAAATGGATGCATAAAGAAGGGGAATTGGATGAAGAGGGAAGGGAATAGATCAAAACTCAAATTGGTCAAAGGAGGACTTTTACCAAATTAAGATCATTAATTCATTTTGGGAGATGGAATGTATATTCCATCAACCCCTAAATCCAATGATCTTAACCTAGTAAAGTCAAATCAACCTTGATCAATGCCCAACAACACAAGTCAAACTTATACAAACCATCAAAATAGCTCAACACAATTATTTGACATTTATTCAATTTAAAAATACTAAAAATAATTCATTAAATAAAATATGGTTTGTCAAATTCCTAAAACCTCATCAAAACACCAAAGAAATGGCCATGAGATTTATCATAGGTCAAACAAGGTCAAATGACCTTGGAGAAAAAATTTCAGAATTTTTAGAAACTTAAAAGTATTTTTAAACAATTAAAAATATTCACAAAATCAATTAAATCATGAAAAATATTAATAGTGATCCAAAAAATGATTTTAATTCAAATTATGAAAGAGGAATTTATTTAAATTTTTTTGGTGAAACTCTCATATTTTTTGGATCAATATTAAAATTAATATGAATTAATGAAAATCAAATGAAATAAAATGAAAATTAGAAAATCAAAAAACGCGGATCACTTAATCTCCCTCATTAATTGAGGTGGCAAATCAAGTGGATGGAAACGCGCGTTCCATGGTGGAACTTAGTCAGCATGCCACACACGTGGTAATCACAACCAACGCCCAAGATTAAAACATTTTAAATGAGATCAATGGCTCAGAACCTGTCCAGCACACCACCGGCGCTGGACCTCCGGTCACCTTCTCAGGCGAGGTCCACCGGACTGGTTCACTCATCACCATCAAGAAAATGAAAAAAGAGGACATGATCTGAAAGAAAAAATGGCGTAGAGCACGAATCTGACCTCAATTTTAACTAACTCCACACATATAGAAAGATATGAGGAGTTGAATTTTAAGGTGTGTCAACTGATTTGCTTCGATTTGACCTCAAAGCAACTCAATCTTCTTGCCTACATTTGTAGGACTTCAGACAACCAAAGATCCAAGATAATTGATGAGAACTGAGTGAGAATCGAAGAGAAGAAGTTTTTTAAAATTTACCTTCAACGCTGTGCAGAAATGGATCTTACTTGCTTCAAACTTGATCTGATCACACTTGAGAAGCTTGCAGAAGAGGTTTGGCAATGGTACGAAGCTTTGGATCCTGGAGTTTTTGAATCTCCAAATAATGAGATTCAAACTCAATTTTCAAGTTGAAAATTCTCATGTTTTCCTTTGAATGGTGAGGGTTTCAACTGGGGGGCAAAGCTGGCGCGCAAGGTGTGTTTGAAATGAGCTCCAAGGGCCTGTATTTATATCATTTGAGAGTGATATTTGTACACTTGAAAAATTGCTAAATTTGGACATGGTGACGCACAAGCTTGCATGGGCATGTACATGCCCATGAAGAAATCCAATTTGATCCATGTAAACTGTTCTAAAGTTCAAATGAGGCTTGGATGTCAAGGCAATGTGAAATGGGATTTTGAGCATTTGATTTCTTCCAATGATATAACCCTGTTAAGACCATGCGAAGGCCTAGCAAATATCATCCAAAATGCATGAAATCGGGTTCTTTGGAAAGATTAGATCAATGGGAACAAATTTGATGTTGGACAGTTTTTCATTTTGAACTTGGATCATGGTGAATTTTGAGGTGGAAGTTTGGAAATTTCAACATGTTAAATTGTTTTCTAAGTGTTAAGTCATATATCTCAATATTCTACCTTGCTTAACTTTTTATGTGACCTCCAAATGAGAAAGGTGTATTCATCAAAGTTGTAGATCTTTCAAATACCTTCAAAACGGTCACCAATTTCATGTCATTTAGATTTAGAATGATATAGTTATGCATTTTTGAAGTTTGGAAAAATCACTTGTTCAATGGTATAGGGCAAAAATGACCTATAATGTATCCTCATATCACATGCTAATAAAAGTTGAATTAGCTCCCACTCCAAACATAAAAGTTGAAGTAGGCATCTTAAATTTGATTGTGAAACTTGGAAATATTTCATCTCATAAAAACTGAGCAAGTTATGGCCTTGGGAACTTGACTTTCAAATTAGGGTTTAGACAAAATGACCTATAATGTTTCAATATAGAAAATGATTTTCCAAGCAAAACTAGCTCTAGGTCTCAATATTAAATTTGTTTGGAATGTAATTTAGAGTAACTTTGCTCTTGGAATAATTTTCATATGATGAAAATTGTAGGAGATAGGGTCTAGGGAGACCCAATTTTGAGCAGATGAATTCATATGGCCAACCACCATCAACCAAGTTGCTAACCTTTAATTATATTGACTTTATAGGATCATGGTAGATCATATATGAACAATATGATGAATTTTGAAGTATCCCTTGATAAATTTGATCAATTGGTGAGATGGCTTATTGGAGAAGTTACTTAAGATACCCAGTCAAACTAGGGTTTCCAAGGGAAATCACCTCCAAACTCTTGAAGAATACTTGATCAATATGACATGTAGAGATCATTGGGACTCATATGTGATTCTTTGAGACCTTGTGGACCAATATTTGATTGTGTTCTTAGCCATGAGGGTCTTAAATCCTAGGTGTGAAATTGCTAGATCAATGGTGACCATGCCCTACCTACAAAAGAGTTAGGCAAATACAAAAACATATTTTTGGTATTTTGGTTAGTAAAATGACAATATACAAGTATGATAAAATCACATGGTGTTTGGTGATCTCTCCCAAAATAAACCCAATGAAAGAGGAGTAAGGAGGATGCCAAGGTGTCAACAGAGGAAAGCCAAAAGAAAAGCTGCAGAATAGGCGAAGAAGCTGCCAAAGCAAGAAAAGAAGCCGGTCAAGAGGAAATTATTCTCTCCTCAAGAGAAGGGGCCTGCGGCGAAGTCTGATCATGACGTAGACATGATGACAAATGATTTTAACTCTGAATCAGACGCTTCTCTAGACATTGCGTGCAATGTTGTGTTTGTCCTTCCTAGAGAATATGACAAAGTCATGGAGGTCGAGGAGCCAAAAAAGATAGATGAAATGGAGATAGCAAAACATAAGCCTGTGTGTTATTACATCATGAATAATGGCTGTGTGAAGGAGCAAAACGCTTTCTTCGAAAGGCCATATGAGTCGATGAAAAGCCATCTAAAACCTATGTTTATCAGAGGCAAAGTAGGAAATGTGGGGGTAAATAAGATCCTCGTTGATGGTGGAACAATAGTGAACTTAATGCCGCATTACATACTAAAAAGGTTCGGGAAGGATGACACCGACATAAATCCCCACAACATGGTTCTCTCGAACTATGAAGGGAAAGTCGGAACTACATTAGGGGTGATACAAGTTAACCTCAATGTCGGCATAATAACAAGGCCGACAATGTTCATGGTAATAACATCAAAAGCCAACTATAATCTGTTGCCAGGTAGGGAATAAATTCATGGCATATGTGCAGTCCCCTCTTCGATGCACCAGCGGGTCACCATTTAGAGAAGCGATGGGATTGTGGAAAATATAGAGGAAGTCCAAATCTATTTTATGGATGAGGTTAACCATGTGGATAGGAGCAGCTTCTACAGGAACCTGGCCCACATAGCGCCTTACAGTCCAACAGGTTTCGACCTTTCACCTCCGGATAACGCATTTTGCTCACTCTATCTGCACCCCACTTACGGGTTTTAGTGGGATAGAGAAGTAGTCGGTGAAGAGGACTTTTGCTATGGAGGTATCGAAGGTATCCAACCTATGGGTTAGGGAAGTGAATTCGGTGATGATGTATGATCTGCAGACATTAAAAAGGATTTCGGCTTATGTGATTGTATCATACTTGTATATTGTCATTTTACTCCTCTTTCATTGGGTTTGTTTTGGGAGAGATCACCAAGCACCATGTGATTGTATCATACTTGTATATTGTCATTTTACTAACCAAAATACCAAAAATATGTCTTTGTATTTGCCTAACTCTTTTGTAGGTAGAGCATGATCATCAAAATTCATCAAGTTCACACCTAGGGTTTGAGACCCTCATGGCTAAAAGCACAACCATGGATTGATCCACAAATGGTTATAAGCATCATATATGAGTCCCAATGATCTCTACATGTCATATTGATCAAGTATTCTTCAAGAGTTTGGAAGTGATTTGCCTTGGAAACCCTAGTTTGACTGAGTATCTTGAGTAACTTCTTCAATAAGCTATCTCACCAATTGATCAAATTTATCAAAGGATACTTCAAAATTCATCATCTTATGCATATATGATCTACCATGAGCCTAGAAAATCAAGAGAATTGAAGGTTAGCAAGTTGGTTGATGGTGGTTGGCCAAATGAATTCATCTGATAACAAATGGGTCTCCATAGACCCTATCTCCTAAAATTTTCACCATATGAAAATAATTCCAAGAGAAATGTTACTCTAAATGACATTTCAAACAACTTTCATGTTGAGCCCTATAGCTAGTTTTGCTTGGAAAATCATTTTCTATGTTGAAACATTATAGGTCATTTTGTCTAAACCCTAATTTGAAAGTCAACTTCCCAAGGCCATAACTTGCTCAATTCTTATTAGATGAAAGATTTCCAAGTTGAAATATATACTCCAACTTTGATGTTTGGAGTGAGAGCTAATTCAACTTTTATGAGCATGTGATATGAGGATACATTATAGGTCATTTTTGCCCTATACCATTGAACAAGTGATTTTTTCAAACTTCAAAAATGCATAACTCTATCATTCTAAATCCAAATGACATGAAATTGGTGACCATTTTTAAGGTCTTTAAAAGAGATACAACTTTGATAAAGACACTTTTCTCATTTGAAGTTCGCATAAAAAGTTAAGCAAGGTGGAATATTGAGATATATGGCTTGACACTTCGAAAAATTTTCAACATGTTGAAATTTCCAAACTTCCACCTCAAAAAATTTCATCATGATCCAAGTTCCAAATGAAAAAGTGTCCAACATAAAAGTTGTTCCCGTTGATATAAGCTTTCCAAAGAACCCAAGTTCATGCATTTTGGATAAGGATTGCTAGGTTTGCACATGGCTTTAACAGGTCTGCATGATTGGAAGAAATCAAATGCCAAAAATCACATTTCACATTGCCTTGACATCCAAGCCTCATTTGAACTTCAGAATGATTATACATGGATTAAATTGGATTACTTCATGGGCCTGTACACACCCATGCAAGCTTGTGCATCACATTGCAAAATTTAACAATTTTTCAAGTGTGCAAATATCAGTCCAAATTGCTATAAATATAGGCCCTTGGAGCTCAATTCAAACACACATTGCACGCCAGGTTTGTCCCCCATTGAAACCCTCACAATTCAAAGGAAAACTTGAGAATTTTAAACTTGAAAATTGAGTTTGAATCTCACTGTTTGGAGATTCAGAAACTTCAGGATCCAAAGCTTTGTACCATTGCCAAACCTCTCCTGCAAGATTCTCAAGTGTGATCAAATCAAGGTTGAAGCAAGCAAGATCCATTTCTGCACAGCATTGAAGGTTAATTTCAGAAAACTTCTTCTCTTCGATTCTCACTCAATTCTCATCAATTCTCTTGAATCTTTGGTTGTCTGAAGTCCTACCAATGTAGGCAAGAAGATTGAGTTGCTTTGAGGTTAAATCAAAGCAACTCAGTTGTCACACCTTAAAATTCAACTCCTCATATCTTTTTATATATTTGGAGTTAGTTGAAATTGAGGTCAGATTCGTGCTCTACGCCATTTTTTATTTTAGATCATGTCCTCCTTTTTTATTTTGGTGATGGTTTAGGGTGGACCAGTTCGGTGAGGTCCACCAGATAAGAAGACCGGAGCTCTGGCTCTGGTGGTGTGTTGGCACATCTCCCAGCCACAGGATCCATTCAAATTGTTTTAATCTTAGGCGTTGGTTTTGATTACCATACGTGTGGCGCGCTGACTGAGTTCCATCATGGAACGCGCGTTTGTATCCACTTGATCTGCCACCTCAATTAATGAGGGAGATCAAGTGGCTCACGTTTTTTTGATTTTTTGATTTTTGTTTTAATTCATTTGATTTTCATTAATTTATATTAATTTTATTATTGATCCAAAAAGTATGAGAGTTTCACCAAAAATTTCCAAATAATTTCCTCTTTCATATTCTGAATTAAAATTATTTTTTTGGATCATTATTAATATTTTTCACGATTTAATTGATTTTGTGATTATTTTTAATTGTTTAAAAATACTTTTAAGTCTTTAAAAATTCTGAAATTTTTTCTCCAAGGTCCTTTGACCTTGTTTTACCTATGATAAATCTCATGGCCATTTCTTTGGTATTTTGATGAGGTTTTAGGAATTTGACAAACCATATTTAATTTAAATGCATTATTTTAGTATTTTTAAATTGAATAAATGCCAAATATTTGTGTTGACCTCTTGTGATGGTTTATGTAAGCTTGACTTGTGTTGTTGGGCATTGGTCAAGGTTGATTTGACTTTGCTAGGTTAATATCATTGGATTTAGGGGATTGATGAAATTTCATTCCATCTCCCAAAATGAATGAATGATATTAATTTGATAAAAGTCCTCCTTTGACTAATTTGAGTTATGATCAATTCCCCTCCCTCTTCATCTAAAGGCATAACATTCTAGTTAGCGAGATTGTAAGTCTCCCCTCTTTCATGGTATTGTGTGGAAAGTTGACCTTTTTTCCTTCCTTTGGAAGATGTCTTGGCTCAAGGATCCATGCTTGTGATAAGTGGGTTGAGTGTTCTCCAAAGAATGACTTAAAACAAAAGCAAAAGCCAAACAATACTAACTTCTAACTTATTAACAACTAACTTTTAATTTCAAGTCTTTTATTTTAATGCACTTTAATTTTTAAGCTCTATTCATTTGCCATTATTCATACCATTCTAATTGTTTATATTAATGTCTTTTCACTTTGTCTACCTGGACCATATTGTCTGATATATCTTATTTGTGTATATTTTGTTTGTTTGTGTGGTCTTTGACCATTAATGTACATAATAAGAAACAAAAAGCCCTAAAAAACTATTGTGTGGAATGTTGGTTTGATCTTGGACAATTGGACATAGAATTTAGGCAACATTTCTGTGCAAAAAGGACTTGGCCAATGCCAACTATCGTGTAACCAAGTGCTTGCAATTTGAAACTTCATCTGATACATCTTAGAAGATCCCTTTGAGTTCATCTGCAACATGATCATTGTGAAGCTGTTATTTTGAACCTGTGACTTGTGGAATTCATCTGTTACATGAGCAAATTTGAAGGAGATCATGGAGTGGATAAAGCTTGGATGGGGCTATCTCTATTTGATGCCTTGCTCTTCAAGTTAATATTGTATGAATTGTTTGTTGCTGGATTCTAATATCCAAGGGAATTTTGGGTTTCTATATGGCATTCTTGCCTATTGGATTGTTACCCATCGGTCAGATCTTTTCAACTCTTAACTTTTAATTTTGGTCATAGGATTAGTCTCTTCAACTCCTCCCCACTTCTTTAATTTCAAAATCTCTCCCTCCTTTTAAAAATTCTTCTTTGCTTGAACTAGTTTTGTTCTAAACTTTGCCCACTTTGCAAACTAGAAACTTTGGCCTTATGCCATTGCATTTTCAAACTTCTTTTCTTAATCAAACTTGTAATAAACTTAACCATACTTGACTTAAAATTTTCAAAAGCCAAAAAGAACTAACCCATTCAAACCATTTTTAGGCCTTTGTGCCTTTCAAACTTAATTTTTGTTAAAAACAATGCATCCACTTTGGAATTTGTACCACGAACTACGAGGTTTTGATCCCTCATTTTTATGTTGGTACGTAGGCACAAGTCTGAAGGTCTTGTCAAACACAAGAATATAATTAATGAATTCTTTTCTCATCCCCCCATTCTATTTGTTTGTAAACATCATTTTGTACAAAAATACACATGCACACAAAAAGGGTTCCCTAGGAGTACCTAGGACACTTTCGGTGCTAACACCTTCCCTCTGTGTAACCAACCCCCTTACCTGTAATCTCTGGCATTTCATTAGTTTTGATTTGAAAACTTCATACTTTTGGGTTTTGTTCGTACTTTTTCCCCTTTCCCTTGGAAACAATAAAAGCGCGGTGGCGACTCTTGTTATTTGATGTCTAGCTTATCCATAGCTTGATGATCATGAATTTACCGCTACAGAAATGAAGTGGCGACTCTACTGGGGAGTAGTCTCCAATAGGTTTAGCCTACTTTTTTGTGTGTATATAATTTTACATTTGATGTTTGTATATTTGTTTGTATGATATAATCTGCTTGTTGTGCTTGGTTATCTCTGAGTGGTGAGATAAGTTCTAACCCGAACTTGAGTGCAATTAAGATAGGAGGATGGTATAGTCATGTTCGACTTGTGTGGAGTAGTCCTTAACAAGTTGGCTTGAGATCCATCTGCTCAGTGGAGACTCTTTTAGATTTGGAAATGTCACACAAGTATTTGTGGTTAGGCATTACTATCTCTAATTTGGGTCCGAGAAGCTGAGGACCGTAGAAAATTTACCCCCTCTTGGCCTTTTTAGGACGTAGTGCGGAGACTGTTAAAGTGTAGACTTGATAACAGTTGTTACGAGATACCACACTCAGACGAGTTTCTCTTGAGAATATTATGGGTCGATGAGTCAGTCACCTTAACCTGTAATATCCGATAGATGGAATTAAGACTCTGGGAACTTTTTAGAACATGATCTACAGGTTTTTATCCTTAGTTCACTCCTTTGGGATGGTTCTTACCCAAACTCCATGCTCGTGACTTACAACAAACCCTTGATTCTTGGTTGATCCAATCAAGTTCTTTCAATATCAATGGAAGTTGGGTGTTGATAAGGTGAAAACCATAATCCACCAAAATGGATGATTGATCTTGGCAATGACTCGATTTATCCTTTGACCTTTGTTTGCCTTGTGTGTGATCCCTTATTTGTGATTGTTGCATTCATGGATTCATGCGTATCATAACATTCATCATACGAAAATTTTAAGGAACTGAGGTATTATTTGCAAATATTTTCAGACCATGGGATTATGGACGAAGGAACACTAAGAAGTACAGTTTTAGATGTCCCGACTTGAAAGAGTTAAGGAAGCTAACATCTTTTGTATTAGATCCCTTGGACTTCAAACAACGTCATGGGAAGCTTCTATCTATCTTGTCTGCTGATGTGGTTGAAGGATTTTTGAGTGTATTAGTGCAGTTCTATGATCCTCTCTACCGTTGATTCACTTTCCCAAATTATCAACTTGTGCCTACATTGGAGGAGTATTTCCATCTCTTAGGGATATCTTTTTCTAGTAGGGTGCGTTTTAGTGGATTGGAGGAGATTCCCCGATCTGGTATTATTGCTGAAGCTCTTCACTTGAAGAAGTCTGAGATAAAGGCTTATTGGGTGAAGAAAGGAGGTTTATTTGGGTTGCCATCTGATTTCCTCATCAAGGAAGCTACTGCCTTTGCTCAAGCCGGTAGTGTAGATGCTTTTGAAGCTATCTTTGTGTTGCTCATTTATGGATTAACTTTGTTCCCTAACATTGACGGTTTTGTTGATGTTAACGCCATTAGACTTTTCTTGATTGGGAGTCCTGTGCCTACTTTGTTGGGTGATATGTATTTCTCCTTGCATCTAAGGAATTCTAAGGGTGGTGGAACTATTGTCTCTTGCATTCCTCTTTTGTACAAGTGGTTTATTTCACACTTGCCTCAGACGCCTGCTTTTGTGGAGAACAAACAATGTCTACGATGGTCTCAGAGACTTATGTCTCTCACTAATGATGATTTAGTTTGGTATGATCCTTCTTTGAGAAGTTTGGAGATTATCGACTCTTGTGGTTAATTCTCTAATCTGCCTCTTATTGGTACACAAGGAGGAATTAACTACAACCCTTCTTTGACTCGTCGTCAACTTGGGTTCCCTTTGAGAGACAAACCTAATAACACTTTGTTAGAAGGTCTTTTCTATCAAGAGGGTAACGATCCCCAACATTTGAAGTCGAAGATTGTGCATGCTTGGCATAATGTGCATAGGAAGGGAAGATCCGAGCTTGTTCCGCGCAATTGTGTAGCTTTGGAAGCATACACTTTTTGGGTGAAGAATAGAGCTTTGGAGTTGAAGATGCCTTATCCTTGTGAGAGAACTATATTTATGGTTGTGGTTGAGCCATTAACTCTCCCTAACCAAGATGTAGAGGAGTTGGAAGACGCGTTCACCAAGATGAAGCAAGAGAAAGATATGTGGGAAGAGTGTTTCCGTGCTTTGAGCAAAAAGCATGAAGAGTTATAGTTGGAGTCTAAGGACAAGGATGTACTTATTGAGATACTTGAAGATCGAGTGACAAAGAGACAGAGAGAGCTGGAGGTTTCATCTTCTAGCATGCCTCAGCCTTCCGTTGCTTGGAAGAAGATTGTTGATCAGCTTGTCCTCGAGAAGACTAAGATGAAGGCTTCTTTCGAGACCGAGATTCGACGCATTCGAAGGAAGTACGCGCCTTCAGTCAGATCTACTGACGTTGTTGTTAGGGATCCTTAGGATGACTAGTCTCCTTTTCTTTTGTATTTTTCATTTGGTTTCTAAAGTTTTACACAGTGTAATCCTTCCAATTATATAAATAAAAAGAGTTTTTTATGGTCATATCAAATTGTTGCAATTGTTGTTAAGTATATATATATATATATATATATTTGTAAATGATATAGTAAGTTCCTTGAAAATAAAAATAAACAAACAAGCATTGCATTTCATGCATCATTTGCATAAGCAGGTTTCTCTTTGTCTCAATGGTGTTTCTTCTGTGCTTCAGCCAAGCTGACTCATCCGTACAACACTCGTGCCAATCATCTGAGAATCATGGAACATCTTGAGCAAGAGAACAAAGAGTTAAAGGACGAGATCGCTCGACTAACTGTCATGATGGAGTCAGTGCTAGCTGCTCAGAGCCAATCTTCTCCAACACCCGCAACTCCTCCTCCTTAGAGGACTGTTATTTCAGAGGTGGCTACCTCTACAATGCCTGCTGCTACCTCTCATTTTGTGTATGCTATGCCTGCCGGATTCCCGTGGGGGATGCCGCCGAACTTCATGCCTGAAGGCTTTGCGCCTACTTTTGCTTCCATGCCGGCATCTAGCCCGGTCATGTCTGTGCCACCTCCCGTTGTGCACACCTTACCTCGTGTAGAGGACACCATTTATCATTTTGAGCCATCTGAGGGCCCGAATGTTTATGAGAAAATGGACGAGATGAATGATCAGTTTCTTGATCTGCACAAGGAATTGAAGACGTTGAGAGGTAAGGACTTGTTTGGGAAAAGTGCTGCTGAGTTATGTCTAGTGCCGGATGTGAAGATTCTGGTGAAATTCAAAATACCTGCCTTTGAAAAATACAGAGGGAACACAAGTCCGCTCATCTATCTAGTGATGTATGCCTGCAAGATGTCTACCCAAACTAACAACGATCAACTGTTGATCCACTATTTCTAAGACAGTTTGACCGATGCTGCACTCCGTTGGTCTATGGGGTTGGACAGTGCAAGCATTCACACTTTCAACGACTTGGGAGAAGCTTTTGTCAAGCAGTATAAGTACAATATGGATATGGCGCCTGATAGAGACCAACTGAGGTCTATGTATCAGAAAGATAAAGAGACATTCAAAGAGTACGCGCAGAGGTGGAGAGAATTGGCTGCTCAGATCACTCCTCCTTTAGAGGAGAAAGAGATTACAAAAATCTTTTTGAAGACCCTGAGTTCATTTTATTATGAACGTATGATTTCCAGTGCCCCCCGTGACTTTACCGAAATGTTAAATATGGGATATGGCAGCAGTTTGTCAAAGATGAAAGCATAATCAAGTAAGAGATATGGCAGCAGTTTTGGGAAGAAGAAAGATAGCGAGGCTAATGCAATTTCTAGTGGGAGGAAGAGGAGGCCTCAAATCAGAAAGAATCAACCACCCCGTCAACACCATCATCAAGTATCTTTAGTCATTCCTGTATTTTCGAATAATCAAGCAACACCAATTCAACAACAACAACAACGTTAACATCAACAACGCACAAACACTTACAACAACAACAACAACAATACCAACAATCACCATAAACAAAACTTTGAGAGGAAGAAGGTCTCTTTTAACCCGATTCCTATGACTTATGCATAGCTTTACCCATCTTTGGTTCTCAAGAACCTACTCCAACCAAGAAACCCGCCACAAATTCCAGAACCACTTCCATGGTGGTACAAGCCTGAACTCCGTTGTGCTTTTCACCAAGGAGCACCCGGACATGACATAGAGAATTACTATCCACTCAAGTATGAGGTTAAGAAGCTAGTAAAGAGTGGAATGGTGTCCTTTGAGGACCGTGCGCCAAACGTGAAAGCAAATCCACTACCCGCTCATGGGAATTCTTCTGTTAATATGGTGGACGGTTGTCCTAGAGAGTTTAAAGTGTTTGATGTTTGTTTCATCCGGAGGTCCTTGGTAACGATGCATAAGGACATTTGTATGGTGAGTGATTGTGAGCATGACCATGATGGTTGTTCTATTTGTAGTATCAACCCGAGAGGTTATGAAGTTATGAAAAGGGACATCCAGCGGTTGATGGATGAAGGCATGATTCAAATTGTTCAATCCCGTCATGTAGATGACAATGTGAATGTCGTAGTTCCCGTTTTCAAGAATCCCGAGAGAGTGGTGATTCAATACGACAACATTAATAATAACAACATCAGCTACATATCGGTATCGCCGTTGGTCAAACGGTTAGCAGGTCCAGTCCCGTATTCATCCGATAAAGTTGTTCCGTATTAATACAATGCAACAATGATGAAGGATGGTCAAGAGGCCCCGTTGCCTATGACCAACTCTGCAGTGAGCATTGGTAATGTTACCAAGGTGACCCGCAATGGTCGTGTGTTTGGGACGGTGTTCCCAAAAGACAAAGAAGATTCAGCTGCCAGTAAGGAAGTGGAAGTGCCTGCTGTAGATCTGGTTAGTGCTTCAAAGTGTAAGTCTGGTGAATCCAGCAATTTGAAGGCTAATGATGATGATGAGGTACTTCATTTGATCAAAAAGAGTGAGTTCAATATGGTGGAGCAGCTGCTCCAAACCCCCTCAAAGATTTCAGTACTGTCTCTGCTTATGAATTCAGAAGCACACAGAGAAGCACTGCAAAAAGTTCTTGAGAAAGCATTTGTGGAACATGATGTCATGGTGGATCAATTCGATCATATTGTGGCTAACATCACTTCCTGCAACAATCTCAGTTTCTGTGATGAAGAACTCCATGAGGAGGGTAGGAATCATAACTTGGCTTTGCATATCTATATGAATTGCAAAGATGATGATTTATCCAATGTGCTGGTTGACACCGGGTCTTTGTTTAATGTGCTGCCGAAGTCAACTCTGTCAAAGTTGTCATATCAAGGAACATCCATGAGGTATAACGGTGTAATCATCAAAGCTTTTGACGGTTCACACAAAACAGTTATTGGTGAAGTGGACCTTCCAGTGAAGATAGGTCCGAGTGATTTTCAGATTACTTTTCAAGTAATGGATATCCACCCGCCCTATAATTGTATGTTGGGAAGGCCATGGATCCACGAGGCAAGAGCTGTTACCTCCATATTGCATCAGAAGCTCAAATTTGTGAAGAATGGCAAGCTTGTCATTGTTGGCGGGGAGAAGGCGCTGTTGGTTAGCCACCTGTCATCTTTCTCTAATGTTGAAGATGAGGATGAGGTTGGAACTCCGTTCCAAGCCTTATCTATTGCTGCTGAAAAGAGAGTTGGGGTACCTATGTCCTCATTGAAAGATGCAAGGAAGATTGTTGAAGAAGGCAATGTTGATCAGTGGGGGCGTATGGTAGAGGTCTCCGACAACAAAGGTAGAACTGGTATGGGCTTTTAGCGAGGTTCATCAACTGCAAGGTCTGAGGATATGCAACTTAGCTTCCGTAGCGGAGGGTTCATTCATGGAAATGAACAACACTTAGCTGCTGTGCTAGAGGATAACGAAGAGGAAGACTGCACCAATTTTGTGACGCATGGAAAGGATTGCAATAATTGGACTGATGTTGATATTCCTGTTATTTTGCATCAATCTAAGTAATTGCTTTTATATGTTTTAAAAAATCCTTCTCCTATGCCTAAGGGAGAAGTGAACATTGTTTTGGAATTTTGAAATTGATCATTAATAAAATTAATTCTATTCATCCACATCTATGATGTTTTGTTTTTACTTTTTGCTTTATTCTGAAAATGGTAATCACAAAAAACATAAATAAACAATATAATTGTCCATCTGCATAATATTTGGTCACAAATTCACTTCTCTAAAATCAAAATATCAAATCATTATGCAGGTTGGTTTCTAACCCCATTGAATACAATGATCCTTCTCCTTCTCCAAATTTTGAATTCCCTGTGTTTGAGGCCGAGGAGGAAAGTGATGAAGAAGTGAGTGATGAATTATCTCGTCTTCTTGAGCATTATGAAAAGACCATTCAGCCGTTCGAAGAGCAGATTGAGTTAGTCAACTTGGGTTCCGAGGATGATGTGAAGGAAGTCAAGATTGGGTCTCGACTATGTACAGATGCTAAGAAGGGGTTGATTGATCTTCTTCGAGAGTATTCATATGTGTTTGCTTGGTCCTATCAAGACATTCCTGGTTTGGATTCTGAGATTGTGGAGCATAGATTTCCATTGAAGCCAGAATGTCCGCCAGTCAAGCAGAAGTTGAGAAGAACGCATCCTGAGATGGCAGTGAAGATCAAAGAAGAAGTGCAGAAGCAGATTGATGCCGGTTTTCTTGTGACCGCTGAGTATTCGCAATGGGTGGCCAATATTGTGCCTGTTCCGAAGAAAGATGGAAAAGTACGCATGTGTGTCGATTACAGAGATTTGAATAAAGCCAGTCCGAAAGATGATTTCCCTATGCCACACACTGATATGTTGGTGGACAATACTGCTAAATTCAAAGTCTTTTAGTTTATGGATGGATTTTTTGGATATAATCAAATCAAGATGGCACCCGAAGATATGGAGAAGACCATATTCATTACACCTTGTGGAACGTTCTGCTATAGAGTGATGCCTTTCAGTTTAAAGAATGCTGGTGCAACTTACCAAAGAGGAATGACTACTCTCTTTCATGATATGATGCATAAAGAGATTGAAGTTTATGTCGATGACATGATTGCTAAATCAATTGATGAAGAGGAACATATTGAGCATTTGTTGAAGTTATTCCAACATTTGAGGAAGTATAAACTCCACTTGAATCCCAATAAGTGTACTTTTGGTGTTCGTTCTGGTAAGTTGTTGGGCTTTATTGTCAGCGAGAAGGGTATTTAAGTTGATCCTGCCAAGGTTAAAGCAATACAAGAGATGCATGCGCCAAAAACTGAGAAGTAAGTCAGAGGTTTTTCGGCCGCTTGAATTATATCTCGAGATTCATTTCACACATGAATGCCACATGTGAACCTATATTCAAGCTTCTTTGGAAAGATCAGTCTTGTGATTGGACCGAAGACTGCCAAAAAGCTTTTGACAGTATCAAGGAATATCTGCATGAGCCTCCGATTTTGTCTGCACCTGTTGAAGGAAGACCATTGATCATGTATTTGACTATGCTTGAAGATAGTATGGGTTGTGTTCTAGGTCAGCAAGATGAGACTGGATAGAAAGAATTTTCAATTTACTACCTCAGTAAGAAGTTCACCGACTGTGAGACTCGATATTCTATGCTAGAGAAGACTTGTTACGCATTGGCTTGGGCTGCTAAGCGTCTGCGTCAATATATGTTGAATCATACCACTTGGTTGATATCCAAAATGGATCCAATCAAGTATATATTTGAGAAGCCTGTTTTAACTGGGAGAATTTCCCGTTGGCAGATGTTGTTATCAGAGTATGATATTGAATACCGATCTCAAAAAGCGATCAAAGGTAGTGTCTTGGCTGACCATTTGGCTCACCAACCGATTGAAGATTACCAGTCAGTGCAGTATGATTTTCCTGATGAAGCGATCTTGTACTTGAAAATGAAAGATTATGATGAGCCATTGCTTGAAGAAGGGCCAGAATCTGGTTCCCGTTGGGGCATGGTATTCGATGGCACACAGTTTCGGTTTACAACTAGATTGACTTTCAAGTGTACAAATAACATGGAAGAGTATGGAGCTTGCACTATGGGACTCGAAGAGGCCATTGATCTCAGAATCAAGCATTTAGATGTCTTCGGAGATTTCGCTTTGGTTGTAAATTAAATCAAAGGTGAATGGGAGACGAATCAACCCGGTTTAATACCATATAGAGATTATGCGAGAAGGATTTCAACTTTCTTTACCAAGGTTGAATTTCATCATATCCCTCGAGATGAAAACCGGATGGCAGATGCTCTTGCAACGTTGGCATCAATGATGGTAGTGAAGTATTGAAATGAGGTTCCCAATTTGACCATGATGCGTCTTGATAGACCAACTCATGTATTTGCTGTTGAAGAGGTCAAAGATGAGAAGCTGTGGTATTACGACATCAAGTGTTTCCTTCAAAGTCAGATTTACCCGTCTGGGGCATCTTTGAAAGATAAGAAGACTTTGAGAAGATTAATCGGCAACTTCTACCTAAATAGTGATGTGTTGTATAAGAGAAACTTCAACATTGTTCTGCTCAGATGCATGGATAGACACGAAGCAGACTTGTTGATTATGAAGTGCATGAAGGTTCCTTTGGTACTCATTCCAATGGACATGCAATGGGGGAAGAAGATGTTGCGAGCAGGTTCCTATTGGCTGACAATGGAATCTGACTGTTGCAAGTTTGTGAAGAAATGCCACAAGTGTCAAATATATGAGGATAAGATTCATGTTCCTCCAACACTATTGAACGTCATTTCCTCCCCATGGCCCTTCTCCATGTGGGGAATCGATATGATTGGGATGATTGAGCCCAAAGATTCGAATGGACATCGTTTCATTCTGGTGGCAATTGACTACTTCACAAAATAGGTTGAAGCGGCATCGTATGCGAATGTAACCAAGCAAGTTGTTGTAAGGTTTATCAAGAATCAGATTATATGCCATTATGGTGTGCCAAGTAAGATCATTACTGATAATGGATCAAACTTGAACAATAATATGATGGAAGCTCTTTGCAAAGATTTCAAGATTGCACATCATAATTCTTCTCCCTACATACCCAAGATGAATGGAACTGTTGAAGCTGCGAATAAGAACATCAAGAAGATTATTCAGAGGATGGTTGTGACATATAAAGATTGGCATGCGATGCTCCCATTTGCTTTGCATGGGTACCGTACATCCATCCGCACTTCAATAGGGGCAACCCCTTTCTCTCTTGTTTATGATATGGAAGCAGTGCTCCCCGTAGAGGTTGAGATTCCATCATTGTGTGTGCTCATGGAAGCCATGTTGACTGAGGCTGAATGGTGCCATACCAGGTATGATCAGCTGAATTTGATTGAAGAGAAGAGATTAACTGCCATGTGTCATGGTCAGTTATATCAGCAAAGGATGAAGAAAGATTTTGATAAGAAGGTCAAACCTCGGGTATTCAGGGAAGGTGACCTTATGCTCAAGAAGATTCTATCTTTCAAACCAGATTCTAGGGGAAAATGGACTCCTAACTATGAAGGCCCATATGTTGTTAAGAGAGCCTTTTCAGGCGGTGCTTTGATTCTTACAACTATGGATGGTGAAGAGTTCACTCGTCCTGTGAACCCAGATGCATTCAAGAAATACTTCACCTAAAAAGAAAAGAACAACTCGCTAAGTTGAAAACCCGAAAGGGCGGCTTAGGCAAAAAAGGAGCGTCTCGGTTGATTGAAAACCTGAAAGGGTGATCCAGGAAAAAGTTAGAGACATAAAACAGAAAAATTTATCCCGATAAATTGAGTACCCCACCTCGGGGCAATTTATGCAAAAATTAGGGATTGTGGCAAGTAACTACATCTTGCTGATCTTCGGTTTTGAAGACTTACCTTGAGCACATTGTTAGATTTTGGTTCACTATCTCCAGCAGTCGCCAAAAGCACAATGGATATCAAGAGTTGGTAGAAGGATTAGTGATCATTGTATTCAATGTAACCCTTTTCCATGTAAATTACCATTTTCAACTTTGTAAAGATCTATGGAGTCTTGTCATTTACAGACTACCATTCTATTAAATAAAGTTGAGCCTTTATCCAAATATTTCTACTCTTATTTATATCAGCCAATAGTTTTAAATTTTATTATGATCATTTTTGAAATTAAATTTTTTAATCAAAAATGATCTTCTTAAACATATAAAAGCAATATTTTTTCAGAGGCAGTTTTAAAGCAATATCAACAGCATTTCGAAAAAGACAACAAGTCTTAAGTGTGGAGCTCTATGGGTTCCCCAAGCAGAGAACCCTTCGGGCATCCTTAGTCGAGTTTGTTGATCCAGTTCCCCTGCGGAGTGTTTAATCCCCAACGGGGCTTATGTACTTTTCCCAACTGAGTTGGTTGATTCAGTCCCCGATAGAGTTTGTGTGTTTCTCAGCAGGGTTGATTTTTTGTTTTGATCTTCAGTAGAGTAAGATCGATTTCCCTAGTGGATCGCGTTGGTTTCTCCGCCAATAGCCATCCGACTCGCTCCCAGTCAGAGTTTTCTCCTGGTTTCTGAGCAGCTACTTGTGTTTATCCTCTGTATGGTTGTCTCCCATTTGATATGGTGTTGAACTAAAATTCCCTGCAGATTCGATAATATTTCCTTTCCTCAATAGATCTCCTTCCCCAGATAATGTTGAGCCTTTGGGGTGAGGATCTCCCTATTCTCCGGCAGTTGTATCCCTTGTTGTAGATTGACCGAGGATTGTACCGATGATTCAAATTTTTGCGACACCTTTATATCCTTTGCCATCGTTTTGTCAGCATAATCATCATACATATGCATATACATATACATATACATATACATATACATATACATATACATATACATATACACTAATATAATTTCATGATTACATATTTTTGCATAATCATATTTGTTGATTCATTATCTAAGATTCTTATTCTTTGCTATGACGGTACTTCATCCCCATATAAGTTCGGTGTCTGTCCTCTCAATTGTAGAAGTGTCGACCCATTAAGCAGAAATATTGTAACCTTTCCCCTTTCCCCACTGAGTTATTTCTTCGTGGATGATCATTGTTCTAGTTTCCTCCCCAGTTGATTACCTGGATGAAATTACTCCTCTTGAGCTATATCCTCATTGGATTGAGTCTTGATTTACCTTTTCTTTCTAGATCTTACTTAGATAGATGCTTTTGGTCCCCTGAGAGTCTATTACCCAGTAACTGGTGATGTCCTTCTCATGTTTTTCACTTTTTTCCCAATACCCGGCAAGAGCAACTTTTTTCCCCAGCGGATTCGTTTTCACGTTTCCCTAGGAAGTATATCCTTGATATGCTCATCCTAACCGATGACAAATATTTTTCTTCCCTTTCCTTGGGTATATCCTTGATATGTTCATCCTAACTGATGACGGATATTCTCATCCTTTGTATTCTAGCTAGTAAAAAGGTAGTTGTAATCCCTATTTTGTTCCCCAGAGGGTTAATCCTTGATATGTTCATCCTAATCGATGACAGATTTCCTCCTCTTTGCGGTCTTCTACCCAGTAACCAGTAGTTGTAAATCCTGCTCTTCCCCTCAACAGAGTCTATCCTTGATATATTCATCCTAACCGGTGACAGATTTTCTCTTTGATGGTCTTCTATCCCGCATTTGATAGATGTAATTCCTAGTTTTTCTTCAGTTGGTTTATCCTTGATATGTTCATCTTAACCGATGACGGGTATCCTCCTTAACAATTCCTAGGCCAGATTATCCTTGATATGTTCATCTTAACCGATGACTAATTTTCTTTCCTTTGAGTCTATCCTTGATATGTTCACCTTAACCAGTGACAGATATTCTCATCTTCGGTCTTCTTCCCAATAACTGGTAGTTATGAATCCTATTTCTGCAGTTTTCCCCAGCAAGGCTATTCTTACCCAGTAGTCGGTAATGAATATTCCCTCCTGGTGGTTCCCAGTGAGTCATCCTTGATGTGTTCATCCTAACCGATGACGGGTGTCCTCTCTGTCAAACTTTTATTATCTCCTTACCCAGTATCAGGTAATGGATAATGAATTTCTGCTCCTCCTGTGTTGAAGTTTATTTCTTCCCCTAGTTGAGTTGAGTGCACATTTCCTTAGTGAAATCACTTTTCCCTGCATTGATTCAAGAATTTCAGTTTTATCCTGATCTACTTGTAATCCCCTGCAGATGTTTTGTTTCCCCGACTGAGTCCTGCCATTTTACGGAATTCCTCTAGTCCGTCCATCAGTTTTAAGTTGTAGCCTGGCCTACGTGTAACCTTTTATCCCCCCAGAGTCTCTGTCTCCCCAGTGAGTCTCCTTACAGAATGCATTATACTCATGCGGATCTTCGGTCTCTCTGATTTCTTTTCCTTTGTGGTAACATTTCCCCATAGAGAATTTGCCTTTGCACTCATTCATATGCATCATGAGGTCTCTTAGGGACCAAAATTTGTCTCTATGTTGTTATTTAAGCCCATTCTACTGAGTCGACACGAAGATTTTAACCTTCACCTCCTCAGTTAGAATGTCCTTAAATAGGGGCAGCTGTAAGACCCTAATTTTGACCCTAAAATCCCTAATGCTATCTCATCATATGCATTAGCATTGGGACTAAACCTTGGCATCCTCCTTACCCCTCTTTCATTGGGTTTATTTTGGGAGAGATCACCAAGCACCATGTGATTGTATCATACTTGTATATTGTCATTTTACTAACCAAAATACCAAAAATATGTCTTTGTATTTGCCTAACTCTTTTGTAGGTAGGGCATGATCATCAAAATTCATCAAGTTCACACCTAGGGTTTGAGACCCTCATGGCTAAAAGCACAACCATGGATTGATCCACAAATGGTTATAAGCATCATATATGAGTCCCAATGATCTCTACATGTCATATTGATCTAGTATTTTTCAAGAATTTGGAAGTGATTTTCCTTGGAAACCCTAGTTTGACTGGGTATCTTGAGTAACTTCTTCAACAAGCTATCTCACCAATTGATCAAATTTATCAAGGTATACTTCAAAATTCATCATCTTATGCATATATGATCTACCATGAGCCTATAAAGTCAAGAGAATTGAAGGGTAGCAAGTTGGTTGATGGTGGTTGGCCAGATGAATCCATCTGATCAAAACTGGGTCTCCCTAGACCCTATCTACTACAAATTGCACCATATGAAAATGCTTCCAAGGATTATAAGTCATTTTGATACCTAGATCTAGTTTTGCTTGGAAAATCATTTTCTATGTTGAAACATTATAAGTCATTTTGTCTAAACCCTAATTTGAAAGTCAACTTCCCAAGGAAATAACTTGCTCAATTTATATGATATGAAAGATTTCCAAGTTTCACACTCAAATTCAAGATTTCTACTTCAACTTTTATGTTTGGAGTGAGAGCTAATTCAACTTTTATGAGCAAGTGATATGAGGATACATTATAGGTCACTTTTGCCCTATACCATTGAACAAGTGATTTTTCCAAACTTCAAAAATGCATAACTCGATCATTAGAAATCCAAATGACATGAAATTTGTGACCATTTTGAAGGTATTTAAAATAGATACAACTTTTATGAATACACCTTTCTCATTTGAAGCTCGCATAAAAAGTTAAGCAAGGTGGAATATTGAGATATATGGCTTGACACTTAGAAAAAATTTCAACATGTTGAAATTTCGAAACTTCCACCTCAAATTTCATCATGATCCAAGTTCCAAATGAAAAAGTGTCCAACATAAAAGTTGTTCCCCTTGATCTAAGCTTTCCAAAGAATTCAAGTTCATGCATTTTGGATAAGGATTTCTAGATTTGCGCATGGCTTTAATAGGTCTGCATGATTGGAAGAAATCAAATACCAAAAAATCATATTTCACATTGCCTTGACATCCAAGCCTCATTTGAACTTCAGAATAATTGTACATGGATCAAATTGGATTACTTCATGGGCATGTACACGCCCATGCAAGCTTGTGCATCACATTGCAAAATTTAGCAATTTTTCAAGTGTGCAAATATCAGTCCTCATTGCTATAAATACAGGCCCTTGGAGCTTAATTCAAACACACCTTGCGCGCCAACTTTGCCCCCCTATTGAAACCCTCACAATTCAAAGGAAAACCTAGGAATTTTCAACTTGAAAATTGAGTTTGAATCTCACTGTTTGGAGATTCAGAAACTCCAGGATCCAAAGCTTTGTACCATTGCCAAACCTCTCCTGCAAGTTTCTCAAGTGTGATCAGATCAAGGTTGAAGCAAGCAAGATCCGTTTCTGCACAACATTGACGGTAAATTTCAGAAAACTTCTTCTCTTCGATTCTCAATCAATTCTCATCAATTCTCTTGAATCTTTGGTTGTCTGAAGTCCTACCAATGTAGGCAAGAAGATTGAGTTGATTTGAAATTAAGTCGAAGCAACTCAGTTGTCTCACCTCAAAATTCAACTCCTCATATCTTTTTATATATTTGGAGTTAGTTGAAATTGAGGTCAGATTCGTGCTCTACGCCATTTTTTCTTTCAGATCATTTCCTCCTTTTTTATTTTGGTGATGGTTGAGGGTGGACCAGTCCGGTGAGGTCCATCGGAGAAGAAGACCGAAGCTCTGGCTCCGGCGATGTGTTGGCACGTCTCCCAGCCACATGATCCATTCAAATTGTTTTAATCTTAGGGGTTGGTTTTGATTACCACGTGTGTGGCGCGCTGACCGAGTTCCATCATGGAACGCGCGTTTGTGTCCACTTGATCTGCCACCTCAATTAATGAGGGAGATCAAGTGGCTCACGTTTTTTTGATTTTTTCATTTTTGTTTTAGTTCATTTGATTTTTATTAATTAATATTAATTTTAATATTGATCAAAAAAATATGAGAGTTTCACCAAAAATTTCCAAATAATTTCCTCTTTCATATTCTGAATTAAAATGATTTTTTGGACCATTATTAATAATTTACATGATTTAATTGATTTTGTGATAATTTTTAATTGTTTAAAAATACTTTTAAGTCTTTAAAAATTCTGATTTTTTTTCTCCAATGTCCTTTGACCTTGTTTGACCTATGATAAATCTCATGGCCATTTCTTTGGTTTTTGATGAGGTTTTAGGAATTTGACAAGCCATATTTAATTTAAATGCATTATTTTAGTATTTTTAAATTGAATAAATGCCAAATAATTGTGTTGACCTCTTGTGATGGTTTGTGTAAGTTTGACTTGTGTTGTTGGGCCTTGGTCAAGGTTTATTTGACTTTTCTAGGTTAATATCATTCGATTTAGGGGATTGATGGAATGTATATTCCATCTCCCAAAATGAATGAATGATATTAATTTGGTAAAAGTCCTCCTTTGACCAATTTGAGTTTTGATCCATTCCTCTCCCTCTTCATCTAATTCCCCTTCTTTATGCATTCATTTCATTTGGTCTATGATGTCTCTAAATCCTAAGGCTAGTTGATTGTAAAATTAACATAAGTATGGATGAGATTAGGCCACCTCTTTTGCATATTCTTTTTTGTGTGGTATGTTTCATGAGCATAGTCCATTATACTATGTCTCTAACATGCATTAACACCAAAATTCTATTGTCCGACCTCAAATAGTTGTGACTTCTACATAAGTCCAATTACGATTGCTTAACATAACGCTAAATTTTTGACACAAAAGGCATAACATTCTAGTTAGTGAGATTGTAAGTCTCCCCTCTTTCATGGTATTGTGTGGAAACTTGGCATTGTTTCCTTCCTTTGGAAGATGTCTTGGCTCAAGGATCCAGGCTTGTGATAAGTGGGTTGAGTGTTCTCCAAAGAATGTCTTAAAACAAATGCAAAAGAAAAACAATACTAACTTCTAACTTATTAATAACTAACATTTAATTTCATGTCCTTTATTTTAATGCACTTTAATTTTTAATCTCTATTCATTTGCCATTATTCATACCATTCTAATTGTTTATATTAATGCCTTTTCACTTTGTCTACCTGGACCATATTGTGTGATATATCTTATTTGTGTGTATTTTGTTTGTTTGTGTGGTCTTTGACCATTAATATACATAATAAGAAACAAAAAACCCTAAAAAACTATTGTGTGGACTGTTGGTTTGATCTTGGACAATTGGACTTAGAATTTAGGCAATATTCCTATCCACAAAGGACTTGGCCAAAGCCAACTATCATGTAACCAAGTGCTTGCAATTTGAAACTTCATCTGATACATCTTAAAAGATCCCTTTGAGTTCATCTGCAACATGATCATTGTGAAGCTATTATTTTGAACCTGTGACTTGTGGAATTCATCTGTTACATGAGCAAATTTGAAGGAGATCATGGAGTGGCTAAAGCTTGGGTGGGGCTATATTTATTTGATGCCTTGCTCTTCAAGTTAATATTGTATGCATTATTTGTTGTTGGATTTTAATATCCAAGGGAATTTTGGGTTTCTATATGGCATTCTTGCCTATTGGATTGCTACCCATCGGTCAGATCTTTTCAACTCTTAACTTTTAATTTTGTGCATAGGATTAGTCTCTTCATCTCCTCCCCACTTATTTAATTTCAAAATCTCTCCATCCTTTTAAAAATTCTTCTTTGCTTGAACTAGTTTTGTTCTAAACTTTGACCACTTTGCAAACTAGAAACTTTGGCCTTATGCCATTGCATTTTCAAACTTCTTTTCTTAATCAAACTTGTAATAAACTTAACCATACTTGACTTAAAATTTTCAAAAGCCAAAAAGAACTAACCCATTCAAACCATTTTTAGGCCTTTGTGCCTTTCAAACTTAATTTTTGTTAAAAATAATGCATCCACTTTGAAAGTTGTACCACGAACTACGAGGTTTTGATCCCTCATTTTTATGTTGGTACGTAGGCACAAGTCCGAAGGTCTTGTCAAACACAAAAATATAATTAATGAATTCTTTTCTCACCCCCCCGTTCTATTTGTTTGTAAACATCATTTTGTACAAAAATACATATGCACACAAAAAAGGGCTCCCGTGTACCTAGGACACTTTGGGTGCTAACACCTTCCCTCTGTGTAACCAACCCTCTTACCTGTAATCTCTAGCATTTTATTGGTTTTGATTTGAAAACTTCTTACTTTTGGGTTTTGTTCGTACTTTTTCCCTTTTCCCTTGGAAACAATAAAAGTGCGGTGATGACTCTTGTTATTTGATGTCTAGCTTATCCATAACTTGATGATCATGAATTTACCGCTACACAACCCCAAAAGATGAGTATCCAATGGTTGTGGCAGAAATGCTAGTAGATTCTGCCATGTGACACGAGTATATTAGTATGCTCGACGGATATTCTGGATATAATCAGATTTTCATTGGTGACGAAGATGTCCCAAAAATGGAATTTCGATGCCTCAGAGCCTTAGGCACCTATGAATGGGTAGTAATGTCTTTTGGCCTAAAAAATGTCAGGGAAACTTATCAGCGGGTAATGAATTCCATCTTTCATGATTTCATCGAAACATTTATGCAAATCTACATAAATGATATTATAGTTAAGTCTGTTTCAGCAAAGAATCATATAGACCATCTTCGACAGAATGAGGAAATATGGTCTAAAAATGAATCCTCTAAAGTGTGCTTTCTGTGTGTAGGCAAGGGATTTCTTAGGCTTCGTGGTCCACAAGAAAGGGATCAAAATTAATCAGAACAAGACCAAGGCCATTATGGAGGCGAAAGCGCCATCAACAAAGAAGGTATTACAGTCATTGCCAGGCAAGATCAACTTCTTAAGAAGGTTTATATCGGACTTAAGTGGCAAGACTCAAGATTTCTCACCTCTACTTCGACTCATGCAGGAAAGCTTTGAATGAGGGCAAGTGAAATAAGAAACTTTCGACAAGATCAAAGACACCTTGTGCATCCTCCGATTCTGTCACCTCCTTGTAGGAATAGAAGTATGAGATTGTACATAGCTGTATCTGATGTAACTTTAGGGAGCATGTTGGCTCAGGAGGATGATAATGGCGTCGAAAGAGCCATTTATTACCTCAGTAGAGTTCTAAATGATGCAGAAACCAGATATAGTATAGTAAAAAAATTATGTATATGTCTATATTTCTCTTGTACAAAGCTAAAGCATTATATAAATCCAGTTGATGTGTACATTTCATCTCATTTTGACGTTATTAAGCATATGCTATCTAAACCTATCTTACATAGTCGAATTGGTAAATGGGCTTTGGCTTTGACAAAGTATTCTTTAACTTATATGCCTTTAAAGGCTGTTAAGGGACAAGTGGTAGCAGACTTTATAGTCGACCATTCCATAGTATAAAACTCCTTAAACTATCTGGAGTTTGAGCCTTGGAAGTTGTACTTCGATGTTTCTACTCATAAAGATGGAACGGGTGTGGGGATACTAATTATTTCTCCTAGAAAAATTCCAACAAAATTCAAGTATAAGGTCGAAGGCCTTTGTTCGAACAATGAGGATGAATATGAGGCTCTGATAGCCGACCTTGAGATCTTGTTGGAATTATGGGCAACTCGTGTCGAAATAATGGAAGACTCAGAATTAGTAATAAAACAAATCACAAAGGAGTACAAATGTGTTAAAGAAAATATGATCATGTACTTTGTGATTGCTAGTAGACTCTTACGTAATTTTGAGGTGGTAAACATTCGACATATACCTCGACTTTAGAATCAAGAGGCCAATGACTTAGCTCAGATTGCCTCTGGATATAAAATTTCGAAAGAGAAATTACAAGATGTGATCGAGGTCAGAGAAAAAGTAGTTTCAACTATACTCTCCCCTATCAGATTTGAAGAAAACAAAGCTAGGATATGCTGACGAAGAGAATTTCGAGATTCTTGCAATGGAATGTTTGGCAGACGAAGATTGGAGAAAGCCAGTAATTGAATATTTAGAAAATCCAATAGCATATGCTAAACGAAAATCCAGGTATTGAGCTTTAAGCTATGTTCTTATGGGAAACGAATTGTTCAAAAAGACACCTCAAGGAGTCTTACTCAAATGACTTAGCGAATCCGAGGCATACATAGCCGTCTCTAGTGTCCATAGTGGGGCATGTGGGGCACATCAAGTGGGTCATAAGATGAAATGGCTATTATTTCGACAAGGAATGTATTGGCCTACCATGCTTAAGGATTGTATGGAATTCACTAAAGGGTGTCAAGAGTGCCAAGTGCATGCAGGTATACAACATGTCCCTGCAAGCGAACTTCACTCTATTGTGAAACCTTAGCCTTTTAGAGGTTGGGCGTTGGACCTAGTTGGAGAAATTCGACCAGCATCATCTAAAAGTCAAAGATACATTCTAGTGAGTATAGATTATTTCACAAAGTGGATTGAAGTTATACCGTTGACGAATGTCGACCAAGAGCCATGATCGAATTTATTCAGAAGCATATTATCTATAGGTTTGGAATACCATAAACTATTACAACGGATCAAGGATTAGTTTTTAATGGTCGAAAAGTCTAGGAGTTTGCTAAAGAAATGGGGTTAAAATTACTAACTTCCACACCCTATTACACTCAGGCTAATGGTCAGGTCGAAGTAGGAAATAAGGTGGTAATTGGGATAATTAAAAACCATGTGGGGAAAAAACCAAGAAATTGGCATAAGAAACTAGACCAAATTTTATGGGCATGTCGAACCTCCCCTAAAGAGGCTATAAATACTACGCCTTTCCGGTTAACATATGGTCATGACACTGTTTTGCCAATCGAAATCTACTTGCAATCAACAAGAATTCAGAGGCACCATGAAATTCCATCTGAGTCTTATTGGAACATGATGTTGGATGAATTAGTCTATTTAGATGAAGAAAGATTAAGTGCCTTAGAATTATTAAAAAGGCATAAAAAGAGAGTAGAAAAGTCTTATAACAAAAGGGTCAAAGTTAAATTATTTTTGACTGGATATTTAGTGTGGAAAGTGATTTTACCCATGGATCGGAAAGATAGAGCATTTGGAAAATGGTCCCCTAAATGGGAAGGCCCTTTTCCAGTCACTCAAGTTTTTTCAAACGACACATATGAAATTGAAGAGTTAGTTGAAGATCAAAGATTCTTGGAAATAAATGGGAAGTATTTGAAGAAATATAAGCCTGCACTTTAAAGGGTAAAAATAGCGAAAGAATAATTTATGTAAAAAAAAGTCACAGCCATAATGGTAAAATTGATGTCAACTAGATTGCCAAAATAGCCAAGTCATTACATAAAGAGCCACGAAGGGCTTTAAAAATCACCACAAGAGAATTAAACTAAGACAAACACTTCGAGTAAAGTCGACTCATCTAAAAGGGGAGAGATTCTTTCATTTTTTGGTACTTCGACTTTTGAAGATGTAAGCGACGTTCCCTACCAGATTTGTAAGCAGTAAGAGTGTCAATCTCCTCCCCCCAGTTTTTGGGCCTTTCCACATGTTGCGGGCCGATTTGCACTTCTTTCGCCAACACATCTTCGTCCAAGTTTAGGAGTCCCTCTTTGCGCTCCTTAGCCATGACAATCTTGGTTTACAACTCTTTGATTCGTTGCTCCCAAGATCTTATATTCTTGTCACATGCTTCAATTTCCTTATTATTCTTCTCATAAGTTTTTTCCAACTCAGCGCTTTTGGCAATGGATTCAGAGGCTGCTTCCCATTCTACAGTCTGAGTCTCTGATTTGCTCTGAATTTTGTTAGAAGCTTACCTTATTCGACCAAGGTCAGCAACAACACAATCGACCAGAAACCCTAAATCCTTTACCAAATCTGCAATTTTTGAGGTGACATGCACAACATCGATTTGTTTTAAGAGATCTTTGATCCTAAAGGGAGCAGAGGTGTCATTCTCTAAAATTTGGATTAAGTCAATGTCGAAGGCTTTCTCCTTAAGTTTATGGAGCATTTTGCTACTAGATTAGCTTATGGTTGGACCTCATGACATTGTCGAATTGCTGGGACTTTTCTCTGACGAGTTCGTCTTCAAGAATTTCCCCAGGTCTTGCATTTCTGCATCTTTTTCCACTAGGGCATCTTCATTTTACTCATCCTCGGGTTCATAGCCACTAGCGTGGAAGTGTTGGGTGATGATGTTTGGTGGGGAGTTTTCCTGTCTTTCTGCAGTGGGATTGTTCACTTCGCCCATAGACCCTTTGTCGGAATTAGGAGGAGTTGTGGGATGATAAGTGGGAGCACCACTGCTTTCAGGCTGAATTGCAATGATGATCGGTATGACAGATAAATGTTGGAGATTTCCTACGGTAGCCTGAAAATAAGGCGAAGATTGGGTAAGTCGAAGGCGAAAGGAGAATGTAGTTAATTATTCAAAAGTAAGGGTGATATGTTTCACCTTAGGATCTTCAGCCCCAGGGATAAAGTTATCACTCTCCATTTGTTATGGCCTCTTCTTCGACTTAGGTTAAGATTCAACCCCAAGTGTTTTTCGGGCAGGAGATCTCTTCGACACACTGGGTTTTGTTTTCGGATGGACAGGGGCACATTGAAGCTTTAGTTGTTTTTTACTCTTGTGTTTGGTGGGTTTAGAGGCATCCGGAGACAAGTTTTCGTCATCAGATTCATCGGCTTTGAGCTTAATTTCTTTTTGCTTTCTTTTCTTGGGGGTTAACAGTGGCTTTCGGATGGCCTAAAGGAAAAAGGAGTTTAAATATTTAGCAAAAATAAAGTGATGCCTAAATCGAAGGTGTCAATATATGGAATGCACATACCTTTGTTGTTGTTGCTTTGCTGGTATCTTCCTCTCTTGCTTCAGTGGATCTTTTTGTTGTAGGGGCAGTTTTCTTGGGTGGAACTCTTACAGCTGAAAAAAGAATCAAATTATTGAAAAATAAAGAAGTAAGGACCAAAAGAAGGAGTGAGTCTAAAAACCTCCCATTCCACACCTTCATAGATTTCAAATTCTATATGAACGTCTTCTATGCCAATATGAAGGTGCCCTTTGAAACAGACCAAGTTGTGATTAGTCGAAACCACCCATTTAACTTTTTTCTGAGATTCTTGTTGAAGAATTTTTATAAAGTCCCCACAGACGAACCAATATGGAAATGGAGGGCGAAAAGCCATACCAAAATCAGCACTTGGCAGTCGAGGAAATTTAGGAGGATACAAATTAAAATTGGTTCGATATCGTTGCTCAGGTTTAACGTACGAAGGTAATTTTAAAAATTCCATTCTTTTCGTAAATTTCTCCTTTAGAGTGACTGCTGCTTCGCGGATGGTTCGACAAAGATCATCAGGTCTATAAGCAGTTTTAAAGTACTTTTGGAATGCTTGGATTTCTTTGTTGTGAGTCGAAATACCTTTTTTAACCTTATCCTGCACAAAAGTAAAAGCTTTGGTAAGATGAAGATGAAATGCATGAACATTAAAAAATTATGTTTCATAGTAATCACGCCACCACAAGTCGAATTCGTGAGTGCAGAGAAAATAAGGTTTGAAGGCAACTGATTCCCAAATAGCAACTGATTCAGCTTCTTTATCTTTCGATGGAGTGGAAAATTTGCTTGTAAACCACTCCGGACCACAGGTTCTAAAGGCAAAGGGAGCCATGGTTGGGGTGAAGTTGTAGCGCTTAGAAAACATCATCACGTAATTAGTGAAGCTTTGTTGAAGGTTTCTACCTTCATCGATTGGAGTTAACATTGCTAAGCACGTTCCTTCGACTCTCATATTTTCCACTTCTGCAACATCCACATCAATGGGGTTGTGGGTTGGGAGACATGCTTCAAAACTAGCATTCAACCATAACTGCAGTAACCAGAAGGGGCCAGAGAGTATCAAATTTCCCTTTGTTCGAATGTTCTAAAATCATTTCACTGAGGCATACATTGCGCCCAATGTGAAGTTGATTTTCCAATGTGGGAAATTTCTTGGCTACTTGGAGAGACTTCGAACAGAAAATGCAACGAGACAACCACAAAGCAAGAAAGCCAATATGCTCAGTGTCAGAGAATTCATCAATATCTTTGTTATGGTAATAAGCAATATGCGTGGTGAAGGCGGCCCTAGAAGTGTCGAAGCCAATGGTGTCTTTGAATAAGAAATATGGATAATAGGTTTCACCCATAGGATTAAGCCATGTGATGGCAGCGATGTCGAATAGTGTAGGCGTTATCATACCACAGGGAAGGTGAAAAGTGTGATGAGTACTATCCCAAAAGTACAAAGAAGAAACTATCATAGTCTGGCAATAACCAGGTCCTACTTTCGACATTTGTATTAAGTCGAAAATGCCCATTTTTTCCAGACTTGGGATTTATTTTTCTCTATTTTTTCCAACCAACCTAAATAATCAGGGGGATCTCGAAATAAGGGACATGATCAAAATACCCTGAAACCACTGTTCATATAAGTTAAGTCGATGGGTTCCTGTAAGACCCCAATTTAACCCTAATATCCCTCATGCAATTTCATCATAAGCACTAGCATTGGGATCATACCTTGTCATCCTCCTTACCCTTCTCTCACTGGGTTTGTTTTGGGAGGGATCACCAAGCACCATGTGATTGTATCATACTTGTATATTGTCATTTTACTAACCCAAAATACCAAAAATATGTCTTTACATTTGCCTAACTCTTTTGTAGGTAGGGCATGATCACATTGATTTATCAGGTTCATATCTAGGGTTTGAGGCCCTCATGACAAAGAGCATAACCATGAATTTGATCCAAGAATGGTTATAAGCATCATATATGAGTTCCATTGATTCCTACATGTTATATTGATCAAGTTTTCTTCAAGAGTTTAGAGGTGATTTGCCTTGGAAACCCTAGTTTGATTGGGTATCTTGGGTAACTACTCCAACAAGCCATCTCACCAATTGATCAAATTTCTCAAGGGGGACTTCAAAATTCATCATCTTATGCATATATGATCTACCATGAGCCAAGAAAGTCAAGAGAATTAAAGGTTAGCAAGTTGGTTGATGGTGGTTGGCCAGATGAATTCATCTGATCAAAACTGGGTCTCCCTAGACCCTATCTCCTACACTTTTCACCATATGAAAAGGATTCCAAGATAAAAGTTACTCTAAATGACATTACAAATGAATTTCATGTCGAGACCTAGAGCTATTTTTTCTTGGAAAATCATTTTCTATGTTGAAACATTATAGGTCATTTTGTCTAAACCCTAATTTGAAAGTCAACTTCCCAAGGCCATAACTTGCTCAATTTTTATGAGATGAAATATTTCCAAGTTGTAAAATCAAATTCAAGATGTCTACTTCAAATTTTATGTTTGGAGTGAGAGCTAATTCAACTTTTATGAGCATGTGATATGAGGATACATTATAGGTCATTTTTGACTTATACCATTGAACAAGTGATTTTCCTCAACTTCAAAAATGCACAACTCTATCATTCTAAATCAAAATGACATGAAATTGGTGACCATTTTGAAGGTATTTGAAATAGATACAACTTTGATAAAGACACGTTTCTCATTTGAAGCTCCCATAAAAAGTTAAGCAAGGTGGAATATTGAGATATATGGCTTGACACTTAGAAATTTTTTCAACATGTTGAAATTTCCAAACTTCAACCTTCAAATTCACCATGATCCAAGCTCCAAATGAAAAAGTGTTCAACATCAAACTTGTTTCCCTTGATCCAAGCTTTCCAAAGAACCCAAGTTCATGCATTTTGGATGAAGTTTGCTAGGGTTGCACATGGCATTAACAGAGCTGCACCATTGGAGGAAATCAAATGTCCAAAACTCCATTTCACATTGCCTTGCCAATCAAGCATCATTTGAACTTCAGTGCAATTGCAATTGGATCAAAATGGATTGCTTCATGGGCTTATACACACCCATGCAAGCTTGTGCATCACATTGCCAAATTTAGCAAATTTTCAAGTGTGCAATTATCAATCCCAAATGCTATAAGTACATGGCCTCTGAGATTATTTCAAGCATACCTTGCACGCCAACTTTTCCCCCCAATTGAAACCCTCTCATTCTATAGGAAAACTTGATAATTTTCAATCTGAAAACTTGTAAGTTTAAGGAGTGCCTTAGAGGGGGGTGAATGAGGCACTTAAACGATTTTCTGGATTTTTAACAGTTTATGACTTTTACTTTCTTGAGATGCTTATGTGATGAAAAGAGGTAAAGTGCGGAAAGTAAAGAACACCATGATGTATAGTGGTTCCCCTCACAGATTGAGAGTACTCCACTCCTCTTTCAACACGAAAGAGAATTTCACTATAATGTTAGATTCCTAGACAAGACACCTTATTGCCTTGCTATCTAATTCTAACACACCAAGAACAATCCTCTTGGATTTACAATGTTTAAAGTCCAATCAAGACTCAATTTATCACAAAAGGACCTCTTGTATCCACACACCGGATACTAAGGATAACACCTTACAAACATATTCTTAACAATCCTAAAAATAAGTTGTAATCAAGAAATACAATTCTGAATATTTTGTAGAAGATGAAATAGTTGGAAATTTTAAGTATATCAATTTATCAATTGATCTTCTCCTTTGTAACACTTAAATCTCACAAAAATTATACAAGTGTTCTTTGTATGGAATGAAACTATGATGCTGAAAATGAAAGTTTATGCAAGGTTTCACTCTTAAGAAAATTTGGAAGAACACTTAAATTTGTTTGAAAGAATGTGTGTAATTGATTTGAAAATTTTCAAGGAGATGAGTTTGAAATCTGGAAAAATGATGTATATATATTGTCTAAACACCTCCTCAAATGAATGCAATTATCCAAAGGATGCCATGGTTCATGGTAAAGAAAAAAGAAAAGTTTCCATGAAGAGATGCATTTGATTTTTGCCTCTGGATCAGTGGTAATCGATTACCTTAATATGGGTAATTGTTTACTTGCATCCAACGTGCAAAAAAATATTTGAAATTTTTCCAGAGTAATCGGTTACCTCAAAAAGGATAATCGATTACTTGTTTCCAGCGTTAAAAAATATTTGAATTTTACACAGAGTAATCGGTTACCTCAAAAAGGATAATCGATTACTTTGCCCCAAATTTGAAAAATTGTTTAAAGAATGTAGTGTTATGATTTCTTTGATGCATAAAAATAATTTCAATGATTATGGTATGAATGAGACATGTTTTGAACACTTGTATAAATATCTAGAGGTCAAGTGTTATACCTTATCCATTTGAAATACGGATCTTCATGAATTTCATCGAGACTTGATCATATAGTTGAAAACTTCGTTCATGAGCTTGAATCTTGATCAATCCTTTTTGTTAATCAATCTTAGACTTGTAGCGAAGTTTGTCGTCATCAAAACATCTGAGAAGTCATGTCTTCACAAAATTGAGTTTGAATCTCAATTGTTTGGAGATTCAAGATCGTGTTTGAAGCAAGCAACCTCAAGTTCTGCACAACATTGAAGGTAATTTTCAGAAAACTTCATCTCTTCGATTCTCACTCAATTCTCATCAATTCTCTTGGATCTTTGGTTGTCTAAAGTCCTACCAATGTAGGCAAGAAGATTGAGTTGCTTAGAGGTCAAATCGAAGCAACTAAGTTGACACACCTCAAAATTCAACTCCTCATATGTTTCTATATATGCGGAGTTAGTTAAAATTGAGGTCAGATTCGTGCTCTACGCCATTTTTTCTTTCAGATCATGTCTTCCTTTTTTATTTTGGTGATGGTTGAGGGTGGACCAGTCCAGTGTGTAACACCCCAAATTAAATAAGAGGATTATTTAATTTAAGTTAATAATATATTTAATAATTTAATTAAATAAATTGAATTATTGGATTATTATTATTATTTTGGGGATAATAATTATTATCGGAAAATATATAAGTGGAATAAGAGAAAAGGTTTTCATTTTTTTGGAAAAGGTTTTTACGTGAAAACTGAGAAGCTGCAGAGAAGAGGAAAAGGGCAAAGAGCTGTAGAGCAAAGGTTGGAGAACGGAAAAGCTTGAAGCTCGAAGAGTTGCCGGATTGTTAAGGTAAGGGGGGTTTATCGTCGTTTAATGGGTATTATCGATTAACATGTAATGGGTAGTGATAAGCCGTCGATTGACCCTAATTGGGATTTAGAATGCTGAGAAATTATGTTGAATAAGTTGTATTAAAGCTGAAATTGAATTTGTGTTTGAGTGTATTGTGAATTTCTGAGCGTATAGCTTTTTACGGAAGTTGAATCGGAGGTCCGGAAGTCCTCCAACGGCGGAAAATGCGGAAACTCTACATTCTGCCTTGTGTTAGCGCAGGAACTGCTGTTTTGCCTGCGTTAACCGGTTAACCCAGGGCGTTAACCGGTTAACACTGTTATAAATTGTGAAAAATGTTGAGTTTTGCCTGCGTTAACCGGTTAACCTATAGCGTTAACCGGTTAACACTGTTGCGTTTTGCCTGGAAGTGTAATTTTCCTGCGTTAATCGGTTAACCTATAGCGTTAACCGGTTAACACTGTTGCAGTATGTAAAAATGGTTGATTTTTATGATGTAAGTGTAATTGGTGATTGGCCTATTGTATCCAATTGTGATAAATAAATTCGTGGAGTCTATGTTGCGAAATGTTGATGCAAATATGTTGATAAGTTGTTTTTGTGGAAAATATTAAGTTGTAGGCTGATGAGCCAAAGTTGAATATAAGTTGTTTTGTTGAAAATGCTGAGTTGTAGGCTGATGAGCCAAAGTTGATTTTTAAGTTGTTGTTGCTGAAAAAGCTGTTATGTTGTCGTTGTTATTATGTTGTTGAACTTTCAAGTCGTACATGCCATATACATTCATATGCATTAAGTCGGGGCTTTTGCTCACACCACGTTGGCCTGGATTGGCAAAATTATGGGGCTTTTGCTCACACCACGTTGGCCTGGATTGGCAAAATTATGGGGCTTTTGCTCACACCACGTTGGCCTGGATTGGCAAAAATTTTAAGTTGAAAGTTGAAGGCTTATGCCTTGATGCCCACTAAACTGGCAATGATTTTAAGTTGGGAGTTTTACTCCAAATGGTACCACATGCATGAAGAGTCGAGTCTCATTTGAGTTGCATTTACGTTGTGTTTGAATATGATGTTGAGTTGAATATGCTGCTACCGAATGCATGATATGATGTGGGTGATTAACGTGTAAAGTTACTTAACATAACATGATGATTTATAATATTTGTTATATCGATTGAGGAACTCACCCTTACAGTTATATTTTTCAGGTAACGAGCAGTGAGTTGAGTAGAAGCTAGTGCTTGAAGTCTAGAGTGGTTTTAGTGGGTCATGCTCTGATAGATGTAACATCGGGACGGGATGTTTTATTTGTTGAATAAATGTTAATTTTAAGATATTACAGATGTTGAATGTTTCTATCCGCTGCGAATTTTTAAAGAAGTGTTTATGTTGAATTAAATAATGAGCATGACTGATTTTTACGGTGAATTATGTGAAGTATTATGTGACACCCTTGGTGCATGATTACTCTGATATTGATTTATATGCTGTTGTTGTAATTAAATATTTGGGGTATTTAGAAGGGTGTTACATTAGTGGTATCAGAGCAGGTCGGTCTGTCCGGCCAGTTGTCGTGTCGTTACTGTCTAACAATTGTGTATTGTTACCCATCTAACTTTTAAGTTGTGTTGTGTTGTGTTGATAAGTTGAAATGGCTGGAAGGAATGACGCTGCAATGGCTGCCGCAATGCAAGCAATGGCACAAGCTGTGCAGAACTTGCCAAATGCTGGTGGAGATGCTGGATCACGTAGCTTGGCGACTTTTCAAAGAGAGAATCCGCCGGTGTTTAAAGGGAAGCATGATCCAGATGCAGCCTTGGGATGGTTGAAAGAGATTGAAAGAATCTTCCGTGTTATGGATTGCACTCCAGCTCAGAAGGTTCGGTATGGTACTCACATGCTAGCAGTCGAAGCTGATGACTGGTGGCTAGAGACTCACGAGAGGTTGACCGTGGCAGGTGAAGTCATTACTTGGGATGTATTCCGTAGGGAATTTCTGAGGAAGTATTATCCGGAAGATGTCCGTGGTAAGAAGGAAATTGAATTCCTTGAGCTGAAGCAAGGAAACATGTCTGTCACTGATTATGCTGCGAAATTTGTGGAGTTGTCCAAATTTTATCCTCATTACACTGGTGCTGGTGCTGAATTTTCAAAGTGCATCAAGTTTGAAAACGGATTGCGCTCTGAAATTAAGAAGGCTGTTGGGTATCAGAAAATACGCATTTTTACTGAATTGGTTGATAGCTGCAGGATATTCGAAGAAGACAATAATGCTCATTACAAGATTGTCAGTGATCGCAGAGGCAAGCAACATCAAAACCGTGGCAAGCCGTATGATGTTCCAGCTGGAAAAGGGAAGCAAAGAGCTGCTCCGGCTCAGAGGACTAGTGGGGGAGGTGCTCCTGCTGGTATAGTTTGCTTCAAATGTGGTCAGGCTGGTCATAAGAGTAATGTATGCACTGCTGAAGTAAAGAGGTGTTTTCGCTGTGGTAAGATTGGCCATGCAATAGCTGATTGCAAGCACAAGGAAGTGATTTGTTTTAATTGTGGTGAAGAAGGGCATATTGGAAGTCAGTGTCAGAAGCCAAAGAAATCTCAGACTGGGAAGGTGTTCGCATTGACCGGAACTCAAACCTCCAGTGAGGACAGACTTATCCGAGGTACGTGTTATATTAATGGCTTTCCTCTTGTAGCTATTATTGACACAGGTGCGACTCATTCCTTTATATCTTTGGATTGTGCTGTGAAACTTAAGTTAGAGATATCTGAGATGTTTGGTAGTATGGTAATTGATACTCCTGCGAAGGGTTCAGTGACTACTACTTCGGTTTGTTTAAATTGTCCTTTGAGTATTTTTGGTAGAGACTTTGGGATGGACCTAGTGTGTCTTCCACTAGTGCAGATTGATGTTATTCTGGGTATGAACTGGTTGGTGTTTAACCGAGTTTCTATCAATTGTTTTGATAAGACTGTGATATTTCCTGAGAGTGAGGAAGGAAAGAGTTTGTTTCTATCAGCGAGACAAGTGGATGAGGAAGTAGCTGATGGGGCAGAGTTGTTTATGCTGTTAGCGACTTTGGAGGCTAAAGATAAACTGATGATTTGCGATCTAGCTGTGGTGTGTGATTTTCCTGATGTGTTTCCGGAAGAAGTGAATGAATTGCCACCAGAACGTGAAGTGGAGTTCTCGATTGATTTGGTACCTGGTACTAGACCGATATCGATGGCTCCGTACCGTATGTCTGCTGTTGAGTTAACTGAATTGAAGAGTCAGTTGGAAGATCTATTGGATAAGAAATTTATTCGTCCGAGTGTGTCACCGTGGGGTGCACCAGTGCTATTGGTTAAGAAGAAAGAAGGTACTATGAGGTTGTGTGTGGACTACAGGCAACTGAATAAAGTGACGATCAAGAATCGGTATCCTTTGCCGAGGATTGATGATTTGATGGATCAGTTGGTTGGTGCAAGTGTGTTCAGTAAAATAGATTTGAGATCTGGGTATCATCAGATCCGTGTGAAAACTGAAGATATTCAGAAGACTGCTTTCAGAACGAGGTATGGACATTATGAGTATTCTGTAATGCCTTTTGGTGTGACTAATGCACCTGGAGTATTTATGGAGTATATGAATAGGATTTTCCATCGGTATCTAGACAAGTTTGTTGTGGTGTTTATTGATGATATTTTGGTGTATTCGAAATCTGAAGAAGAGCATGCTGAGCATTTGAAAGTGGTTTTAGAAGTTCTACGAGAAAAGAAGTTATTTGCTAAACTGTCTAAATGTGAATTTTGGTTAGAAGAGGTGAGTTTTCTTGGTCATGTGATTTCAAGAGGTGGCGTTGCTGTTGATCCTTCTAAGATAGAAGCGGTGTCTAAGTGGGAAGCTCCGAAGTCTGTTGCTGAGATTCGAAGTTTTCTTGGTTTGGCTGGTTATTATAGGAAGTTCATTGAGGGATTTTCTAAGTTGGCGTTACCGTTGACGATGTTGACTAGAAAGGGGCAAGCGTTTGTTTGGGACTCAAAATGTGAAGGAGGTTTCCAAGAGTTAAAGAGAAGGTTGACTACTGCTCCTATTCTGATATTACCGAGTTCGTCGGAATCATTTGAAGTTTATTGCGATGCTTCATTGTTGGGTTTGGGTGGCGTGTTGATGCAGAATAAGCAGGTTATAGCTTATGCTTCAAGACAGCTGAGGGTTCATGAGAGGAACTATCCGACGCACGATTTAGAGTTGGCAGCTGTGGTGTTTGTTCTGAAGTTATGGAGACATTACTTGTACGGGTCAAGATTTGAGGTTTTCAGTGACCACAAAAGTTTAAAGTATTTGTTTGATCAGAAAGAGCTGAATATGAGGCAGAGAAGATGGTTAGAGTTTCTGAAGGATTATGACTTTGGGTTGAATTACCATCCGGGTAAAGCAAACGTAGTGGCTGATGCATTGAGTCGGAAATCATTACATATGTCTATGTTAATGGTTAGGGAATTGGATTTAATTGAGCAGTTTAGAGACTTGAGTTTGGTGTGTGAGAGTACTCACAATAGTGTTAAATTGGGAATGTTGAAGTTAACAAGTGGTATTCTGGATGAGATCAGAGAGGGTCAGAAATCTGATATGCTTTTGGTTGATAAGTTGACTCTAGTGAATCAAGGTCAAGGTGGCGAATTCAGAATTGATGAGAATGGTGTTTTGAAATTTGGTAATCGGGTGTGTATTCCGGATGTTACCGAACTTAAGAAGAGTATTCTTGAAGAAGGACATCGTAGTGGGTTGAGTATTCATCCTGGAGCTACGAAGATGTATCATGATTTGAAAAAGTTATTTTGGTGGCCGGGAATGAAAAGGGAAATTGCGAGTTTTGTTTATTCTTGTTTGACTTGTCAGAAGTCAAAGATTGAGCATCAGAAGCCGTCTGGGCTAATGCAACCGTTGGCTATTCCAGAGTGGAAGTGGGATAGTATCAGTATGGATTTTGTTTCTGGTTTGCCGAGGACAAGTAAGAATTTTGAAGCTATTTGGGTGATTGTTGACAGATTGACGAAGTCGGCTCATTTCATTCCGATCAGAATGGATTATCCGTTAGAGAGATTAGCTGAGTTGTATATTGAAAAGATTGTAAGTTTGCATGGTATTCCGTCGAGTACTGTTTCGGACAGAGATCCTAGATTTACATCGAAGTTCTGGGAAGGTTTGCAGAGAGCTTTGGGAACTAAGCTGAGATTGAGTTCTGCATATCATCCGCAGACTGATGGTCAGACTGAGAGGACGATTCAGTCACTAGAGGATCTTTTGAGAGCTTGTGTTCTGGAAAAAGGAGGTGTTTGGGATTGTTATTTACCTTTGATTGAGTTTACCTACAACAATAGTTTTCATTCGAGCATTGGTATGGCGCCGTTTGAAGCTTTGTATGGTAGGAGATGTCGGACACCGTTATGTTGGTGTGAGTCCGGTGAGGGTGCTGTGGTCGGACCGGAAATTGTTCAACAGACTACAGAAAAGATTAAGATGATTCAGGAGAAGATGAGGATGGCTCAGAGTCGTCAGAAGAGTTATCATGACAAGAGAAGGAAGTCACTTGAGTTTCAAGAGGGAGATCATGTGTTTCTTCGTGTTACTCCGATAACTGGTGTTGGTCGAGCTTTGAAGTCAAAGAAGTTGACACCTCGATTTATTGGTCCTTATCAGATTCTGGAGAGGATAGGAGAAGTAGCCTATCGTATCGCTTTACCGCCGTCACTTGCGAATTTGCATGAGGTTTTTCATGTGTCTCAGTTGAGGAGGTATATTCATGATCCGTCGCATGTGATCCAAGTGGATGATGTACAGGTGAGAGATAACCTGACTGTTGAAACGTCGCCTATGAGGATCGAGGATCGGGAGTTGAAGCAGTTGCGGGGTAAAGAGATTGCCTTAGTGAAGGTAGCTTGGGGAGGACCAGCAGGTGGCAATGTGACTTGGGAACTGGAGAGTCAGATGAAGGAGTCCTATCCAGAGTTATTTGTTTGAGGTATGTTTTCGAGGACGAAAACTCTTTTAGTGGGGGAGAGTTGTAACACCCCAAATTAAATAAGAGGATTATTTAATTTAAGTTAATAATATATTTAATAATTTAATTAAATAAATTGAATTATTGGATTATTATTATTATTTTGGGGATAATAATTATTATCGGAAAATATATAAGTGGAATAAGAGAAAAGGTTTTCATTTTTTTGGAAAAGGTTTTTACGTGAAAACTGAGAAGCTGCAGAGAAGAGGAAAAGGGCAAAGAGCTGTAGAGCAAAGGTTGGAGAACGGAAAAGCTTGAAGCTCGAAGAGTTGCCGGATTGTTAAGGTAAGGGGGGTTTATCGTCGTTTAATGGGTATTATCGATTAACATGTAATGGGTAGTGATAAGCCGTCGATTGACCCTAATTGGGATTTAGAATGCTGAGAAATTATGTTGAATAAGTTGTATTAAAGCTGAAATTGAATTTGTGTTTGAGTGTATTGTGAATTTCTGAGCGTATAGCTTTTTACGGAAGTTGAATCGGAGGTCCGGAAGTCCTCCAACGGCGGAAAATGCGGAAACTCTGCATTCTGCCTTGTGTTAGCGCAGGAACTGCTGTTTTGCCTGCGTTAACCGGTTAACCCAGGGCGTTAACCGGTTAACACTGTTATAAATTGTGAAAAATGTTGAGTTTTGCCTGCGTTAACCGGTTAACCTATAGCGTTAACCGGTTAACACTGTTGCGTTTTGCCTGGAAGTGTAATTTTCCTGCGTTAATCGGTTAACCTATAGCGTTAACCGGTTAACACTGTTGCAGTATGTAAAAATGGTTGATTTTTATGATGTAAGTGTAATTGGTGATTGGCCTATTGTATCCAATTGTGATAAATAAATTCGTGGAGTCTATGTTGCGAAATGTTGATGCAAATATGTTGATAAGTTGTTTTTGTGGAAAATATTAAGTTGTAGGCTGATGAGCCAAAGTTGAATATAAGTTGTTTTGTTGAAAATGCTGAGTTGTAGGCTGATGAGCCAAAGTTGATTTTTAAGTTGTTGTTGCTGAAAAAGCTGTTATGTTGTCGTTGTTATTATGTTGTTGAACTTTCAAGTCGTACATGCCATATACATTCATATGCATTAAGTCGGGGCTTTTGCTCACACCACGTTGGCCTGGATTGGCAAAATTATGGGGCTTTTGCTCACACCACGTTGGCCTGGATTGGCAAAATTATGGGGCTTTTGCTCACACCACGTTGGCCTGGATTGGCAAAAATTTTAAGTTGAAAGTTGAAGGCTTATGCCTTGATGCCCACTAAACTGGCAATGATTTTAAGTTGGGAGTTTTACTCCAAATGGTACCACATGCATGAAGAGTCGAGTCTCATTTGAGTTGCATTTACGTTGTGTTTGAATATGATGTTGAGTTGAATATGCTGCTACCGAATGCATGATATGATGTGGGTGATTAACGTGTAAAGTTACTTAACATAACATGATGATTTATAATATTTGTTATATCGATTGAGGAACTCACCCTTACAGTTATATTTTTCAGGTAACGAGCAGTGAGTTGAGTAGAAGCTAGTGCTTGAAGTCTAGAGTGGTTTTAGTGGGTCATGCTCTGATAGATGTAACATCGGGACGGGATGTTTTATTTGTTGAATAAATGTTAATTTTAAGATATTACAGATGTTGAATGTTTCTATCCGCTGCGAATTTTTAAAGAAGTGTTTATGTTGAATTAAATAATGAGCATGACTGATTTTTACGGTGAATTATGTGAAGTATTATGTGACACCCTTGGTGCATGATTACTCTGATATTGATTTATATGCTGTTGTTGTAATTAAATATTTGGGGTATTTAGAAGGGTGTTACACAGTGAGGTCCACCGGAGCTCTGGCTCCGGCGGTGCGTTGGCACGTCTCCCAGCCACATGATCCATTCAACTTGTTTTAATCTTAGGTATTGGTTTTAATTACCACGCGTGTGGCGCGCTGACTAGGTTCCATCATGGAACGCGCGTTTGTGACCATTTGATCTGCCACCTCAACTAATGAGGGAGATCAAGTGGTCCACATTTTTTTTGATTTTTTGATTTTAATTTTTATTTCTTTGATTTTCATTAATTCATATTAATTTTAATATTGATCCAAAAAATATGAGAGTTTCACTAAATTTTTTAAAATAATTTCTCTTTCATATTTTGAATTAAAATTATTTTTTGGATCATTATTAATATTTTTCATGATTTAATTGATTTTGTGAATATTTTTAATTATTTAAAAATACTTTTAAGTCTTTAAAAATTCTGAATTTTTTTCTCCAAGGTCCTTTGGCCTTGTTTGAGCTACGATAAATCTCATGGCCATTTCTTTGGTGTTTTTATGAGATTTAGGAATTTGTCAAACCATATTTAATTTAAATGTCTTATTTTAGTATTTTTTTAATTTGAATAAATGTCAAATAATTGTGTTGAACTATTGTGATGATTTGTGTAAGTTTGACTCATGTTGTTGGGTCTTGGTCAAGGTTGATTGGACTTTGTTAAGTTAATATCATTGAATTTAGGGGATTGATGGAATGTACATTCCATCTCCCAAAATGAATGAATGATATTAATTTGGTAAAAGTCCTCCTTTGACCAATTTGAGTTTTGATCCATTCCCTTCCCTCTTCATCTCATTCCCCTTCTTTATGCATTCATCTCATTTGGCCTATGATATCTCTAAGTCCTAAGGCTAGTTGATTGCAAAATCAACATAAGTATGGATGAGATTAGGCCATCTCTTTTGCATATTCTTTTTGTGTGTGGTATGTTTCATGAGCATAGTCCATTATACTATGTCTCTAACATGCATTAACACCAAAATTCTATTACCCGACCTCAAATAGTTGTGACTTCTACATAAGTCCAATTACGATTGCTTAACATAGCGCTAAATTTTTGACACAAAAAGGCGTAGCATTCTAGTTAGTGAGATTGTAAGTCTCCCCTCTTTCATGGTATTATGTGGAAACTTGGCCTTTTTTCCTTCCTTTGGAAGATGTCTTGGCACAAGGATCCATGCTTGTGATAAGTGGGTTGAGTGTTCTCCAAAGAATGACTTAAAATGAAAAGCAAAAGCAAAACCATACTAACTTCTAACTCATTAACAACTAACATTTAGTTTTAAGTCCTTTATTTTAATGCACTTTAATTTTTAAGTTCTATTCATTTGCAGTTATTCATACCATTCTAATTGTTTATGCTAATGTCATTTTCCCTTTGTCCACTTGGACCATATTGTGTGATATATCTTGCTTGTGTATATTTTGTTTGTTTGTGTGGTCTTGGACCATTAATATACATAATAAGAACAAAAACTCTAAAAAAACTTTTGTGTGGACTGTTGACTTGATCTTGGACAAATTGGACTTAGAATTTAGACAACCTCCCTATGCTAAAGGACTTGGCCAATGCCACCTTTCATGTAACAAAGTGATTGTAATTTGAAACTTCATCTGATACATCATTCAAGATCCCTTTGAGTTCATCTGCAACATGATCATTGTGAAGCTGTTATTTTGAACCTGTGACTTATGGAATTCATCTGTTACATGGGCTAATTTGAAGAAGATCATGGAATGGCTAAGCTTGGATGTGGCTATCATTATTTGATGTCTTGCTCTTCAAGTTAATATTGTATGCATTGTTTCTTTCCTGATTCTAATATCCAAAGGAATTTGGGGTTTCTATATGGCATTCTTGCCTATTGGATTGCTACCCAACGGTCAGATCTTTTCAACTCTTAACTTTTAATTTTGTGCATATGATTAGTCTCTTCATCTCCTTCCCATTTCTTTAATTTTAAAATCTCTCCTTCCTTTAAAAAAAACATCTTTGTTTGAACTTGTTATTTTCTAAATTTGGACCACTTTGCAAGATAGAAACTTTGGCCTTATGCCATTTCATTTTCAAACTTCTTTTCTTAATCAAACTTGTAAATAGACTTAACTATACTTGACCTAAACTTTCAAAAGCCAAAAAATAATTAACTCATTCAAACTATTTTCAGACCTTTCTGCCTTTCAAACTTAATTTTTGTGAAAAGCAATGCATCCACTTTAAAATTTGTATCACGAACTACGAAGTTTTGATCCCTCATTTTTATGTTGGTACGTAGGCACAAGTCCGAAGATCTTATCAAACATAAAAAATATAATTAATGAATTCTTTTCTCATCCCCTCACTCTATTTGTTTGTAAACATCATTTTTATACAAAATACATATGCACACAAAAAGGGCTCCCTAGGAGTACCTATGACACTTTGGGTGATAACATCTTCCCTCTGTGTAACCAACCCCCTTACCTGTAATCTCTGACATTTTACTAGTTTTGATTTGAAAACTTCTTACCTTTTGGGTTTCGTTCGTACTTTTTACCTTTTCCTTCGGAAACAATAAAAGTGCGATGGCGACTCTTGTTATTTGATGTCTAGCTTATCCATAGCTTGATGATCATGAATTTACCGCTACAGAAATTAAGTGGCAACGCTGAAGGAGAATTGCCATCCAAGGCGCAGTGAAATTTAAAAATTTCTCCATTTAGTGATCCTTACGAATGGGCATGATCAGTGATAGAATCGTTACCTCTTGTGGCGATCACGAACGTTGAACGATGACAACGTCTCTACTCAGTCCACACGAACGGATTCCTTCAATCTCAGTGCTAGTTGCTACGAATGAAGGCTTTTATTGAGAGAGAGAGAAACGGAATGCAAGAGTGACAATGCTTCTACCCAAGGGTTCTATTTATAGAACCACTTGTGTGGGCTTCAAGCTAAAAAGCCCACTTAAGTGTATTTTGGCCCATATCTTATAATATGCCCAAAATCACTTAAGCGTGTGGTACCTTACCATATTTCGTATTCCACTTAAGTGCACCGTACCTTACGGTGTTCCTTAGTTACTCTCTTTCTCATCAATCTGTCCTTTGTGTGTGACCCTGTAGGTTTTCGCGACGTTGATAATTATATTAAATCACACATTTAACATAATAAACAGTGAGCGGTATCTAGCAACACATCACTGCTACCCAAGACACGAAAATGTCATGTGATCTGACAAATCCTTCTGTGATAATAATTATGTGTACAATTACCCTTTTGCCCTTATGTAATATTGAACACAAGGCATAGACCGTGTCATCCTTGTCCAGTTCAATATTGGGCCCATAGACATTTATCCTGTTACGCAGGATGGACAAATTCCATCTAGGTCACTCATGTCCCTTAGCATGCTTCGTGGAGTACCCATCAACTGTCTTTATGGTTATCCAGTTACGGACAACGTTGGATCAGCAATAAAGCACTCGACTCTACATCTAGGGTCCATAGTGGTTTCAGGTCGAAGAGTGGTATACACCATTATCACCATGAGAATAACTTATAACACTTTGCATAACATTCTATATAGTATTCTCATAGCGGGTCAATCCAGTACGAATATTACTCTTAATATTCATACCTATGTTTAAGACTTGATAACTCTTTATCCATGATCCATGATACGTGATCATCAGTCTACAAACATAGTAGTCTTCATGCTTTAATGTGATCCCACTTCACAATAAAGCTTCACTACAGATACTTTAAGAATAGTGTCCTTATGTTTAATGTGACCTCATGATTAAGTCATACTTGATACATTAAACAGACTATCTATTCCAGGGACTTTATTAAACAAACATAATAAAGAAAAATGCCTTTTATTATTAATAAATAATTCGATACAAGTATCAAAAGTATTGGCCTCTAGGGCTTACACCAACAATCTCCCACTAGCACTAGAGCCAATCAGGCATATCCCTAATGCCCACAGATCTAGTATGGCCATCATGCTTCTGCTGCGCAAGAGGCTTTGTCAGTGGGTCAGCAATATTGTCGAGTGTAGGTACTCTACATATTTTCACATCTCCTCTATCTATTATCTCTCGAATGAGGTGATAATGCCTAAGTATGTGTTTGGATCGTTGGTAAGATCTAGGCTCCTTAGCTTGTGCGATAGCATAATTGTTATCACAATAGAGACCAATGGGATCCATAATGCTAGGAACTATGTCAAGTTCACTAATGAACTTTTTGATCCAAACAACTTCCTTTGCTGCACTTGAGGCAGCAATATACTCGACCTCGGTTGTAGAATCAGCAACTGTGTCTTGCTTTGAACTTTTCCAGCTCACAGCGCCACCGTTTAAACAAAACACATAACCAGATTGCGACCTAAAGTCATCCTTATCTGTCTAGAAGCTAGCATCGGTGTATACAAATACAGCCAACTCTTCCTGACCTCCATATATCAAGAATGAATCCTTAGTCCTTCTCAAGTACTTAAGGATATTCTTGACAGCTACGCAATGGGCATCACCAGGATCAGATTGGTACCTACTCGTTGCACTTAAAGCATACGAGACATCTAATCGAGTACATAATATGGCATACATGATAGATCCTATTGCAGATGCATATGGAATCTTATTCATGCGATCCCTTTCTTCCTCACTTGAAGGGGATTGTGTTTTTGATAGACACAGGCCATGTTGCATAGGTATGAATCCTTTCTTGGAATCATGCATATTAAAGCGTCTCAACACTTTGTCTATGTACGTACTCTGACTTAGGCCAAGCAGTTTTTGTGATCTATCTCTATAGATTCTGATTCCTAATATATAGGCTGCGTCACCTAGGTCCTTCATAGAAAAGCATTTCCCCAACCAAGACTTTACTTGTTGCAGGGTAGGGATATCGTTTCCAATGAGTAATATGTCATCTACATATAATACCAGGAAAACGATCATGCTCCCACTAACCTTCTTGTAGACACAAGGCTCATCTTCGTTCTTGATGAACCCATATTGTTTTACTGTTTCATCAAAACGAAGATTCCAGCTTCTGGAAGCTTGCTTCAATCCATAGATTGACCTTTGTAACTTACATATCTTTTGGGCTTCTTCTGGTATGTCAAATCCTTCAGGTTGTGTCATGTACACATCCTCAAGAAGATTCCCATTAAGGAAAGAAGTTTTGACATCCATCTGCCATATTTCATAATCATGATATGCAGCGATAGCAAGTAAAATCCGAACAGATTTAAGCATTGCAAATGGTGAAAAGGTTTCATCATAGTCAACCCCATGAATTTGTTTATATCCTTTTGCAACCAGTCTTGCCTTATAGGTATGTACCTTACCATCCATGTCAGTCTTCTTTTTGAAGGCCCACTTGCATCCTATAAGGTTGACTCCTACAGGAGGCTCTACCAAGGTCCAAACTTGGTTTGTGTACATGGAATCCATTTCAGATTTTATGGCTTCTAGCCACTTCTCAGACTCGGGACCAGTTATGGCCTCTTGGTAGGTCACATGCTCATCTTGATCCATGAGTAATACATCACCTTGATCTGTTATGAGATATCCATATCTCTCAGGTAGGTGACGTATCCTGCTTGACCTACGCTGGTCTTGTTCTACTTGAGCAGGTTGCTCTTCCACAACTACTTGTGTTTCCTGCTCTAATTCCTCCATAGGTGTATCGATGCTTTGTGATTCTTGAATTTCTTCAAGCTCTACTTTCCTCCCACTGATTCCTTTGGAAATAAAATCATTTTCTAGAAAAACTCTAGTTCGAGCGACAAACACTTTGCCCTCTGAAGGATTGTAGAAGTAATACCCTCTTGTTTCTTTAGGATACCCCACAAATAAGCATTTGTCAGATTTGGGCTCAAGCTTAGTTGAAATTTGTCGTTTCACATAAACTTCGTAACCCCAAATCTTCATGTAAGACATATGTGGTTTCTTACCACTCCATATCTCATATGGTGTCTTCTCAACCTTTTTGGATGGAACACGGTTAAGTGTGTAAGCTGTTGTCAATAGTGCATGTCCCCAAAAGGAGTTTGGAAGATCGGCGTGACTCATCATGGATCGGACCATGTCTATCAGGGTTCGATTTCTTCTCTCATATACACCATTCCATTAGGGTGTTCCAGGAGGAGTAGGTTGGGATAGGATCCCACACTCTTTCAGATGGTCATCAAACTCTAGGCTTAAATACTCACCACCTCGATCTGATCGAAGAGTTTTAATATTCTTACCTAGTTGGTTTTGTACTTCATTCTTGAATTCCTTGAACTTTTCAAAGGACTCTAATTTGTGTTTCATTAAATACACATAACAATATCTACTGAAAGCATCAGTAAATGTGATGAAGTACTGAAAACCCCCTTTGGCTGGTATGTTTATTGGTCCACATACATCAGTATGTATGAGGGCCAAAAGATCATTAGCTCTTTCACCTTTTCCTGTGAATGGAGACTTTGTCATCTTTCTAATTAAACAAGATCTGCATGTCTCTAATGATTCATAATCAAAAGAGTCCAACAGTCCATCTTTATGGAGTTTGGAAATGCGTTTCTCATTTATGTGGCCTAATCGACAATGCCAAAGGTAAGTTGGATTTAACTCATTAGGTTTCATACTTTTAGTATTAATGTTATAAATAGGCATTTCAAGATCAAGGACATATAGTCCATTGTTCATTTGTGCAGAAGCATATAATATATCATTCAAATAAATTGAGCAACAATTGTTCTTTATTATAAATGAAAAACCAAACTTGTCCAAACAAGAAACGGAAATAATATTCCTGCTAATTGCAGGTACATAATAACAGTTCTCTAACTGAATTATTAAACCACTAGGTAAAGTCAATACATAAGTTCCTACGGCTAAAGCAGCAACCTTTGCTCCATTGCCAACTCGTAGGTCGACTTCACCTTTTGCCAAATCTTTACTCCTTTTTAGTCCCTGCACATTTGTACAAATGTGAGAACCGCATCCAGTATCTAATATCCATGATGCTGAAGTAGATAAATTAATTTCAATAACAAAAATACCTGAAGTTGAAGTCTCTACTCCATTCTTCTTATCTTCTAGGTACTTTGGGCAGTTTCTCTTCCAGTGTCCGGTCTTACCGTAATGGAAGCAGGTGCCTTCTTTTGCTATGCCTCCACTAGGCTTTAAAGCAGCAACGGTGGGTTTGGGTTTGGCAACTTCCTTGCCTTTCCCTTTATCACCCTGCTTAGTGGGCCTTTTGTTCTAACTCTTTCCATTTCCGATCATCAGAATGGACTTCCCTTTTGACTTCAGATTCTGCTCAGCAGTTCTTAACATGGCGAGCAGTTCAGGAAGAGATTTGTCCATATCATTCATATTGAAATTTAGGACAAATTGACTGAATCTATCTGGCAACGATTGCAAGATCAAATCAGTCGCAAGTTCCTTTCCGAGGGGAAAACCCAATCTCTCAAGGTTTTCCACATACCCAATCATCTTGAGCACATGGGGACCTACAGGGGCTCCCTCAGCTAACTTGCCTTGAAAAAGGGCTTTTGAAACTTCAAACCTCTCATGCCTCGCTTGCTCTTGATAGAGCATCTTCAGGTGTTCAATCATATCGAACGCTGCCATGTTCTCATGTTGCTTTTGCAATTCTGAGTTCATGGTAGCTAGCATGAGACAAGCAGTTTCATTGGCATCATCGACATGCTTCTTATAAGCATCTCTTTCTGCCTTAGGTGCAGAACTAGGAGGTTCCTCTTCAGGAACAGGTTTCTCCAAGACATACAACTTTTTATCATGTTTGAGGACAATCCTCAGGTTTCGGTGCCAATCCAGAAAATTTGTCCCAGACAATTTTTCTTTGTCAAGGATTGATCACAAGATGTTGTTAGAGGTGTTTGTTGTCATGGTAATCTACATAAGAATTAATGAAAATATAAGTATCATTGACATATTTAATTAGGCCTTTAATTAAATATGCTCCCACTATTTTACTCAAAACAAATGACCCTCATCATTTGATTCGGAAAATCCCGTTGGAAGATTTTCTAGTGGATCGAGATCCATATTTCACTTCGTTCTAAGTCCGCATAGGCGGATTACACAAAACTAGGTTATTTAGGTAGGAACTCCTTCCAATTGTATCTAATACAACTCTCGAATATTTTAGTTGGGTGAATAACTCCTTATTCCAATCCATCACATGGATAATTCCCAACTCTTGCTTCTAAACATATATAATCTTATTATAATTTATTTAGTCAAGTTTGACCCATTGTTTTAACAATTGGATATTACAATTATCCCATCGCACCTTACTAATATAGAACATGCACCTCGCGTAGGCGAAACCTACATTATCCGATACTAGTCTTGATGAGTGTTAAAACTTGGAAATCATAAACTTAATACTTAATTTGAGGGAATTTGCAATTATTCTGATCTCACCGGCTTATTTATCATATAAATCGGCTCTCACATGCATCAACATACATACACATGCATCAACATACATATATAATGAAACAGTTATGGCCCCTAGCGCAATTGTTCTCCCAAGCCAATGAGAGAACCTAAGCTAACCTAATAACGATCTAAGCTTCTCCAAGCAAGATCTTCAAGGTTGTCCTCCTTTGGCACTGACTTCTTTGCTTTCTTCATAACATTACATTACATAAAGAAACTCGTTTTACATACGAGGGAGTGATATGAGAAAAGAAGTTACATTGAGAGATTAAAAGAGAGGCACGACACGCAGGTCGTATTTTAAAACCCAAAACAAAATAAAGGAAAACTAAGGCCATAACCGATCACCACAAGACAATAATAAACACATTAATTAATTAAAACCAAATTAAATCTCGACGACCGATCACATTACGCAGAGTTAGCCGAACAAGTGAATTTTGCTTGCGTTAATCGGTTAACCATATGCGTTAACCGGTTAACACTGTTTGAAAATCTGTTCATAATTTGTATTCTGTTTTGTGTTAACCGGTTAACCAAATACGTTAACCGGTTAACACTGTTGAAAAACTGTTAGAAAGCTGTATTCCGTTTCGCGTTAACCGGTTAACCATATACGTTAACCGGTTAACACTGTTTGAAAATCTTTTAGAAAACAGTATTCCGTCTTGCGTTAACCGGTTAACCATATGCGTTAACCGGTTAACACTGTATGAAAATTTGTTAGAAAGCACAACTCTTGTGCAGTCACAACCCCAATCGCATAACTCTCTGACAACACAACCCTTGTGCCGTCAATAACCCTGATGCACCAATTTCAGACCGTCAAACACATCTCGATTGTTGATTCAGTATGATTGATCAACACGTCATTGCTTCACCATACTAATGTCGGATCAAGAAGCAAACGACCATTGATCGCTCAAAGGAAAACAACCATTGAGTGTTTGAATGAACGAAACAAGAACACTATATCATATATAATGTATTTTGCATCAGGATTACTTATATCATATATATAATTTGATCGATCTTAATTTAATCTTTGATTCATTCTGTTTTAATCGTATTAATATAGAAAAATAAACAGTAATCAGATTCATGGTTTCGTAAGTGGCTCTGATACCACTGAAGGAGAATTGCCATCCAAGGCGCAGCGGAATTTAAAAATTTCTCCATTTAGTGATCCTTACGAATGGGCATGATCAGTGATAGAATCGTTACCTCTTGTGGCGATCACGAACGTTGAACGATGACAACGTCTCTACTCAGTCCACACGAACAGATTCCTTCAATCTCAGTGCTAGCTGCTACGAATGAAGGCTTTGATTGAGAGAGAGAGAAACGGAATGCAAACGTGACAATGCTTCTACCCAAGGGTTCTATTTATAGAACCACTTGTGTGGGCTTTAAGCTAAAAAGCCCACTTAAGTGTATTTTGGCCCATATCTTATAATATGCCCAAAATCACTTAAGCGTGTGGTACCTTACCATATTTCGTATTCCACTTAAGTGCACCGTACCTTACGGTGTTCCTTAGTTACTCTATTTCTCATCAATCCGTCCTTTGTGTGTGACCCTGTAGGTTTTCGCGACGTTGGCAATTATATTAAATCACGCATTTAACATAATAAATAGTGAGCGGTATCTAGCAACATATCACTGCTACCCAAGACACGAAAATGTCATGTGATCTGACAAATCCTTCTGTGATAATAATTATGTGTATAATTACCCTTTTGTCCTTATGTCTATATTGAACACAAGGCATAGACCGTGTCATCCTTGTCCAGTTCAATATTGGGCCCATAGACATTTATCCTGTTACGCAGGATGGGAAAATTCCATCTAGGTCACTCATGTCCCTTAGCATGCTTCGTGGAGTACCCATCAACTGTCTTTATGGTTATCCAGTTACGGACAATGTTGGATCAACAATAAAGCACTCGACTCTACATCTAGGGTCCATAGTGGTTTCAGGTCGAAGAGTGGTATACACCATTATCTCCATGAGAATAACTTATGACACTTTGCATAACATTCTATATAGTATTCTCATAGCGGGTCAATCCAGTATGAATATTACTCTTAATATTCATACCTATGTTTAAGACTTGATAACTCTTTATCCATGATCCATGAGACGTGATCATCAGTCTACAAACATAATAGTCTTCATGCTTTAAGGTTATCCCAATTCACAATAAAGTTTGACTACGGATACTTTAAGAATAGTGTCCTTATGTTTAATGTGATCTCATGATTAAGTCATACTTGATACATTAAACGGACTATCTATTCCAGGGACTTTATTAAACAAACATAATAAAGAAAAATGCCTTTTATTATTAATAAATAATTCGATACAAGTACCGAAAGTATTGGCCTCTAGGGCTTACACCAACAGTTCGTACTTTTGCCCTTTTCCTTCGGAAACAATAAAAGCGCGATGGCGACTCTTGTTATTTGATGTCTAGCTTATCCATAGCTTAATGATCATGAATTTACCGCTATAGAAATTAAGTGGCGACTCTGCTGGAGTGTAGTCTCCAGTGGGTTTAGCCTACTTTTTTGTGTGTATATAATTGTATTTATGTGATGTATGTATATTTGTCTGATATAATCTGCTTGTTCTCCTTGGTGATCTCTGAGTGGTGAGATAAGTTCTAACCCTAACTTGAGTGCAATTATGATAGGAGGATGGTATAATCATGTTCGACTTGTGTGGAGTAGTCCTTAACAAGTTGTCTTGAGATCCATCTGCTCAGTGGAGACCTTTTTGGATTTGGAAATGTCACACAAGTATTTGTGGTTAGGCATTACGATCTCTAATTTGGGTCCGAGAAGTCGAGGACGTAGTATGGAGACTATTCAAGTGTAGACTTGATAACAGTTGTTACGCGATACTACACTCAGACGAGTTTCTCTTGAGAATATTATGGGTCGATGAGTCAGTCATCTTAACCTGTAATATCCGATAGATGGAATTAAGACTTTGGGAACTTTTTAGAACATGATCTACAGGTTTTATCCTTAGTTCACTCCTTTGGGATGGTTCTTACCCAGACTCCATGCTCGTGACTTACAACAAACCCTTGATTCTTGGTTGATCCAATCAAGTCTTGTCAATATCAATGGAACTTGGATGTTGATAAGGTGAAAACCATAATCCACCAAAATGGATTATTGATCTTGACAATGACTTGATTCATCCCTTGACCTTTGTTTTCCTTGTGTGTGATCCCTTATTTGTGATTGTTGCATTCATGCATTCATGCGCATCATAACATTCATCACACGAAAAATTTCAAGGAGCTGAGGTATTATTTGCAAATATTTTCAGACCATGGGTTGTGGACGAAGGAACAATAAGAAGTACAATTTCAGATGTCCCTACTTAAAAGTGTTAAGGAAGCTAACATCTTTTGTATTAGATCCCTTGGACTTCAAACAACGCCATGGGAAGCTTCTGTCCATCTTATCTACTGATGTGGTTAAAGGACTCTTGAGTGTGCTAGTGCAGTTCTATGATCCTCTCTACCGCTGTTTCACATTCCTAGATTTTAAGCTTGTGCCTACATTGGAGGAGTATTCTCATCTCTTGGGGATACCTATTTCTAGTAGAGTACCTTTTAGTGGATTAGAAGAGATCTCCCGATCTCATCTTATTGCTGAAGCTCTTCACTTGAAGAAGTCTGAGATAGAGGCTCATTGGGTGAAGAAAGGAGGATTGTTTGGGTTGCCATCTGATTTCCTCATCAAGGAAGCTACTGCTTTTGCTCAAGTCGGTAGTGTGGATGCTTTTGAAGCTATCTTTGTGTTGCTCGTCTATGGATTAGCTTTGTTCCCTAACATTGACGGTTTTGTTGATGCTAACGCCATTAGAATTTTCTTGATTGGGAATCATGTGCCTACTTTGTTGGGTGATATGTATTTCCCTTTGCATATAAGGATTTCTAAGGGTGGTGGAACGATTGTCTATTGCATTCCTCTTCTGCACAAGTGGTGTATTTCGCACTTGCCTCAGACGCCTGCTTTTGTGGAGAACAAACAATGTCTACGGTGGTCTCAGAGACTTATGTCTCTCACTAATGATGATATAGTTTGGTATGATCCTTCTTTGGGAAGTTTGGACATTATTTATAGTTGTGGTGAATTCTCTAATGTACCTCTCATTGGTACACAAGGAGTAATTAACTACAATCCTGCTTTGGCTCGTCGTCAACTTGGGTTCCCCTTGAGAGACAAACCTAATAACACTTTGTTAGAAGGTCTTTTCTATCAAGAGGTTAAAGATCCCTAATATTTGAAGCAGAAGATTGTGCATGCTTGGCATAATATGCATAGGAAGGGAAGATTCGAGCTTGGTCTGCGCAATTGTGTAGCTTTGGAAGCTTACACTCTTTGGGTGAAGAAGAGAGCTTTGGAGTTGAAGATGCATTATCCTTGTGAAAGACCTATGTCTATGGTTGTGGTTGAGCTATTAACTCTACCTAACCAAGATGTAGAGGAGTTAGAAGACGCACTCGCCAAGATGAAGCAAGAGAAGGATATGTGGGAAGAGCGTCTCCATGCTTTGAGCAAAAAGCATGAAGAATTGCAGTTGGAGTCTAAAGACAAAGTTGCACTTATTGAGCTACTTGAAGATCGAGTGACAAAGAGACAGAGAGAGCCAGAGATTTCATCTTCTAGCATACCTCTGCCTTCCGTTGCTTGGAAGAAGATTGTTGATCAGCTTGTCCTCGAGAAGACTCAGATGAAGGCTTCTTTTGAGACTAAGATTCGACACGTTCGAAGGAAGTACGCGCCTTCAGCCAGATCTTCTGACATTGTTAGGGATCCTTAGAATGACTAGTCTCCTTTTCTCTTGTATTTTTTATTTGGTTTCTGAAATTGTACTCAGTGTAATCCTTCCAATTATATAAATAAAAAGAGATTTTATGGTCATATCAAATTGTTACAATTATTGCTGTATATTTACGAATGATATAGTAAGTTCCTTGAAAACAGAAATAAACAAACAAGCATTGCATTTCATGCATCATTTGCATAAACATGTTTCTCTTTCGCCAGACGTCTCATTGGTATTTCTTCTATGCTTCAGCCAAGTTGAGTCATCGGTACAACACTCGCGCCAATCATATCAGAATCATGGAACATTTGGAGCAAAAGAACAGAGAACTGAAGGACGAGATTGCCCGACTGACTGCCATGATGGAGTCAATGTTGGCTGCTCAGAGTCAATCTTCTCCAACGCCTGCAACTCCTCCTCCGAGGACTATTATTTCAGAGGTGGCTACCTCTGCCATGCCTTCTGCTGTTCACTTTGCGCCTGCTATGTCTGCCGAATTCCCGTGGGGAATATCGCCGAACTTCATGCCTGAAGGCTTCGCGCCTACCTTTGCTTCCATGCCGACATCTAGCCTGATCATGTCTGTGCCACCTCCCATTGTGAACACCTTGCCTCGTGTAGAGGATACCATTTATCACTTCGAGCCGTCTGAGGGTCCGGATGTTTACGAGAAAATGGACGAAATGAAAGATCAGTTTCTTAAGTTGCGCAAGGAATTGAAGACACTAAGGGGTAAGGATTTGTTTGGGAAAAATGCTGCTGAGTTATTTTTAGTGCCAAATGTGAAGATCGCGGTGAAGTTCAAAGTGCCTGACTTTGAAAAGTATAAAGGGAACACATGTCCACTCAGTCATTTAGTGATGTATTCCCGCAAGATGTCTACCCAAACTGACAATGATCAACTGTTAATTCACTACTTCCAAGACAGTTTGACCGGTGCTGCGCTCCGTTGGTATATGGGGTTGGACAGTGCAAGCATTCGCAATTTCAATGACTTGGGGGAGGCTTTTTTCAAGAAATATAAGTACAATGTGGATATGGCGCCTGATAGAGACCAACTGAGGTCTATGTCTCAGAAGGATAAATAGACATTCAAAGAGTACACGCAAAGATGGAGAGAATTGGCTGCTCAGATCACTCCTCCTTTGGAGGAAAAAGAGATGACAAAGATCTTTTTGAAGACCCTGAGTTCATTTTATTATGAACGTATGATTTCTAGTGCCCTCAGTGACTTTACCGAAATGGTAAACATGGGGATGAGGCTTGAGAAAGGTGTCCGAGAAGGACATTTGTCAAAAGTGTTGATTCTAAGTGTTGGTAGCAATTTTGGTAAAACAAAGAGTGTTCACAAGAAGTTATGAGTGATGTCTTAACATGAGATATCCTATGTACCTGCTGGAGTTCAAGTACATGTTCATGCAGGATTGTTTCAGAATGCCACATACAATGACAAGGCTTCTGATATTGGATGTACCTGCTGGAGCTTAAATGAAAGACATGTTCATGCAGGATTGTTTCAGATGACATACACAAGGTCATGGCATCTGATATGGCTCTACCTACTGGAAGTTATAAAAGGAATTATTGGATTATGCAGGATTTTTCCAGGATGTCAGACCCGAAGTCATGACATCCTGTACACAGAACATTCAGTATGAATGTCTGGTGTTTTGTGATTGCATAATTAATGGCAATCTTTGGATGATTGAAGATATGATTAGCTGGCGCATTCAATCATGGATTAAACCAGATTTACTTATTTTCCAAGGAGATCTAACCAGCTGTTATAAAAAGATTTGATTGGAAAATAGATTTAGGGTTTTCAAGATGTCCAAGCCCGGCTGGATGCTTCTATAAAAAGGGACTTAGAAAACCTGTTTGAACACACAACCAATACTGAGTGAAATATAGAGAGAGAGAGAGCTAGGGTTTGTGTTTGTTTAGTCGTAAGACTTGTAGGTCATTCAAGTCAACCGTTGATGATTGAATTGGACTAATTTGTGGTTGTAATTTGTCACTCTAAAGCTGTTAAGCAAGAGTGTGTGTCTTCTTGATCAAAGCTGTGAAGCAAGATCAAGAGTGTGTCTTCTTGATTGAAACTGTGAAGTAAAATCAAGAGTGTGTAATTGAAAAGTATTTTCTTTTCTCAAGGGAGTGTTGTTTAAAATCACTGATGTGTGATTGTAGGGAAGTGAGTGGGTTCTCATATCTAAGAGTGCTTAGGTAGAAATTGCACGGGTAGAGATTAGGTGAGAAAGACTGTAACTTGTTGAAGTGTACGGAGAGTCTTTAAACTAATTCTATTTTAGTGAATTTCCTTCCTGGCTTGGTAGCCCCCAGACGTAGGTGAGTTGCACCGATCTGGGTTAACAATTGCTTGTGTTATTTGCTTTACCATTCTGTATTTTTTATCCATTGTGTGTTAACAGATATTAATGTCGCAACATTACCTTCGACATCTTATATCTGATACCAGAATTTCAATTGGTACCAGAGCAGGCATCCTGCTCTGGTTCTAGGTGAGATCTAGGGGCAATACTTTCTGGTACAATGGAGAGAGATGGAGGATCTGTCCATAGGCCACCAATTTTGGATGGTTCTAACTATGACTATTGGAAACCTCGAATGGTAGCGTTTTTGAAATCCCTTGATAACAAGGCTTGGAAAGCTGTGTTAACAGGTTGGGTGCATCCTGTCATCACTAAAGAAGGAGAAGCCACTACTGAGAAGAAACCTGAAGAAAAATTGTCCAAGGAAGAGGATGATCTTGCTCTTGGAAACTCTAAAGCATTGAATGCAATATTCAATGGGGTAGACAAGAATATTTTCAGGCTGGTAAACAACTGTGAAGTGGCCAAAGATGCTTGGGACATTCTCAAAACCACTCATGAAGGCACCTCTAGGGTAAAGATGTCTAGACTTCAGCTGCTTACCTCCAAGTTTGAAAACTTAAGAATGAAAGAAGATGAAAATATTCATGAATTCTACATGAGTATCCTTGAAATTGCCAATGCCTCTGGAGCCTTGGGTGAGAAGATGTCAGATGAAAAGTTAGTAAGAAAAATACTCAGATCACTCCCCAAGAGATTTGCTATGAAAGTAACAACCATAGAAGAATCTCAAGACATCTCAAATATGAGAGTTGATGAGCTAATTGGATCCCTCCAAACATTTGAGATGGGAATATGTGATGGAGCTGAAAAGAAAGCCAAGAGCATAATTGTAGATGTTTAATTGGCTGCATTGTATGGTAAAACACTAGCTGGATTCTAATGTCTTGACTGATGTCATGACATGCTGTGGAGATGTTTGTTTGACTGCATTGTATGCTAGAATATCTAGCTGTACTCTGATGTCTTGGCTGATGTCATGACATTCTGAGTAGTGTACTGCAGGTTTAGCTAATACATGATTTATTGAATGTCAAACTGGATGTTATGATATTCATCCCTGTCAGCAGATACTGAGGAATAGAACAGTGGGTGTTCTGCTATAACTCAGCACTTAGGTTCAGACTGTTTATCAAGAGGATAACATACCTGGCATAAGGCCTACTGTCTAGATGTCAAACTGGATGTTATGACATTCATTGACAGCATTTACTGAACAATAGGCAGATTGGTTTTCTGCTACATTTCAGTATATAGCTCAGTCTGCTTATCAAGAGGATAACAGACCTGATGTAAGGCTCTATGTGTGAATGTCAAATTGGATGTTTTGACATTTATTAATGTACGCTGATACTGAAGTATGGACAGATTGGCTCTGTACAGTACATCAAATTGTACAGTCTGTTTTCAGGAAAAACAGACTTAGCATATGGTTAATGATTTGGAAGTCAAACTGAATGTTGTGACATTCATTCCTGACAGCATATGCTATATTGTAGGTTGTTTAGTTTTTCTGTTTCAGCATTTTTCTCAGGCTAAAATCCAGGAAACCAACAACCAAGCTACAATTAAGGAACCTAACAAATAGCCTATTTGTTAGCACACTAATATGTGGAAATTAGTTAGAATCCTATGTGGCATTATTTGTGGAGGTCTTGGAATATATATAGGCTCAAAATAAGGAGATATATATGGAGAGATTTTAGGATTGAAGACCTTGTTTGTAGCAGAAAGTTTCTGCTGACTTTGTAACAGCAAAGAACAAGTTTGCTGCGATTTCTGAAGGCCCAAATCCAGTTGGGTGATTAGGTTATAAATAGCTTATTGTAACCTAGTTTTTGTAAGCCTCTTAGAATGAAAATTTAGGGGTGTGTGTGAGGTAAACCTCCCAATCTGTGGGAAGGTTACCATGTGTTTCTCAGTGTTCAAAGCTGAGAGTATTTGTAACTCAAAGCCTGTAGGCAAGAGTGATTATGTTCTTGAATGAAGCTGTGAAGCAAGTTCAAGATGTTTTGCATTACATTGTAATTGTTGTGATAGGAATGGAAATTGGAGGTTTCTATCTAGGAGTTCCTAGGTATAGATTGCATTGGGTAGGGATTAAGTGAAGAGTTGTAAACGGGGGAGTTTAACTCTGAATCAATACTGCTGATAATGGATGTTCTTCCTGGCTTGGTATGCCCCCAGACGTAGGTGATGTTGCACCGAACTGGGTTAACAATTACTTGTGTTTTACCTTCTGCATGTTATAATTTTTTCTGTTATAAAATAAGGTAAACCTATAATGCTGTAACAGATGATGTTCAAATCAATGTTGAGACATCATGCTGTTAACTGTGCAGGCTCAACAGAAGTAAGTGCTATGTTTGATCTCTATTGTGCCTTTGTACCAGATGGACAGAACTGGGTGTTCTTCCATTCTATGGTGATATAGTAGCAGATGTTGTGACATCTGTGAATGTCTGCATATCAGTACTAGGTTGTAATTTGTATAACTGTCTTGCTGTATTAGTAACAATGTTAGATCAGATGTCATTACTTGGAGTAGAACATCTAAACTCTGACTATGCCAGAATTTCAATTGGTATCAGAGTAGGCATCCTGTTCTATTTCTGGATGAGATCCATGGCTGATACTTTCTGGTATCTGGCAAGAAGTTATGTTAGTACTGATGTTGGAACCTGAAGATGGTTCTGTGGTTTCCCTGAATGGTCCCTTGAAGTAGGTGGATGGACTATTCATGACAGGAACTGTGTGCACCTGCCTATGGAGATTGGCAATTGGCCTTTGTGTGGGACAGCTGTGCCAGTATTGAATCACATTCAAACTTGGTATGGTCTTGGAGGCTGATCCGGTGAAGTGCATGCTCATAGGTTGAGTTGTATTATGATTTCCGCTGCATAATACCTGGCAAAACTCAAACTCTGATGTAGTTTCCCCCCCATGTGGATGAAAGGCTGTTGTATTCAAGATTTCATCATATTCTACTGAAGATGTCAAAGATACTTGAGTCTCATCAAGTCCACTCTTCTTGGTAAGAATCACCTGATCACTGATTCTTTTACTCTCTTGGGTAGTGTATATGAAGACCTTGAATACTTTCAATAAGGGTTTGTTCCAAGGAGGTGGAACTAATGTTCTATGTGATGTTAGAACATGTTGTTCAACAAGTATGCAGCTACTGGTTGAAGAGCAGATGTTATTAGGTGTCAAACAAAGGGATACTGTTGTTTGGAACCTACTCCTGACCTGGAAGAGGAGACATCTGTTTGTGCTAAGTTGACAAGGGTAGGGTCAACTGTGTGTGTGCTCAAGAAAGTCACTTTTAGAAGTCTGATCTCTAGAAGTAGAGCTGGTTGAAATGTGACATTGTGCAATCCCCGCTGTGTGCCTTATTCCTGTAGATTGATCAGGGTTGGATAGGTGTTTCCTGAAGTACTATGGTGTACTGGAAGACAAGTCCCCTGGATGATAGAAGTCAATAATGGGGTAACCTAACTGCTATTCCATTTAAGAGGATTGGGACCATGAATCTTGTTATTCAAACACCACGATCAGAAGTGGCAGTTTTTTCAAGGAGTGAGAATATCAAGATCCAGAGGTTGGTTGAGGTAGTATGATCTGGCAATGCATATCTACTATGGACTGGTGTTGTTGTCTTTCACTAGTACTTATGGTCAGCTGAAATCTGATTGGTGTGATTGGAGTATGTATAGGTATAACTCATAGAGTTAGGTGCCACTGGTAGGGATGGAGTATGCCATGTTGAGACATGTTTGTACAATGCATGGATATTGGTGTGAAATTTCCATGATTGTTAATTTGAGGGGGAGTTTTGGTTAACCTCCTCACAATTGGTCAGCCTAGGGTCTGGTTGGCTGTTGACCTGGGTCACATGGGTTCTGGTGGTTGTGTGACACATTTGCAAGGAAGAATTCATCTCTCTCATTCCCAAGAGTGAATTTAATCTGAGAAGATTTTCAACACTGTTGAAGTGCTTGCAAGCAGAAGATGTTGACACTAGAAGAGTATTTTCAAAGTAGTCTTATGGTGGAAGTATCTAAAAGGAATATTGGGAAAGGATTTAAGATCAATGTCAACTTGTGCCAAGTACAAGTATTTAATTGATTATCCTTGGAGCTCAAGATAACTGATGTTCTTAAAGATGTTGGAACATCTCTTCTTCAAGTCCCTGTGCAGAATCACAGGAAGGATAGTACACTGATTTATGATCTATCTCTTTGGTGGCAGCAAAAGCATATGATCTCTGAAAAGGTTTCCTGGCAAGAAACATGGTCAGCCTTGGTGTGTACAAGAAGAAGAAGACATCATAGTTTTGATGGTGGTTACTTGAATCAGTTCATCTCTGATCTAAGTAAGGAAGTGCATTGGCTAATGCACACTATGAAGTTAAGAACAAGTGGCAGCTTTCTTAACATCATGGAAACAGTCGTGCCTTAGGAAGAAGAATCCTTGGTATAGCTGAAGAGTTAGTTGCTAACTGGTCCTTCTGAAGACTCCTGCACCAGAGTGTCTGATGTCTTTGGAGAAGAAGCAGGGATTCATCAAGGTGTAAGCTTGGATGACTTAACTGCAAACCTGCAGGATGGAGGCTGTTTACTCAAACTTGGTTCCACAATCAAGTCTATGAGAGCATTGAACTCTTGTTCTGTGAAGGGAGGAAGTTCTTTCAAGTGACAGAAGAAGGAGCTGAATTCAACAGCTAGATGTTAAAGCACAATGTTGTGACATTTGGTTCAACATCAGAATCTTAGTTGGTGAAGTGGCACATCAACTTAAGATAGAAGGGTCTACAGAGTTGTAGATTGGGTACTTCAAAAAGGTCGTTCTCATTGCAGTTCTTTGGAGTTGCTGGATGGAGAAGATGTTACATGTTCATGTCTTAGAGAATCTAAGTTCTGTTTAACATGTAGCTTGAAGCTCAAGTCTCACTTGGAAGGTCAGCATATCTTTGGGAGAAGTCTGATAAACTTGGAGAGGTCAAAAAGTGGCATTTGACTTTTTCATATGAGGATTCATGAAGGAGGTAATCAACCAGTGGCATTTGGTCCATCTCAGAAGTGAGTTCGAAGAATCAAGATAATCAACATATGGCAGCTGATTATTCTTGAGGAAAGTCTGAGACAAATTACTTTTGAGCAGAAAAGTAGTAAGTTGAAGACAAAAGGAGGTGTTTTTTATTCATCTCTTGGAGCTTGTGGTAGAAGTTCTGAGCTATCTATGGAAGGTTGTCTCTTATAATGGGATGACAATGTATATGTCCCAATTTATGTCTGGGTTCTTTTGGATCAAGCTGGTGACTCAGTGATATCTGAAGACTATCAGATGGTGTTCTTTGTTATGTTGGGAAGGATGTCCTAACTAATGTTAGAACACTTTGTGAAGTGGATTTCTATTCTGGTTAGAAGAGAGATTGACACAGAGTGTGGATGTGTTCAACCAAGAGGGTTGAACAGAGGGTGTTCTCTTGAAGACATGAAGATGCGTCTTATGTTTTCCATTCATCAAGTGGTCTGGGTTCTCTTTGAATCAGGAAGTATGTGAAGGTCCAACTTTGGGGTGTTGGATATGTTCATGTGAGATCTCCAAGTTTCAAGAGGAGAGTTGGTTGTTCATGACAGGGGGAGTTCTGTCTTTGCGCTGCAAGTAATCATCAAGCTTGTGGTCTATGTGTTCTCAGATAACAAGGTATGGCACCTTGTTAGTTAGTGGGATGATGTGGTGTGTGTCAAGGCTGAGTGAGCAGAAAAATGTCTGACCGGATGTCATGACATTGCCTTGGACAATATTGTTATTTCCTTCCAAAACTTACAGTCATAAGGAAATATGGATGTTGTGTGTCTCATTATGATATTAGAATGAGCCTGTGTGTTACAGTTGTGTGGTACAGGGGGAGTAACCATCTACTGTTGTTTTGGTTGTAGTGGTGCTAGATGTCAAGCTACCACTGGAGATAAGACAGTGGTTTTAGGAAAGAGTGTGTGACTACTTGATCCAAGTTGTGAAGCAAGATCAAGTGGGTGGTGTCTTGATCAAAGTTGTAAAGCAAGATCAAGAGGGGGTATTCTTGATTAAAACTGTGAAGTAAAATCAAGATTGTCTGTCTGACATTTGTGTGTAATTCTGTTTTAAAATCAAGAAGTGGTTTTAAATTTTGTCTGTAATTTAAAGTGTTGCTTTGGTAACATTTTTGGCAAAAAGGGGGAGAAACACCTGTGATTCCCCAGGACAACAGATCATGTGTTAAACAGATATTGAAGATCCTCTAATCCAGAGGTTCGAAGATCCTCTAATCTAGAGGTTCCAGAGGTTGTGCTGCAGCTGGTGTTCCACTTCTGTATGTGTGCTGATATGTGAAGTTTTTATTTAACTTCCATGTGTGTGAGTGTGCTGCAACTCTGAGTGTATTAGCTAGGTTAATTTCCTGCTAGATATGAGATTTCCGCTGCTATGGACTCTGTTGTGAGACCAAAGTGTTTTAGCCAAAAATTTGCCAAAGGGGGAGTTTGTAGATGTTTAATTGGCTGCATTGTATGGTAAAACACTAGCTGGATTCTAATGTCTTGACTGATGTCATGGCATGCTGTGGAGATGTTTGTTTGACTCCATTGTATGTTAGAATATCTAGCTGTACTCTGATGTCTTGGCTGATGTCATGACATTCTGAGTAGTGTACTGCAGGTTTAGCTAATACAGGATTTATTTAATGTCAAACTGGATGTTATGATATTCATCCCTGTCAGCAGATACTGAGGAATAGAACAGTGGGTGTTCTGCTATAACTCAGCACTTAGGTTCAGACTGTTTATCAAGAGGATAACATACCTGGCATAAGGCCTACTGTCTGGATGTCAAACTGGATGTTATGACATTCATTGACAGCATTTACTGAACAATAGGCAGATTGGTTTTCTGCTACATTTCAGTATATAGCTCAGTCTGCTTATCAAGAGGATAACAGACCTGATGTAAGGCTCTATGTGTGAATGTCAAATTGGATGTTTTGACATTTATTAATGTACGCTGATACTGAAGTATGGACAGATTGGCTCTGTACAGTACAACAAATTGTACAGTCTGTTTTCAGGAAAAACAGACTTAGCATATGGTTAATGATTTGGAAGTCAAACTGAATGTTGTGACATTCATTCCTGACAGCATATGCTATATTGTAGGTTGTTTAGTTTTTCTGTTTCAGCATTTTTCTCAGGCTAAAATCCAGGAAACCAACAACCAAGCTACAATTAAGGAACCTAACAAAGAGCCTATTTGTTAGCACACTAATATGTGGAAATTAGTTAGAATCCTATGTGGCATTATTTGTGGAGGTCTTGGAATATATATAGGCTCAAAATAAGGAGATATATATCGAGAGATTTTAGGATTGAAGACCTTGTTTGTAGCAGAAAGTTTCTGCTGACTTTGTAACAGCAAAGAACAAGTTTGCTGCGATTTCTGAAGGCCCAAATCCAGTTGGGTGATTAGGTTATAAATAGCTTATTGTAACCTAGTTTTTGTAAGCCTCTTAGAATGAAAATTTAGGGGTGTGTGTGAGGTAAACCTCCCAATCTGTGGGAAGGTTACCATGTGTTTCTCAGTGTTCAAAGCTGAGAGTATTTGTAACTCAAAGCCTGTAGGCAAGAGTGATTATGTTCTTGAATGAAGTTGTGAAGCAAGTTCAAGATGTTTTGCATTACATTGTAATTGTTGTGATAGGAATGGAAATTGGAGGTTTCTATCTAGGAGTTCCTAGGTATAGATTGCATTGGGTAGGGATTAAGTGAAGAGTTGTAAACGGGGGAGTTTAACTCTGAATCAATACTGCTGATAATGGATGTTCTTCCTGGCTTGGTATGCCCCCAGACGTAGGTGATGTTGCACCGAACTGGGTTAACAATTACTTGTGTTTTACCTTCTGCATGTTATAATTTTTTCTGTTATAAAATAAGGTAAACCTATAATGCTGTAACAGATGATGTTCAAATCAATGTTGAGACATCATGCTGTTAACTGTGCAGGCTCAACAGAAGTAAGTGCTATGTTTGATCTCTATTGTGCCTTTGTACCAGATGGACAGAACTGGGTGTTCTTCCATTCTATGGTGATATAGTAGCAGATGTTGTGACATCTGTGAATGTCTGCATATCAGTACTAGGTTGTAATTTGTATAACTGTCTTGCTGTATTAGTAACAATGTTAGATCAGATGTCATTACTTGGAGTAGAACATCTAAACTCTGACTATGCCAGAATTTCAATAACATTTATGTCAAACACTGAAGAGGAAGATGAGGAAGGTGGTCAAGATATTGACGAAGACCTGGCAAATGAGATAGCAATGCCGGGAAGACAGTTCAACAGACTGATAAAAAAGGTAGATGTGAGAGCAAAGGGCAATGTCAAGAACATCACATTTGACATCAGTAAATCCAACATCTTTGGTAAGAAACCAAAGTCTGAAGAAAAGCCCAAAGAAGTTCAGTGCTATGAGTGTAATGGGTATGGTCATATTAAAACTGAATGTGGGACCTACCTCAAGAAACAAAAGAGGAGTCTTGTGGCCTCTTGGTCTGATGGAAGTGAAACAGAAGAAGCCATAAACCATGTGTCTGCATTGACAGGAAGATGGGGGTCTGAGGAAGAGTCAATTGATGATGAAAGAACCCTTAAAGAGTTGTGCCACAGAAGGGCAGGAGTGTGCAGACAAGTTGAAAGCCAGAAGAAAGTGATAGCTCAGCTGGAAAATGAAAAGGTAGAGCTTGTGGAAACCATCTCAAAATTGAAGGTGGAAGCTGTATTCTTGAATTCCAAACTAGATGAGATGAATAAGTATGTAAAAATGCTTAACAATGGATCTGCCATCTTAGACAAGATTCTCCAGACTGGCCAAATAACAGGAAACAAATCTGGTAGTGGATTCAAGGCTGAGTGCAGTTACACTGGTTGCAAACCAAAATCCAAACCTAAGTGCAGCCATGTTAAAAGCAAACCTGAGATGTCACATCAGATGTCACAACAGCAAAAAGGGAAGCATCAAAGATGGAAATGCCAATACTGTGGAAAATTTGGCCACCCGAAGCCCTTTTTCTATAAGCTATGTGGCTATCCTGGCCCTGTTCAGTCTCAATACCAATCAAGGTCCAAGCATCACAAGACTGTCAACAAAAAGCAATGGACTCCTAAGACAAAGCTCACAAGTCTCATAGCTCACACTTCCCTCAGAGTTTCAGCCAAAGAAGATTGGTATTTTTGACAGTGGTTGCTCCAGACATATGACTGGGAACAAAAATCTGCTAATTGAACTTCATCCTCATGCCATGAGTTATGTTACCTTTGGTGATGGTGCAAAGGGGGAAATCAAGGGAATGAGTAGGCTGGATTGCCCTGGAGTTCCTGACCTTGATGATGTCCTACTTGTTAAGGGATTAACTGCTAATCTTATAAGCATCAGTCAGCTGTGTGATCAAGGTCTGAATGTAAACTTCACCAAAACTGAATGTCTGATTACTAACAAAGAAAATAAAGTAATCATGAAGGGAGTTAGGTCCAAAGACAACTGCTACATGTGGAGCTCTCAAGAAACTGGATACTCTTCAATATGTACCTTAGCCAAAGAAGAAGAGGTGAAGATATGGCATCAAAGATTGGGCCATCTGCACCTTAAAGGTATGAAAAGGATCATATCTGTTGAAGCTGTTAGAGGAATTCCCAACTTAAAGATTGATGAGGGAAAAATCTGTGGAGAATGTCAGATTGGAAAACAAACAAGGATGTCACACCAGAGGCTTAGACATGACACAACTACCAAAGTCCTGGAGCTACTTCATATGGACTTGATGGGACCCATGCAAGTAGAAAGCCTTGGTGGGAAGAAATATGCATATGTGGTGGTGGATGATTTCTCCAGATACACCTGGATCAATTTTATAAGAGAAAAATCTGATGTATTTGAAGTCTTTAAGGAGCTTTATTTGAAACTTTAAAGGGAAAAAGAAAGTCCTGTTATCAAAATTAGAAGTGATCATGGGAAGGAGTTTAAGAATAACAAATTTGTTGAATTCTGCTCTTCAGAAGGAATTCATCATGAGTTCTCATCCCCCATCACTCCCCAGCAAAATGGTGTGGTGGAAAGAAAAAATAGGACTCTTCAAGAATCAGCCAGAGCTATGATTCATGCTAAGAGATTGCCCTATCATTTTTGGGCTGAAGCCATGAACACAGCCTGCTATGTTCACAACAGAGGGACATTGAAGAAAGGAACTCCCACAACCCTTTATGAAGTCTGGAAAGGAAGAAAACCCACAGTCAAATATTTCCATGTATTTGGTAGCAAATGCTATATCCCGGCTGATCGTGAGCAAAGAAGGAAGATGGATCCCAAAAGTGATGAAGGAATATTTTTGGGCTATTCAACAAACAGCAGAGCCTACAAGGTCTTTAATTCCAGAACTAATGTATTGATGGAATCCATTAATGTTGTGGTTGATGACCAACAGACGGATGTCAAAGACGATGTTGAGACATCTCTGAATGATTCTCCAGTTGACCTCTTAGACAAAAATAAGGAAGAAGAACCTCCTCAAGCTGAACCTGAAGATGACAAAATAAACAAGGGACCCTCTATCAGAATTCAGAAGGATCATCCCAAAGATCTTATCATAGGAGATCCAGATAAAGGAGTCACTACTAGATCAAGGGAAGTGATCTCACATGGCTGCTTTGTGTCAAAGATTGAACCTAGAAATATCAAGGAAGCCTTGACTGACTGGATCAATGCAATGCAAGAGGAGTTAGGCCAATTCAAGAGGAATGAAGTATGGGAATTGGTTCCTAGACCTGAAATAGTAAATGTCATAGGAACAAAGTGGGTATATAAGAATAAATCTGATGAACAAGGGGTTGTTACTAAAAACAAATCTAGGTTAGTAGCTCAAGGGTATACTCAAGTTGAAGGAGTAGACTTTGATGAAACATTTGCTCCTGTAGCTCGCCTGGAGTCCATTAGACTATTGCTTGGAGTGGCATGCATTCTGAAATTCAAGCTGTTTCAAATGGATGTAAAAAGTGCCTTCCTGAATGTCTACTTAAATGAAGAAGTATATGTTGAACAACCTAAAGGATTCACAGATCCAAATCTTCCACAACATGTGTACAGATTAAAGAAAGCCCTCTATGGGTTGAAGCAAGCTCCCAAGGCTTGGTATGAGAGACTCACAATGTTCCTCACTGACAATGGATACAAAAAGGGAGGTATTGACAAAACTCTGTTCGTGAAGAATGAAGGAGGAAAGCTCATGGTGGCACAAATATATGTAGATGACATTGTTTTTGGTGGGATGTCAGAACATATGGTTGAACATTTTGTTAGACAAATGCAATCTGAGTTTGAGATGAGCCTTATTGGAGAACTGACCTACTTTCTTGGGCTACAAGTCAAACAGATGGAAGACTCCATCTTTCTATCTCAAAGCAAGTATGCCAAGAACATTGTGAAGAAGTTTGGAATGGAAAATGAAAGCCATAAAAGGACACCTGCTCCTACTCATGTGAAAATCTCCAAAGACGAAAATGGTGTTAATGTAGATCAGAATCTATACAGAAGCATGATAGGAAGTCTGCTATATCTCACAGCAAGCAGACCTGACATTGCATTTGCTCTAGGTGTTTGTGCTAGGTATCAAGCTGAACCAAAAGTCAGTCACATAAACCAAGTGAAGAGAATACTGAAATATGTCAATGACACCAGTGACTATGGGATGTTGTATACTCATGGATCTGGATCCATGTTGACTGGTTACTGTGATGCTGACTGGGCTGGAAGTGCTGATGATAGGAAAAGCACATCTGGGGGATGCTTCTTTTTGGGGAACAATCTGATTTCATGGTTTAGCAAGAAACAAAACTATGTATCTCTATCCACTGCTGAAGCTGAATACATAGCAGCTGGGAGTAGTTGTTCTCAACTGGTCTGGATGAAGCAGATGTTGTCTGAATACAATGTCACACAAGAAGTCATGACATTATACTGTGATAACCTGAGTTCCATAAATATTTCCAAAAATCCTATTCAACATAGCAGGACAAAGCACATTGACATTCGTCATCACTTCATCAGAGAACTTGTAGAAGAGAAGATCATAACTCTGGAGCATGTTACTACTGAAAAGCAATTAGCAGACATTTTCACTAAAGCTTTGGATGCCAATCAATTTGAATGTTTAAGGGGGAAGTTGGGGATCTAAGTTCATGAGAACCTATAGCAAGTAAAGGAGTTTGTGGTTATCCTAGAGGATATTTCTGACTGTGTAAACTATGCTGAGGCAAGGGCTAGACTGTGTGGCTGGAAGCTATTCTGATGCTGATGTTTGAAAGATTGGAGTTTTATTTTGTCTAATTGGTCACCTTTGGTCAATTTTGACTAAAAAGGGGGAGAAGTGCTGATATGGAAGCTGTTGGGGGAGTTGTGTTATGTATGTGGCTGGACAGAAGGACAACTATTGTTAGTGCACAGGAGGTGTTAAAACAGAATGCTATTCTGTTTACAGATGTCAAAAAGGATGTCTGATATGGTGCACATGTGTTGTTGTTGAAGCAGATGTCAGAATGACATTCTGGCTGGTTCAGGTGCTGGAGTTACAGTAGTTGTTATGTTCATGAAGACTGTTTGGAGTTACAGTAGCTGTTATGTTCATGAAGATTGTTTGTTGTGTGCACAGATTTAGGGGGAGAAGGAGTACCCTTGTGCATTTGTGTGTCTTACTAGTTGCATCCATAACTAGTAATTCTGTTTCTGTTGCACAGATTTAGGGGGGGGGGAGAAGTACCCATGTGCATGTGTGCATTACTAGTAGCCATAGCTAGTAATTGTTTTGCTTCTGCTGCTGATTAAACTACTGTTATGTTGTTTAACTGCTGATAGTTTTCCTTGTGAACAAAAAGGACAAATATATGTTTTAGCCAAAATTTGCCAAAGGGGGAGTTTGTTGATTCTAAGTGTTGGCAGCAATTTTGGTAAAACAAAGAGTGTTCACAAGATGTTATGAGTGATGTCTTAACATGAGATATCCTATGTACCTGCTGGAGTTCAAGAACATGTTCATGCAGGATTGTTTCAGAATGCCACATACAATGACAAGGCTTCTGATATTGGATGTACCTGCTGGAGCTTAAATGAAAGACATGTTCATGCAGGATTATTTCAGATGACATACATAAGGTCATGGCATCTGATATGGATGTACCTGCTGGAAGTTATAAAAGGAATTATTGGATTATGCAGGATTTTTCCAGGATGTCAGACCCGATGTCATGACATCCTGTACACAGAACATTCAGTATGAATGTCTGGTGTTTTGTGATTGCACAATTAATGGCAATCTTTGGATGATTGAAGATATGATTAGCTGGCGCATTCAATCATGGATTACAACCAGATTTACTTATTTTCCAAGGAGATCTAACCAGCTGTTATAAAAAGATTTGATTGGAAAATAGATTTAGGGTTTTCAAGATGTCCAAGCCCAGCTGGATGCTTCTATAAAAAGGGACTTAGAAAACCTGTTTGAACACACAACCAATACTGAGCGAAATATAGAGAGAGAGCTAGGGTTTGTGTCTGTTTAGTCGTAAGACTTGTAGGTCATTCAAGTCATCCGTTGATGATTGAATTGGACTGATTTGTGGTTGTAATTTGTCACTCTAAAGCTGTTAAGCAAGAGTGTGTGTCTTCTTGATCAAAGTTGTGAAGCAAGATCAAGAGTGTGTCTTCTTGATTGAAACTGTGAAGTAAAATCAAGAGTGTGTAATTGAAAAGTATTTTCTTTTCTCAAGGGATTGTTGTTTAAAATCACTGATGTGTGATTGTAGGGAAGTGAGTGGGTTCTCATATCTAAGAGTGCTTAGGTAGAAATTGCACGGGTAGAGATTAGGTGAGAAAGACTGTAACTTGTTGAAGTGTACAGAGAGTCTTTGAACTAATTCCATTTTAGTGAATATCCTTCCTGGCTTGGTAGCCCCCAGACGTAGGTGAGTTGCACCGAACTGGGTTAACAATTGCTTGTGTTATTTGCTTTACCATTTTGTATTTTTTATCCATTGTGTGTTAACAGATATTAGTGTCGTAACATTACCTTCGACATCTTATATCTGATACCAGAATTTCAAAAAGATGAAGCATCGTCAAGTAAGAGGTATGGCAGTAGCTTTGGGAAGAAGAAGGAGAGCGAAACAAATGCAATCTCCAGTGGGAGGCAGAGGAGGTCTCTGATCAGAAATAATCAACCATCCCGTCAACATAATCATCAAGTATCTTCAGTAATTCAAGTATTTTCAAATAATCAATAAGTACCAATTCAACAACAACCACGTCAACAACAACAACCGTAACAACGAGCAAACACCTACAACAATAACAATACCAACAATCATCATCAACAAAGCTTCGAGAGGAAGAAGGTCTCTTTTGACCCAATTCCCATGTCATCCGCAAAACTCTATCCATCTTTGGTTCTCAAGAACCTAATCCAACCAAGAAACCCGCCGCAAATTCTAGAACCACTTCCGTGGTGGTATAAATCTGAACTCCGTTGTGCTTTTCATCAAGGGGCACCCGAACATGATATAGAAAATTGCTATCCACTCAAGTATGAGGTTCAAAAACTGATGAAGAGTGGAATGGTGTCCTTTGAGGACCGTGCACCGAACGTGAACGCAAATCCATTGCCCGCTCATGGAAATTCTGTTGTTAATATGGTGGAAGGTTGCCCTGACGAGTTTAAGGTGTTTGATGTTCGTTTTATCCGGAGGTCCTTAGTACATATGCATAAGGACATTTTCTTGGTGAGTGATTGTGAGCATGACCATGATGGTTGTGTTGTTTGCAGTATTAATTTAAGGGGTTGTGAAATTGTGAAAAGGGACATCCAACGACGGATGGATGAAGGCATGATTCAGATTGTTCAATCTCGACATATATATGATGATGTAAATGTCATAGTGCCCATTTTCAAGTAGCCAGAGAGATTGGTAATTCAATACTACAGCAACAACAATAACAATGTCAATAATAGATCAGTATCGCCGTTGGTTATACGGTTAGCGGGTCCAGTCCCGTATTCATCTGATAAAGTTGTTCCGTATCAGTATAATGCTATAATGATGAAGGATGGTCAAAAGGTCCCGCTGCCGACGACTAGTTCTGTGGTGAGAATTGCTGATGTTACTAAGGTGACCCGAAAGGGTCGTGTGTTTGGGCCGGTGTTCCCAAAGGATAAAGAAGAATCAGTTGTTAGTAAGAAGGTAGAAGTGCCTATTGTGGATCCGATTAGTGCTTCAAAGGGTAAGTCTGGTGAATCCAGCGATTTCAAGGCTAATGATGATGATGAGGTACTTCAATTGATCAAGAGAAGTGAGTTTAATATGGTGGAGCAGCTGCTCCAAACCCCCTAAAAGATCTCAGTGTTGTGTCTTCTCATGAACTCAAAAGCACACAGAGAAGCACTGTAGAAAGTTCTCGAGCAAGCTTTTGTGGAACATGATGTTACAATGGATCAATTTGATCATATTATGGCTAACATCACTTCCTGCAACAATCTTAGTTTCTGTGACGAAGAACTCCCTGAGGAGGGTAGAAATCATAACTTGGCTTTGCATATCTCTATGAACTGCAAAGATGATGCTTTATCGAATGCGCTTATTGACACCGGGTATTCGTTGAATGTGCTTCCGAAGTCAACATTGTCAAAGCTATCATATCAAGGAGTGCCTATGAGGTATAACGGTGTAATCGTCAAAGCTTTTGACGGTTCGCGTAAAACAGTGATAGGTGAAGTGGACCTTCTAGTTAAGATAGGTCCGAGTGACTTCCAAATTACTTTTCAAGTAATGGATATCCATCCAACCTACAGTTACTTGCTGGGAAGGCCATGGATCCATGAGGCGGGAGCTGTTACCTCCACTTTGCATCAGAAGCTCAAATTTGTGAAAAATGGAAAGCTTGTAATCGTTGGCGGGGAGAAGGCGTTGTTGGTCAGCCACCTGTCATCTTTCTCTTATGTTGAAGCTGAGGATGAGGTTGGAACTCTGTTCCAAGCCTTATCTATTGCTGCTAAAAAGAGAATTGGGGCACCTATGTCCTCATTGAAAGATGCAAAGAAGATTGTTGAAGAAGGCAATGTTGATCAGTGGGGGCACATGGTAGAGGTCTCCGACAACAAAGGCAGAACCGGTCTAGGTTTTCAGCGAGGTTCATCAACTGCAAGGTCTGAAGATATGTAACTTAGCTTCCGTAGCGGAGGGTTCATGTAAGACCCCAAGTTTGACCCTAAGATCCCTCATGCATTTCATCACAAGCATTAGCATTGGGATCAGACCTTGGTATCCTCCTTACCCCTCTTTCATTGGGTTTGTTTTGGGAGAGATCACCAAGCACTTTGTGATTATATCATACTTGTATTTTATCATTTCACTAACCAAAATACCAAAAATATGTCTTTGCATCTATCTAACTCTTTTTGCAGGTAGGGACATGATATCCTTGATTCATTGATCACATCTAGGGTTTGAGACCCTCATGAACAAAAAGCACCATCAAGAATTGATTCGAGAATGGTTATGAGCATCATATATGAGTCCCAATCGTTTCTACATGTTATATTTATCAAGTTTGCTTCAAGAGATTGAGGGTGATTTGCCTTGGAAACCCTAGTTTGACTGGGTATCTTGAGTAACTTCTCCAACAAGCTATCTCACCTATTAATCAAACTTCTCAAGGGACACTTCAAATTTCATCATATTATGCATATATGATCTACCATGGGTCAAGAAAGTCAAGAGAATTGGGAATTTGCAAGTTGGTTGATGGTGGTTGGCCAGATGAATTCATCTGATCAAAACTGGGTCTCCCTAGACCCTATCTCCTACAATTTTCACCATATGAAAATCATTACAAGATCAAACTTACTAAAAATGACATTATAAACAACTTTCATGTTGAGACCTAGAGCTATTTTTGCTTGGAAAATCATTTTCTATGTTGAAACATTATAGGTCATTTTGTCTAAATCCTAATTTGAAAGTCAACTTCACAAGGCCATAACTTGCTCAATTTTTATGAGATGAAAGATTTACAAGTTACACAGTCAAATTAAATGTGTCTACTTCAACTTTGATGTTTGGAGTGGGAGCTAATTTAACTTCTTTGCACATGTGATATGAGGCTACATTATAGGTCACTTTGGACCTATACCATTGATCAAGTGATTTTGCCAAACTTCAAAAATGCATAACTCTATCATTTCAAATCCAAATGACATGAAACTGGTTACCATTTTTAAGGTCTTTGAGATAGCTGCAACTTTGATTAAGACACATTTCTCATTTGAAGCTCCCATAAAAAGTTAAGCAAGGTGGAATATTGAGACATATGGCTTGACACTTAGAAAATTTTCAATATGTCAAAATTTTCCAAACTTCCACCTCAAATATCTCAAACTACCAAGCTCCAAATGAAGAAGTGTTCAACATCAAACTTGTTCCTCTTGATCTCACCTTTCCAAAGAGCTAAAATTCATGCATTTTGGATGAGAAATGCATAGGGTGCACATGGCTTAAACAGGCTGGTATCATGTGTCATGGATCAAACTTCAAACAACAATGTGCAATTTCCTTGCAATCCAATCCACCTCCAATGCATCTGAACTTCATTATGGACTTTTGAACAATCATTTGATGAGCCTATGCGCGCCCATGCAACTTGCTTACATCATTTTGCCAACTTTGGAAACTTGAAGGAGTGTGCAATTATCATTTGAATTCTCTACAAATTGAAGGTCAATTACTCATCATCAACAGACACACTGCGCCAACTTTGATTCCCCATAGAAAACCCTTCATACCAAGAGGATAAACCTAAGAAATTCTGTTGAATTTGAGCTTGAATCTCCACTGTTTTGGAATTCAATTCTCCAAGAGTCATTTGATTCTAAGCCATTCCATTCCTCTTCTGCAAGCAATTGGAGTGAAGCAAAGCACGATTCAGATCAACATCTAGCAAGCTCAAACCTCCATTGAAGGTATTTTGCAGAAAATTTGATCTCTTCGATTCTCCTTGTTTTGTTGCTCAATTCTCTTGATTATTGTGTTGGCTGAAGTCCTAACAATGTAGGCAAGGTGTTTGAGTTGTTTTGATGATGAATCGAAGCAACTCAGATCATGAAACTCATTTTTTAATTCCACATATCTCTCAATATAGTTGGAATTGGAAGAAATGGAGTTGATATTCATGCTCAGTGATGTTTTCTCTTCAAAATCATGTCCCTGTTTGAAACTTTGGTGATGGTTGATATTGACCAGTCCGGCGAAGCTCGCCGGAGAAGACAACCAGAGCTCTGGCTCCAGTGATGAGTTGTCTCAAGTCTAGATCGTGTGATCCTTGCTCCACGTTATAATCTCAGCCGTTCCTTTTGATTAACACATTTTCCACGCAGTTGACTAGGACATTGGTGGAACGCGTGTTGTGGATCATCAGATCTGCCACCTCAATTAATGAGGGAGATCTGATAGTCCACGTATGTTTGCAATTTCTGATTTTCCTTTTAATTCCATTATTTTCAATAATTCATAATAAATTTAATATTGATCCAAAAAATATGGGACTTTCACCAAAACTTTTCAAACATTTTTCTCTTTCATATTCTGAATTAAAATCATTTTTTGGATCATTATTAATATTTTTCATGAATTAATTTATTTTTCATTTGTTTTTAATTGTTTAAAAATATTTTTAAGTGTCCAAAAATTATGATTTTTTTTATCCAAGGTCCTTTGACCTTGTTTGACCTATGATAAATCACATGGCCATTCATTTGGTGTTTTGATATGATTTTAGGATTTGGACAAAACATATTTAAATTTAATGCATTATTTTAATATTTTTAATTGAATAAATGCCATTTTAATTGTGTTGACCATTTGGATTGACTTATTTGAGTTTCTCATTTGTTGTTGGGCCTTGGTCAAGGTTGATTTGACTTTGTGAAGTTAATATTATTGGATTTAGGGGATTGATGGAATGTACATTCCATCTCCCAAAATGAATGAATAATATTAATTTGGTAAAAGTCCTCCTTTGACCAATTTGTGATCTCATTCATCCCTTTCCCTCTTCATCTAATTCCTCTTCTTCGTCCATTCATTTCAATTGGCCAATGACATCTCAAAATCCTAATGCTAGTTGATTGAAAGATTAACATGAGTATGGATGAGATTAGGCCACACCTTTGCATATTTTTTGTGTGTGTGGTATGTTTAATGAGCATAGTTCTTAATACTATGTCTCCAACATGAATTAACACCAAAAGTTTATTGCCCGACCTCAAATAGTTGTGACTTCTACATAAGTCCAATTACGATTACTTAACATAGCGCTAATTTTATGACACACAAGGCATAAGCATTCTAGTTAGTGAGATTGTAAGTCTCCCCTTTTCCATGGTATTGTGTGGAAACTTGGCCTTCTTTCCTTCCTTTGGAAGATGTTTTGGTTCAAGGATCCATGCTTGTGGTAAGTGGGTTGAGTGTTCTCCAAAGAATGTCTTGACATCAAAAAGCAAAACAAAACTAACTATTAACTTTTACTTTCAAGCTTTACTTTTAATACAATTTACTTTTATTGTTCTATTATCATTTATCATTGTACATATCATTCTAATTGTTTATGTTTATTCAATTTTCACTTTGTCCACTTGGACCATATTATGTGATATACTTTGTTGCTTTGTTTGTTTGATTGGTCTTTGACCATTAATGCACATAATAATAATAAAAACCCTAAAAGACTTTTGAGTGGATTGTTGTTTTGATCTCCCCAATTGGACTTAGAATTTAGGCAACATTCCTTTGCTAATGGACTTGGCCAATGCCAATTTGTTGAAAGACCAAGAACTTGCTAGTTTGAATTCATCTGATACATCATTCAAGATCTCTCCAGATTCATCTGCAACATTGATCCTTGTTAAGCTGTTATGTTGAACCTGTGACTCGTGGAATTCATCTTCTACATAGGCTATTTTGAAGAAGATCATTGAAGTGGATTAGCTTGGATGAGGCCATCTTTATTTGATGCCTTTCACTTCAAGATAATATAATTGTGCATTTGTGTATTGCTTGATTCTAAAAGTCCAAGGGAATTCTGGGTTTCTATTGACATACTTGTCTATTAGATTGCTCCCATTTGGTCAGATCTTTTCAACTTTAAACTTTTAAATTTCTTGTATCTAGGGTAGTCTCTTCATCTTCTCCCCACTTCTTTAATTTCAAAATCTCTCCCTCCATTTTCAAAAACTTCTTTGTGTGAACTATTTTTGTTCTAAACTTTGACCACTTTTACAAAAAGGTAAAAACTTTGGCCTCATGCCATTGCATTTTTAAACTTATTTTCTTAAATCAAACTTGTAAAATGAATCTAACTATACTTGACTTAAACTTTCAAAAAGCCAAAAAGAACTAACTCATTCAAACCATTTTAGGCCTTTGTGCCTTTCAAACTTAAATTTTGTTAAAACCAACATACTCACTTTGAAATTTCTAGCACGAACTACGAGGTTTTAATCCCTCATTTATATGTTGGTACGTAGGCACGAGACCGAAGGTCTTGTCAAACATAAAAATATAATTAATCAATTCTTTTCTCATCTCCCCATTCTATTTGTTTGTAAACATCATTTTGTACAAAATACATATGCACACAAAAAGGGCTCCCTAAGAGTACCTAGGACACTTTGGGTGCTAACACCTCCCCTCTGTGTAACCAACCCCCTTACTTGTGGTCTCTGAATTTTATTAGTTTTTATTTGAAAACTTCTTACTATTTGGGTTTTGTTCGCATTTTTTCTCTTTTCCCTTGGAAACAATAAAATCACGGTAGAGACTCTTGTTAACTGATCTTTAGCTTGTCAATAGCTTAATGATCATGAATTTCCCGCTACAGAAATTAAGTGGCAACTCTGTTAGGGAGTAGTCTCCAGTGGGTTTAGCCTACTTTTTGTGTGAATATATTTGTATATATGTGATGTTTATATATATATATATATATATATATATATATATATATATATATATATATATATATATATATATATATATATATATATATATATATATATATATATATATATATATATAATATATATATATATGTATGTGTGATATAATATGCTTGTTGTGCTTGGTGATCTCTAAGTGGTGAGATAAGTTCTAACCCGAACTTGAGTGCAATTAAGATAGGAGGATGGTATAGTCATGTTCGACTTGTGTGGAGTAGTCCTTAACAAGTTGGCTTGAGATCCATCTGCTCAGTGGAGACTCCTTTGGATTTGGAAATGTCACACATGTATTTGTGGTTAGGCATGACTATTTCTAATTGGGTCTGAGAAGCTGAGGACCTTAGAACACCTAACCCATCTTGGCCTATTTAGGACGTAGTGAGGAAACTGTTCAAGTGTAGACTTGATAACAGTTGTTATGCGATACTACACTCAGACGAGTTTCTCTTGAGAATATTATGGGTCAATGACTCAATCATCTTAACCTGTAATATCCGATAGATGGAATTAAGACTCTGGGAAATTTTTAGAACATGATCTACATGTTTTATCTGTAGTTCACTCCTTTGGGATGGTTCTTACCCAGACTCCATGCTCGTGACTTGCAACAAACCCTTGATTCTTGGTTGATCCAATCAAGTCTTGTCAATATCAATGGTACTTGGGTGTTGATAAGGTGAAAACCATAATCCACCAAAATGGATGATTAACCTTGACAATGACTTAATTCATCCCTTGACCTTTGTTTGCCTTGTGTGTGATCCCTTACTTGTGAGTGTTGCATCCATGCATTTCATGCGCATCATAACATTCATCACACAAAATTTCAAGGAAACTAAGGTATCATTTGCAAATATTTTCAGACCATGGATTATGAACGAAGGAACACTAAGAAGTACAATTTCAGATGTCCCGACTTGAAAGAGTTAAGGAAGCTAGCATCTTTTGTATTATATCCCTTGGACTTCAAACAACATCAGGGGAAGCTTCTATCCATCTTGTCTGCTGATGTAGTTGAGGGGCTTCTGAGTGTATTGGTGCAATTCTATGATCCTCTCTACCATTGTTTCACTTTCCCAGATTTTCAGCTTGTGCCTACCTTAGAGGAGTATTCTCATCTTTTGGGGATACCTGTTTCTAGTAGAGTACCCTTTAGTGGATTGGAGGAGATTTCCCGATCTAGTATTATTGTTGAAGCTCTCCACTTGAAGAAATCTGAGATAAAGGCTCGTTGGGTGAAGAAAGGAGGGTTATTTGGATTGCCATCTATTTTCCTCATCAAGGAAGCTACCACTTTTGCTCAAGCTAGTAGTGTGGATGCTTTTGAAGCTATCTTTATGTTTCTCATCTATGGATTAGCTTTGTTCCCTAACATTGACGGTTTTGTTGATGTTAACGCCATTAGACTTTTCTTGATTGGGAATCCTATGCCTACTTTGTTGGGTGATATGTATTTCTCTGTGCATCTAAGGAATTCTAAAGGTGGTGGAACCATTGTCTGTTGCATTCCTCTTTTGTACAAGTGGTTTATTTCGCACTTGCCTCAGACGCCTGCTCTTGTGGAGAACAAATAATGTCTAAGGTGGTCTCAGAGACTTATGTCTCTCACTAATGATGATATAGTTTGGTATGACCCATCTTTAAGTAGTTTGGAGATTATTGATAGTTGTGGTTAATTCTCTAATGTGCCTCTCATTGGTACATAAGGAGGAATCAGCTACAACCCTACTTTGGCTCGTTGTCAACTTGGGTTCCCCTTGATAGATAAGCCTAATAACATGTTGTTAGAAGGTCTTTTCTATCAAGAGGGTAAAGATCCCCAACATTTGAAGCAAAAGATTCTGCACGCTTGGCATAATGTGCATAGGAAAGGAAGATCCGAGCTTGGTCCACACAATTGGGTAGCTTTGGAAGCTTACACTCTTTGGGTGAAGAAGAGGGCTTTGGAGTTGAATATGCCTTATCCTTGTGAGAGACCTATGTCTATGGTTGTGGTTGAGACATTAACTCTCCCTAACCAAGATGTAGAGGAGTTGGAAGACGCGCTAATCAAGATGAAGCAAGAGAAGGATTTGTGGGAAAAGCATTTCCATGCTTTGAGCAAGAAGCATGAGGAGTTGCTATTGGAGTCTAAGGACAAATATGCACTGATTAAGCTACTTGAAGACCGAGTGACGAAGAGACAGAGAGAGACAGAGGTTTCATCTTCTAGCATGCCTCAGCCTTCCGTTGCTTGGAAGAAGATTGTTGACCAGCTTGTCCTCGAGAAGACTTAGATGAAGGTTTCTTTTGAGACCGAGATTCGTCGCATTCGAAGGAAGTACGCGCCTTCAGCCAGATCTTCTGACATTATTGTTAGGGATCCTTAGGATGACTAGTCTCCTTTTCTCTTGTATTTTTTATTTTAGTTTCTGAAATTATACTTAGTGTAATCCTTCCAATTTATATAAATGAAAAGAAATTTTTGGTCATATTGTTGCAATTGTCATTTCAATTTTTATATATTTGCAAATGATATAGTAAGTTCCTTGGAAATAAAAATAATCAAGCATTACATTTCATGCATCATTTACATAAACAGGTTTTTGTCAGGTGTCTGATCAGTGTTCTTCTGTGCTTTAGCCAAGCTGACTCACCGATACAACACTCGAGCCAATCATTCAAAGATTATGGAACACCTTGAGCAAGAGAACCGAGACTTGAAAGAGGAGATTTCCCGGCTGACTGCCATGATGGAGTCAGTTCTTGCTGCCCAGAGCCAAGTTTCTCCAACTCGTGCAACTCCTCCCGCGAGGACTGTCATTTCCGAAGTGGTAACCTCTATAGTGCCTGCTGCCCCCGCCCACTTCACTCTGAATCTGCCTGCTGGATTCCCTTGGGGAATGCCACCTAATTTTGTGCCAGAGGGTTTCACTCCCACTTTTGCTTCCATGCCGGCATCTAGCCCAGTCATGTCTATGCCACCTCCCGTTGTGCACACTTTGTCGCGTGTAGAAGACACCATCTATCATTCTGAGCCATCTGAGGGACCAGATGTTTATGAGAAGATGGATGAGAAGAAGGATCAATTCCTTGAGTTGCGCAAGGAACTGAAAATGCTGAGAGACAAAGATCTGTTTGGGAAGAGTACTGATGAACTGTGCTTAGTGCCCAATGTGAAAATCCCAGTCAAATTCAAAGTGCCTGACTTTGAGAAGTATAAGGGAAACTCGTTTCCACTCAGTCATCTTGTGATGTATGCTCGCAAGATATCGACCCAGACAGATAATGATCAACTACTGATTCACTATTTCCAGGATAGCCTGACAGGTGTTGCGCTCCGTTGGTATATGGGTTTAGATAGTGCAAGCATCCGCACTTTCAACGATCTAGGAGAGGCATTCGTGAAACAGTATAAATACAACGTGGATATGGCGCCGGATAGGGACCAGCTGAGGTCCATGTCTCAGAAAGACAAGGAGACGTTCAAAGAGTACGTCCATCGTTGGAGGGAGTTGGCTGCCCAGATTACTCCTTCTTTGGAGGAGAAGGAGATGACAAAAATCTTTCTCAAAACCCTGAGTTCATTTTACTATGAACGTATGATTGCCAGTGCCCCCAGTGATTTTACCGAGATGGTAAACATGGGGATGAGACTTGAAGAGGGGGTCCGTGAGGGACGATTGTCAAAAGAAGAGGCGTCAACTAGCAAGAAGTATGGGAGCAATTTTAGCAAGAGGAAGGAAAATGAAACAAATGCAATAAGCAGTGGGAGGCAGAGGAGGCCTCAAGCAAGAAGGAATTCAACACCCCGTCAACATCATCGTCATCAAGTATCTTCTATTATTCCAGTATTCTCAAATCAATCAACAACATCAATTCAACAACGACAACAACATCAGTATCAAAATCAACGTCAACAACAACAACCGCAACAAAGAACAAAAACCTACAAAAACAACAATTCCAGCAACAATCATCACCAGCAACAGAACTTTGAGAGGAAAAAGGTCTCGTTCGACCCGATTCCTATGTCATATGCCGAGCTGTACCCATCTTTAGTCCTCAAGAATTTGATTCAACCGAGGAATCCGCCACAGATCCCATAACCACTTCCATGGTGGTATAAACCTGAACTTCACTGTGCTTTTCACAAGGGTGCACCTGGGCCCGATATTGAGAACTGTTGTCCACTAAAATATGAGGTACAAAAGCTTATGAAGAGTGGCATGGTGTCTTTTGAAGACCGCGCGCCTAACGTGAAAGCTAATCCTTTGCTCGCTCATAGGAATACCTCAGTGAATATGATGGACAGTTGTCCAGGTGAATATAAAGTTTTTGATGTGTGTTTCATTCGTGGATCCTTGGTGCAGATACACAAGGACATCTGTATGGTGAGTGAATGTGAACATGATCACGAAGATTGTGATATTTGTAGTGTGAACCCAAGGGGGTGTGTTGTTGTGAAAAGGGACATCCAATGTCTGATGGATGAAGGCATGATCCAAATTTGTCAATCCCATCATGAAGATGAAAATGTTAATGTCGTTGTTCCCGTTTTCAAGCAACCAAAGCGGTTGGTGATGCAGTATGATAGCAGGAAGAACGTCGGAAATAAATCAGTGTCGCTGTTGGTAATACGGTTGGCGGGCCCAGTTCATATGCATCTGATAAGGCTGTATCGTATTAATGTAATGCTACGATGATAGAGAAAGGTCAAGAGGTCCCGTTGCCTACGACCAGTTCAGTAGTAAGCATTGTAGATGTTACGAAGGTGACCCGTAGTGGTCAAGTTTTTGGGCCAGTTGTCCCTGAGAATAAGGAAGAGTTGATTGTTGGTAAGAAGGAGGAGGTGCCTAGTGTAGATCCTGTTGGTTGTTCAAGAGATAAGTCTGGTGAATCCAGCAATTTTAAAGCCAATAGTGATGATGATGAGGTACTCCGACTGATCAAGAGGAGTAAATTTAACGTGGTTGAACAGTTTCTCTAGACTCCCTCGAAGATTTTTGTGCTGTCTCTGCTTTTAAATTCTGAAGCGCACAGAGAAGCACTCCAGAGAGTTCTTGAACAGAAATACATGGAGAAAGATGTTACTGTAGCTCAATTTGATCACATCGTAGCTAACATCACTTCATGCAACAATTTGAGCTTTTGTGATGAGGAACTCCCTGAGGAGGGAAGAAATCACAATCTGGCTTTGCATATCTCGATGAATTGCAAGGAAGATGCTTTGTCAAATGTGCTAGTTGATATTGGGTCTTCACTCAACGTGCTTCCAAAGACAACATTGTCGAAGTTATCGTATCAAGGAGCTCCCATGAGGTATAGTGGGGTGATTGTCAAAGCCTTTGATGGCTCGCGCAAGACTGTCATTAGAGAAGTGGACCTTCCAGTCAAGATATGTCAGAGTGATTTTCAGATTACTTTCCAGGTAATGGATATTCACCCGACCTACAACTGTTTGTTGGGAAGGCCATGGATTCATGAAGCAGGAGCTGTTACTTCCATTCTGCACCAGAAGCTCAAGTTTGTCAAGAATGGCAAGTTGGTGATTATGGGAGGTGAGAAAGCACTGTTGGTCAGCCATTTGTCATCTTTTTCATATGTAGAAGCCGAGGATGAGGTTGGAATGACGTTCCAAGCCTTGTCTATTGCTGCTGAGAAGAGAGTTGGGGCACCTATGTCCTCTCTGAAAGACGCACATAAGATTGTTGAAGAAGGTCCTGTTGATCAGTGGGGGCGCGTGGTAGAGGTCTCCGAGAACAAGGGAGGAACTGGTTTGGGGTTCCAAAAGGGCTCGTCAACCGTTAGATCAGAAGAGATGCAACTCAGTTTCCGTAGCGGAGGGTTCATTCATGGGAATGAATAACACTTAGCTGATGTACTAGAGGACAATGAAGAGGAAGACTGCACCCACTTTGTGACGCATGGACAGACATGCAACAATTGGACTGCTGTTGATATTCCTGTTATTTTGCATCGATCTAAGTAATTGCTTTTTAAATTTTAAAATCCTTCTCCTATGCCTAAGGGAGAAGCGAACATTGTTTGGGGATTTTAAATTGATCATCAATAAAATTAATTCTATTCATCCACATCTTTGCTGTTTATTTTTACTTTTTGCTTATTTCTGAAAATGGTAATCACAAAAAACATAAATAAACAATATAATTGTCCATCTGCATAATATTTGGTCACAAATTCACTTCTCTAAAATCAAAATATCAAATCATTATGCAAGTTGGTTTCTAACCCCATTGAATACAATGATCCTTCTCCTTCTCCAAATTTTGAATTTCCTGTGTTTGACGCCAAGGAGGAAATTGATGAAGAAGTAAGTGATGAATTGTCTCGTCTTCTTGAGAAAGATGAAAAAATTATTCAGCCATTTGAAGAGCAGATTGAGCTTGTCAACTTGGGTTCCAAAGATGAGGTGAAGGAAGTCAAGATTGGGTCTCAACGGTGTCCAGATGCTAAGAAGGGGTTGATTGATCTTCTTCGAGAGTATTCAGATGTGTTTGCTTGGTCCTATCAAGACATGCCTGGGTTAGATTCTGATATTGTGGAGCATAGATTGTCGTTGAAGCCAGAATTCCCGCCAGTCAAGCAGAAGTTGAGAAGAACGCATCCTGATATGGCTGTGAAGATTAAAAAGGAAGTTCAGAAGCAGATTGATGCCAATTTCCTAGTGACTGATGAGTATTCGCAATGGGTGGCCAATATTGTGCCAGTGCTGAAGAAAGATGGAAAAGTCCGTATGCGTGTTGACTACAGATATTTGAATAAAGCTAGTCCGAAAGATGATTTCCCTCTGCCACACATTGATATGTTGGTAGACAATACTGCTAAATTCAAAGTCTTTTCGTTTATGGATGGATTTTTCGTATATAATCAAATCAAGATGGCACCCGAGGATATGGAGAAGACCACATTCGTTACACCCTGGGGAACATTCTGTTATAGAGTGATGCCTTTCGGTTTAAAGAATGCTGGTGCAACTTACTAGAGGGCAATGACTACTCTTTTTCATGATATGATGCATAAAGAGATTGAATTTTATGTCGATGACATGATTGCTAAGTCGATTGATGAAGAGGAACATGTTGAGCATTTGTTGAAGCTATTCTAGCATTTGAGGAAGTATAAACTCCGCTTGAACCCCAATAAGTGTACTTTTGGTGTTCGTTCTGCTAAGTTGTTGGGCTTTATTGTCAGTGAGAAGGGTATTGAAGTTGATCCTGCCAAGGTCAAAGCAATACAAAAGATGCATGCGCCCAAAACTGAGAAGCAAGTCAGAGGTTTTCTCGGCCGCTTGAATTATATTTCTAGATTCATTTCCCACATGACTGCCACATGTGCGCCTATATTCAAGCTTCTTCGGAAAGATCAGTCTTGTGATTGGACCGCAGACTGCCAGAAAGCTTTTGACAGTATCAAAGAGTATTTGCTTGAGCCTCCAATTTTGTCTCCACCTATTGAAGGAAGACCATTGATCATGTATTTGACTGTGCTAGAGGATAGTATGGGTTGTGTTCTTGGTCAGCAAGATGAGACTGGGAAGAAAGAATTTGCAATTTACTACCTCAATAAGAAATTCATCGATTGTGAGACTCGGTATTCAATGCTTGAGAAGACTTGTTGCGCATTGGTTTGGGCTGCTAAGCGCCTGTGCCAGTATATGTTGAATCATACCACTTGGTTGATATCCAAAATGGATCCAATCAAGTATATACTTGAGAAGCCTGCTTTAATTGGGAGAATTGCCCATTGGCAGATGTTGTTATCAGAGTATGATATCGAATATCGATCTCAGAAAGCAATCAAAGATAGTATCTTGGCTGACCATTTGGCTCACCAACCAATTGAAGATTACCAGTCAGTGCAGTATGATTTTCCTGATGAAGAGATTTTGTACTTGAAAATGAAAGATTGTGATGTACCATTGCTAGAAGAAGGGCCAGAACCTGGTTCCCGTTGGGGCATGGTATTTGATGGAGCTGTTAATCAATATGGAAATGGCATTGGGAAGTGATTATTACTCCTCAAGGCACGCATCTACCATTTACAGCTAGATTGACTTTTAAGTGTACAAAAAACATGGCAGAATATGAAGCTTGCATTATGGGGCTTGAAGAAGCCACGAATCTCAAAATCAAATATTTGGATGTCTTCGGTGATTCAACTTTGGTAGTGAATCAGATCAAAGGAGAATGGGAGACAAATAAACCCGGTTTAATACCATATAAAGATTATGCGAGGAGGATTTCAACTTTCTTTACAAAGTTGAGTTTCATCATATCCCTCGAGATGAAAACCGGATGGCAGATGCTCTTGCAACATTGGCATCAATGATTGTAGTGAAGTATTGAAATGAAGTTCCAAATTTATCTGTGATGCGTCTTGATAGGCCAGCTCATGTGTTCGTTGTTGAAGAGATCAAAGACGAGAAGCCGTGGTATTACAACATCAAATGTTTCCTCCAAAATCAGATTTACCCGCCTGGGGCATCTTTGAAAGATAAGAAGACTTTGAGAATATTAGCCAGTAATTTCTACTTGAATGGTGATGTACTGTACAAGAGAAACTTCGACATGGTTTTGCTCAGATGTGTGGATAGACACGAAGAAGACTTATTGATGATCGAAGTGAATGAAGGTTCTTTGGTACTAATCCCAATGGACATGCAATGGCGAAGAAGATGTTGCGAGCAGGTTACTATTGGCTAACATTGGAATCTGACTGTTGCAAATTTATGAAGAAATGCCACAAGTGTCAAATTTATGCTGATAAGATTCATGTTCCTACGACACTATTGGACTTTATCTCTTCCCCATAGCCTTTCTCCATGTGGGGAATTGATATGATTGGGATGATTGAGCCCAAAGCTTCGAATGGACATCGTTTCATTTTAGTGGCAATTGATTACTTCACAAAATGGGTTGAAGCGGCATCGTATGCAAATGTGACCACGCAAGTTGTTGTGAGGTTTATCAAGAATAAGATTATATGTCGTTATGGTGTGCCAAGTAAGATCATTACTGATAATGGATCGAACTTGAATAACAATATGGTGGAAGCTCTTTGCAGGGACTTCAAGATTGCACATCATAATTCTTCTCCCTATAGACCCAAGATGAATGGGGTTGTTGAAGCTGCGAACAAGAACATCAAGAAGATAATTCAGAAGATGGTTATCACATATAAGGATTGGCATGAGATGCTCTCATTTGCTTTGTGTGGGTATCGTACATCCGTCTGCACTTCAACATGGGCAACCCCTTTCTCTCTTGTTTATAGTATGAAAGTAGTGCTCCCCATAGAGGTTGAGATTCCTTCATTACGTGTGCTCATGGAAGCCAAGTTGACTGAAGCTGAATGGTGTCAGACCACGTTGGACCAGTTGAATTTGATTGAAGAGAAGAGATTGACTTCCATGTGTCATGGTCAGTTATATCAGCAGAGAATGAAGAAATCTTTTGATAAAAAGGTCAAACCTCGTGTGTTCAGAGAAGGTGATCTTGTGCTCAAGAATATTTTATCGTTTAACCTAGATTCCATAGGAAAATGGACTCCTAATTATGAAGGCCCATATGTTGTTAAGAGAGCCTTTTCAGGCGATGCATTGATTCTTACAACTATGGATGATGAAGAGTTCACTCGTCCTGTGAACGCAGATGCAGTCAAGAAATACTTCTCCTAAAAAAAAGAACAACTCGCTAACTTGAAAACCCGAAAGGGCGGCTTAGGCAAAAATGAGCGTCTCGGTGGATTGAAAACCCGAAAGGGCGATCCAGGCAAAAATTAGAGACATAAAAAATAAAAAAATAACTTCCCGATAAGTTGAGTACCCCACCTTGGGGAAACTTATGCAAAAAATAGGGATTATGGCAAGTAACTGCATTCTGCTGATCTTCAGTGATTTTTGAAGACTTGTTTGAGCACAAGGGTTGACGTCACTTCATCTTCAGCAGCGGTCAAAAATACAGTGGATATCAAGATTTGGTAGAAGGAGTAAGGATCATTTGTATTCAATGTAGCCCTTTTCCATGTAAATTACCATTTTCAACTTTGTAAAATCTATGGAGTCTTGTCATTTACAGACTACCATTCTATAAATAAAGTTGAGCTTTTATCCAATTGTTTATACTCTTATTTTACTTCAGCCAATAGTTTTAAATTTTTATTATGATCATTTTGAAATAACTTTTTAAAATCAAAAATCTAATTTTCATAAATATATAAAAGCAAAAAACTTTTCCAAAGTAAGCAACAGTAATATCAACAACATTTCAGTGAATAACAAGTCCTTAAATGCGGAGCATCCGAGGTTCCCCAAGCAGTAACTCTTCGGGTATCTCTAGGCATCAGTGTTGATTCATTCCCTCAGTAGAGTGTTGTTGTCCCCAGCTAGCGGATTCAGTTCCCCAGTGGAGTAATTACACCAGTAGAGTTTCTTTCTATTCCCCAGTTGAGTTGATTGGTTCAGATCCCCAGTGATGTGTCTTGTTCCCCAACAGAGTTTCGGCCTTCTCAGCGAAGTTCGTATTTCTTCAACAGGTAGATCGTCATCAGAAGAAGTTTGATCTCTCCCCAGTAGATCGCTTTGGTAACTCCACCAATCATTGCGTCTTTGCTCCCAGTCAGAGTTTCCTCCTGGTTTCTGAGCAACTTTTTTATTCTTCCTCAGTAGGGTTGTCTCCCATTTTATGGTGTTTACCTAAAAATCCCTACAGTTGGATGTGTTTTCTCCTCGACAGATCTCCTCCTTCCCCAGCTAGGGTTTGAGCTTTTGGGATGTTGATCTCTCTGTTCTTCAGCAGTTTGTCTCTATGATTTTTTTTATGGATTGATCGAGGATTGTATTGGTGGTTCAAATTCTTTGCGACACCTTTGTATCCTTCGTGATCGTTTTGTCAGCATAATCACCATATATATATATATATATATATATATATATATATATATATATATATATATATATATATATATATATATATATATATATATATATATATATATATATATACACACACACATATACATTCATATAATTTCATGATTTGCATATCCTGCATCTTCATATTTAATTGGTTTGAGATTTTCATTCTCTGTTATGGCGGTACTTTATCCCCATACCAAATTTGGTGTCTGTCCTCGTTCAAGTGTAGAGTGTCAGCCCCTAAGCAGAAAAGACTTTAACCTTTCTCTGTTTCCCCACTGAGTTTGTTTCTCGTGGATGATTGTTATTTCAGTTTCCTCTCCAGCAAATTTTCTGGATGGAATTACTTCCCTTGAGTTATGTCCTCATTAGGTTGAGTCTTGATTGACTGTTCTTTCTAGCTCTTACCTAGATAGATATTTTGGTCCCCTAAGGGTCTATTACCCAGTAACTGGTAGTAATCTTCTTAGTTTGTGGTTTGTTACTTTTTGCCCCAATACCCGGCAAAAGTACCCATTTTTTCTCCCCAGTGGAGTCCCCAGAAGTATATCCTTGATATGTTCATCTTAACCAGGTGACAAATATCTTTCTTTTCCCCGCAGGAGTCTATCCTTGATATTTTCACTTTAACCAGTGACGAATATTCTCTTCTTTGGTATTCTACCCAGTAAAAAGGTAGTTGTAATCCCTATTTTGTTTCCGTAGAGACTTAATCCTTGATATGTTCATCTTAATCGATGACATGTTTTCTTGTCCTTGTTGGTATTCTAACCAGTAAAAAGGTAGTTGTAATCCCTATTTTGTTTCCCTAGAGACTTAATCCTTGATATGTTCATCTTAATCGATGACAGGTTTTCTTCTCCTTGTTGGTCTTCTACCCAGTAATCGGTAGTTGTAAATCCTATTATTCCCCTTACCGGAGTCTATCCTTGATATGTTCATTTTAACCAGTGACAGATTTTCTCTTCTTTGGTATTCTATCAAGTAACTGATAGATGTAATCCCTATTTTCTCCCCTTTCAGAGTCTATCCTTGATATGTTCACTTTAACCGGTGACAGATTTCTCTTTGAATGGTCTTCTAGCCAGTAACCGGTAGTTGTAAATCCTACTTTGTCCCCTCGCAGAGATTAATCCTTGATATGTTCATCCTAACTGGTGACGGATTCTCTCTCCGATGGTTTTCTATCCAATTTTCGATAGATGTAATTCCCATTTATTGTTCAGTTGGTATATCCTTGATATGTTCATCCTAACCGATGACGGGTATCCTCCTTGACATCCCCAAGAAAGTTTATCCTTGATATGTTCATCTTAACCCGTGACGTATTTTCTTCCCTGTCGAGTTTATCCTTGATATGTTCATCCTAACCGATGACGGATACTCTCACCTTTGGTTTTCTGCTCAGTAACTGGTAGTTGTAAATCCTATTTTCTGCAGTTTTCCCCAGTAAGGCTATTCTTACCAAGTAACTGGTAATGGATATTCCTCCTGGATTTTCCTCAGTGAGTCATCCTTGATATGTTCATCCTAACCGATGACGGATGTTCTCTCTATCAGATCTTTATTATCTCCTTACCCAGTAGCAGGTAGTAGATAATAGATGTCTATTCCTCCTGTGTTGAAATTTTATTTTCTCCCCAGTCGAGTCGAGAGCGCATTTCCTTAGTGAAATTGTGTTGCTCCCCTGCATAAGTCGAGTACTTCAGTTTTATCCTGACTTATTCGTATCCCCTGCATGACTGTTTGTTTCCCTGGCTGAGTCTTTCCATTTTTATATGGATCCCCTCGAGTCCCCCAACAATTTTTAGTCGTAGCCTGGCCTACGCATAACTCCTTTTATCCCCCAGACTCTCTGTCTCCCTAGTGAGTTTTCCTTATGGAATGCATTATACTCCTATAGATTTTCGGTCTCTCTGATTTCTTTTCCTTTGTGGCAATATTTCCCCATAGAGCATTAACTTTCACATTCATATCATATGCATCATGAGGTCTCTTAGGGACCAAAATTTGTTTCTATATGTTGTTATTTAAGCCCATTCTACTGAGTTGAGTCGAAGATTTTAACCTTCACCTCCTCAGTTAGAATGTCCTTAAATAGGGGTGTAAGACCCCAATTTTGTCCCTAAGATCCCTCATGGCATCATAACATTGCATTTGGCATTGCCTCAAGGATCACAAGCATCTTGGTTTCCCTTACCTTTGGGTGGGACTCCTTGTGAGTGGTTTGAGATCACCAAGCATGTTTGAATTGTATATCATGGCTTTTCTTATTTTGTTTACTAACCAAAAGCACAAAAATATGTCACTAACATCTTTTGTTTTGTAGCTTGAGCAATCACAAGGTCCAAAGCTTCTAGGAGATCCTTTGTCCAAAGATATGGTCAAGAGGAGATGATAGCAAGCATGGTAATGGTCCCCAAAGCCCTCATCCATCAAATATGCCTCCCTAGCATCTCAATCCATCATTTTGATCAAAGCAAGTCAAATGGTTTGAGGTCTTGTTCTTCAGAGAAACCCTAATTCATCTATGCATCACAATGCCTTGCTCCTGAAGCAAACTCAGCCCATGATCAAATACAATCAAGGGAAGTTATTTAACTCATAATTTCATGCATATTTGAACTTATTTGAGTGTCCTCAATCATCAATTCCTCAAGGTATGAGTCATGGACTTGAGAAGTTGATCAGTCAATTCATCTGACTATTTTGAAATGCACTGAGACCTAACTTTTTATGTGTTGGTCAAATGGAGATGGTTCCAAAATAAAAAATGTTCTTAAGGATAATATGAACAACTTTCATGTTCATCAAAAATTGATTTGAATCTTGGAAAGCCATCTTTCATTCCAATACATTATAGGTCATTTTGACTGAAACCCTAATTTTGGGTCAACTTCCCAAGGACATAACTCATTCATTTTTTATACTTTTGAGGTGGGATCAAATGAATTGGAAAGATTTAGATGTCTAATTCAAATGTTATGTTGAACAAAATTTTAAAATCTCAAAGGAAATACATGTGATAATGCAAGACATTATAGGTCCTTTTTGACCAAATGCATTGAAAGTCAAAAAAGACCAACTTCAAGTGCCCATAACGTCTTCATCAAAAATCCAAATGATGCAAAATTGAAGTCCATTATGATTTTCTTGAAATTATCTACAAATTTTATGTTGGAGATTTTTTCATTTGAGGCTTGCATCATCAAAACAGAAGGGCTTGAAAGTTGGCCAAATTTAGAAACCTTGCATTGACATGTTTTGCACATCACACTTTAAACTCAAATTTCATAAATTTCCACACTTCAAATGAGTTTTTGTCCAACATAACATTTGTTCCTTAGACAAAGACCTTTCCAACCATTACCCACATGCCTATGATTGGATTTTCTAAGTAGTATTTTCGAAGAGATGAATGTTTAGGTACAAATGAGGAATTCACTTGAAATCTTGGTACATAAGCAATTGCCTTGCAAGTCACACGTCCAATTTCATTTGGCTGATGCTCAGAATTCATTTGGCATTGTTTTTTAACCTTATGCATGATCATGCAAGCCCATGCAATGAAGCTCCACATGCCATGCACACGGATTGATCACATTCTCCTTGCCACTTCCTCTATAAATAGAGACCTCATTCCACTCATTTCACACACCTGATTCAACTTGAAATGCTGCAGAATTCTCTCCATAGCCATCACTAAAGAAGCAAATCTCATTTTTCTCAAATTTTTCAGATCTGAAATTCAACTTCATCTTGTTGAATTCTTAGATCTAATGCTTCTAAACCTTCATCATTCATCTCATTGAACTTCTGTTTTGGTAAAGCAAGCAAGAAATCGAGATCAATTCTCCAGAAATCAAGCTTACTCTTCAACTGGTATTTTCTTCGAATCTCTCATTTCTATGATCTATTTGCTTGGCCAAAATGTTTTCTGAAGTCCTCACTTGAGAGGCTAGCTAGTGGTAGCTTCAATTTTGCTTTTCCTTGATCTGCATTTTGCATACCTGAATCTTCCACCTCAGATTTCTCCATTTATAGGACTCTTGAGTGTGATTCAAGGTTACAGGGGTGATGTACATCACCCCAACTTCATTTTGGTATAAGGATCGTGCATTTTCATTAAGGTTTGAAAACCTGCAAAATTGACCAGAATCTGGAGGCTCACCGGAGAAGAAGGTGGCTCCGGTGGCCGCCTGTTGCCAGTTTGAATTCTGGCCATTGGATGTGTTTCCCAGATCGAATCCTGACCATTGCTTGTTATGACTTTTTATTCTTTCCCATGTGATTGCATTGACCGTGGATTACCATGAGCGCGCGCCTCTGGATCCTTGGATCTGCCAGCTCAATTAATGAGCTCAGATCCAAGGGCTCTCGTTTTTTCCAATTTCTAATTTCTGTTTTTATTTTCTTAAATTCCTGTTTATTTCAAAAATCAATATCTCTTTCATTTTTAATCCAAAAATTATGGGACCAATTGCATTAGTCTCCAAATAATTTCTAGTTTCTATTTCTGATTTTTAATATTTTTTTATTTTGTCATTTGATATTTTTTTGTGAATTTTCTCTTTTATGGTTATTTTTAATTCATTTTAAATAGTTTTGATATTCAAAAAAATACAAAAATATTTTCCTAACCTATTTGAATGATGATGGATCTATGAAAAATATTCTCATCAATTTTCAAATTGATTTGAGATTTATTTGAGATTTTAGTTCAATTAGGTTATTTTTATTCATTTTTAATTGATTAAAAATAGTTTCTGACTTTTAAAAATGCTGAAATTTTTTGTCAAACTTTGTTTGACCTTGTTGAACTTGGGATAAATTACTTGGACCTTTCAAGGTTGATATGAGGTAATTTTGAAGTTTGACCTTAACATTACTTTAATTCAAGTTTAATTTTAAATATTAAAAAATGCCAAAAATAGTTTATTCATTTCTTGACTCCCAATCTTCATCTCACTTCTATTTTTGATTGTTTGACCTTGATTTTCAATGTCATTGGTCAACATATGAGGATTGGTACATTGTATTTCATTTAATGCACTTTAATTTTGCCATTTCCATTTCTCTTATCCATCTTCTCCTTCTTCTTCTTCTACTTCTTTTCTTCTTGATCAATGAGTTGAAGGTTGACAAGTTAGCATTAGTTAGGGAGATTTAATCTTCCTTGATTCAAATCTAATTCATCTTGATCAATTGATCAAGTGAATGGCTTTGCATTAGGGATAGGTTGTTTCCTAAATCATGCAAAAGGCTTAAACCAATACAAGATCAATTCTCATTTTCTTTTTGGCATGGCAAGTTGTTGGGACTTGGTTCACTAATCAAGACTCCTAACTTGTGTTGTTGCCTATATTATTATTGACCGGCCTCAGATAGTTGTGACTTCTACATAAGTCCAATTACGATTGCTTAACATAGCGCTAAATTTGCCTCATGGCACACTAACTACTAACACTAACTATTGACAATTAACATTTACTTGATGCACTTTACTTTTATGCAATTTACTATTCTTGCACATATTATCCATTTGCTTTTCTCTTTGCTCACTTGAGCACATGTTTATGTTAATGCCATTTGCCTTTTGCTCACTTGAGCACATAATTGTGTATATATTATTGTGCTTGTGTTTTTGTTTTGATTGTTGTGGTCCAAATGCAAAGGAATGGACTTAGTTTCTAGGACTTCCCCTATGCAAAGAAATGGAGAATTGGACTTAGATTCTAGGACTTTCCTTATGCAAAATTGGAGTAGATGGACCTTAATGATGAAGATGGATTAGAAGGACCAAATCTCTAAACTCACTCTTGTCCATTCTTGTTTTACTTCATGGAACTTTTGATGTGTGTGCTTTTGTGCTAGGAGCTTCCATTTGGGCTTAATTGGAGGACCATTGCCATGTTCATTCAAGTGGAAGATACAAGATACATTGAGGATCTCTTAAGAGACTTGTTTGATTACTTATGCTTTGTGGTTGCTTATTCCAAAGGATGGGAGCTACTTGGATCATCAATATGATCTCAAGAGAGGAACTCCATTGTGGTTTTGATTCTTTATCCCTCACCTCTTTTTGCTTTACTTAGGATTTATCCCTTCTTCTTCATCTCTCCACTCTAACCCAAGCCAAAACTCTATGTGCAAACATTTAACCATTGTTTTTTTAAACATTAGAAACCTAAGCCTTATGCTTTTGATTTTCAAACCTTCTTTTCATAACACTTATTTTGAATTGAATCCTTAAGTCAACTCTAACCATTTTTGTATATACTTCTAATTGGTAAATATAACCCATTCAAATGTCTTTTTGTGGTTCCAATGGCCACTTTCTTAATCAAATCTTTCATAACCTTTAGCTATTAGGTTTGAGTTATCTTGGTGGTAGATGTAATACTCACCTATATCCTTAGTGACGGACAATGAGTCTTCCATGCTTATTATAGGGTTAACCCCTCACTAGCATGTTGAAGCTATCCTCACATGGTGGATTTATGGTTTGGTTGAGTTTTCTCCCTTTGATGACAAAAGACCTTAAGGCTTTTGGACCAATCAATTCACCCATTTGTTTTGAGATTTTTACCCCGAACTACGAGGTTTTGATCCTAATCTTTTTATAAGATGGTACGTAGGCAATGGGTTTATCCATCCAAACACAAAATGTAAATAACTTGTATATTCTCCTCTCATCTCCTCAATCATGTTTGCACAAACAAATTTTCACAAAAAAACAACAACCTTTACAACAAGTATGAAAAGGGCTCCCTAGGAGTACCAAGGATGTTTTGGGTGCCTAACACCTTCCCATTGCATAACCAACCCCCTTACCCAGATCTCTGTTTCTTTTACTAGTTTTTGTTAAAACTATTAGGTTTTTGTTCGCTTTCTAACCATTCCTTTGGATAAATAGAAGTGCGGTGGCGACTCGACTTGTATGATTTACCTTGGATTTTGTCAGTATCTCTAATGGTAACGAATACCCCGCTACAAGGGGCAGCTGTAAGACCCAAATTTTGACCCTAAGATCCCTCATGCACTTCATCACAAGCATTAGCATTGGGATCATACCTTGGTATCCTCCTTACCCCTCTTTCATTAGGTTTGTTTTGGGAGAGATCACCAAGCACTTTGTGATTATATCATACTTGTATTTTATCATTTCACTAACCAAAATACCAAAAATATATCTTTGTATCTATCTAACTCTTTTTGCAGGTAGGGACATGATATCCTTGATTCATTGATCAGATCTAGGGTTTGAGACCCTCATGAACAAAGAGCACCATCAAGAATTGATTCAAGAGTGGTTATGAGCATCATATATGAGTCCCAATCGTTTCTACATGTTATATTGGTCAAGTTTGCTTCAAGAGATTGAGGGTGATTTGCCTTGGAAACCCTAGTTTGATTGGGTATCTTGAATAACTTCTCCAACAAGCTATCTCACCTATTGATCAAATTTATCAAGGGACACTTCAAATTTCATCATCTTATGCATATATGATCTACCATGAGCCAAGAAAGTCAAGAGAATTGGGAATTTTCAAGTTGGTTGATGGTGGTTGGCTAGATGAATTCATCTGATCAAAACTGGGTCTCCCTGACCCTATCTCCTACAATTTTCACCATATGAAAATGATTCCAAGATAAAACTTACTCTAAATGACATTATAAACAACTTTCATGTTGAGACCTAGAGCTAGTTTTGCTTGGAAAATTATTTTCTATGTTGAAACATTATAGGTCATTTTATTTAAACCCTAATTTGAAAGACAACTTCCCAAGGCCATAACTTGCTCGATTTTTATGAGATGAAAGATTTCCAAGTTGCAAAATCAAATTCAGTGTGTCTACTTCAACTTTGATGTTTGGGGTGGGAGCTAATTCAACTTCTTTGCACATGTGATATGAGGCTACATTATAGGTCACTTTTGACCTATACCATTGATCAAGTGATTTAGCCAAACTTCAAAAATGCATAACTCTATCATTTCAAATCCAAATGACATGAAATTTGTGACCATTTTGAAGGTCTTCGAGAGAGATACAACTTTTATGAATACACTTTTCTCATTTGAAGCTCCCATAAAAAGTTAAGCAAGGTGGAATATTGAGACATATGGCTTGACACTCCCTTCATACTAAGGATAAACCTGAGAAATTCTGTTGAATTTGAGCTTGAATCTCCACTGTTTTGGAATTTAATTCACCAGGAGTCCTTTGATTCTAAGCCATTCCATTCCTCTTCTGCAAGTAATTGGAGTGAAGCAAAGCACGATTCAGATCAATATCTAGCAAGCTCATACCTCCATTAAAGGTATTTTATAGAAAATTTGATCTCTTCGATTCCCCTTGTTTCTTGCTCAATTCTCTTGATTATTGTGTTGGCTGAAGTCCTACCAATGTAGGCAAGGTGTTTGAGTTGTTTTGATGATGAATCGAAGCAACTCAGATCATGAACCTCATTTTTTAATTCCACATATCTCTTAATATAGTTGGAATTGGAAGAAATGGAGGTGATATTCGTGCTCTGTGATGTTTTCTCTTTAAAATCATGTCCCTGTTTGAAATTTTGGTGATGGTTGATGATGACCAGTCCGGCGAAGCTCGCCGGAGAAGACAACCGGAGCTCTGGCTCCGGTGATGAGTTGTCTCAAGTCTAGACCATGTGATCCTTGCTCTACGTTATAATCTCATCCGTTCCTTTTGATTAACACATTTGGCACGCAGTTGACTAGGACATTGGTGGAACGCGCGCTGTGGATCATCAGATCTGCCACCTCAATTAATGAGGGAGATCTGATGGTCCACGTATTTTTGCAATTTATGATTTTCCTTTTAATTCCATTATTTTCAATAATTCATAATAAATTTAATATTGATCCAAAAAATATGGGACTTTCACCAAATATTTTCAATTATTTTTCTCTTTAGTATTCTGAATTAAAATTATTTTTTGGATCATTATTAATATTTTTCATGAGTTAATTGATTTTTCATTTGTTTTTAATTGTTTAAAAATATTTTTAAGTGCCCAAAAATTATGAATTTTTTTATACAAGGTCCTTTAACCTTGTTTGACCTATGATAAATCACATGGCCATTCATTTGGTGTTTTGATGTGATTTTAGGATTTGGACAAAACATATTTAAATTTAATGAATTATTTTAATATTTTTAATTGAATAAATGTCATTTTAATTGTGTTGACCATTTGGATTGACTTATTTGAGTTTCTCATTTGTTGTTGGGCCTTCGTTAAGGCTGATTTGACTTTGTCAAGTTAATACTATTGGATTTAGGGGATTGATGGAATGTACATTCCATCTCCCAAAATGAATGAATAATATTAATTTGGTAAAAGTCCTTGTTTGACCAATTTGTGATCTCATTCATCCCTTTACCTCTTCATCTAATTCCCCTTCTTCATCCATTCATTTCAATTGGCCAATGACATCTCAAAATCCTAATGCTTGTTGGTTGAAAGATTAACATGAGTATGGATGAGATTAGGCCACACCTTTGCATATTTGTGTGTGTGTGTGGTATGTTTAATGAGCATAGTTCTTAATACTATGTCTCCAACATGAATTAACACCAAAAGTTTATTGCCCGACCTCAAATAGTTATGACTTCTACATAATTCCAATTATGATTGCTTAACATAGCACTAAATTTGTGACACAAAAGGCATAAGCATTCTAGTTAGTGAGATTGTAAGTCTCCCCTCTTCCATGGTATTGTGTGGAAACTTAGTCTTCTTTCCTTCCTTTGGAAGATGTTTTGGTTCAAGGATCCATGCTTGTGGTAAGTGGGTTGAGTGTTCTCCAGAGAATGTCTTGACATCAAAAAGCAAAACAAAACTATCTATTAACTTACTAACTATTAACTTTTACTTTCAAGCTTTACTTTTAATGCAATTTACTTTTATTGTTCTATTATCATTTGTCATTGTACCTATCATTCTAATTGTTTATGTTTATGCAATTTTCACTTTGTCCACTTGGACCATATTATGTGATATACTTTGTTGCTTTGTTTGTTTGATTGGTCTTTGACCATTAATGCACATAATAATAATAAAAACCCTAAAAGACTTTTGAGTGGATTGTTGTTTTGATCTCCCCAATTGGACTTAGAATTTAGGCAACATTCCTTTGCTAATGGACTTGGCCAATGCCAATTTGTTGAAAGACCAAGAACTTGCTAGTTTGAATTCATCTGATACATCATTCAAGATCTCTCCAGATTCATCTGCAATATTGATCCTTGTTAAGCTGTTATGTTGAACCTGTGACTCGTGGAATTCATCTGCTACATAGGCTATTTTGAAGAAGATCATTAAAGTGGATTAGCTTGGATGAGGCCATCTTTATTTGATGCCTTGCTCTTCAAGATAATATAATTGTGCATTTGTGTATTGCTTGATTCTAAAAGTCCAAGGGAATTCTAGGTTTCTATTGACATACTTGTCTATTGGATTGCTCCCATTTGGTCAGATCTTTTCAACTTTAAACTTTTAAATTTCTTGTATCTAGGGTAGTCTCTTCATCTTCTCCCCACTTCTTTAATTTCAAAATATCTCCCTCCATTTTCAAAAACTTCTTTGTGTGAACTATTTTTGTTCTAAACTTTGACCACTTTTACAAAAAGGTAGAAACTTTGGCCTTATGCCATTGCATTTTCAAACTTATTTTCTTAAATCAAACTTATAAAATGAATCTAACTATACTTGACTTAAACTTTCAAAAAGCCAAAAAGAACTAACTCATTCAAACCATTTTAGGCCTTTGTGCCTTTCAAAATTATTTTTTTTTAAAACCAACATACTCACTTTGAAATTTCTAGCACGAACTACGAGGTTTTGATCCCTCTTTTATATGTTGGTACGTAGGCACGAGACCGAAGGTCTTGTCAAACACAAAAATATAATTAATCAATTCTTTTCTCATCTCCCCATTCTATTTGTTTGTAAACATCATTTTATACAAAATACATATGCACACAAAAAGGGCTCCCTAGGCGTACCTAGGACACTTTGGGTGCTAACACCTTTCCTCTGTGTAACCAACCCCCTTACCTGTGATCTCTGAATTTTATTAGTTTTTGTTTGAAAACTTCTTACTATTTGGGTTTTGTTCGCATTTTTTCCCTTTTCCCTTGGAAATAATAAAATCGCGGTGGTAACTCTTGTTAACTGATCTTTAGCTTGTCAATAGCTTAATGATTATGAATTTCCCGCTACAGTTCATTCATGGCAATGAACAACACTTAGCTGCTGTGCTAGAGGGTGACGAAGAGGAAGACTACACCAATTTTGTGACGCATGGAAAGACTTGCAACAATTGGACTGTTGTTAATGTTCCTATTATTTTGCATCGATCTAAGTAATTGTTTCTATATGTTTTCAAAATCCTTCTCTTATGCCTAAGGGAGAAGCGAACATTGTTTGGGCATTTTCAAATTGATCATTAATAAAATTAATTCTATTCATCCACATCTATGATGTTTTTTTTTTTACTTTTTGCTTTATTCTGAAAATGGTAATCACAAAAAACATAAATAAACAATATAATTGTCCATCTGCATAATATTTGGTCACAAATTCACTTCTCTAAAATCAAAATGTCAAATCATTATGCAGGTTGGTTCCTAACCCCATTGAATACAATGATCTTTCTCCTTCTCCAAATTTTGAATTCCTGTGTTTGAGGCCGAGGAGGAAAGTGATGAAGGAGTAAGTGATGAATTATCTCGTCTTCTTGAGCATGATGAAAAAGATATTCAATCGTTCGAAGAGCAGATTGAGTTAGTGAACTTGGGTTCCGAGGATGATGTGAAGGAAGTCAAGATTGGGTCTCGACTGTGTCCAGAGGCAAAGAAGGGGTTGATTGATCTTCTTCGAGAGTATTCAGATGTGTTCGCTTGGTCCTATCAAGACATGCTTGGGTTGGATTCTGAGATTGTGGAGCATAGATTTCCGTTGAAGCCAGAATGCCCGCCAGTCAAGCAGAAATTGAGAAGAACGCATCCTGATATGGAAGTGAAGATCAAAGAAGAAGTGCAGAAGCAAATTGACGTCGGTTTCCTTGTAACCGCTGAGTATCCGCAATGGGTGGCCAATATTATACATGTGCCGAAGAAAGATGGAAAGGTTCGCATGTGTGTTGACTAAAAAGATTTGAATAAAGCAAGTTCGAAAGATGATTTCCCTTTGCCACACATTGATATGTTGGTAGACAATACTGCTAAATTCAAAGTCTTTTCGTTTATGGATGGATTTTCCGGGTATAATCAGATCAAGATGGCACCCGAAGATATGGAGAAGACCACATTCATTACACCTTGGGGAACATTCTGTTATAGAGTGATGCCTTTTGGTTTAAAGAATGTTGGTGCAACTTACCAAAGAGCAATGACTACTCTTTTTCATGATATGATGCACAAAGAGATTGAAGTTTATGTCGATGACATGATTGCTAAATCGATTGATGAAGATGAACAAGTTGAGCATTTGTTGAAGCTATTCCAGCGTTTGAGGAAGTATAAACTCCGCTTGAATCCCAATAAGTGTACTTTTGGTGTTCGTTCTGGTAAGTTGTTGGGCTTAATTGTCAGCGAGAAGGGTATTGAAGTTGATCCTGCCAAGGTCAAAGCAATACAAGAGATGCCTGCGCTCAAAACTGAGAAGCAAGTCAGAGGGTTTCTCGGCCGCTTGAATTATATCTCAAGATTCATTTCACACATGACTGCCACATGTGCGCCTATATTCAAGCTTCTTCGAAAAGATCAGTCTTGTGATTGGACCGAAGATTGCCAGAATTTTTTTGTCAGTATCAAGGAATATCTGCTTGAGCCTCCGATTTTGTCTCCGCCTGTTGAAGGAAGACCATTGGTCATGTATTTGACTATGCTTGAGGATTGTATGGGTTGTGTTCTAGGTCAGCAAGATGAGACTGGAAAGAAAGAATTTGCAACTTACTACCTCAGTAAGAAGTTCACCGACTGTGAGACTCGGTATTCTATGCTAGAGAAGACTTGTTGCGCATTGGCTTGGGTTGCTAAGCGTCTGCGTCAGTATATCTTAAATCATACCACTTGGTTGATATCCAAAATGGATCCAATCAAATATATATTTTAGAAGCCTGCTTTAACCGGGAGAATTGTCCGTTGGTAGATGTTGTTCTCAGAGTATGATATCGAATATAGATCTCAGAAAGCAATCAAAGATAGTATCTTGGCTGACCATTTGGCTCACCAACCAATTGAGGATTACCAGTCAGTGTAGTATGATTTTCCTGATGAAGAGATCTTGTACTTGAAAGTGATAGATTTTGATGAGCCATTGCTTGAAGGAGGGCCAGAACCTGGTTCCCGTTGGGGCATGGTATTTGATGGAGCTGTTAATCAATATGGAAATGGCATTGAGGCAGTGATTATTACTCCTCAAGGCACACACTTTCCATTTACAGCTAAATTGACTTTCAAGTGTACAAACAATATGGCAGAGTATGAAGCTTGCATTATGGGGCTCGAAGAGGCCATGGATCTCAGAATCAAGTATTTAGATGTCTTCGGACACTCGGCTTTGGTTGTAAATCAGATCAAAGGTGAATGGGAGACGAATCAACCCAGTTTGATACCATATAGAGATTATGCGAGGAGGATTTCAAATTTCTTTACAAAGGTTGAGTTTCATTAATTCCCTCGAGATGAAAACTAGATTCCAGATGCTCTTGCAATGTTGGCTTCAATGATTGTAGTGAAGTATTGGAATAAAGTTCCCAATTTGTCTGTGATGCGTCTTGACAGGCCAGCTCATGTGTTTGTTGTTGAAGAAATCAAAGACGAGAAACCGTGGTATTATGACATCAAATGTTTCCTCCAAAGTCAGATTTACCCGTCTGGGGCATCTTTGAAAGATAAGAAGACTTTGAGAATATTATTTGGCATGGTTTTTCTCAGATTCGTGGATAGACACGAAGCAAACTTGTTGATGACTGAAGTGTATGAAGGTTTCTTTGGTACTCATTCCAATGGACATGCCATGGAGAAGAAGATGTTACGAGCAGGTTACTATTGGCTGACAATGGAATCTGACTGTTGCAAGTTTGTGAAGAAATGCCACAAGTGTCAAATATATACGGATAAGATTCATGTTCCTCCGACATTATTGAATGTTATCTCTTCCCCGTGGTCCTTCTCCATGTGGGGAATTGATATGATTGGGATGATTGAGCCCAAAGCTTTGAATGGACATCGTTTCATTTTGGTGGCAATTGACTACTTCACAAAATGGGTTGAAGCGGCATCATATGTGAATGTGACCAAGCAAGTGGTTGTGAGGTTTATCAAGAATCAAATCATATGCTGTTATGGTTTGCCAAGTAAGATCATTACTGACAATGGATCAAAATTGAATAATAATATGGTGGAAGCTCTTTGCAAAGACTTCAAGATTGCACATCATAATTCTTCTCCCTACAGACCCAAGATCAATGGGGTTGTTGAAGCTGCAAACATCAAGAAGATTATTCAGAAGATGGTTGTCACGTATAAGGATTGGCATGAGATGCTCTCATTTGCTTTGCACAGGTATCGTACATCCATCCGCACTTCAACAGGGGAAACCCCTTTCTCTCTTGTATATGGTATGGAAGCAGTACTCCCCGTAGAGGTTGAGATTCCTTCATTGCGTGTGCTCATGGAAGCCAAGTTGACTGAGGCTGAATGGTGTCAGACTAGGTTTGATCAGTTGAATTTAATAGAAGAGAAGAGATTAACTGCCATGTGTCATGGTCTGTTATATCAGCAAAGAATGAAGAAAGCTTTTGATAAGAAGGTCAAACCTCGTGTGTTTAGAGAAGGTGACCTTGTGCTCAAGAAGATTTTATCGTTCAAAACAGATTCTAGGGGCAAATGGGCTCCTAATTATGAAGGCCCATATGTTGTTAAGAGAGCCTTTTCAGGCGGTGCATTGATTATTACAACTATGGATGGTGAAGAGCTCGCTCGTCCTGTGAACGCAGATGCAGTCAAGAAATACTTCGCCTAAAAAAAGAAAAGAACAGCTCGCTAAGTTGAAAACCCGAAAAGGCGGCTTAGGCAAAAATGAGCGTCTCGGTGGATTGAAAACCCGCAAGTAACTGCATTCTGCTGATCTTCAAATTGTGGAGAAACTTTGAGCACAAGGGTTGATATCAATTCATCATCCCTGGTAGCAAACGAAAGCACAACGTACATCAAGAGTTGGTAGAAGGGTTAGTGGTCCTTTGTATTCAATATAACCCTTTTTCCATGTAAATTACCATTTTTCAACCTTGTAAAAATCTATGGAGTCTTGTCATTTACAGACTACCATTCCATTATATAAAGTTGAGTTTTTATCCAATTATTTTCACTCCTATTTACTTCAGCCAATAGTTTTAAATGTTATTATGATCATTTTGAAATTTAAAATTTTAATCAAAATCATTTTTCTTAAATATATCAAAGCAAGAATTTTTCAAAGCAAATTTAAAAGAAATATCAACAACATTTCAAAATCAGCAAGTCTTCAATGTGAAGCATTGAGGGTTCCCTAAAGCAGTTAACCCTTCGGGTATCCCTAGCCGAGTTTGTTGATCCAGTTCCCCTGCAGCATGTTTGATCCCCGATAGAGTTTCAGTATCCCCTTGCGGAGTTTGTGTATTCTTCAGCAGATTTGATTTTGAATCTTCAGCGGAGTAAGTTGATTCCCCAATAGATCGCGTTGGTGTCTCCATCAGTCGCCATCCGACTCTCTCTCCAGTCAGAGTTTCCTCCTAGTTTCTGAGCAGTTATTTGTGTTATCCTCTGTATGGTTGTCTCCCATTTGATATGGTGTTGACCTAAAATTCCTCGCAGACTCGATAATATTTCCTTTCCTCAGCAAATCTCCTCCTTCCCCAATTAGGGTTGAGCTTTTGGGATGTGGATCTCTCTGTCCTTTGGCAGTGGTTCCTTTTTTTCTGGATTGGCCGAGGATTGTACCGATGATTCAAATTTTGCGACACCTTTGTATCCTTTGCGATCGTTTTGTCAGCATAATCATCATATATACATATACATATACACTCCTATAAGTTCATATTTGCATATTTGCATCATTCATATTTGTTGAATCATTGTTTGAGATTCTTATGCTCTGTTATGGTGGTACTTTATCCCCGTACAAGTTTGGTGTCTGTCCTCTCTCAATTATAGAAGGTCGACCCCTTAAGCAGAAAGACTTTAACCTTTCTCCTTTCCCCACTGATTTATTTCCTCGTGGATGATTATTGTTTCAGTTTTTCCTCCCTAGTTGATTATCTGGATGGAACCACTCCCCTTGAGATATATTCCCATTGGGTTGAGTCTTGATTGACCGTTTCTTTCTAGCTCTTACCTAGATAGATGCTTTGAGTCTCCTAAGAGTTTATTGCCCCGTAATTGGTAATATTCTTCTTAGTTTGCAGTTTGTTACTTCTTGCCCAATACCTGACAAAAGTATCCCTGTTTTTTTCTCCTCAGTAGAGTCCCTAGTGGATATATTCCCCAGAAAGTATATCCTTGATATGTTCATCCTAACCGATGATGGATATCTTTCTCTCCCCTGCCTGAGTCTATCCTTGATATGTTCATCCTAACCGATGACGAATATTCTCATCTTTGGTTTTCTATCCAGTAAAAAGGTAGTTGTAATCCCTATTTTGTTCCTTAGAGAGTTAATCCTTGATATGTTCATCTTAACCGATGACAAATTTCTTTCTCTTTGCGGTCTTCTACCCAGTAACTGGTATTTGTAAATCCTGCTTTTGTCCCCTTCGCAGAGTCTATCCTTGATATGTTCATCTTAAATGGTGAAGGATTTTCTCTTTGATGGTATTCTATCTAGTAACTGATAGATGTAATTCCTATTTTCTCTCCTCTCAAGAGTCTATCCTTGATATGTTCATCTTAACTGGTGACGGATTTTCTCTTTGACGGTATTCTATCCAGCATTCGATAAATATAATTCCTACTTTTTGTTCAGTTGGTATATCCTTAATATGTTCATCCTAACCAATGACGGGTATCCTCCTTGACATCCAAGCAAGTTTATCCTTGATATGTTCATCCTAACCGATGACAGATTATTCTTCCCTGTTGAGTTTATCCTTGATATGTTCATCCTAACCGATGACAGATATTCTCATCTTTGGTCTTCTTCCCAGTAACTGGTAGTTGTAAATCCTATTTTCTGCAGTTTTTCCCCAGCAAGGCTATTCTTACCCAGTAACCGGTAATGAATACTCCCTCCTGGTGGTTCCCAGTGAGTCATCCTTGATATGTTCATCCTAACAGATGATGAATGTCTTTTCTGTCAGATCTTTATTATCTCTCTACCCAGTAGCGGGTAGTAGATAATAGATTTTTGCTCCTCCTGTGTTAAAGTTTATTTCTTCCCCAGTTGAGTTGAGTGTGCATTTCCTTAGTGAAATCGCTTTTCTTGCATGATTCGAGTACTTCAGTGTTGTCCTGATCTACTCGCTTTCCCTGTAGATGTTTTGTTTTCCCGACCGAGTCTTTCCATTTTGTATGGAATTCCTCTAGTCCCCCAGCAGTTTTAAGTCGTAGCCTGGCCTATGCATAACCTCATTTATTCCCCTCAGAGTCTCTGTCTCCCCAGTGAGTTTTCCTCATGGAATGCATTATACTCCTGCGGACTTTCGGTCCCTCTGATTTCTTTTCCTCTATGGCAATATTTCCCCACAGAGCATTAAATTTTACATTCATATCATATGCATCATGAGGTCTCTTAGGGACCAAAATTTATTTTTATATGTTATTATTTAAGCCCATTCTACTGAGTCAAGCTGAAGATTTTAACCTTCACCTCCTCAATTAGAATGTCCTTAAATAGGGGCAGTTGTAAGACCCCAATTTTGACCCTAAGATCCCTCATACAATTTCATCATAAGCACTAGCATTGGGATCATACCTTGGCATCCTCCTTACCCCTCTCTCATTGGGTTTGTTTTGGGAGGGATCACCAAGCACCATGTGATTGTATCATACTTGTATATTATCATTTTACTAACCCAAAATACCAAAAATATGTCTTTGCATTTGCCTAACTCTTTTGTAGGTAGGGCATGATCACATTGATTTATCAAGTTCATATCTAGGGTTTGAGGCCCTCATGACAAAGAGCATAACCATGAACTTGATCCAAGAATGGTTATAAGCATCATATATGAGTTCCATTGATTCCTACATGTTATATTGATCAAGTTTTCTTCAAGAGTTTGGAGGTGATTTGCCTTGGAAACCCTAGTTTAACTGGGTATCTTGGGTAACTTCTCCAACAAGCCATCTCACCAATTGATCAAATTTCTCAAGGGGCACTTCAAAATACACCATCTTATGCATATATGATCTACCATGAACCAATAAAGTCAATAAAATTAAAGGTTAGCAACTTGGTTGATGGTGGTTGGCCAGATGAATTCATCTGATCAAAACTGGGTCTCCCTAGACCCTATCTCCTACAATTTTCACCATATGAAAATGATTACAAGAGAAAGGTTACTCTAAATGACATTACAAACAACTTTCATGTTTAGACCTAGAGCTAGTTTTTCTTGGAAAATCATTTTCTATGTTGAAACATTATAGGTCATTTTGTTTAAACCCTAATTTGAAAGTCAACTTCCCAAGGCCATAACTTGCTCAATTTGTATGAGATTAATAATTTCCAAGTTTCAAAATCAAATTCAAGATGTATACTTAAACTTTTATGTTTGGAGTGAGAGATAATTCAACTTTTATGAGCATGTGATATGAGGATACATTACAGGTCATTTTTGACCTATACCATTGAACAAGTGATTTTCCTCAAATTCAAAAATGCATAACTATATCATTCTAAATCCAAATGACATGAAATTGGTGGCCATTTTGAAGGTTTTTAAATAGCTACGACTTTTATGAATACACTTTTCCAATTGGAATCCCACATAAAAAGTTAAGCAAGGTGGAATATTAGACATATGGCTTGACACTTAGAAATATTTTCAACATGTTGAAATTTCCAAACTTCCACTTTCAAATTCACCATGATCCACGCTCCAAATGAAAAAGTGTTCAACATCAAACTTGTTCCCCTTGATCCAAGCTTTCCAAAGAACCCAAGTTCATGCATTTTGGATGAAGTTTGCTAGGGCTGCGCATGGCTTTAACAGAGCTGCACCATTGGAGGAAATCAAATGTCCTAAACTCCATTTCACATTGCCTTGCCAATCAAGCATCATTTGAACTTCAGTACAATTGTAATTGGATTAAAATGGATTGCTTCATGGGCCTGTACATGCCCATGCAAGCTTGTGCATCACATTGCCAAATTTAGCAAATTTTCAAGTGTGCAGTTATCAATCCCAAATGCTATAAATACATGGCCTCTAAGATCATTTCAAACACACCTTGCGCGCCAGCTTTGCCCCCCAATTGAAACCCTCTCATTCTAAAGGAAAACCTGATAATTTTCAATCTGAAAATTGAGTTTGAATCTCAACTGTTCGGAGATTCAAGAACTCCAGGATCCAAAGCCTTGCACCATTGCTAACCACTCCCTGCAAGCTTCTCAAGTGTGATCAGATCATGTTTGAAGCAAGCAACCTCAAGTTCTGCACAACATTGAAGGTTATTTTCACAAAACTTCTTCTCTTTGATTCTCACTTAATTCTCGTCAATTCTCTTGGATCTTTGGTTGTCTGAAGTCCTACCAATGTAGGAAAGAAGATTGAGTTTCTTAGAGGTCAAATCGAAGCAACTCAGTTGACACACCTCAAAATCCAACTCCTCATATCTTTCTATATATGTGGAGTTAGTTAAAATTGAGGTCAGATTCGTGCTCTACGTCATTTATTCTTTCAGATCATGTCCTCCTATTTTATTTTGGTGATGGTTGAGGGTGGACCAGTCCGGCGAGGTCCACCGGAGAAGAAGACCGAAGCCCTGGCTCCGGCGGTGCGTTAGCATGTCTCCCAGCCACATGATCCATTTAAGTTGTTTTAATCTTAGACATTGGTTTTGATTACCATGTGTGTGGTGTGCTGACTAGGTTCCATCATGGAACGCGCGTTTGTGACCACTTGATCTGCCACCTTAATTAATGAGGGAGATCAAGTGGTCCACGTTTTTTTGATTTTTTGATTTTAATTTTTATTCCTTTAAGTTTCACCAAAAAATTTCAAAAAATTTCCTCTTTCATATTTTGAATTAAAATTATTTTTTGGATTATTATTAATATTTTTCATGATTTAATTGATTTTATGAATATTTTTAATTGTTTAAAAATACTTTTAAGTCTTTAAAAATTCTGAATTTTTTTCTCCAAGGTCCTTTAACCTTGTTTGACCTATGATAAATTACATGGCCATTTATTTGGTGTTTTGATGAGGTTTTAGGAATTTGACAAACCATATTTAATTTAAATACCTTATTTTAGTTTTTTTTTAATTTGAATAAATGCCAAATAATTGTGTTGACCTATTGTGATGATTTGTGTAAGTTTGACTCATGTTGTTGGGCCTTGGTCAAGTTTGATTTGACTTTGTTAAGTTAATATCATTGTGTAACACCTCAAAATTTGCCCTCCTCTCTTGGGACTAGCATAACATATTGCATATCATTTTTAGGTCATTAGGCATTGCATATTGCATATCATGTGGTTACATTGTGCAAGTTATCCTCCTAAGTCTTGGTCAGCAGATAAGAGGTGGAGATGCAAGCCTAGGGTTTTATTGACTGATCATTAGCCATCTGAGGATTGGGCTATAAATTAGGGTTTTTTGATTTCTCAAGGGGATTGGTCTTGATCTTGTTTGCAAGGATACATCATCATCATCATGGTCTTGATATCATCCATAGGATTCAGAAGATTGATCAGATACCTTGAGATTAGGGTTTTGACCATTGGTCAACCCTAATCAGTTGTATTGGGCCAATCAGGGCATGGCTAGGAGATGGGGTCTAAAATGGATATGGGGATCATCATATGATTTTATGGAGCTTATTGAGGCTAGGGTTTCATCCTTGAGCCATTTCATCAGAGAATTGGGGCTCAGATTGATCAGTGCCTTGCCAAATTTATCTATCAGTTGAAAAAGTCAATTGTGGTCAACTGTGCATGATTTGAGGGATTTGGAGGTGGAAGTGAGTTGGATATACTTCATTCATGTTGGAACAAGTGTTATTTGACCTTTCAAAGCTCAAGAATGGAGAAAATAAAGTCAGAACAAAAATTGCCAAAAATAGAAAGTGACTTGTAATGGAAGTTTCCAAAAATGGAAAGTTTTTCACCACAAAATTACGTGTCCAAAAAAGCTTCAAATGAAAATTTGTTCAACATGAAAGTTGTAGATCTTGGTCTCACCTTTCCAAAAAGTCCAAGAACTTGAAATTCCCATGTATGGTTGACAAGTTATGGTCCATTCAATTTCCAAAAATACCTATAATCAAAGTGGCATAACTTTCACATGGAGTGTCCAAATTGGATGATCTTTTTATGAGCAAACTCCATTTCACATGTACTTTCATGGTGCATAATCAAAATTCATCAAAAATGGTCAATGCAAAAGGTCAATTTTCAAGTGCACTAATTAAAATCCAAGGGCAAAATGGTCCAACTTGAGAAATAATTGGAATTTTGGAATGGGAGTTTTTGCAACACATCACAAATGCAAATTAGAAGTGGTTTGAACTGTCATGAGTTTTCAAGATGCATTATTTGGCTAGGCTACTTTTGAACTTGCACTTAAAATGCAATTTTGGCATAGCATAGTGAAAATGAATTGTACAAGGCCAATCAACATGAGACCAAAGCCAACACATTCCAAATGATAATTAGAAGGTGTCTGAGCTGTCACATTGTTGTCATGTGCCCTAATGTGAAAAGTCATTTTTGCCCTTACACTTGAAAAATGGCATTATGCTAATTTCACTCATTTGTGCTAATTTGAGATTAACAAAGTGATTAAGCATGAGTATTTAAGCCTAATTGTAACAGAATGCAAATCACAATTGCAATTTTCAAGATCCATAACTAACTTTCCCTCCAAAAGTGCAAAAACTCTTCAATCTTCATCAAACTTCTCTTGATCCAAACTTCTTCAATTCTCAATCATTTTGCGAAATTCCTTTTGCTTCATCTTCCATAGATCCTTAGCTTCAACTGTTTTGGTGATTTGGAGCAAGAAAGCATTGGATTCGTGACTGTTCACATCATGCTCAACAATGGAGTTTGGAGATTTCTCACATCTGGATCGTGCTTGAGCTGAAATACAAGTTCCAATCAACTTCCTAAAGCTTCATCTTCATCTGTTTTTGGTAATTGCGTGCAAGAACTCAAAGAACAACCACTACCATCACTTTAAGGTTAGTTTTCGAATCTCATGGTTTCTTGAATTGTGATATGCGTTAGAAAGATCATTCAACGTAGAACATCATGCAAGTTGTGGTTTGTGAAATGATTAACTGTAGGTTGAGTTATCGCGATTTGAAGTTTTGTGCTCGTATCTTATTTTGCTCGATCCCGTCGCTATGCTTAGAATTAGGTTGAATTGATCACATATTCATGATCTACATGCTCATACGGTTCCAATGGATATATGCTTGTTGATTTTGGTTGATGTTTGATGTTGCTGCGTTTTCTGGAAAACTGTTGCTCGAGAACGATGAAATATGTGCTGTAGATCTTCATTTTCCATTTGCATCATTTGAATCTTGTTTCCCGCCCCCGCTGGCCAATAGAAACATTCCGTTGCCACTAATCAAAACGGCGTAGTTTTGGATAATGTGTTCAGAATTGCAAAAATGCCATTACGCCATTTAATTATTATTATTTCTATTTTGTTTTTCATTTTAATTTCAATTTTGTTACCACAACTTAGAAAATTGATAAATCACTCAAAACTCATCCAAATTTTGTGAAATTTTTTATGCCATGCTCATGAGAATGTGTAGAGTTTTATGATGATTTTTGTGAAATTTTTGCACGTGTGGAAATTTAATTGGCCTATTGATTTTGTTCATGTGTACATTTTTACATGTTTCACCATATCCTTCATGAAATGCTCATACTTCCAAAGAAATGAATGAAAAAATTTGTGCTTATTCTGGACATGTTGATGTTGATTTCCATGTGAAGTTTATGATTTTTGGATACTTGGTGATGGAGATATGATTTTTTGAATAGAGGTGTGACAATTTGTGTCACACCAAGCAAGGTCAAATTTCTGATTTTATTTGCATGACCTAGGATTGATGAATTGCTCCAATTTTTTGCATGAATGATCATTGATATGTCAAGATAACATGTGATGTTTTCTGGAATTTTTGGTTGCATTTTCAAATTGATTGATAATTTTCTTCTCTGTATGCTCATTTGGTAACATTGTGTGATACATGTTGGCATTTTGCTTGTGAAATTCTCATAGTGTATTGGATGAAGATGATATTTGATATGTGGATTGTAGACACATTATAGGACATCATGGTTATGATCCCATTCATTTCTTAGATGTTGTCACTGTTTTATGATTTATGGAATTTGATGCTTGTGTTGATGCCTTGAATTGGCTTGTGTAAATGTGTCTGGACTTATTGATTTTCATTGACCTACTTTATTTTGTCCAATTGAGCTGAAAATTGACATGCCATACATTGAATATGTCCTGTTTAGGTGTGAATTTTGTGGAATTAATTGAATTGGTTTGGTATGCTTTTGAGTGAGATAGTTCTGTTTGGTTATTTGAAGTTGCAAATTGCATGATTAAGGTTAAATTGTGCATGAAATGATAATGGTGAATGATATGAGCATGGGACCAATTGCATTTGCTTTTGAATTGTTTTAATGTGATTTTGGTTGAATTGCACTTGCTGTTTAGAATTTTTTATCCCTTTTGGACCCTAGGCTTGGCCTAGTGGTCTTGTTTCTCACATTTGGTTTGGATTTTCAGGATGAAATGCATAATGCTTAAGGAGATTGCTTCAAGGCAATTTAAATTGAGTTTGGTTGATGATTGAGAACTAATTTGACTTTGTTTTGTAGGTTGTGATGCTTGAGCTTGAGCTTATAGCTTGCACTTGTGTGCATTAACTTGTGTTGCTTGTACAGATTAACTGATTAACCATTTGCTGTTTACTGTTTGTCTGTCTGAGTACTGATGATACTTGATTGATTTCAGGTACATTTAGTCGCTTACAGTTCTTTAAGAACTTGCTTGTTGCTGCTTGGTTTTTAAACCAGTTGAGGTAGGACTTTTATTCTTCATGTAGTCTGGAAGACCTGGCTTGTTATTTAGCCAGGCAACTGTCTGAAGTCCTCCTTAAGAGGCGATGTTTGTGGTTGTTTACATTTGTGCCCAAGCAGGTAAAGACCTCTATGAGGCAATTGGCGGATCATAGGGATATGCAATCTATCCCCCGCTATTCTGTTGAGTCGTCCCTCTGCTCACACGGCTGTGTGTTGAGGCATTGGGACACAAACCCAAGATCTTGTGCTGTTGCACAATCGAGTCAGAGTCTTTGAGCGTAGAAGGGTCCCTCCATTCTGGACCCACGCTCCTTTGTCTGAAGCTCTCCCTGGTCAGGGATAAGAGCTGTGAAGTCTAATCTTCACTCACCTTTCATTTGCTTCACCTTAGCCCCGCAATGGCAAGGTTAAGAGCGAACACCACCTTGTACAGACGACTTGCTTCGGCAGTCAAACCCATTGTTTAAGCCCACTTGACTGGATATAGTGTGTGCTTTGTGAATATTTGTTTGCTCTGTTTTGCTTGTATGCTTGCTTCTTTCCTGGATAGGATTAGCTTGCTGTTGTGCAAGTAGGTAGAAACCACGACATAGGGCAATGATGCATGATAACACTAGGCTCGAGTACAGCTCCCTGGTAGTGTGTCTCCCCTTGGTTTCTGGCTAGATTTTCTTTCCTTTTCAGGGGAACTACATCGCCCTGATCCTCGTTCCAGACGAGGTATGTAGGCAGGAGACCGTGCGAGGTCTCTCCGGGCACTTTTTTTTCTTTTTGTGTGTGCTTGACAGTTATAGGCTCGAGTTCCCGACTCCCTATTAACTTGTTGGTTGTTGTGTGCTTGGAAGCTGATGTAAGTCCATCGAGTGGCCTTCGGGTTCCAGTGTGCGTGTGTTTGGTTCGGATGCTGATGTAAGTCCAGTGATTGGCATTCAGGCTCCATGTTTGCCGGTGTGTTTGTTTGTTTGTTTGGCGTGCGTGAGCCGAACTACGACAGCTCTGATTCTCGTTCCAGACGAGATACGTAGGCATAGGATGCGACGTCCTATCGAGCTCTCTTCTTCTTAACCCCACCTGTGTTGTCTTAGCGTGTGTGTATGATGTTTGTCTATTTATTTTAGCAACCTATTCTTTCTTTTAGAACGTGGATCTCGTCGAGTACGACGGACGTGAGGGGTGTTAATACCTTCCCCTTGCGTAACCGACTCCCTTAACCTTTCTCTTTGGTCGCGAGACCATGCTTTTTCCAGGTTTCTCTGAGCGTTTCCTTTCCCTATCTTGGGATAAATAACGCGCAGTGGCGGCTCTGTGTGTTTTTGTTTTAGCTCGCCGGTTGTTTTTCGCGGATGCGACAGCTGGCGACTCTGCTGGGGACTACGGATGTTGACCTGTGCTGGTCCATCTTCCCTAAGCGAGTCCCTCCTAGCGTTCTAGGGTAGTTTAGGTTGCTTGTTTTGTTTTATTTATTGCATTTATTATTCTAACAGTGTATATATTTGCATAATTGCTTGCATGCATCATACTATCATGTTGCCGTCCTCTGTGCAGGTGGTTCCTCTGTTTTGGGGTGGGTGTTCTGAGTGGGGCTAAAACCCAGGCCCGAGTATACACCTAGGATTAGCGTGGTCTCACGTCGCTCACATGCCGGTTGGGCACATTGTTGCGACGTGACATACCACAAGCCGGACGAGGTTCATCTGAGAAGTGCTCTTCCAGTGGGGTTTTCCACTTTGGTTGGGTTATCTCTTTTGAGGTATTGACTCTGGTGACCAATCATTTCCCGGATCTTTGGTTTAGACGATCTTAAGGGAGCTACAATGGCACACCCGAAAGGGCAAACCCATTGAGTATCTCCGCCCGATTGTCGAGACTATTGTCCGCCTTAGGATGACCTGATTAGAATTTACCTGTGAGGGGAGGGTGATTCTTACAGATGCATGTTCAGATGGTGACTCAGTTGGTGACTTTTGGTTCCGTTGATCAGAGTCATATTTATAAGTCGGATTTATGGTCATTTATTGCCGAGACGCCGAAATGCTGTCCGTGGTATTTATCAGTGGGGATCCGTTTATTTCAGGATTCCCCGGGCCGATTTATCAGTGGGGATCCGTTTATTTCAGGATTCCCCGGGCCGACTCAGAGATGGTTGAGGTTATCTGCTCAGAGATTGTCTGATGATGATGATGTATCTGTCCTCCATTTATTTCGGAACCCTTGGGTCGGATTTGTGGGTACATATTCCCTCAGATGGTTGTGATCAATTCAGAGGCCGTAACTCAGTGCAACAGATGATCAGAGGACTTGGAGGATGGCAATGCATTGCATTCATACATCTGCATCATTCCCGTTTTGCATTCATCTGCACCTAACCTACGCCTAGCCATATGGGGAGTATTACTGATTAAGGATCTGGTTGAGAGACATCCGGATGTCAGAATATTATTGTCGATTTTTTATCCGTCTCGATGAAACCAGAATCAAAGGACGGAAGCTTCCTCATATGGATAGACGTTGCATTCATGCATATTAACCTGTTTGCTGTTTTGCAGGAATCATTGCTCGCGCTCGTAGAGTTGTACCCTTGCACTCAACCCGTCCTCACAGATACTTCACCAGACGCAATACTCCAAGACTGATGGATCTCCCGAACACAGATATCCTCAAGCTGAAGGACAAGATGACTGAGCTGATCAACATCATGCAGGGTTTTACAGTTGGTCAGAAGGCTCTGGCTGATAAGGTCGAAAAGCTTGAGCGGGCTTCAGCAGCAAACAGTGGTGTGAACCTGGATGGTGTCTCCAACCAGGGGCTGGGCGGATCCAGGGACGGTGAAAAAAGAGCAACTGTAGGTATGGTGAACAACAATGCTGGTGGATTTGGTGCTGCTACTGGCGGTGGGCCCGGTCTGGGGCATAACCTGAAGGATAGTCTGTTCCCGCCTTTCTTTGGGGTCGATGATGACAGAGAGGAGGACAGAGAGGTTGATCAATTCTCCATGCACAACGAGCCTTTTGGTCAGTACAGTGCTCCGCCACAGAACAAGGAGATTCAGCTGCTGGCTGAGAAAATCAGAGCTCTTGAAAGCTACGCCACTCCTGGGGTGGTTAACATGTCAAATATGGGGTTAGTTGAGGGGATTGTGATCCCACAGAAGTTCAAAGCGCCTGCATTTGACAAATACAATGGGAGTTCATGTCCAAAAACTCTCCTTCAAGCTTTCGTCCGCAAGATCTTTGCATATACAACAGACCAGAAGCTGTGGATGTACTTCTTCCAAGACAGTCTGTCTGGAGGATCCTTGGAATGGTATACCAAGCTGAAATCTGCTGACATCAAGAGTTGGCAGGATCTGGGAGATGCGTTCTTTAAACAGTATTAATTCAACGCTGATATGGCTCCGAGTCGTACCCAGCTGCAGGGTATGTCTCAGAAGTCAAGTGAGGGGTTTAAAGAATATGCTCAGAGGTGGAGGGAGTTGGCTGCCAGAGTTCAACCTCCGCTGGTGGATCGGGAGATGTCTGATCTATTCATGGGTACCCTGCAGGGGGTTTTTGCTGAAAGGATGGTGGGTTGTCCGGTAACCAACTTTGCTGACATTGTGGTGGCAGGGGAGAGAATTGAAAGTTGGCTGAAGATGGGGAAAATACAAGGAAGTGCTTCGTCATCAGGATCGAAGAAACCCTTCGGAAATGGTCAGCGCAAGAATGAGGGTGAATCAAGTGATGTGTATGCCCAGAGAGGACACGGTAGGGATCGTTACTACCAGCACACTGCTGCGGTAACCATCCCTGCTGGTAATCAGTCAGTACGACAGCAACGTCAGCCACCTCAGCAGAGAGCCGGGTACCAGGTGAAAGGAAAAGGGATTGATCGCTATTTTGACAAGCCGCCCGTGACATATGCTGTTCTGTTCAAAAAGCTGATGGATCTTGGGTTGGTGCAGCCGAGGGCGATGGTTCCGATGAGATCAGATCAGAGGCCTCCTAACTATGATGAGAACGCCCAGTGTGAATTTCATTCTGGAACACCGGGGCATAACATTGAGGGCTGTAGAGCATTCAAGAATGTTGTCCAGGACCTGGTGGACTCCAAGGCTATTAACTTTGCACCGTCTCCAAATGTTAATGCTAATAACCCATGCCGGCGCATGGTCAGGCGATGGTGGGTGCAATTGCTGAAGATTCGGATCACGCCTGTGCGGTAGGTGAAGAGACTGACAGTAACTGCGAGTTTGATGGTTGGATAAAGCCGTGCGCACCAGGGATGGGAATCCAGAACTGGAAGGCCTAAAAAGATCAGCACTGTCACTCGTCCGGAAGAGTAATGATTTCTGTTCTGATTTTATCTGCATGAAAGCCATACGTGTTGCCCGACACGTAATGGTTCATTGTAAGGGCCACCTCATGTTTCATTTTGCAGCATTTTGCATCATAAATAAATGGATATTTTTCAGTCAAAAAGCGGTGTTCCCTGTTTTTCATTTATTTTTGCAGTTTAAAAACAAATAAAAATGGCAATGTTTATTTTCATTTTTCTCTTCTTTTGATTTGTCTCGTTCCGAATTCAAAAATAATTCTCCGGATCTCGTTGATAACAATTTGGTTACACCTCATATGACTTCGACAAACCGATCTATCATGCCGAAGAACAAGGCGAAGAAGATTGTGATCTGATGGAATTAACCAGGTTGTCAAAACAAGAGGAGAAGGTGATTCAGCCGCACGAGGAGCGGGTTGAGGTTGTTATTCCAAGCACCGCCGAGGTCAGGAAGAAAAAAATTGGGGCCGCTTCAGAGGCGAGTCGAGAGCAGAATGGTAGCCCTATTGAAGGAGCGTGTGAGTACCTTCACCTGGTCATGTCAGGATATGCCAGGGTCAGATACCGATGTCGTTGTGCACAAGCTGCCATGGAGAGAAGACTGTCCTCTAAAGAAGAAGAATGCCGGTGCTACTTATCAGAGAGCCATGGTGACTTTGTTTCATGATATGATTCATCATGAAAATGAATGCTATGCTATGACATGATAGCAAAGTCCCAAGCAGAAGAGGGGCATCTGGCAGATCTGGCCAAGCTAAGCAGACCAGTTGAGACAATTCAAACTGAGGTTGAATTCGCACAAGTGCACATTCAGAGTGCGGTCCGGTAAGATGTTGGGGTTCATTATAAGAGAGGAATTGAGGTTGATCCTGCTAAAAAAAAAAAAAAAAAAAGAAATGCCTGAACCGAGAATGGAAAAAGAGGTTCGTGGTCTATTAGGTAGATTGAACTACATGTCATGGTTCACATCTCCTCTAACAGCCACGTGGGAACCCATTATAGAAAAAAGAGATCAAACGGTTAGGTGAAATAATGATTGCCAAGGGGCATTGAAAATAAAAGAATAAGTTGCAGGAGCCTCTGATTCTGATACCTTCCGTGGAAGGAGCGATTGTTAATCTGTGCTTGACGGCCTTCGAGGGGTCTACGAGGTGTATTGGGTCAGCATGGCGAGTCTTGTCGAAAAGAGCATGCAATTTACCTTAGCAAAAAGTTTACCGACTGTGAAACAATACATTCACTGTTCGAGAAAACTTGCTGTACTTTGGCATAGGCTGCTCGCCGACTGAGACAGTGTATGCAGGTTCATAACACTTTGTGGATTTCCGAGATGGATCCGATCAAGTATGGGTGTGAGAATCCAGCATCGACCGGATGGGTTGTGAGGAGCAAAATAATGTTGACTGATTTGTGGTGCTCTCAGAGAGCAATCAAGGGGTATTGTCTGATTACATCGCTCCGCAACCCATTGAGGATTATCAACCGATGAAGTTTGAAGTCCCTGATGAGGACATCTCGAGGTGCTCCAATCGAAAGATTGAGAGTGACCGATCCCGGAGGAGGGGCCTGACCTTGAATCCGAACGGGTTTTGATGTCTGATGGGGAGGTTAAAGTGAATGAGTTAGTGCTTCCCGAGTCACAGATGAATGCGCCAACGATGGTGGCTGAGTACGAAGTTTGTATCTTGAGTGTCGAACCTTGATGCGTGCATTTACTGGGGCAAACGCCTTTCTCACTCGGAGAGCCTGATTGAAGAAAAGAGGCTAGCGGCCATCTGTCATGGGCAATTATACCAGCAAAGGATGAAGCGTGCTTTTGACAGAAAGGTGCGACCTCGGGTATATCACGTGGGAGATGTGGTGCTGAAAAGGATCCTTCCTCCTCAGAACGATCGTAGGGGCAAATGAACGCCGAATTATGAAGGTCCATCCGTGGTTAAGAAGGTCTTCTCTGGCGGAGCCTTGTTGCTAACGACCATGGATGGCGAGGATTTTCCATCCCCTGTGAATGCGGACGCAGTTAAAAAATACTTCGTGTAAAGAGACCCGCTGGACGAAAAGAATAAAATAGTCCAGGCAAAAAATGGGCATCCCGGCGAACCAAAAACAGAAAGAAAGGTTCGGGCAAAAATTAGGGATAAAATGAAAAAACTGTACGCCCGGCAAGTCGAAAACCTGAAAAGGCGACTTGGGCAAAAATGGGTATCCCGATGGACTGAAAACCCGAAAGGGCGGTCCAGGCAAAAGAGGGATTGAAACGAACAACTGCGTCCGGCATGATCGTTTGCGCTTTGGTTAAAGCATCATGAATAATACCCGGTAGGGATCAATCGGAATCGTCTTGTTCAAAAGGCAGAAAGCACGGAGAGTCTGAGGACATATGGGGTGTAACCGAGTTGGAACTCGATGAGATTACGGGTTTCACATTGCCATTAGGATAGATTTTTCCTTTTGTGCAATTGCCTCTTTTCAGGAATTGCTTCCTTTGTATTGCTCAATTTGAGCCACACAATTTTCAGTCAATAAAATGCATATTCAGTCAAATAATTTTGGTTTTTTGTTTTCACTACCGCTTTGATTGCAAAAACATCCGATTATTTTTGATAAAGAATCTTGCATTTTAAGACTTACAGGTCCCTTCCAATGCATGTTTATAAGATTGAAAGCTTGAAATCTTATTCGGAAGGTTGGGTGACCCAAGTGTTGAAATCTTGACACGCCTGGGGCACGGTTTTATCTAACGATCTGTTTTGCAGGTGCTGTTAGTTATTTTCACTCACTTGCAGGTTGTGATGTGGAAGTTGTTGACCAAACAAATCCCCATGGAGTCCGATCAGGGATGAGTGAATGAATATGAATGGGTAAAGAAGCGATGAGAAGACGTCGAGACGTGCGACGATCCTTGAATGATAATCAAGAAGACTCTTCAAAATCGGAAGATTGGAAAGTCTGTGGAAATTCCCCGCAGGGTCCAATCAGGGACGAATGAATGGGTAGAGCAGAGACGAGAGAGGTCCGACGACTTTTGGAATTAATCAAGAAGACTCTTCAAAGTCGGAAAATTGAAATTTCTGTATAAATCCCAGGAGTTCGATCTTCGTCGAGCGCGGAGCGATTGGGAGTACAAGATGATGGAGCAGAAAAGGTCTAGACGAGTCTGGGAGTTCTCCAAAGTGGAAAGCATATACGAGATTGGGAGGCGGATACCATGGTTCGATGAGTCGACGGGTGTTCTGTACCAACTTTTCTCATTTTCCCAGCTAGGTCCCCAAGCAGAGTTGTGAGGACTAACTCCCCAGCAGATCTAAGATTTGTGGATCCCCTAGCAGAGTCAGGATGGTTATCCTCGGCAGGTTTAAAACGGTGTTTCCTCAGCGGCCAGGCCTGGAGGTTGCTATTCCCCGAGTGGAGCGGGTTTCAATGAAATATATCTCCAGCAGTGTTCATCCTACCAGTGGATGGGATGAGTTTCCGTAGCAGACTGATATCTGCATCCCCAGCTGAGTCGATTCTACCTATGGATTGCATGGGTTGTCCCTAGCGGAGTAGCATTCGCTTCCCTAGCAGGGTCAGGATGGTTATCCCCAGCAGGTGTCAGATCGATGCTTCCCCAGTCGCCAGGCCTGAAGGTGGCTGTTTCCCGGCAGAGTATCTGTGAGCAGTTCCCCAGTGAAGTCGCCAGGTATCTGTGAGGGTTTCTCCAAGCAGAGTCGGGATTGATATCCCCAACAAGTCGAAGACTGTGGTATCCCCACAGAGGGCGTTGGTGGTTCTTATCCCCTGCAGTTTCCCGAGCGGATTGGGTGCAAAGGAGGTTCTTCCCCAACAAGGGTTACCTTTTCCCAGCAGCATCAGTGCTATTTCCCAGCGGGGTGGAGAGCGGAGTATTGACGAGTTCCTCAGCAGAGTGCCTTGTGCTCCCCAGCAGAATCCCTTGAGGGGGATGCCTTTTTTATGCATTCATCATGTAGAATAAGCATAGCATGTTGCATAGAAAAAATAAATCGCGTAGCATTTCCATAAGTATGGAGCATTACGCAGAAAAAGATCATGCATCATTGTTGCAAGCATAGAACTAGTCTCAAGCCGTGGTTACCGTTTGAGAGGTGGTTGTGCCAGAAAGAGAAGATGTTACTCTGTGGAGTTTAGCATCATGACGTCAGATCAGCAATGTTCCCCAGTAGTGCGATATTGGAGGAAATATTTCCGTCGGACAGAGATGGAAATAAAATCAGAGGACGTTACGCGATCAGCGCGATTCAAGCCGTGGTTACCGCTTGAGGATTGGTTTGCCGGACAGTGAAGACGATACTCCGAGGAGTTCAGCAGCGGGATTTTGGAGCAGCAGTATTTCCCAATCATTGTTTAATGTCTGGTCGATCATTGTTCGATGTCCTGTCAACATCATTGTTTGATGCCTGTAAACATCATTGTTTGATGCCTGTAAACATCATTGTTTGATGCCTGTAAACATCATTGTTTGATGCCTGTCAACATCATTGTTTGATGCCTGTAAACATCATTGTTTGATGTCCTGTCAACATCATTGTTTGATGCCTGTAAACATCATTGTTTGATGCCTGTAAACATCATTGTTTGATGCCTGTCAACATCATTGTTCGATGTCCTGTCAACATCATTGTTTGATGCCTGTAAACATCATTGTTTGATGCCTGTAAACATCATTGTTTGATGCCTGTAAACATCATTGTTCGATGTCCTGTAAACATCATTGTTTGATGCCTGTCAACATCATTGTTTGATGCCTGTAAACATCATTGTTTGATGTCCTGTCAACATCATTGTTTGATGCCTGTAAACATCATTGTTTGATGCCTGTAAACATCATTGCGTGATGCCTGTAAACATCATTGTTCGATGTCCTGTCAACATCCTTGTTCGATGTCCCGTCAACATCATTGTCCGATGTCCAGTAAACATCGAGTTTTCTCCAAGTCATTGTTTAATGTTTGGTCGAGTTTTCTTTGGTGTCCTGTAAAACATCATAGTTCGATGTCCAGTAAACGTCGAGTTTCTTCCCAGTCATCAGTCCGTGTCTGGTTGAAGGTGTACCCTCTGACATGTCGCCATCAGAGTGGTGTTTGGTGTTATTTCCGACGTTGCCAGCGGGATTATCACAAGGAAACAGGAGAGCGGGGTTCGAATGCAGAGATCCGAGGATCATTTGCGCAGAAAAATTTCGGGGTTCAAGAAAAGCATAAAAAGAAAAAGAATAACAATCCCCAGCGGATGTGTGGTGTTCAGGCCATGGTTATCCCTGTGTTACCATTTATTTTTGTATCCAGGTCGACGTTTTTCGGTGATCAGGCCGACTTTCTCCGTTCCGGACGGATTTTTGTTTCAAGATTGTGTTCTTCGCCGATTCTGACAGGCGTTGTTAATTATTTTCCCATCAGAGTGCAAATTGTTCGTCTGTTCTTGGTATTCAATCACTCTTTATCCTGATCATCTAAAAGCCGAGGCTATTTCATATCGACAGGTTCACAGTGGATTGAATAGGGGCAGCTGTAACACCTCAAAATTTGCCCTCCTCTCTTGGGACTAGCATAACATATTGCATATCATTTTTAGGTCATTAGGCATTGCATATTGCATATCATGTGGTTACATTGTGCAAGTTATCCTCCTAAGTCTTGGTCAGCAGATAAGAGGTGGAGATGCAAGCCTAGGGTTTTATTGACTGATCATTAGCCATCTGAGGATTGGGCTATAAATTAGGGTTTTTTGATTTCTCAAGGGGATTGGTCTTGATCTTGTTTGTAAGGATACATCATCATCATCATGGTCTTGATATCATCCATAGGATTCAGAAGATTGATCAGATACCTTGAGATTAGGGTTTTGACCACTGGTCAACCCTAATCAGTTGTATTGGGCTAATCAGGGCATGGCTAGGAGATGGGGTCTACAATGGATATGGGGATCATCATATGATTTTATGGAGCTTATTGAGGCTAGGGTTTCATCCTTGAGCCATTTCATCAGCGAATTGGGGCTCAGATTGATCAGTGCCTTGCCAAATTCATCTAATAGTTGAAAAAGTCAACTGTGGTCAACTGTGCATGATTTGAGGGATTTGGAGGTGGAAGTGAGTTGGATATACTTCATTCATGTTGGAACAAGTGTTATTTGACCTTTCAAAGCTCAAGAATGGAGAAAATAAAGTCAGAACAAAAATTGCCAAAAATAGAAAGTGACTTGTAATGGAAGTTTCCAAAAATGGAAAGTTTTTCACCACAAAATTACGTGTCCAAAAAAGCTTCAAATGAAAATTTGTTTAACATGAAAGTTGTAGATCTTGGTCTCACCTTTCCAAAAAGTCCAAGAACTTGAAATTCCCATGTATGGTTGACAAGTTATGGTCCATTCAATTTCCAAAAATACCTATAATCAAAGTGGCATAACTTTCACATGGAGTGTCCAAATTGGATGATCTTTTTATGAGAAAACTCCATTTCACATGTACTTTCATGGTGCATAATCAAAATTCATCAAAAATGGTTAATGCAAAAGGTCAATTTTCAAGTGCACTAATTAAAATCCAAGGGCAAAATGGTCCAACTTGAGAAATAATTGGAATTTTGGAATGGGAGTTTTTGCAACACATCAAAAATGCAAATTAGAAGTGGTTTAAACTGTCATGAGTTTTCAAGATGCATTATTTGGCTAGGCTACTTTTGAACTTGCACTTAAAATGCAATTTTGGCATAGCATAGTGAAAATGAATTGTACAAGGCCAATCAACATGAGACCAAAGCCAACACATTCCAAATGATAATTAGAAGGTGTCTGAGCTGTCACATTGCTGTCATGTGCCCTAATGTGAAAAGTCATTTTTGCCCTTACACTTGAAAAATGGCATTATGCTAATTTCACTCATTTGTGCTAATTTGAGATTAACAAAGTGATTAAGCATGAGTATTTAAGCCTAATTGTAACAGAATGCAAATCACAATTGCAATTTTCAAGATCCATAACTAACTTTCCCTCCAAAAGTGCAAAAACTCTTCAATCTTCATCAAACTTCTCTTGATCCAAACTTTATCAATTCTCAATCATTTTGCAAAATTCCTTTTGCTTCATCTTCCATAGATCCTTAGCTTCAACTGTTTTGGTGATTTGGAGCAAGAAAGCATTGGATTCGTGACTGTTCACATCATGCTCAACAATGGAGTTTGGAGATTTCTCACATCTGGATCGTGCTTGAGCTGAAATACAAGTTCCAATCAACTTCCTAAAGCTTCATCTTCATTTGTTTTTGGTAATTGCGTGCAAGAACTCAAAGAACAACCACTGCCATCACTTTAAGGTTAGTTTTCGAATCTCATGGTTTCTTGAATTGTGATATGCGTTAGAAAGATCATTCAACGTAGAACATCATGCAAGTTGTGGTTTGTGAAATGATTAACTGTAGGTTGAGTTATCGCGATTTGAAGTTTTGTGCTCGTATCTTATTTTGCTCGATCCCGTCGCTATGCTTAGAATTAGGTTGAATTGATCACATATTCATGATCTACATGCTCATACGGTTCCAATGGATATATGCTTGTTGATTTTGGTTGATGTTTGATGTTGCTGCGTTTTCTGGAAAACTGTTGCTCGAGAACGATGAAATATGTGTTGTAGATCTTCATTTTCCATTTGCATCATTTGAATCTTGTTTCCCGCCCCCGTTGGCCAATAGAAACATTCCGTTGCCACTAATCAAAACGGCGTAGTTTTGGATAATGTGTTCAGAATTGCAAAAATGCCATTACGCCATTTAATTATTATTATTTCTATTTTGTTTTTCATTTTAATTTCAATTTTGTTACCACAACTTAGAAAATTGATAAATCACTCAAAACTCATCCAAATTTTGTGAAATTTTTTATGCCATGCTCATGAGAATGTGTAGAATTTTATGATGATTTTTGTGAAATTTTTGCACGTGTGGAAATTTAATTGGCCTATTGATTTTGTTCATGTGTACATTTTTACATGTTTCACCATATCCTTCATGAAATGCTCATACTTCCAAAGAAATGAATGAAAATTTGTGTGCTTATTCTGGACATGTTGATGTTGATTTCCATATAAAGTTTATGATTTTTGGATACTTGGTGATGGAGATATGATTTTATGAATAGAGGTGTGACAATTTGTGTCACACCAAGATAGGTCAAATTTCTGATTTTATTTGCATGACCTAGGATTGTTGAATTGCTACAATTTTTTGCATGAATGATCATTGATATGTCAAGATAACATGTGATTTTTTCTGGAATTTTTGGTTGCATTTTCAAATTGATTGATAATTTTCTTCTCTGTATGCTCATTTGGTAACATTGTGTGATACATGTTGGCATTTTGCTTGTGAAATTCTCATAGTGTATTGGATGAAAATGAAATTTGATATGTGGATTGTAGACACATTATAGGACATCATGGTTTTGATCCCATTCATTTCTTAGATGTTGTCACTGTTTTATGATTTATGGAATTTGATGCTTGTGTTGATGCCTTGAATTGGCTTGTATAAATGTGTCTGGACTTATTGATTTTCATTGACCTACTTTATTTTGTCCAATTGAGCTGAAAATTGACATGACATACATTGAATATGTCCTGTTTAGGTGTGAATTTTTGTGGAATTAATTGAATTGGTTTGGTATGCTTTTGAGTGAGATAGTTCTGTTTGGTTATTTGAAGTTGCAAATTGCATGATTAAGGTTAAATTGTGCATGAAATGATAATGGTGAATGATATGAGCATGGGACCAATTGCATTTGCTTTTGAATTGTTTTAATGTGATTTTGGTTGAATTGCACTTGCTGTTTAGAATTTTTTATCCCTTTTGGACCCTAGGCTTGGCCTAGTGGTCTTGTTTCTCACATTTGGTTTGGATTTTCAGGATGAAATGCATAATGCTTAAGGAGATTGCTTCAAGGCAATTTGAATTGAGTTTGGTTGATGATTGAGAACTAATTTGACTTTGTTTTGTAGGTTGTGATGCTTGAGCTTGAGCTTATAGCTTGCACTTGTGTGCATTAACTTGTGTTGCTTGTACAGATTAACTGATTAACCATTTGCTGTTTACTGTTTGTCTATCTGAGTACTGATGATACTTGATTGATTTCAGGTACATTTAGTCGCTTACAGTTCTTTAAGAACTTGCTTGCTGCTGCTTGGTTTTTAAACCAGTTGAGGTAGGACTTTTATTCTTCATGTAGTCTGGAAGACCTGGCTTGTTATTTAGCCAGGCAACTGTCTGAAGTCCTCCTTAAGAGGCGATGTTTGTGGTTGTTTACATTTGTGCCCAAGCAGGTAAAGACCTCTATGAGGCAATTGGCGGATCATAGGGATATGCAATCTATCCCCCGCTATTCTGTTGAGTCGTCCCTCTGCTCACACGGCTGTGTGTTGAGGCATTGGGACACAAACCCAAGATCTTGTGCTGTTGCACAATCGAGTCAGAGTCTTTGAGCGTAGAAGGGTCCCTCCATTCTGGACCCACGCTCCTTTGTCTGAAGCTCTCCCTGGTCAGGGATAAGAGCTGTGAAGTCTAATCTTCACTCACCTTTCATCTGCTTCACCTTAGCCCCGCAATGGCAAGGTTAAGAGCGAACACCACCTTGTACAGACGACTTGCTTCAGCAGTCAAACCCATTGTTTAAGCCCACTTGACTGGATATAGTGTGTGCTTTGTGAATATTTGTTTGCTCTGTTTTGCTTGTATGCTTGCTTCTTTCCTGGATAGGATTAGCTTGCTGTTGTGCAAGTAGGTAGAAACCACGACATAGGGCAATGATGCATGATAACACTAGGCTCGAGTACAGCTCCCTGGTAGTGTGTCTCCCCTTGGTTTCTGGCTAGATTTTCTTTCCCTTTCAGGGGAACTACATCGCCCTGATCCTCGTTCCAGACGAGGTATGTAGGCAGGAGACCGTGCGAGGTCTCTCCGGGCACTTTTTTTTCTTTTTGTGTGTGCTTGACAGTTATAGGCTCGAGTTCCCGACTCCCTATTAACTTGTTGGTTGTTGTGTGCTTGGAAGCTGATGTAAGTCCATCGAGTGGCCTTCGGGTTCCAGTGTGCGTGTGTTTGGTTCGGATGCTGATGTAAGTCCAGTGATTGGCATTCAGGCTCCATGTTTGCCGGTGTGTTTGTTTGTTTGTTTGGCGTGCGTGAGCCGAACTACGACAGCTCTGATTCTCGTTCCAGACGAGATACGTAGGCATAGGATGCGACGTCCTATCGAGCTCTCTTCTTCTTAACCCCACCTGTGTTGTCTTAGCGTGTGTGTATGATGTTTGTCTGTTTATTTTAGCAACCTATTCTTTCTTTTAGAACGTGGATCCCGTCGAGTACGACGGACGTGAGGGGTGATAATACCTTCCCCTTGCGTAACCGACTCCCTTACCCTTTCTCTTTGGTCGCGAGACCATGCTTTTTACAGGTTTCTCTGAGCGTTTCCTTTCCCTATCTTGGGATAAATAACGCGCAGTGGCGGCTCTGTGTGTTTTTTTTTAGCTCGCCGGTTGTTTTTCGCGGATGCGACACATTGGATTTAGGGGATTGATGGAATGTACATTCCATCTCCCAAAATGAATGAATGATATTAATTTGGTAAAAGTCTTCCTTTGACCAATTTGAGTTTTGATCCATTCCCTTCCCTCTTCATCTCATTCCCCTTCTTTATGCATTCATCTCATTTGGCCTATGATATCTGTAACACCCTTCTAAATACCCCAAATATTTAATTAAAACAACAGCATATACACCAATATCAGAGTAATCATGCACCAAGGGTGTCACATAATACTTCCCATAATTCACCGTAAAAATCAGTCATGCTCATTATTTAATTCAACATAAACACTTCTTTAAAAATTCGCAGCGGATAGAAACATTCAACATCTGTAATATCTTAAAATTAACATTTATTCAACAAATAAAACATCCCGTCCCGATGTTACATCTATCAGAGCATGACCCACTAAAACCACTCTAGACTTCAAGCACTAGCTTCTACTCAACTCACTGCTCGTTACCTGAAAAATATAACTGTAAGGGTGAGTTCCTCAATCGATATAACAAATATTATAAATTATCATGTTATGTTAAGTAACTTTACACGTTAATCACCCACATCATATCATGCATTCGGTAGCAGCATATTCAACTCAACATCATATTCAAACACAACGTAAATGCAACTCAAATGAGACTCGACTCTTCATGCATGTGGTACCATTTGGAGTAAAACTCCCAACTTAAAATCATTGCCAGTTTAGTGGGCATCAAGGCATAAGCCTTCAACTTTCAACTTAAAATTTTTGCCAATCCAGGCCAACGTGGTGTGAGCAAAAGCCCCATAATTTTGCCAATCCAGGCCAACGTGGTGTGAGCAAAAGCCCCATAATTTTGCCAATCCAGGCCAACGTGGTGTGAGCAAAAGCCCCGACTTAATGCATATGAATGTATATGGCATGTACGACTTGAAAGTTCAACAACATAATAACAACGACAACATAACAGCTTTTTCAGCAACAACAACTTAAAATCAACTTTGGCTCATCAGCCTACAACTCAGCATTTTCAACAAAACAACTTGTATTCAACTTTGGCTCATCAGCCTACAACTTAATATTTTCCACAAAACAACTTATCAACATATTTGCATCAACATTTCACAACATAGACTCCGCGAATTTATTTATCACAATTGGATACAATAGGCCAATCACCAATTACACTTACATCATAAAAAATCAACCATTTTTACATACTGCAACAGTGTTAACCGGTTAACGCTATAGGTTAACCGGTTAACGCAGGAAAAATTACACTTTCAGGCAAAACGCAACAGTGTTAACCGGTTAACGCTATAGGTTAACCGGTTAACGCAGGCAAAACTCAACATTTTTCACAATTTATAACAGTGTTAACCGGTTAACACCCTGGGTTAACCGGTTAACGCAGGCGAAACAGCAGTTCCTGCGCTAACACAAGGCAGAATGCAGAGTTTCCGCATTTTCCGCCGTTGGGGGACTTCCGGACCTCCGATTCAACTTCCGTAAAAAGCTATACGCTCAGAAATTCACAATACACTCAAACACAAATTCAATTTCAGCTTTAATACAACTTATTCAACATAATTTCTCAGCATTCTAAATCCCAATTAAGGTCAATCGACGGCCTATCACTACCCATTACATGTTAATCGATAATACCCATTAAACGACGATAAACCCCCCCTTACCTTAACAATCCGGCAACTCTTCGAGCTTCAAGCTTTTCCGTTCTCCAACCTTTGCTCTACAGCTCCTTCTCTTGCCCTTTTCCTCTTTCACGATGCTTCTCTGCTTTTTCACGTAAAACCCTTCTGTTCCAAAAATGAGACTCTTTCTCTTATTTCCAACTTATATATTTTCCAAATAATTATTACTCCAAATAATAATAATAATAATCCAATAATTCAACTTTATTTAATTAAATTAATAAAATAATATTAACTCAATTAAATAATTCTCTTATTTTAATCGGGGTGTTACAACTCTCCCCCACTAAAAGAGTTTTCGTCCTCGAAAACATACCTCAAGCAAATAACTCCGGATAAGACTCCTTCATCTGACTCTCCGGTTCCCAAGTCACATTGCCACCTGCTGGTCCTCCCCAAGCTACCTTCACCAAGGCAATCTCTTTACCCCGCAACTGCTTCAACTCTCGATCCTCGATCCTCATAGGTGATGTTTCAACAGTCAGGTTATCTCTCACCTGTACATCATCTACTTGGACTACATGCGACGGATCATGAATGTACCTCCTCAACTGAGACACATGAAAAACCTCATGCAAATTCGCAAGTGACGGCGGTAAAGCGATACGATAGGCTACTTCTCCTATCCTCTCCAAAATCTGATAAGGACCAATAAATCGAGGTGTCAACTTCTTCGACTTCAAAGCCCGACCAACACCTGTTATCGGAGTAACACGAAGAAACACATGATCTCCCTCTTGAAACTCAAGTGACTTCCTCCTCTTATCATGATAACTCTTCTGACGACTCTGAGCAATTCTCATCTTCTCCTGAATCATCTTAATCTTTTCCGTAGTTTGTTGAACAATTTCCGGTCCGACCACAGCACTCTCACCGGACTCACACCAACATAACGGTGTCCGACATCTCCTACCATACAAAGCTTCAAACGGCGCCATACCAATGCTCGAATGAAAACTATTGTTGTAGGTAAACTCAATCAACGGTAAATAACAATCCCAACCACCTCCTTTTTCCAAAACACAAGCTCTCAAAAGATCCTCTAATGACTGAATCGTCCTCTCAGTCTGACCGTCAGTCTGCGGATGATATGCAGAACTCAATCTCAGCTTAGTTCCCAAAGCTCTCTGCAAACCTTCCCAGAACTTCGATGTAAATCTAGGATCTCTGTCCGAAACAATACTCGACGGAATACCATGCAAACTTACAATCTTCTCAATATACAACTCAGCCAATTTTTCTAACGGATAATCCATTCTAATCGGAATGAAATGAGCCGACTTTGTCAATCTGTCAACAATCACCCAAATAGCTTCAAAATTCTTAATTGTCCTCGGTAAACCAGAAACAAAATCCATACTAATACTATCCCACTTCCACTCTGGAATAGCCAACGGTTGCATTAGCCCAGACGGCTTCTGATGCTCAATCTTTGACTTCTGACAAGTCAAACAAGAATAAACAAAGCTCGCGATTTCTCTTTTCATTCCCGGCCACCAAAATAACTTCTTCAAATCATGATACATCTTCGTGGCTCCAGGATGAATACTCAACCCACTACGATGTCCTTCTTCAAGAATACTCTTCTTAAGCTCGGTAACATCCGGAATACACACCCGACTACCAAACTTCAAAATACCATTCTCATCAACTCTGAATTCGCCACCTTGACCTTGATTCACTAGAGTCAACTTATCAACCAAAAGCATATCAGATTTCTGACCCTCTCTGATCTCATCCAGAATACCACTTGTCAACTTCAACATTCCCAATTTAACACTATTGTGAGTACTCTCACACACCAAACTCAAGTCTCTAAACTGCTCAATTAAATCCAATTCCTTAACCATTAACATAGACATATGTAATGATTCCCGACTCAATGCATCAGCCACTACGTTTGCTTTACCCGGATGGTAATTCAACCCAAAGTCATAATCCTTCAGAAACTCTAACCATCTTCTCTGCCTCATATTCAGCTCTTTCTGATCAAACAAATACTTTAAACTTTTATGGTCACTGAAAACCTCAAATCTTGACCCGTACAAGTAATGTCTCCATAACTTCAGAACAAACACCACAGCTGCCAACTCTAAATCGTGCGTCGGATAGTTCCTCTCATGAACCCTCAGCTGTCTTGAAGCATAAGCTATAACCTGCTTATTCTGCATCAACACGCCACCCAAACCCAACAATGAAGCATCGCAATAAACTTCAAATGATTCCGACGAACTCGGTAATATCAGAATAGGAGCAGTAGTCAACCTTCTCTTTAGCTCTTGGAAACCTTCTTCACATTTTGAGTCCCAAACAAACGCTTGCCCCTTTCTAGTCAACATCGTCAACGGTAACGCCAACTTAGAAAATCCCTCAATGAACTTCCTATAATAACCAGCCAAACCAAGAAAACTTCGAATCTCAGCAACAGACTTCGGAGCTTCCCACTTAGACACCGCTTCTATCTTAGAAGGATCAACAGCCACACCACCTCTTGAGATCACATGACCAAGAAAACTTACCTCTCCTAACCAAAATTCGCACTTGGACAATTTAGCAAATAACTTCTTTTCTCGTAGGACTTCTAAAACCACTCTCAAATGTTCAGCATGCTCTTCTTCAGATTTCGAATACACCAAAATATCATCAATAAACACCACAACAAACTTGTCTAGGTACGGATGGAAAATCCTATTCATATACTCCATAAATACTCCAGGTGCATTAGTCACACCAAAAGGCATTACAGAATACTCATAATGTCCATACCTTGTTCTGAAAGCAGTCTTCTGAATATCCTCTGTTTTCACACGGATCTGATGATACCCAGATCTCAAATCTATTTTACTGAACACACTTGCACCAACCAACTGATCCATCAAATCATCAATCCTCGGCAAAGGATACCGATTCTTGATCGTCACTTTATTCAGTTGCCTGTAGTCCACACACAACCTCATAGTACCTTCTTTCTTCTTAACCAATAGCACTGGTGCACCCCACGGTGACACACTCGGACGAATAAATTTCTTATCCAACAGATCTTCCAACTGACTCTTCAATTCAGTTAACTCAACAGCAGACATACGATACGGAGCCATCGATATCGGTCTAGTACCAGGTACCAAATCAATCGAGAACTCCACTTCACGTTCTGGTGGTAATTCATTCACTTCTTCTGGAAACACATCAGGAAAATCACACACCACGGCTAGATTGCCAATCATCAGTTTATCCTTAGCCTCCAAAGTCGCTAACAGCATAAACAACTCTGCCCCCTCAGCTACTGCCTCATTCACTTGCCTTGCTGATAGAAACAAACTCTTTCCCTCCTCAATCTCAGGAAAGATCACAGTCTTATCAAAACAATTGATAGAAACTCGGTTAAACACCAACCAGTTCATACCCAGGATAACATCAATCTGCACTAGTGGAAGACACACTAGGTCCATCCCAAAGTCTCTACCAAAAATGCTCAAAGGACAATTTAAACAAACCGAAGTAGTAGTCACTGAACCCTTCGCAGGAGTATCAATTACCATACTACCAAACATCTCAGATATCTCTAACTTAAGTTTCACAGCACAATCCAAAGATATAAAGGAATGAGTCGCACCTGTGTCAATAATAGCTACAAGAGGAAAGCCATTAATATAACACGTACCTCGGATCAAACGATCATCTGCAGAAGTCTCAGAACCCGATAAAGCAAAGACCTTGCCTCCTGACTGATTCCCTTTCTTCGGCTTCTGACACTGACTTCCAATATGCCCTTCTTCGCCACAATTAAAACAAATCACTTCTTTGTGCTTGCAATCAGCTACTGCATGACCAATCTTACCACAGCGAAAACACCTCTTTACTTCAGCAGTGCATACATTACTCTTATGACCAGCTTGACGACATTTGAAGCAAACTATACCAGCAGGAGCACCTCCCCCACTAGCTCTCTGAGCCGGAGCAGCTCTTTGTCTCCCTTTTCCAGCTGGAACATCATACGGCTTGCCACGGTTTTGATGTTGCTTGCCTCTGCGATCACTGACAATCTTGCAATGAGCATTATTGTCCTCTTCAAATATCCTGCAGCTATCAACCAATTCAGTGAAAATGCGTATCTTCCGATACCCAACAGCCTTCTTAATTTCAGAGCGCAATCCATTTTCAAACTTGATGCACTTTGAAAATTCAGCACCAGCACCAGTGTAATGAGGATAAAATTTGGACAACTCCACAAATTTCGCAGCATAATCAGTGACAGACATGTTTCCTTGCTTCAGCTCAAGGAATTCAATTTCCTTCTTACCACGGACATCTTCCGGATAATACTTCCTCAGAAATTCCCTACGGAATACATCCCAAGTAATGACTTCACCTGCCACGGTCAACCTCTCGTGAGTCTCTAGCCACCAGTCATCAGCTTCGACTGCTAGCATGTGAGTACCATACCGAACCTTCTGAGCTGGAGTGCAATCCATAACACGGAAGATTCTCTCAATCTCTTTCAACCATGCCAAGGCTGCATCTGGATCATGCTTCCCTTTAAACACCGGCGGATTCTCTCTCTGAAAAGTCGCCAAGCTACGTGATCCAGCATCACCACCAGCATTTGGCAAGTTCTGCACAGCTTGTGCCATTGCTTGCATTGCGGCAGCCATTGCAGCGTCATTCCTTCCAGCCATTTCAACTTATCAATACAACACAACTTAAGTTAGATTAGTAACAATACACAATTGTTAGACAGTAACGACACGACAACTGGCCGGACAGACCGACCTGCTCTGATACCACTAATGTAACACCCTTCTAAATACCCCAAATATTTAATTAAAACAACAGCATATACACCAATATCAGAGTAATCATGCACCAAGGGTGTCACATAATACTTCCCATAATTCACCGTAAAAATCAGTCATGCTCATTATTTAATTCAACATAAACACTTCTTTAAAAATTCGCAGCGGATAGAAACATTCAACATCTGTAATATCTTAAAATTAACATTTATTCAACAAATAAAACATCCCGTCCCGATGTTACATCTATCAGAGCATGACCCACTAAAACCACTCTAGACTTCAAGCACTAGCTTCTACTCAACTCACTGCTCGTTACCTGAAAAATATAACTGTAAGGGTGAGTTCCTCAATCGATATAACAAATATTATAAATTATCATGTTATGTTAAGTAACTTTACACGTTAATCACCCACATCATATCATGCATTCGGTAGCAGCATATTCAACTCAACATCATATTCAAACACAACGTAAATGCAACTCAAATGAGACTCGACTCTTCATGCATGTGGTACCATTTGGAGTAAAACTCCCAACTTAAAATCATTGCCAGTTTAGTGGGCATCAAGGCATAAGCCTTCAACTTTCAACTTAAAATTTTTGCCAATCCAGGCCAACGTGGTGTGAGCAAAAGCCCCATAATTTTGCCAATCCAGGCCAACGTGGTGTGAGCAAAAGCCCCATAATTTTGCCAATCCAGGCCAACGTGGTGTGAGCAAAAGCCCCGACTTAATGCATATGAATGTATATGGCATGTACGACTTGAAAGTTCAACAACATAATAACAACGACAACATAACAGCTTTTTCAGCAACAACAACTTAAAATCAACTTTGGCTCATCAGCCTACAACTCAGCATTTTCAACAAAACAACTTGTATTCAACTTTGGCTCATCAGCCTACAACTTAATATTTTCCACAAAACAACTTATCAACATATTTGCATCAACATTTCACAACATAGACTCCGCGAATTTATTTATCACAATTGGATACAATAGGCCAATCACCAATTACACTTACATCATAAAAAATCAACCATTTTTACATACTGCAACAGTGTTAACCGGTTAACGCTATAGGTTAACCGGTTAACGCAGGAAAAATTACACTTTCAGGCAAAACGCAACAGTGTTAACCGGTTAACGCTATAGGTTAACCGGTTAACGCAGGCAAAACTCAACATTTTTCACAATTTATAACAGTGTTAACCGGTTAACACCCTGGGTTAACCGGTTAACGCAGGCGAAACAGCAGTTCCTGCGCTAACACAAGGCAGAATGCAGAGTTTCCGCATTTTCCGCCGTTGGGGGACTTCCGGACCTCCGATTCAACTTCCGTAAAAAGCTATACGCTCAGAAATTCACAATACACTCAAACACAAATTCAATTTCAGCTTTAATACAACTTATTCAACATAATTTCTCAGCATTCTAAATCCCAATTAAGGTCAATCGACGGCTTATCACTACCCATTACATGTTAATCGATAATACCCATTAAACGACGATAAACCCCCCCTTACCTTAACAATCCGGCAACTCTTCGAGCTTCAAGCTTTTCCGTTCTCCAACCTTTGCTCTACAGCTCCTTCTCTTGCCCTTTTCCTCTTTCACGATGCTTCTCTGCTTTTTCACGTAAAACCCTTCTGTTCCAAAAATGAGACTCTTTCTCTTATTTCCAACTTATATATTTTCCAAATAATTATTACTCCAAATAATAATAATAATAATCCAATAATTCAACTTTATTTAATTAAATTAATAAAATAATATTAACTCAATTAAATAATTCTCTTATTTTAATCGGGGTGTTACAATATCTCTAAGTCCTAAGGCTAGTTGATTGCAAAATCAACATAAGTATGGATGAGATTAGACCACCTCTTTTGCATATTCTTTTTGTGCGTGGTATGTTTCATGAGCATAGTCCATTATACTATGTCTCTAACATACATTAACACCAAAATTCTATTGCCCGACCTCAAATAGTTGGGACTTCTACATAAGTCCAATTACGATTGCTTAACATAGCGCTAAATTTTTAACATAAAAAGGCATAGCGTTCTAGTTAGTGAGATTGTAAGTCTCCCCTCTTTCATGGTATTGTGTGGAAACTTGGCCTTTTTTCCTTCCTTTGGAAGATGTCTTGGCTTAAGGATCCATACTTGTGATAAGTGGGTTGAGTGTTCTCTAAAGAATGACTTAAAATGAAAAGCAAAAGCAAAACCATACTAACTTCTAACTCATTAACAACTAAAATTTAATTTCAAGTCCTTTATTTTAATGCACTTTAATTTTTAAGTTCTATTCATTTGCCATTATTCATACCATTCTAATTGTTTATGTTAATGTCATTTTCCCTTTGTCCACTTGGACCATATTGTGTGATGTATCTTGCTTGTGTATATTTTGTTTGTTTGTGTGGTCTTGGACCATTAATGTACATAATAAGAACAAAAACCCTAAAAAAACTTTTGTGTGGACTGTTGACTTGATCTTGGACAAATTGGACTTAGAATTTAGACAACCTCCCTATGCTAAAGGACTTGACCAATGCCAACTTTCATGTAACCAAGTGATTGCAATTTGAAACTTCATCTGATACATCATTCAAGATCCCTTTGAGTTCATCTGCAACATGATCATTGTGAAGCTTTTATTTTGAACCTGTGACTTATGGAATTCATCTGTTACATGGGCTAATTTTAAGAAGATCATGGAATGGCTAAACTTGGATGTGGCTATCTTTATTTGATGCCTTGCTCTTCAAGTTAATATTGTATGCATTGTTTGTTGCCTGATTCTAATATCCAAATGAATTTGGGGTTTCTATATGGCATTCTTGCCTATTGGATTACTACCCATCGGTCAGATCTTTTCAACTCTTAACTTTTAATTTTGTGCATAGGATTAGTCTCTTCATCTCCTCCCCATTTCTGTAATTTCAAAACCTCTCCCTCCTTTCAAAAAAAAACTTATTTGTTTGAACTTGTGATTTTCTATATTTGGACCACTTTGCAAGATAGAAACTTTGGCCTTATGCCATTGCATTTTTAAACTTCTTTTATTAATCAAACTTGTTAATAGACTTAACTATACTTGACCTAAACTTTCAAAAGCCAAAAAAGAACTAACTCATTCAAACCATTTTCAGGCCTTTGTGCCTTTCAAACTTAATTTTTGTTAAAATCAATGCATTCACTTTGAAATTTGTATCACGAACTACGAGGTTTTGATCCCTCATTTTTATGTTGGTACGTAGGCACAAGTCCGAAGGTCTTATCAAACAAAAAATATAATTAATGAATTCTTTTCTCATCCCCTCACTCTATTTGTTTGTAAACATCATTTTTGTACAAAATACATATGCACACAAAAAAGGGCTCCCTAAGAGTACCTAGGACACTTTGGGTGCTAACACCTTCCCTCTGTGTAACCAACCCCCTTACCTGTAATCTCTGACATTTTATTAGTTTTGATTTGAAAACTTCTTACCTTTTGGGTTTTCTTTGTACTTTTTCCCTTTTACTTTGGAAACAATAAAAGCGCGGTGGCGACTCTTGTTATTTGATGTCTAGCTTATCCATAACTTGATGATCATGAATTTACCGCTACAGTTCCTTGGTCGAAAGGTTACCCTGGTTACCTGGATTAGGGTTATCCTCAGTGTGGGTTTTCTCGTTGACCTTGGGTTTTTTGATGCAAACTATAGGTTTATACCTATGGTAAGTTGGAAAAAATTCCTTGAGTCTATCAGGGTCAACATTTGGGTTGGACAAAGGTCCTAACATTGCATGCGTTTTACCAGAAATAGAAATAGGAATTAGTACTTGATATTGAAAAGTCATTCTTTGTTCTTCAATCAATGGTTTTGGAACATACTGTTGGTTACCCACGGTGTTTGGGCCCAAAATCTTGTCAGCAAGAGGAAGGCCCTGAGATTTTCTGGAATCTCCGGTGCTTTTGTTGGATTCCTTAGTGATTTTCGTAGATGATGCCATTGTTGAAAAGAAGACCCGAACTGTTTTTTTTTTTGCTTGAGGAGGATGAAGAGTAGAAGAAATATTTTTTTGAGAAGGATCAGAATGCGAAAAGTTAAGAGAGAGAAAAAAAGAAATATTAAGAATGTCTATTTATAAGCTGCGGAAGTGGAAGCGATTTTTGGTTAGGCATTAATGGGAAAAAGAAAGTGGGCACATGTCAGTGTAAATGGCCATGATATGTGGTAGTAGTTAAAGGCTAGACCCAATTTCCTAAGGGATAGGAAACGTGATGATTACTTAAAGATCCTCACGTGGGTTCTGAAGAGACGTTTTGCTAAAGTGGTCATCATGACCGTGACGTCATAGTAGATGAATAGTTTTTGTGATGTCGAATTAGATTTTCAAAAACAAAAAATACCTTTTTCTTCGGTGTATAGAAAAAGGCATTGTTTGGGGGGCAATTTGTTAGGTGGGAATTTCGACATCAGGTTGGAGGTGATAAACTAAGGAAAGAGAGTGCTCTTTGGAGTTATATGGGATTTCGACACAAAACATTATTGACATGAGGAGGTGTCGAAGTCTGCCTTCTGTAAGGGAAGACGAATGTGAAACTTAGGAATAATCCCAAGTTCAGAATATCACTTCGACAAAAGCATTATTCGATATATATTTGAATTTGAATGACAAAAGAGTAACCGTATTTCATTCTTATCCGCTTTTGATAGAAAGGACGCGTGGATGCTTTCCTGAAACGCAGACATGCCGAGTGTAACGTGTCAGTGCCTAGGAGAAGATTCGTTGGTCACACGACCTTTCTTCTTTGCCACAAGTCAATGAAATAGGGAGATTTCACCCATCATATGTCATAAGCATCCACAAACAAGATCACATACTCTCTTCATAGATCCAAGACATTTGTCCTAAAAGATCAACAAAAAGTGCTAGGTACCCAATCTTCATTGGGTCCTTGAGGATTAGTGAAACTTTGGTTGCATTTGGAAAACCATTTAAAAACACCTTTAGGAATAAAGAGTCTCCTAAACTCACACTTTCCAATAGTGTGACATTTCTTGTAATAATAATGACAAGATAAGTTGTGATGAGATGTAGTTTTTCTATTTGAGTCCTTTTGAACATATTTATACTTTTTATATGAAGGGTCCAAAGATCGTTTAAACTTTGATGGATCAATAGAAAATGTAATCTTTGGTTGTAATGCCTTGTCCAATTTAGCTTGAAGAGTATTTACCCCTTTTTTCCAAATATGACAAGTTTCACACCCAAACCATGAAGGTTCTTCAACCTTATTCTTATGTTTTAAAATATCTACCATAGATTTCTTAAGAGCTTCCATATTCTTTTCAATTTCTAAAACTTTAGCTTCTAAGTGTGAAGCGATTCTTTTGTTTGAAGCTAAATTTTTAAAAGCATCTACAGTTTCTCTATGTATATTTTCAAAAGCTTTTTATAATTGAGAATAAGATGATTCATTAGTAGATTCAAGCTTAGAATGACTTACATTCTTCTTCTTATTTTTGTTGATCATGAATCAAATCTTGGTCGATTCGACACTTGAACTTGAGCTTCCATCACTTGAAAAATCACTTTCACTCTCCCAAACAACATGGGATCCTCTAGAGTTGCTAGATTTCTTGTGATGACCTTTCTCTTTGTCTTTCTTGATAAAAGAATAATCCTAACTATAAATACTGACTTTTGCACAATTGTAGCATGAACTTCTAAGTTTACCCTTCTTATTATCATCATCTTCCTTTGAGGAGTTCAATATCTTTCTAAAGTTGTTTAGGTTCTTGTCGGAGTGCTTAACTCCATTTTTCCGTATGTATATATTGTACCTTTTAACGAACAACCCCATATCTTCATCATCAGAGTCGGAGTTCTTGACTCCATTTTTCCATATGTATCTATTGTACCTTTTAAGAATAACCCTATATCTTCATCATCAGAATTATTGTCATCTCTTGTTTCACGATTACCTTGCTAATTGGTTGAGGACTTTGAACTTGAAGCATTTAGAGAAATAAACTTCTTTTCTACCTCATTGTATTTACCTTTCTCCTTATTCATCTTCTTCTCATGATCTTTTTCATGTTTTTCCAAGCAAATGAGTTTTTGCTCATGTTCTTCTAGCTTGCCAAATAAATTTGTGAGATCAAGTGTTTTAAGATTATCCGCTTCTCTGATTGCGGTGACCTTCGGTTGCCATTCCCTATTAAGACATCTCAAAATTTTATTAGTAGCAATATCATTAGAAATAAGCTTACCTAGAACATTCAACCGATTTATAAGATGTTCAAACTCTTGATTCATGGTATTGATCCTAGCTTGTTTGACTTCATTAGTTCCCTCGTGGGTAACTTCTAATGCATCCCACATAGCTTTGGCGATTTCACAATGGGAAACACAATAATATTCATCAACACCAAGTGCGGGTACGAGAATATTTTGTACCTTCCAATCATGTGACCACAATTTCTTATCATTATCATTCCATTGTGCTTCTAGTTTTGGTACGACAACACCTTCACAATTGGTCATTGTAATTTGATTAGGACCATTGGTGATGACGTCTCAAACACCTTTTATCAACCGAGTTGATATGTATACGCATACAAGCTTTCCAATTGCCATAATTTTCATCGGTAAAATGGGCGCTCAATTGTACGCCCCTTTAGGTTCGGTAGACATTTTCCAATAAGCGATTATTGAAGCACAAAATTAACCGGAGCTTGTAATACCACTTGTTAGACGATAGATAACGATCTTGAGGGGGGGGGGGGTGAATAGATCCAAAGTTAAAAACATGAACAAAAATTGTTTTGAATTTTTTGTGTGGCTAGCGGAAGTGATCCGGATTAAATCGTTTAACCAAACCGCTATCGAAAAACTTAGATATGCATAATTACAATTAAAGTATGATAATCAAACAAATTTAATCAAACTACTTTCAACCACAACCAATTGAATGCTATACTAAAAATAGAGACTATTTCCAATGATAAAATACAAAAGAAAACTATTTAGACAAATTATCGAACACCTTATGTGCAGTCGATTTCGTTTAGAAATTTGTATATTTTTGTTGATCTTAAAATCCAACTACAATCTAAAGGATTGTGATCAACTCAACAAAACCTTTTCCAAATGGTTTTCAAAAGGATTAACCAAATGTATTGATTGCACAATCGATGAATTCAATAATTTGCAAATGAAATGTAAGAGAGAGAGAGAGAGAGAGAGAGAGAGACAGAGAGTACATAAGAGGTTGTTTAGACAGTTCCCCAATCAGCCTCGCTTTGTGTACGTCTGCTCTCAATTCGAACTCGAATTGAGATAATGAAATTAATCTTACGTTATAAAAGTAGTATACATGAGAGATGTAGAAATTCAACCCTACAAATCCTATGTTTGATGTTGATTCTAACACTTTCTCTTCCCTTTATCTGTGCCTGATCAAGTCACTTAACAATGCCATTTTGATTCACCGTCTCACGCTACTTCTTTGCAAGAACATTCTCTTCTTCAAGATTTACCAATATGACCCCCTATCTCACACTACTCCTTTTTAAGAAACTTATGTTCTTCAAAGCCTTCACTCGATCAGATCCAAATTGCGTAATCTTGTCAAAAACTTTCAAATTCCTAATTTATCTTGAAGAAAAACCCAAACTTGATTTTCTTATTTGAAACCCTCAAAGATCTCAACCCAATTTACAATTCAACAACCTAAATTGGGTGTTGTCAATCAATTCTAGATGGAACCCAAACAAATAATGATTATATGTAGTTTGCTTGTATGTATGCATAAAATGAGGTTGAAGATGATGAGAACTCTTTGAAATCTCGATTTCATGTAGGTTTACTCTAGAACCTTACTAGAAATGATGTATACATGAAGTATATTGATCACACTGAATCACACCGTATTTTTGACTCGGATTTCACATGTTTATTAGGACTTTATTATCATTTTACTTGTGTTATGCTCTCTTTTATGTTGTTTTCAGATATTTAGCTCTTTCGGGACCCTTTTAGAAGAAACGAAGCAAAAAGACCAAAAATTAGGGTTTTTCGGAAAATATTTTACACATGGCGTTGCACATGGCGGCCACTATAGGAGAAGCCATGACTCATCAGCCCTCAACCAGGAGGTAACCGCCACGTTCCCATGATCTTTCCCATTTCCACCCATGGAGGGCGCCATGAAGGGGTGACGGGCGCCATCTTTGCAATTCACGTTCCCACTAAGGAGAAGTTGAAGGGCATCATGGTCTTTACAAACTGCTGAACTCCTCTATAAATAGGTCGTTCCATTTCATTTCCAAATCATCCAACTTAGTTTACAACACTAAGACTATATTTATCATATGTAAAGCGGTAATCCGTCACATCGAGGGGTTATCACACCTTAGTAAAATTGAGTTGGAGCACTTCGATTTGTTGTCGTCTTTATCTTCAGAGTCGAAGGTTTATTTTCCTTGTACCAGATTTAAAGCCTCCGTTTGGAGCAGGTTCATATTTATCGCTTTTATTTATTTTATTTGTCATTGTCTTTACTTTATTTAATTTCTGTCCACGCTTTACTTTATTTAATTTCTGTCCACGCTTTACTTTATTTAATTTCTGTCCACGCTTTACTTTATTCAATTTCTGTCCACGCTTTACTCGTTCTTTACGCCTTACATTCTAAAACAACTTTTCATCATGATCAATATCATTGTGTTTGTTTGTATTACCATGTCTGGCTAAATCTTTCAAAGGTTAGAATGTAAGGATCGCGGTTAAAGAGATGTTTCACATATTAAATATGTAGAAATGCTTTAAGGGCTATTTTGATTTTTAACTTGAGTTTTCTGAAACAAACTTGGTTAGTTTTAACTATTCAATGAGTGCGAAAGCACCCTGGCTTAGTTAACTAGGAATTTTTATCACTTTAAGGAAAAACGATTTTTGAAATTGTTTTCGGACGCGTTGATAGATTTAAAATCAGGAAACTCCTTGGGTAAAACTTTCCAAATCAAAATCAATTTTCAACTAAGTTTACGAGTCTTATTTCTTAAAAATAAGTTTACTACTTTAGCGTTATGCACACCTTTTATAAGTGACAATAAAAGGCCTTAATTTAAGGGTAAACTCGGTTCTGAATAGGCGAAAGCGACAATTCCTGTTAAATGGATTCTTTTCAAGAGTAGAAAATATTTCCCCATAAGTAGTTCTATTTAGACAATCGAAACATCATTTAACCGACGTGAAATACATTCAAACCTGTCTTTATCTGCACTGTATTTATTTTCTTTATTTACTGTTATTTTGCAACATCAATATCTCTTTTATACCGCCTTAGATAAACACCGTAACGATAGTAATCGATAGATTGACGATTTGGTCTCTATGGGATCGATATTCTTTTATATTACTCTGACGCGATTCGTGCACTTGCGAACCAAGCGATTATATATATATATATATATATATATATATATATATATATATATATATATATATATATATATATATATATATATATATATATATATATGTATACAAGTTAGAGGCAAAAGGAATGCAAAAGATTTGAAAAAGTCATGAATTTTTGGAAAAATGTGTTGTATCTATTGACCTATGTAAGTCATGTGTCGACATGTTCGATACATGTGTCGACACATACAGTCGGCACATCAAGCAGAAGTTATAAGCTTTAAAAATGAGGTACATGCGTAGACCTGTAACTCGTATGTGTCAACACATAAGAACAATTTTCTTCTATGTGTTGACCTATATCACGTAAGTGTCGACACATAGACTATTTTCCCCATAAAATTGTTTTTAATGCATGAAGCCTTTTCTAACTCATTTCAAAATGTTTTTATGATTCCTAATGCTAAGATGCACATTAAGACTCAAATGATACATTCCAATATACATAAGCGCTAAAGTATCCTAGTTTTGACATCATACAAAATACATCTAACGGAAAGTTGCACTCACAGAGACACACAACTTAAGAGAAGATTTTTCAATCTTATCAAATCACGAATTCAAAGAGTTTATCATCATAAAAAATGGGGGATTGTGAGGAATACATCTTATATCTAGTTTAATTTTGATGAAGACAAAGATTATCAAAAAAGAAAAGGTTCAATAGTGTCATGCACATCAATGATGATGTTGATCAAGAAGGTTTAGCATAGAAATTCAAGTGAAGATTTGAGACAAGTGAACATAAATAATGTGCTCATTGCAATTTATACTATACTACTTTAAATTTCTCATAATTTCATCTCTCACTTAATTTAAAAGCCTTTTTGCATCATCATGCATGATTATCTAAAAACCTTATTCATCTAATTCTTGTTACAAGTGTTTGTACACAAAATTGTGTGAGAATATTGTGATATTCATTTGTCTCCATGTTAATTATATGATTGATAATTAGCAATGAGATGAATGAAATTTTTCAAAACAAAGAGGTTTCTAACTTCCATATTTAAGATGAATGATCTTGGACTAGTTGACACACTTTTGGGGATCAAAGTAAAGCGAAATATTGGGGGGTTATGAACTTAGTCAAACACATTATGTTGAGAAAACACTTGATAAGTTCAAACACTTATATTTAAAGAAAGTTAGTACTCCATTTCATCCTAGTGTCAAACTTTAAAATAATGATGGAAGAGTTGTGACTCAATTGGAATATGCAAGTGCAATTGGTTGTATAATATGCAATGTACCTGACATAACATTGTAGTTAGTAAAATGAGTAGATTTACTAGCAATCCAAATGGTGAGCATTGGAAGGCCATCACAAAGAATTTTAGTTATCTTTTGAAAACAACCATTTTGGTCTCAATTACGATAGGTTTCATACCATACTAGAAGGATATGCCAATGCGAGTTGGATATCTAGTGTTGGAGATTATAAATCTACGACTGGATGGATATTTACATTAGCTGGAGGTGCAATTTCTTGGAAGAGAAAGAAATAAACATGCATTACTCTCTCGATCACTGAATCAAAGTTTATGGCTCTTGCTTGTGTTGGATAAGAAGCAGAATGGTAGAGGGACCTTCTGTTGGAGATTCGATTAGCTAAGGAAAATGTTTTGAAAGTGTTGATACATTGTGATAGTAAATCCACCCTAGCTAGTGCATTCAGTGAAATATACAATCAAAAGTCTAGGAACATAAGTATTAGATATGCTTTCATGAGAAAATTGATTAAGGATGTGATCATTCCACTGACATATATACAAACAAGCTATAATTTAGATGATCCATTTACTAAGTCATTGGCCATATACTTAGTAAAGATTACCCCGAGAGGTGTAAGATTGAAACTCTTAGAATAAGGTTCCGACAATGGTAGCAACCCAATTTGAAGTTAGCAAACCTTAACTTAAGATTCAATGGGTAACAACAAGTTGTTGATTTGGATATTTGTGCAAAATTCTATGATAATGTTAACTAGTACATATTGAGAGTTGAGTTTTTTCAAACTCTAAATGAAGTTCTATATCGAGGATATGTATCTCAAGAAATAGATATAAGATAAACTTCACCTATATGAATTTCGAGATGGTGTCATCTCAAAGTGAGAGTTGGAGTTTTCTCATGTAAAATCCATGAAAACGAAAAAAACACATGACCATAAATAGTGCTAGACAAGAGATGTAGGCAAAGAACCACTAAAGAGTGTGTGTAAGGTAACACCGTTTAATCACAAGAGATATCAGTTCAAAGCATTGCTACCTAACATTCCGATTAGACTTTGCATTTTCCTTACTAAGGTTATGTTCAAATCGAAAGATATTTAACTGTATTAATATTCTTTGTTTCTCTTTTTCTAGAATTGGTCTTAAGTGTTTTTCAAAATGACAAGAGAATATGGAAGTGAAGGTTAATTTTTTAAGGGATAAATAAGTTTTTGGTCCTTCTAAATGTTGCGAATTTCGTTTTTAATCCCTCAAAAAAATTTCTTCAACTAATGGTCCATCCATACAATTGTTCCTGGCGTTAAATGTCACTAACGTATGCTGACATGACATGCCACATGGATCTCTTTTGAAGACTAGGCATACACATGACAATGCTAGCGTGACAAAAAGCTAATGTGGATGCCACATGGCAATTTCTTCCATTTTTTTTATTCATTAAAATTATAGTAATGAAAAGACCACGATCTTTCCGTCACTATTATTTTAATGAATAAAAAAAATAAAAATGGAAGAAATTCCCACGTGGCTTCCACGTCGGCATTTTGCACTACTCTAACATTGCCACGTATATGCTCATTCATCAAAAAAGTTCCATGTGACAATGCCACGTCAGTATCCGTTAATGAGAGTTGAAGACAAATACCAAAATTGTGGATGAAAAAATTTATGAAGACCATTGTTTAATTTTTTTTTTAAAGGGAATAAAAGAGAAATTTGGTATTTTTACATGAACCACAAACTTATTTAACCCATTTTTTAATTCAGAAATAGACAATACTTGCAAAGTGTTGTAGTAAACAGTTTGTATTTTGAATTCATAAATAGACAACACTTTGTGAATTGTTGCAGAATATGAAACAATACAACATTTGAAAACTGATGATGTAGGTGAAACAATGCAATGTTTGAAAAATGCTGTTGTAGACGAAACAATGCAATATTTGATAAAAGTGTTGTATAAAGTGTATATTTTATCAAGGGTCACAATCTTATGAAACAATACCAGTTTGAGTAGAAAAACAAATCAGAAAGTCTATTCTCTTCACAAAAAGTTTCAAATATCATCTTTCCTACCTTATAGTTTTCATCGGTCTTGTGCAAACTCGAGTACATGCTAAATTATCCTCGGTATTCTTACGTTTCAAATCTAAGACATTTGAGAGGATTTGAAATACTCATAAGAAAAATAATTTCGTTTACGATTTTAAACTCGATCTATTAAATTTATAAATTAATTTTCTAACATCACATTCGTTTGCTTCTTACCTTTAAAGGATTCACTAGAAATAAAAAAATTCTTAATTCCCACAAAATTGTTAATGACCGACACTCCAAACCAATTACAAATATATGATCACACCTTAATTGCAATATGAAATTAAAAAAAAAGTAATGATAACCAGATTTAGTGGCGAGGTTACAGAACACACAAACATTTTTTTTGATAACTAATATACAATCTCGTGTAGGAAGCTTACGTAGAAACAACTTCCATCCAAAGATTTGTATGTTTGATGGAACCCAAACTTTCACAACTCATGCAGCACCTTTTCTTTATTGTTTGTCTCCAATGAATGGGGCATGCACTCTACAATAAATAAATAAATAAATAACATGATTTGACTGTAAAGCCGTTAATTCTATCTGGGATTCAACACCATAAATCATACGTGTGCACATTAGTAAGATACTGTACATACTCAAAGCAACAATACAATTCTCTAGGTGTTATTTATTGAGTTTGTTAAACATGTCAAAACACTCGTTTACTTGATGATTAATTTAAAGAACCCAGAAAAGCACGTAATCAATTCATTACAGTAAAAGCAGATATTTTTGTGTGAAAAATAAGGTGAAACTAATTTTGACTCAAAGTTTGTCTAACCTATTTAAAATCAAGAAATCCAAATTTATATTTTAACTAGACTGAGACCTGTGCGATATGTAGAGATGAGATGAATTTTTTAAATAGTATTTTAAAATATTAATTTTGATTTTCTTTAGTATAAATTTTTTTAATTGAAACAATAAGATGAATAATATTAATAAAAAAAAAGAAAGTAAAAATTTAAGCGATAAGAAATATGTTTGAGTCATAAAAAGAATAATTTAATTTTAAAATAGAATGATAGATAAAGAATTATAAATGATAGCTGAAAATTTATAGTTTAATTTTGTAATATATATATATATATATATATATATATATATATATATATATATATATATATATATAAAATTCAAAATAATATTTTAAAAATAATTTGACGCTTTTGTTTGTCTATTTGAAAATTATAAGTTAAATTTGAAAGTATTATTTGATAATTATTTTTTAGCATTGTAAAGAGATTTCATATTTGCATATAATTTTATACCATGTAATCACATTTATAATTCATGATTATATTTTAAAAAGAATATTAAAGTATTATTTATCTGCTTGAAAGTATTGTTTGAGTATGTTATCTTAAACGTTGTAATGTGATTTTTTTCTTGTTATTGTGATTTTTTAAAATGTTTTAAGCACGATTTTTTATGGAATGAATTATTATATAATATATTTTTTCTTGAGAAATATTGATAAACACGTAGATACGTAAAAAATAAACATAATAATTTGTATATACGAAAAACAACATAAATTGTATCTTTATAATAGATTTTCTATCAATTTATTTAAAAATTAAATAATTTAACTTTTGTGTGAATAAGTGTGCATAATAGAAAATAGAATGAAAATTTAATAATTTGAGTTTTAATGTAAGGTTGATAAACAGTAAATTTTTATTAGAGGAAATATTAGAAGATGACTCATGAAATATGAAAATAGACGTATTTTAATTAATATAATTTGATAAGAGAAATATTATACATATTTTTTTCAAATGAATAATTGAAATTTTAGATGATTGTGTTTTGAAGAGTGTCATACCATATTTTTAATAATGTGAAAATAAAAAAATAATTGTCAAAACAATAGTTTTTGGTTCAATTTTAATATATTATAATAGATAATAGAGGTGAGACTTACACACTTAAAAAAAATAGAATCATAACCTCTATTCATCTTCTCTCGATATATTTTTCACTGATTAATATGCACCTAGATACAACTTCATGATTTTAATCTTAGGTTCTGATATCATCTAGTTTGTTGGATATATTTTCCACTGATTAATGTCTACCTTCACTGAAATGAACTTATTGTTTATGCCAAGGTTGTCACCAAATTTGATCACCGATGAACTCGTGAACTCTATGTTATTATTGTACTTGGGAAATTCAAATATGCAAACAATTTTCTTCTGGTAGAAATTAAGCAGCCTTTAAGTTGTGATTATGGCAACAGCCTCAACTTCCATACACTTTGTGGAGCAATTGTCATCAACTTCTATCAACTTCAAAAGGACCATGATTAATATATAGTATTGATCAAATGACTTCAAATACAATGGGATTGTTAAATTGTGTTATTTGGATTGATTAATTTTAAGTCGATTTGAATAGATCCCAATTAAAAATTGAATCGGCGCTACCAATTAAAAATTGATTTTGAAAATTTGTTTTAAGTGCGGAAGCTGCCTAGGAAAATATAGTCTAAAACGAACGGTTATTGGAAAATCGGATATGCGTCTAGCCTATGGATTAGTGATAATGTAGAATAAGAATCACTACACTAATCACACTATCAATGATTTATTTCACTTGCTAGGATTCCTAGTTCCAATGATTCAAAGAGCAAACCAAACTAGATACACAACTAAGATAATTTTGGTTTAGGCAAATTATCAAACACTTGGTGTGGAAAAACACTACAAGTGATATTTATGTTGAGTAAGTGATTCCAATTAGTCTAGTACAATATCTTATTTGTACTATGGATTCAAAAACAGAGTTTTAACTTCTTACTCAATTAATATCAAGGTTTGATAAAAGTGCTTATACAAAAATCACTTATTTTAAGCCAAAAACAAATATGCTAAAAAAATAGAGAAGACAAAGATTTGATGAGGCAGTTCCCCCGTCGTCCTCGCTTCGGGGTACGTCTGCCCTCAATTCTAAAACTAGAATTTAGATTGCTTTAATAGATATCACCTGTTAAGTATAACAGTTTATACAAGGATTGAAAGGCAATTATACAACAGAATTCTCAAGACGTTGAATGTTGCATCCACTTCTTGTTCCTTGATTCAAGGTGAATCAAGTCCTTCGATTGTTGTTGATAGACCTCCTATTCCAGCCCCTTTGTTGAATAACTCTCAGTTCTTCAAACCCTCGGTCCGACTGATCTCAACTACAACAAATCGAACCCGAAATCTTCCCTTCTATATCACTGAATCCGCTACTAGATTGATGAAGACTTCCTCTTCTTAATCACCTTCGCTCAGCTGAAAATTGATGAAGAAATCTTCCAAAAACCCCCAAAAAATCAAACCAATCTTGGAGGACAAAACCCTAAAGGTTTTATTCAAGAAAAAACCTGTCGCAAGCTTCAACCCGAACCGGATTCCCAATCTCGGCTTCGAACGTTATCACCTTTAACCAATCACAAAGCACTTCAAAAATGGTTTTGTGTAATTGATGTGTTGTGAGATGTTGAAGATGAAGATGAAGAATCTTGGACACCTATTTCACTTTTTCTTGTTCTTTGTACACTTGAATCAATTTTGTTAAATGTTAGTTGATACAAGTATTTGAACTTGTATTTATAGTAACAAACCAACCAACCTACTTAACAGCTTTTCAAACAGAGTGGGAATTACTTAAAGACAGTATATGCGCGCGAATGATCGACCATAGCAGGTCTATGCGTCGACGCATAGCCTGCAGTTTTGGACAATCTGAGAAACACATCAGTATGTGTCGACCATAGGTCGGCGTGCGTTGACCCGTGGGAAAGTGAAACCTTCATGCGCCGACCCTGCGGTCGACTCAAGCCTTCGTGCGCTGACCCGTGAGGAAATGCACTATGTTATGCGCCGACCCTGCGGTCGACTCAAACCTTCATGCGCTGACCCGTGAGGAAATGCGCTATGTTATGCGCCGACCCGTGAGGAAATGCGCTATGTTATGCGCCGACCCTGCGGTCGACTCAAACCCTGCAAATCTGCAAAAATTCAGATTTTTGTGGTTTTCATGCATTTTGTCATGACCACATTTTATCCACATATGTTGTATGAAATATAGCAGTTTAGATGAACATAGAAAAGGATATGATAGGTGATATGTTGCATTTGTTTTGTAGAGATGGAATCGACAATGCCGATTCATCCATGGTGGTAATTTGTCATCATCGAAACCTAAAAATCGTATGTTGTATGACAGTTTGCCATTACAATGTTTAGCTTAAAACCTCAAAGTAAATTACATATGTTCAAGAGAACTATGCTCTTAGATTACAATTTCATCACAAAACATAATTAAATAACTCTCAATATAAGTCTTTCATTCCTCAACACTAAAGAAATGTATAGTAAATAAAAATAGTTTCTAGAAAGGGAATGAGTGGGAAAAGAGAGTAGTAAGTCAGAAAATTAGTATTTTAGAAGAGTGCACAAAACTACTTTATATAGGAAAATGAATTTGGCTAAAAAGGATTATTTTTTTTACTAGATCCACTCTCTAATCGATTATAGTATCGTTCTAATAAATTTGACATTTGTTAAAATCAGACTACCACTGTAACTTATTAGACAACCGTTATAATTGATTAGACAGCTATTCTAATCTATTAGACTTTAGAAAAAGGAAAGTTTTATGGGTTCGTTCCCCAATTGATTAGATAACTTCCTTAATTAATTATTAAATGATTTTCTCCCCATAACCAATTAGATATGATCCATAATTGATTATAGGTCGAAATCTCACTGTATAATCGATTAAACATTATCCAAAATTAGTTTTAACAATGTTTTAAAAATATATGAAGTTTTGAAAATCATTTTAAGTGAGTGTATGCATTGCCTTAGTACTTTAAGAGTTATTGTTGCTTACTTGCACACAAATGATCCAAACTATAAAGAATAAAAGATAAAGCACATGATCACAAAGGAGTTTTCAAGAAATTGATTTTTTCTACTTGCACACAAATGATCCAAACTATAAAGAATAAAAAATAAAGCACATTATCACAAAGGAGTTTGCAAGAAACTGATTCTCTCCAAATGCTCTTACAATATTCATCATCATTGTCATTATCGTTACCAGCAAGGATCATGTACATGTTTCCCACAGAGAAGCTACTACTGTCATCACCAATGGCTTTTCTCATATTTAGACCTGCACCTGTACAAGGAGGAAAGATGCTTGCGATTTTATTCAAAATATCTTCCTAAATCCACATTTTTAACGATTTCCAGTTCTAATCTCCTTCTCCATTCAAAATATATGTTACTTTAGCCATTTTGATCGGTCTAGGAATGAAAAGGTATAAATATATAATTTTGATCCCTAAATCAATCCATTTTGTAGTACAAGCATCAACTTTATAACCATTACCAATAGACCAAAAACAACTCTCTTCAATATAGGGCCAAATCTTAACCATATTCTTTCAGAAACTTGAATATGTTGGCTTCATGCTTATCTCATTTATATTTTCCCCACAACACTCCACTCCACATATTACAATTTCCAGCTGGAAGCTCATTGGATAAATGACTTCAAGCACGGGTGTGTGTGTGTGTGTGGGTGGGTGAGGGGGGGGGGGGGGGGGGGGAGAGGGATTATGCTATTTAAAATTCGTGATTAATTTTAAACCTTTGTCGATTAAGATCATATTAGTAATTTTAAGTGAGTAATTTGTAGCTTACCCCAGTAATCTGATCTTGACATTTTTACAAGCTTATCCCCAACCAGTGGCAACTTTTACCCCCAGGCTAAGCTAACAAACAGTTTAGAGATTTATGACTTATCTCAGTAACCAAAACAAAGATTTTTATGGAAAATCTTAAGAAATCAAATACAAAGATTTTATAACAGGCGTATCTTAAGAACCAAACTCGATCTCTTAAGAGTATCGCACCATTAAGAATATAAACGACCAATACGATCACTTACAAAATATTCCTTCCTTACAAGCAAAGAGTCACTTACTAGCACTAAGACAACATAAAGTGAGAAGAATGTTTGATATATATATATATATATATATATATATATATATATATATATATATAATATATATATATATATATATATAATATATATATATATATATATATATATATATATATAGAGAGAGAGAGAGAGAGAGAGAGAGAGAGAGAGAAAGAGAGAGAGAGAGAGAGAGAGAGAGAGAGAGAGAGAAATTCCAAAGAAATAGTAAAACATTGGAAAGTTGCATGATTTTGAAATGAGGGCGTGCCTCCTTTATATAGTAGTTCGAAAATCTAGAAATGGAAATGATCCATGAGGCAAATTAATGATCTAATCAATTAGCATAAAACTCTAATCGATTAGACAACTCACTTTTAATCAATTACCACGCCTAAATAGCAAGTTTTGGATATATAGCCGTTGCAAGTCATTAATGTGTTGTCCGTGTCATTTTATTAATCGATTACTACTCTTATAATTGATTAACTTGATGCTCTAGTAGATTAGATGGCTCAAAAAGATTTTCCCAATCGATTAACTTAATTGCCTAATTGATTGGTTAGTTGAAAATATAATTTAAAAAGGTTTGGACAAGTTTTTAATAATTTTATTTGGCTTAGAAAATGATTTTTAAGTTTATGCACTTTTGAGAAAATATTTTTAGGTGTCTATGTGAGTTGCCTTAGTACTCTTAAGCTAATTCCTCACTTTTACAATACTCGGGTCACTCAGGCAAACAAACACACATCACTTATCGAGCTTTAACACTTTTCTCAACGACTACAAGACTTTTGCTAGATAGTTTTTGATTGTACAAACACTTGATCTTGAGTACTTTTGTTGATAAGTCATAAGATACTTTCTTTAGTTATACTATTAGCAACGAGGTTGAAAGTTATTGCCATGCATTATCATAATAAAAAATTCAGATGCAGAACTTTATAACCTGCAAGCACATATATCAACAAAGATTCCATCTTAGCTTTAAAATGCAAGCTTTGTTCATAACATCTAGTCTCCTCAAACCAAACCCACCTACTTCTCTTGGTTTAGAAATATTACTCAACTTATATACATGATACTTTCTTTCATTCCTCCTTTCACCTCATTTAAATTTCCTTTGTAGTTGATGAATCTCATATATACAAGCTTTGGGAATCATGGTTGTCATCATTGGGTTAGTAAAAAGCACTTATATTACACTCTTAGCTAGAGTTGTAAGAACATGATTTGGTTATGCATCTAGCTTTTAGTTTTGATGATAACAATGCATTGTTTCTTAGAGAATAATTTTGTACGCTAATTTTTTTCCTAGTATATAGCTTTTGCTAACGGGTTCTGACTCTGAAGAATTGACGTGTGACGTCATCAGATTCTGGATCCAACACACTCCGACTCTAAAGAGATACAACGTCCTTTACAAGATACTGTCAAGTTCTAGAATTATCTTAGACAATAATTCTGATGAACGTTTATGCTAAAGCTTCTTACTGTGGCTCTGATTAAATAGCCTCTGAAGGATTGTCAAACCTTAAAGATTTTGTGCTCTCAAGTTCTGAAGACTCCGATGAACAAGATCTAAAGACTCTGAAGACCAGGTTTTGAGGAACTGTGTCAAGACTCTAAAGAATGAGGTTCTGAAGATTATATAAACTAGTCTTTTGATACTTCGAAGCATGCTTCAACATCATTTATTCAGTAGCTTATGAATATTAGAAGATACAATAAAAAAAATGCGTCAGGAAAATAATACACAGTTCAAGATCATCCATCCCTCCACTACGCTGATTTTGTGGGCTAAGGACAATATTATTGTACCATTTTGCCTCCTATATGCAAACCATTATACAAGGAGACAGTTGAATTCTTGATATTCCAATTCTAGCCTTCAACGAATCTTTGAACTGCCTATATAAAGGAGATTTGGAAGATTGGACAAGTTCCCAATTTGCTGCTAATTCATATGAACATACACAACACTTTTGCTGAAGTATATATTTTATGTGTATAGTTTTTGTAAACACAGATACATCTTTTGTTCGTTATTGTATGATATTTCATTGTACAAAACTTGTGTTAATCTGCTTTCTTGGAAGCAATCCTGTAAACACAATCTTGTAAATTTCATTTATTTGAGTGTATTCCTTGAGTGACTGGTTTTTAGTTAGATAGACTCAAGAAGACAAAGGCGGTTTGTCTTTGTGGTGTCTGTAATCAATTTTAGTCATAGTGGATTAGTCCTTGTTGAGAAGTAAAAATCACCTTGATAGGTGGATTGAAGGTAGCTTTGTTAACTGCAAACTCAGATAAAAATAACTGTGTCATTTGTTTTGTTTGTGTTATTGTTTGATTGTGTTGGTTTTAAAAAAGCTTTCATTTTTAGAAACCCAATTCAAACTCCCATTTATTATGTTTATTTCCACCTTCAATTGACATCAGAGCTCTGATTCTGGTCTTGATAAGATTATGAAACATTTAACAGTGTCAGATAAAGATTCAATGTGAAACAAGATAATCTCCCTCCACCAGTTACTCATATAAATGATAGAGATCACTATAATGCTAAACCTTGTGTTTTTGATGGAGATAGATTTGATTATTAGATGGAAAAAATAGAGAGCTTCTTTCTAGGTCATGATGTTGATCTATGGGATATGGTAGTTGATGGCTACATACACCCAGTAGATGCAAGTGGAAACAAAGTTGAAAGAAGAGCGATGACAGAACAACAGAAAAAAGATGATAAGAATTATCACAAATCAAGAACCATCTTGCTGAACGCTATTTCATACAATGAGTATAAAAATATCACTAACAGAGATACTGCAAAATCAATATTTAATTCTCTAAGGATGACTCATGAAGGGAACACACAAGTCAAAGAAACCAAGGCTCTTGCCTTGATTCAAAAATATGAAGCGTTAAAGATGGAGGATGAGGAGATTGTTGAGAACATGTTCTCAAGGTTTTGAACTCTTGTTGTTGGACTTAAGCTTCTGGACAAAGGGTATTCTATTGCTGATCATGTAAAGAAGATCATCATAAGTCTACCAAAAAGATGAGGACCTATGGTAACTGCTATAAAGTTATCAAAGGATATGAATAATAATTCTCTTGAAGAACTAGTTAGTTCTTTAAGAAGTCATGAGATTGAGCTTGAGTAAGATGAGCCCAAGTGAAAGAGAAAATATGTTGCTCTGAAGTCCTTGGGAAGATCTGAGAAGACAAAAGCGCTTTAAGCAGAAACAAATGAAGATTCTGAAGCGGAATCAGAAGAAGAAGATGAATTATCTCTTCTCTCCAGACGTGTCAATCAACTCTGGAAGAAAAGACAAGGCAAATTCATAGGACAAAGAAGGACAAATGGTCATTTTGAGTCTACTTTTGGATTCAAGAAAGCTGGAGTTGGCAAAGAACTCACGTGCTTTGAGTGCAAGGAGCCAAGCCACTTCAAGAATGAATGCCCCAACTTAAAAAAAAAGACACACCTAAGAAGAACTTCAGAGGAAAGAAGAAGGGTATGATGGCTACATGGGAAGATTCAGAGTCCTTAGAGGATAAATATGAGGAAGAGCACGCTAATATGACATTGATGGCATGCATTGAAGCTCCTGCTGAGTTGATTCAATTCGAATCAGAATCTGAGTCAGATTCTGAAGAGATATTTGTTGAACTCTCTCGTTCTGAACTTGAATCTAGTTTATCAGAAATTTTGGACAAGTATCAGAAGCTTCTGGACAAATGCAAGGATCTAAATAAGATTCGTGTATCAGAATCATAAGTATACTCTAAGCTTCAGAAAGATTTTTCAAGTTTGAGTGAAGAAAGTTTTATTTTGAAAAATAACAACTCTGTGCCTCAAAGAAAGAGTCTCAAACTTGAGAAGAAAATTCTTTCAAAAGCCTCTACAGGTTCTGGTGATATCATAAAGAAATATGATAAATCTTTCTAGAAATTTATTGCTAGAAGCCTGAATAGAAGCTTAATGGCTTCAATGATTTATGGTGTAAGCATAAATGGAATAAGGGGTATTGGTTATGATTCTGATGAAGAATCTGATTATGAAAAAGATGATAAACCAAATAGTCTTCAGTCCTATTTTGTACCTTCTGGTAAACAAAAGGTTTTGCGCCTAAAGGTATAACTTTTTCAAAACCTAAGGCTAAAGAAAAACCTCATTCCTATTTCAACCATGCATTCATATATAAATATCCTGCATAAAAACCCAAGTTTGTTAAAAACTCTGGGAAGATTAACCCCAAAGGACCCATAAAGATATGGGTGCCTAAGGATAAGATAATACATGTTATAGATACCCTTAGCAGCAGGGTTGAGACACCAGTCATGGTACCTGGACTCTGGATGCTCGCAACACATGACGGGAAGAAGGCATATGTTCCAAAGTCTAGAACTTAAGCGTTGAGGCATTGTCGGTTCCAGAGGTGATTAGAAAGGGAAGATAATTGGCTCTGGAATAATAGGTAACAACACCATATCTTCCTTTATTAATGTTCTTTTACTTGAAGGACTAATGCATAAACTTCTGTCCATAATTCAAGTAAGTGACAATGGTTATGAAATCATTTTCAATAAAAAGTCTTGTAAAGCTCTCAGCCAGAAGGATGGATTAGTTCTTTTCAATAGAAAGAGGAAGAACAACATTTATATGATAAGACTTTTTTATTTGAAAAAATCAAAATGTAAAATGTATTATGTCTGTAAATGAATAGAAACAGATGTGGCCTAGACGATTGAGCCATGTTAGCATGAGGAGGATTTCTCAGCTAAAAAAGCCTAATTTAGTCAGAGGCCTGTAAAATCTGAAGTTTGATTCAAATGCTCTTTGTGAAGCATGTCAGAAAGGAAATTTTTATAAAAATTCTTTCAAAGCTAAAAATGTTGTTTCAACCTCCAGGCCATTGGAACTTCTACAGATTGATTTGTTTGGACCAGTGAAAACTGCTCATGTCAATGGTAAGAAGTATGGACTAGTCATTGTTGATGACTACATGATGACATTTTGTAATTACATAATTTTCATGAGTATTTGTGATGAATTCGATGAAATATCAAGTTAAAGATGAGCTAAATATGAAGAAGTATGAAGACAATTAAGAAGTCGAAGAAACAGAGCGAAACCAAGACATTTGGGAAGAAATTGTGAAGAAACGAGCAATTTTAAAAACAATTTATATCTTGACGCATGTCTAGTATTGATCATATCTGGAGTTTCCTAACTCATTTTGACGTGGGGTTTTTGACAAAATGATTCTAAGAGAAGCATCTTCATTCTGGAATAATTATGCATACAATTCAGCATGTTCAAAATCGCATGAGTAATGGAATAGTGACGCGTTTCTGATCCATTCTGAGTGCTTTAAAAGGGGATTTTCTGCACTTTTTTAAGGGGAGAGCAAGGGTTACTAAATTTGGAACCGAGAGGATGAGTTTACAACATCAAATGATTATTTTGAGAGCACTGGAAGCCATTGGAGGCGAATCCTTCAAGGAAATTCATATGTTATTCTTCTTTATTCAATTGGTATTGTAATTTTAACTATGAGTAGCTAAGTTCCTCTAGGTTAGGTTTTGTGATGATGAACCTTATTCAATCTTGTTGGCATTATATGTTGGTTTGACTTGTATGAATCCTTTGAATTATAATCTTATTCATTTAATTCTTAATCTTAATACTTTTTATTTGAGATACTTTGTTAATCTGATATTGGACACATATGGATTACTGACCTTTAGCCTATGTGTTGGACCTAGGGAAACTGTTCTAATTACGCTGGTTGAATAGGGATAAGAGACCCTGAGTAGTGGCTTAGAGAATTAACATTATGTACATCGCCTAATGCCGCTTACGCTGGTGGAGTAGGAATAAGAAGCTTCGAGTAGTGATTAGTGAGTTATTTTATGAGGGTACAATTATAACAATTTTGTTAATTCGCCGTGAGATTATAAGGATAAGATCATTCATACAAGACATCATACACCAATAAGAGAAGATAAGGGGATTCGATACACAACCTAATCGTCTTAATATTTATGTTAAAACTCTTATTTTGTTTTTCGTTTTGAAACCTGACCCCCCCCCCCCCCCCCAATTTATTGTTTCCTTTACATTGCACAATTGTTGGCTTGTTCGAACACAATCTCTGTGGATTTGATTTTTTATTACTACGACACTATTCATACACTTTTTGAGAAGTCATCACTACAACAGATGGACATGGGTGAAATTTCTTAGACACAAGGATGAATCACATTTTGTATTTTCTACCTTTTGCTCTCTAGTGCAAAATGAGAAAGGTCTCAGAATTAGAAAAGTCAGAAGAGATCATGGTGGAGAATTTGAAAATAAAGATTTTGAAAAATGTTTTGATGCAAATGGATTTTCCCATGATCTCTCCAGCCCTAGAACTCCATAATAAAATGGAGTTGTAGGGATGAAGAATATGACTCTGCAAGAGATGGTCATGACCATGATCAACGAGACTAATGTGGCTAAGCACTTCTAGGCAGAGGCAATCAACACAACATGTTACATTCATATTTTAATCTAGATAAGACCCCCTATGAATTGTGGAAGAATTTGAAGCCCAACATTTCATATTTTAATCTTTTTGGATGTTCTTGTTTCATGTTGAACACTAAGGAGAATCTGAGCAAGTTTGATTCTAAGGCACATAAGTGCATCATATTAGGATACTCTGAACGCTCTAAATGCTATAGATTATATAACATTGAGACACAAATTATTGAAGAATCAATCCATGTTAGATTCGATGGTAGTCTTGACTCTGAAAAGTCAAAGCTAGTTGAGAAATTTGCATATCTGGAGATCACCTATTCAGGTTCTGAAGGAAAGACTTTAGAAGCCAAAAAAGATGTGGCAAAAGACTATGAAGCTCCTCAACCAGAAGCTGTTCAAGTTCAAACTCTTTTGAAGAGGCACGAACAAAGATCTTCACATTTTGAAGAATTGATTCTTGGAGACAAATCTGAACTTGTCAGAACCATATCCTCTTTCAAACCTTCTGAAGAGACTCTTATGGGTTTGGTATCCCTGATAGAGGCTACATCAATTGATGAAACGCTTATGGACATAAAATGGATTCTGACTATGCAAGAGGAACTCAATCAATTCTCCAAAAATGACGTGTGGGATCTTGTGCCAAGACCCAAAGGAACTCAAGTTATTAGAATAAAGTGGGTCTTCAGAAACAAGCATAACAAACAAGGATAGGTAGTAAGAAACAAGGCTCGACCAGTAGTACAAGGTTATAGTCAGCAAGAAAGGATTGACTATACATAAACCTTTGCACCAACTACCAGGTTAGAGTGTATTCGTCTCTTAATTCTCTTTGTTGTTAATCATAACATCATCTTATACCAGATGGATGTTAAGAGCGTATTTCTGAATGGTTACATTACTAAAGAAATGTATGTACACCAACCCCCTGGTTTTGAAAATCCTAAAAATCTAGATTTTGTTTTCAAACTTAAGAAATCATTGTATGGTCTGAAACAAGATCCCAAAGCATGGTATGAAAGACTAAGAAATTTTCTTTTAGAAAGTGATTTCACTAGAGGGAAGGTTGATACAACTTTATTCTGTAAGTCATTCAAAAATGATATCCTTGTTGTTCAAATTTACGTTGATGATATCATATTTGGTTATGCTAATGCTACTTTGTGCAAGGAATTTGCTAAGTCTATGTAGGCAGAGATTGAGATGAGTTTGATGGGAGAACTAAAGTTCTTTTTAGGGATTCAGATCAATCAGAGTCCATAAGGAACATACATCCATCTGAGCAATTATACCAAGGAACTTCTGAAGAAGTTTGACATTTTAGAATGCAAGATGTAAAAGACTCATATGCTTCCTACTTGTATCCTTGAGAAGGATGAGGTAAGTGCTAAGGTATAACAGAAGGTATACAGAGGTATGATTGGTTCTCTCTTATATTTGACTCCTTCTAGACCTGACATTTTGTTTAGTGTCAATTTGTGTGCTTGCTTCCAATCAGATCCTAGAGAATCCCACTTAACAGCTGTTAAGAGGATCTTTAGGTATTTGAAAGGTACGATTAACCTTGGCTTGTGTTATAGAAAATATAAAGATTACAAGCTAGAGGGTTATTATGATGTTGATTATGTTGGAGATAGACTTGAGAGGAAAAAAACTTCTGGAAGCTGTCAGTTCTTAGGAGACAACCTGATCTCATGGTCCAGCAAAAAGCAATCAACAATAGAACTTTCAGCTACTGAAGCTGAATATGTCGTAGCTTCTGGATGCAGCAGTCAGATGCTCTAGATGACAAGTCATCTAGAATATTTTCAGATATATGAGAGTAACATCCCCATACTCTGTGATAATACTTCTTTTATTTGTTTATCTTAGAATCCCATTTTGCATTCTAGAGCAAAACATATTGACATAAAACATCACTTTATATGTGACTATGTTCAGAAGGGAATTTTATTTTTTTAAATTTATTGATACAAACCACCAATGGGATGATATCTTTACAAAACCCCTTGCTGAAGATAAATTTGTTATCATTCTAAAAAATTTGAAAATAAACTTATGTCTAGAATGAAAAAGATGTTTTTCTCAAAATGTTAATCTCTTAGAATGGTCAAATGAGACTCCGAGATTTGTTTTTGGTTATGAACGTGTGAGTCTTCTAAAGTGAGAATGTTTCAGTAGTTCATAAGTATCTAGTCAAAATTTGTTTGGTTAAACAATCTGTCTTCTGGATACTGAATAATTTTTGCATTTAATAGCTGTCAATCAGTCTCGATTAGTGGAACAATTTTAAAGACAACTATCTTAGAAAACTGAACCATTTTGGATCTGCAGATGTGACACGTTGGGTGAATAAATCTTGGGATTAGGTAAAATATTCATTTTATCCCCTTGTCATATATTTGCACTATTCAAAATCTTTTTCATGATTGCAAAATCTCTATTTAAACCCACTTCACTCAATTCACACACTTTCACTACATCCACAACCTACACTTTCTCTCTTTAAGCTGAAAACTTTCAGCAACCCTAAAACCCTTTGTTTTTCATTAACAATGGCTTCACAATAATCTGCTCAACAAACTCAACAAGCTCAACAACAACAGCAACAACAAGAGCTAGTCAAAGAAGGGATTCAAGAGCTTACACCCTCTACTCCAGTTAATAAGGTAAAAGTTCTTTGTGAGTTATTCATTGATTTTGATAATCTCAAAGCAAATGGGTGTGATCTAACTGGAACTGATAGAACTCAAGGATGAGAAGGTTACTTTGAACGTCTTAAAAGACCAATTCACACAGAGTTAGTTAAGCAGTTATGGAAATGTATATTGCTTACTGCTTGGCATCAGGTGTTCATCCAAGTGCGTTATCTCATGATGAAGTTCGAGATCATCCAATTGACGTGTAATATCAGAATAGAAAAGGAAGCCTAAATCTTTTGGTGAAGAACCTTCTGGATCTTCCAGACCCCCTACCAAAGTTGCTAGGACTTCTGTACTCGACATTATGAGAGAAACAATGAGACCTTAAGCAGAGTCTGTTTGTTCTGAGACTGCTATGACTTCTGAAGTGACTCATTCTAGGAATTATGGTAAGTCACCTATGAATGAGACTTATTTTTAATCTGCTAGTTTTGTTCTTTCTACTTCATCCATTCCTTCAAAACCTTCTCCACCACCATACACTCCTTTTGGAACCATAACCATTCCTCCTAGATCCTCTAGCATTTCTGAAACAATCGCCACATCTTTGCCATCCATTTCTATCACACTCCCCATACCTAATCAAACATTTGATGAATCAACCACAATTACATCACCAACCTTAAATACTCATACCACTTCTGAAACTACTTAAACTACCCCAAAACTGTTGGATAGAGAAAGCCATCCCTCTGAATCTTACTTTTTCATACCCACTATTATTCCAAAAGCCCGTTCCTTTCCAAAAGATGTACCTACTCATCCAAATCCACCTCACCAGTCTCTCATTGATGAACCTGTCATTGATGAAATCATGGAACGAATCAGAAACAATGAACCATATACCCTTGATTCTTCTGACCAAACAATTGATATTTCTTGTGATAACGAAATTCAATGTGAACCTAACCCAAACCTTGAGGAAGTTGATGACTTTGTCAGACATATCAAATTAGATGTTAAGGTTATTGCAACCTCAAACATAATCTGTTGTCTCTATTCTGATCAAACTTCTTTTCAAACCAACATTTTTCCTACACCTATGGATGATTTGTTTCATCAGTTTGAAAGTGAGATTATTTCCAGACTGAACACTCTCACTGAAGTTTTCACTTCTAACGCAAAATTCTCTAAAGTCTGTGCTCTGACCAACAACTTCAGAAGTTGGATAGATGTCAGCTCTGAATAGTTAGAATTGTTGTGTCTGAAGGAATCCAAAAGGAACTTCTGTGCAAGACTCTCTGATATATTTGAACCTCTACTTCAGAAGGTTCCTCCAACGCTTTTTGTTTCTGCTCCATAAGTGATTCCTCCTCCTTCACCAGTTCATACTACTTTGGTTGCTTTTGAGACGACTTTTGAAGATGGAAATGTCTCTGGGTTTAAGAAGACTGTTTTTAAAGGAAATCATTATGAAGACTTTGGAGCACCTGAAGGCCGAGAATTTGAGGTCAAAGAAAGGATGAGCAATACGGAAGAGACGTTCAAGAGTCAGGATGAGAAGACAACAAGGATTCAAGGGAATGTTGGAGCTATCTTATCAAGACTGCCACCCATTCCTTAAACACTTGTTTTAAAACTTTATGTTTTCTTAGTCTTTTTCATTTCTCTACCTGTTGTCTCTTTTATCAATGAAATGAAATTTTTTTTGGTTTACTTTGTCTTTATTTATTTTTGAATGATGACAAAGGGGGAGAAGAATGATTAATTTTGATATACCTAACTCTAATTCTGAAACCTAAACATGTCTTTCATATTAATTCTGACATTGGTAACTTTTCTGGGAACTTTGTATAAGTTCATCATGTTAACCAAGTGTTTCAGGTTTTAAAGGCATCAACCAAGCTGAGTTGAGTTCAAGAGAACAAGGCATATGTTCTGAATAGTTAACTAGGCAGTTTGCAGTTAACCAGACATATACGTGTTCTGAACTAAGTTCAAGTGAACCAGGTGTGTATTGAATTAGGTGTATATAAGTTCTGAACCAGATGAAGTTTTGAACCAGACATATACAAGATCTGATATCAACCAGACATGCATACAACCAGACATATGAAAGCTCTGACAAATCATGCTCTATGACGAAGTTGGTGACGAGCCTTTCTGACACTCAAGCAAAACTACTTCTAAACTGAAATACTTCTGTACCCAAGCTGTTTCAATATGGGAAGTTACTAAATTTATAGTAACCAGGATTTTACCTTATGGAAAGTTATTTTTTTCATGCTAATTGAGATTTTTATATGTGTTAATATTATTTTAAGTCTTAAATTCAGGGGGAGCTTGTAAACCTAACTCTGATATTCTAAGTTGAAAAATAAGTTTTAATAGTATAAAATTCAGGTGGAGCTTACAAACCTCACTCTGATATTTTAATATGATTAAACAAAGTAAAAATTGTTCATCAAAATACATGGTTTTGTCATAATAAAAAAGGGGGAGATTGTAAGAATAAGATTTGGTACCACATTTGGCCTTTAGTTTTGATGATAACAATGTATTGTTTCTTAGAGAATTTTTTTCACACTAATCATTTTTTCTAGTGTGTATCTTTTGCTAAAAAATTATGACTCTGAAGAATTGACGTGTGACGTCATAAGATTTTGAACCCAACACACTCTGACTCTGAAGAGATACAAAGTGCTTTACAAGATGCTATCAAGTTTTAGAATGCTCTTAGATAATGGTTTTGTTGAACGTTTATGCTAAAGCTTTTGATTGTGACTCTGATTGAAGAGCCTCTGAAGGATTGTCAAGCCTTCAAGATTTTGTGCTCTCAAGTTCTGAAGACTCTGAAGAATATGATCTGAAGAGTCCGAAGACCAGGTTCTGATGAACTATGTCAAAACTCTGAAGGCCAAGGTTCTGAAGATTCTCTCAACCAATCTCTTGATCCTTCTAAGAATGCTTCAACATAATTTATTCAGAAGCCCCTGAAGATTAGAAGATAAGATCAAAAGGTTTCACGTTAGGAAAATAGTACATAGTATAAAATCACCCTTCTCTCCACTACACTGATTTTGTGGGTCAATGACAATACTATTGTACCATTTTGCCTCCTATATACAAACCTTTATACAAGGATAAAAATGCATTCTTGATATTCCAATTCTACCCTCCAATGGATCTTTTAACTGCCTATATAAAAGAGATTTGGAAGATTGGACACGTTGCAAATTTGCTGCTAATTCACGTGAACATACAAAATGCTGTTGCCAAAGTATATATTTTCTGTGTATAGTTTTTGTAAACACACATAGAGATTTTGTTCATTATTATGTGAATATTTCATTGTACTAAACTTGTGTTAATTTGCTTCCTTAGAAGCAATCCTATAAATACAGTCTTGTAAATCTCATTTGTTTGAGTGTGTTTCTTGAGTGACTAGGTGTTAGTCAGATAGACTCAAGAAGATAAATGATATTTGTCTTTGGAGTATCTGTAGTCAGTTTCGATTATAGTGGATTAAGTCCTTGCTGAGAAGGCAAAATCACCTTGGCGGTTGGACTGGAGGTAGCTTTGTTAACTGCGAACCCGAATAAAGTTAACTATGTTATTTTTCTTGTTTGTGTTATTGTTTGATTTGTTGGTTTTCAAAAAGCTTTCATTTTTAGAAACCCAATTTAAACCCCCATTTTCTTGTGTTTCTTGCCACCTTCAAGAGTTAATATGTCTGCAAATGCTACCTGACTTCCTTTCCACAAAGTAATTTTGGTGTTCACTTAATTGATGATATAGCGATAGTCCTCTTTCTTTGGAGCTCTCCCAGTTAATGGAACACCTAAATATTTACCCAGGAATGTTGTTTCACTAAATCCATAAACTTGCACCAAGTGATCACACACATTGCGGTTAACATTTCTTGAGAAGAATATTCTTGTTTTCTTATGGTTTACTTGTTATCCAAACGTGTTGTAGAATTGGTATAGAATATTGATCAAACACTTCATATGATTAGTTGTTGCTTCCCCAAAAAGGAGAAGATCATCCGCAAATATAAGATATGACACCACATGACTTTGTCTTCGAAATTTGAAAGCCTTTCACTCTCCTTCATCTACAACATACGATATGAGATATGATAACTTGTCCAAGCATAAAGCAAATAAATAAGGGGAGGTAGGTTCGCCCTGACAGATTCCCCTACTCGGTTGCAAATATTCAGATGTGGTGCCATTCCATTTTGTAGCACCCAAATTTTGTCCAGGTTTTAGAAATCTTTTTTAAAACTATTTTTTTGTTATTTGAGAAAAATATCCCAAAAAAATGTGTAAGATTGAATTTTTATTTGTCATCTTTATCCAACTTATTTTAATTTTTTAAGAAAAAAACAACACAAACATATATCATTGTCTTTACTAGCTTTTAACTATATAATTTTTTTTATTACAAAAAATAAACTTTATTACTAGTATTATTTCTTTAAGTCTTTTAACATTTTAAAAAGAAAAGAAGAAAAAAGAAAATAACATAGTCAAATATGCTTTTTTTCTTTTTTTGAGCAAGTTCCTTCTCCTCCTTTCCCTTTGTCACTTTCGAGCTAATAATAGTTTCACGATTCAACATAAGACAACAAAATTACACATGTCTACACCATCAAATATGAGGAATTTTTCAGCATCACATGGAGGTATCTCTTTCCCACTTTGAGCCTAGCAAGAACCCTAATGTATGTGTATATAAGCTAACTAATGCTCTTAGGTCTAGGAAGGTTTTAAAGGCTATTTTGGAGTTAAGTTAATGCACTTAGAGAGTTGAGAAAAAACTAGAAAAGAAGAGAAACAGAGAGAGAAAAGAGAGGAAAATGTGACGAAAACACTATTCATCATCTTCAACCACTCAAACACCATCATTATTCGTATACTCAAACCACCCCCCAAAGCTTCCTACTTTGTTTCCTTCACCAACAACAACAACCTCCTTTCCCACTTTCATCTTGCACACAGATAAGTGCCAAAACTGTGTTAAAAATATGTGTAGCTTAGTGACACTTATTAACTTGTCTCATTTGATTTTCTTACGTAAAGCTCAACTTTTGTGTAAATATTGTGTAGTTTGAATTTTCATGTAAATATCTTTTGTTTGATCAAATTTGTGCAGTTTTGCAGGTTTTATAGCCTATTGGAAGCCTTGGATACTTTCTAGCACAAAGCAAGACCCAAAGTTACATTTTGAAAGATTCAAAGTTTTGTAAAGCGGGCTAAGCGCGGTCCTAGAGCACTTAGAGAAAGAGGGACAAGAGGAAATTGCACTTTTCGTGCTAGGAGCATGCTTTGAGCCCGCTTAGCAAACTTGTACTAGAAGCGGGCTAAGCACGGTCCTAGCACGAGTTATGGCGGTTTGCTATTTTTTATCGTGGTCACTCTAAGCAAGCTCTGCACGGACTTAGCATGATTCCACTTTTGCAGCCCTTATATATTCATTTGTACACAAATTTTTAGGGATGTTTTTGGGAAATTTTAACCCCAATTCCATCACCACCATTTTTATGGAGAGTAGCTTAGAAACAACATTAGGGGTTGCAATCTTGAAGATCCGGAGAGGGATTTGCATCAATCTTCTTGACATGTGGACAAATTCTTGTTCATCTTCATTCTTCTCTTTGTACCTTTCTTGTTGGAATTGTATGTAACTTTACTTTGATAATATGTATATTTATTGATCATGGCGTTGTATACGATCTATTTTATGAATCTATATTGATGTTATCCTTGTTTACTTGTTTATCTATTGATTTGAATCGTTATCGATAAATACTCTTCGAATCTAGATCTAGGATAATCATTTGTTAGACGCTAAACTCTAGACATAGATTTAGGTTTAGCATTCGCAAGAGTATCAAATCTTAATACTCCGTGTTGTTTGATAGGCTGAGAGATCGTCGATTATACAACACGATAGAACTCTCGTCAGTAGACATGAACACTGATGTGAGTGATACATGATGATATTGATAAGTATTTTAGATTGTATACAACTGATTGGTAGATTTGCATATTAGATAGGTGGATGAAATTCATTCATGACTAGTTCTCTCCGTTACTTTAATTACTTGTGCATATGTTTTAATTTCCTTATCTTTTTACTTTCAAACCCTTACAAACCCAATCTTAGTAAAGTAGAGACCGTTGAACGACATTTCATGTCGGACTAATCCCTGTGGAGATGATAAAATAAAATACTTACTTTTGCTCGCCGCTATACCGCAACTCGAACACACACTTGTGACGGTGTCACCCTTTTACTTAAAAAATCCACTTTTGTGGTTCTGACACCCATCACTAGCCCATGGCAAGGGTCACTCAAGTCTCCCATCCCGACGGTCACCTTGTCAGCCAACGTGACGACCGTCACTATGGGGTTGCTCACGACGGTCTGACCGTCACTAGAGTGACGACCGCTACCCTGTTAGAAACCCCTCTTTCTTTATTTTATTTTATCCTTCCACTTATTTTTATTTTTACCAGTTTTAATTTTTTTAATCTAAATATATAATTAACTTTTACTCGAATTAAAGTGATAACCGGATGTACATCCGGTTTGTCCTCGAATAAACGAACGCGAGATGTACATCTTGATTTAGGTCAGATACTCTCTTCTGTTTAATTTTTAATGACAATAATAAATATAAAATAAAAATTTATTCAAATTAAAAGGAAATAATTGGGTGCTAACCTTCTTATTCTTTGAATAGTCAAACGCGAGGCGCACTCCTCGTCCTAGTTCGAGTATTCGTCTTCCGTATACTCATAACGATCTTTAAACTTTTATCTTTTTTTAATAAAACTGGACAAAAAAGGGAATAATCAGGTGCACACCCTTTTATCCTAAAGTGAGCGAACACAAGCTGTACGCCTTGCTCTAGTTCAAATACTTGTCTTCCACATAAAAACAACCAAAACCAATCAAATTCTTTTTCCCCTTGTGTGTGACTAAGCGATTCCTTAAACGAACATTTACCACCCAAGCGCGATTTTTTTTCTGATCAAAGAGTCTTTTTCCTCCATAGCGCGACTAAACTCATTTTTATAATTAAAATCAACCAACACAGAAACTTTTGCTATCAATAACTAGGTAGCTTTGAGTTCCTCATCGCACCTGAGGATACGTGGGAGCGAGATTCAACGTCTCTTCAAGCACCCTAACAAAAACCTTTTTTAGTATTTTTATTTATTCTTTTAAATACTTTTAATAATTAGAAGAAACCAAACATTTTAGGCTAACATTTATTTCAAAACAAATTAAGCGGTTCTCGTTGGTTACAACAAATGTTGCATGGTGCTAATACCTTTCCTGCGCATAATCGACATTCGAACCTAAATTTGATTACGATGACCTTATCTTTGTCCTTCAATGTTTTTATCGACATTTCTATTATAAAAATAAAACTTTAGTGGTCACTTCATTGTCATATGAGAGCTCACTCGCCCGAGTATTTTTTTTCGTGTCGCGACACATTTGATGTTCATTTTTACACTAGTTTCTCCGTGAATAATAATATTGATCATTCTCATAGGAAACTTAATTTCCTCCAGCACTTTCCAAATAAATTATGAGCTAAGCTTGTCATAAGCCTTTAAGAGATCTACCTTGATAGCGAAGAAACTCTTCTTACCCGTCATTTTGTTCATACTATGCATAAGCTCTTTAGCCACAATAATATTTTTGTGAATGTTTCTACCCTGTACAAAATTGGTTTGAAATATAGACACAAGCGTAGGAATGCAATCCTTATGACTTTCCACAATAACTTTACTCACTACTTTGTAGATTTCATTGCATAGGGATATTAATATTAATTGGTTGGTAAACTTTGGTTCATTCATCTTTAGAATTAAGCAAATGTCTATTTGGTTAACCAATGTTAGCTCACTAGGGTTCTACCAAGCCTTTTTCACAAACTTTCCTTCCCAAAATATTCCATGACTTGTGACAGAAACCAGCAGGAAAGCAATCAGGACCCCGAGCTTTCCACGAGTTCATGCAAAACATGGCATTTTTGAGCTATTCATCCTTGATTTTCATGTTCATCTTCTCCATAGCTTCACTTTTGAGTTGACGAAAAGTGTATGCAGATTGCACCCACTTTTCTCTCGTATCGTTCAAGGCAAATGATTTTTTATAATGATAAATGAATAATTGACAAGCCTGGTTATCTTCTTCAATCCATTTCCCCTCATAATCTCTAATCATCATGATGTTATTTCTATTTCTACGTTACACTATTTTTAATTGGTAGTATTTTGTATTTCTATCGCCATCTATGAGCTATTTTGCCCTAGATCATTGAAGCCACATTAGTTCTTCCTTCTTCAGTAACTCATACATTTCATGCGCTAATTTCTGCTAGTCTTCTTAAACCCATAACATTGTACTTTGTATATTTATGACATTTTATGATATTGGATAAATTATTGTCTGATGGGTGTAGGGTAGGCAAGTTATTGTCTGATGGTTCAATGGGGACTGTATCATCAGATAAAGGAAGGTCAGGGTTTATACTAACATCACAGGGAGGAGCAGAACTTTGGCTGTCTTGGGAATGAAGTTGAGATTTGAATGGAAAGATGTTTTCATAAAAAATAACATGTCTTGAGACAAAAATACTGTGATGAGTCAAATCATATAGGATATAGCCCTTAGTTCCGTCTTTATAGCCTATAAAGATAGCCTTGCGTGCCCTAGGGTCAAACTTCGTCCTATGGGCCATAAGAGAGGTAGCATAGCTTAGACATCCAAACACTTTAAGGTGAATAAGGGAGGGAGGCTCTTGGTATAGAATTTCATAAGGGAATTTTAGTTTAAGCAAAAGGGTAGGGAGTCTGTTAATAACAAGAATAGCTTGCTGCACACAAAAATTCCACATTGTCAAAGGCACATTGGGTTGAAAGTGTAGGGCCCTAGCTACATTAAGGATATGTTGATGTTTCCTCTCAACAATCCCATTTTGTTGAGGGTTTTCAACACAAGATTTTTGATGTAGAATGCCCTTAGCAGATAGGAAACTGTGTAAGGCTAGAAATTCTGTACCATTATCAGACCTCAAGCATTTTATATGTTTATTAAACTGTTTCTCAACATATGCTACAAAGTTTATAAGACTATCTCTAGTTTCATCTTTGGTTTTAAGAAAAATCACCCATGTGAACCTAAAATGATCATCAACTAGAGTGAGAAAGTATTTGTGTCCTAACATAGAGATAGTAGAAAAGGGGGCCCATAAGTCAGCATGAAGAATGTCAAAAACATCATTAGTGCAAGTAACACTATCAGGAAAGGGAAGTTTTCTTTGTTTGGCAAAATGACAAGAATCACAGGGGGAAACATTGTCTTTACAAGAAACAAAAGGAAAAACTTTTGCTATGGTTTGTAAACCTTTATGAGATGGATGGCCTAGCCTCATATGCCATATATCACCATCATTAGTAGATAGAGAATTACAAGAAGCATGGAAAACATTGGAATGAAGGACATATAGGCCATATTGCAAGTCATCTATACCAATCGTTTCCATGGAAGGGTTCTGCATAATAGAACAAGAGTTAGCAGTGAATTGAACAAAGCAATTATTGCTTTGAGACAATTTTGCTACAGAGATAAGATTTACATTGAAAGAGGGAATGTAAAGGACATTGTGCAGTGTTAAAGATGGTGTAAGTTTGACAGAGCCAGAAATTGAAGTAGATAATTGGGAACCATTAGGTAAAGTGACAGAGATAGAAACAATATTGTGATAACTAGTAAACGATGAAAGATTAACGGATATATAATCTGTAGCTCCTGTATCAAGGATCCACAAATATAGAGACTTACCATTGGCAGTGGAAGACAAAGAATTTAGCATAAGAGGAGATGTAGACACTGAATTAGCTGTGGAAACAGGTTTTGAATGTTGAAGCAGTGCCAAAATGTTGTTGTATTGCTCTTGAGTCAAGCCATAAGAGGGATTAGCAGAACTTGAACCTGATGCAGATGTCTCTAATGCATTGTTGGCTGTTGCAGACTGTTGAGAATTGAATCCATTGCCTTTGGTCTTGTTCTTGAAGCCTGGTGGATGCCCATGCTTGATGAAACAAGTATCAATGGTATGGTTATTTCGTCCACAGTGAGTACAAACACGATTTTGACCTCTTGAATCGGATGCACCCTGATATTTTCCTCTATACGAATTGGATTTTTTAGGTGAGCATCATTAGATACATTCAAGGCTATACTCTCTTCAGTGTTGCCAACAACAGGAAAGACTGCAGAAATAGCATGATTCATTTCTCTTTCTTGTTGAATCACTAAAGAGAAAGTCTTATCAATATCAGGTAGCGGGTTCATCATCATTATTTGGCTCTTGGAATGAGTGAATTTCTCATTCAAACCCTTAAGGAATCGAATTACATAGTCCTGATCCCTATAACAGCGAATCGATCCAGAAGCACCACAAGAACATGGAGTCGCATAGGAACAAGATGGAATTGGACAATAAGTTTCCAATTCATCCCACAGAACTTTCAAATGAGTAAAATAATTGGATACATCTAAGGTACATTGACGGAACTTGTAAAGATCTTCTTGAATGTCAGATATGCAGAAAATATCACTATGAGAAAACCGAACTTGCAGATTCTTCCACACACCCGCAGCTGTGTCAATCCATAGAACCGATCATGCAATTAATGCAGAGATTGAGCGTTGAATCCACGCAAGAACCATCGTGTTGCAACGAATCCACGACGCATAAAGAACGTCTGAAACAGCGGGTTTGGGAAGAGTACCGTCGATAAATTTGTCTTTGTTCTTGGAGATCAACGCGATTTGCATTGAACGAGACCATGTGTGGTAATTTTTGTCATCGAGCGGTGAAGAAACGAGAACAATAGCCGAATTCTGGTTCGGATGCAGATAATAAGGATTAGCAGAGTTGGTAGCGAAATCCGTAAAACTTTGTGCAACCATTGTTGCAGAGAAAAAAGCAAGAAGGAAGAAAGAGGAAGAACAATGGCTACCAGAACTGGGATAACTCTGATACTATGTCGATAGAACAAATGTTCATCATGAATGGGAGGTGAAAAACAGTTAGGTATTCATCAAGAAGAAGAAGAAGTTAGTTACATTCAAGTAGAAGAAGAAGAAGAAAGTATTGTTTCATTGATAGATGAATAATGATTACAACTTGGTTTATATATACAAAATAGTGATATGTAGTATAAGCTAAGGTGTGTCCTCTATACAATATAATGTGTTATCTCTAATACTTTTAATACCTACATTTGGACCCACAATCGACAAGTTATTTGAGCCACTAATTTGTTTGTTTGTTTTCAAAGAAGCCACATAAAAAACTTTAGTTCGCCCGATTGTCGGTTTGCTTCCATCTGTCCTTTTCTTAAGTAGCATGAATGATGTAATTAATTCGTCTGTGGATTGTTTTGCAGATCTTTTTTCTACTAGGAGTCGTTGTGTTTTAGTAGTTTCGTGTTGCTAGTGGTATGCGTTTATGGTTGTTTATGCAGATGTGGATTGTTTGTAATTTGTACTCTTGTTCTTGTGGTATTGCTCATGCTTTTCAATAGATTTTGATGTTTAAAAAAAATCGTCTACACATTATTGTTCTCCAAGATTCCTGATCGGCCACCAATTCCATTGAATTCCCGCCGTTAATCCGACATATTTTCATCACTTTGGTAAGATTTATGTTGATTTTTAGTTGCTTTGGAGTCAATTACATTGTTTTGTTGATTCGGTATCGCATTGCATTTGATTACAAGTTTATGTCAAAAAGATCTCGTTTATGCTTCGTTTGGTAGTGTCATTGTTACAGGCCATTGCACAGGTTTAAAAGCAAGAATGGTGAAGTTATGGATACTCTAAAAGGCAAAAATATGAAGAAACAGCAGGTCAACACGGGCACCCGTGTGCCACAACACTGCCCGTGTTGTTGGTCAGGCAGGGCAAGAGAGGAGAAGAAAAACAGAGATCGACACGGGCACCCGTGTTCCACCACACGGCCGTGTTGATTAAAACGGTGCATCAACACGGGCACCCGTGTGTAGGAACACGGCCCGTGTTGTTGCCTCTGTAGCTGATGCTGAAAATAATTAATTATGGTGATCAGCACGGCCACCCGTTTGGTGACACACGGCCGTGTTGATTGGACGCAACATGGAAAACCTAAATTTTGCTTTGTGAACCGATTCTGCTCATTAAGGGTAGTTTAGACTTTTTTCTTGGATGAAAGTGATCTAAAACTATAAGAAGGCCTGGAAGAGAAAGAGGAGGGGACCTTTTTGACAAACGAACGAAAGCATTGCATTGGAGAAGATAACGAATACGACGGAGTTGAAGACGGCAAGATTCAAGGGTATCAACCATTGAAGATCAAACTCTTCTAATTCTTTGTAATGTCTAATCTTTACTTTATGAGTTCTTTAAGTACTATGAGAGGCTAAACCACCTGATGCTAGGGGGGTGGTCCTGATGTTATCGCATGTTATGAATTTGAACAAATGATTTCTTGACTACTATGTTACGTATTTCAATTCAATTGTGTGATGTTATTATGCGTTTGTGTCGGACAAATACAAATTGATCTACGACTTTCAATAACAGGATTGTGAATTGTTAGGGTTTTCTCACAATTGGGTTTATGAATGCATCATCTAGGACTAGTAACTTTCGTAAATCACCGTAAACCTTGATAATTTGTATGATTAAAACCAATGATTGATTGAATGGACATTTGATTAAGAATTGGTAGTTTAATAGTTTCTTCCTTAAGGACTTAAGTAAGAACATTCTGAGGTTAGGTGATTGAATGTTTCATATGTATTAAGGAAATCTTACTGAATTCATAACCGGGTAACTCAACCACTCATCCTAGCATCTTTTATCTTAATCAATTATTTTTACTATTTTCGTGTTTACGATTTCAAAACAACCAAACCATTATCATTTTGTTCTGATAGAATCAAATTAAAATAAGTATTTCCTACGCAGTCCCTGAGATCGATACTTGGAAATAAAACTCCTTATTACTACATCGGTAAAAATAGTACACTTGCTTTTTTTCCGATCAAGTTTTTGGCGTCGTTGCCGGGGATTGCCAAACTACATATTTTAATTTCTATTCTATCGAAAATTTGTTGCTTGCCAACCAAAATTTTATCTGTGACAATTTTGTTATTCAATTCTAATCTTTGTCTAACTTGTTTATGCGAGGTAAGGCCTCATCGGATTTTCCTTTTGACGCAGATCCAGAAAGAACTCTTCGTGCTAGACTCAGACAAGCTAAGAGAAAGAAACTGGAATTAGCAGAGAAAGTGGAGGAAGAAGTTGTTTCAGTGCACTCAGAGAATTCAGATTCAGACACGGAAACAGTTCCTGAAATCATGGCTGCTAATCCACCACCACCAGAGAGACTCTTCGGTGACTATGGTGGAACAAACACCCCGGGTGGTCGTATGACAATTGTCAACCAAACAGTTACTGTGGAACAATTCCAGCTGCATCCCAGCACCATTAATCAACTCGAAAGAAGGTCCTTCTCTGGAAGAGTGAATGAAGATGCCAACAAGCATCTACAAAGATTTTTAACCATGAGCACAACACTGAAAATGCCAGGACATAGTGAAGAAGCAGTCCGACTTCGTATGTTCCCATTCGCTTTAGCAGATGAGGCTGAAGAGTGGTTCTATTCCTTACCTGCTGGTAGTATCACTACATGGGAGCACATGGAAACAACATTCTTGCAGGAGTATTTTCCCGCATATGTGTCATTGCGGAAAAGATATGAGATCCTAAACTTCAAACAGAAGGAGGGTGAGTCACTAGGAGATGCCTACAAACGATTCAAGAGAACCCTAGTGGCTTGTCCTACTCACAACATGGATGAAACTGAACAAATGCAAATGTTTGTCAATGGTCTTCGAATTCAAACAAGACAAATCCTTGATTCAGCAGCTGGTGGCTCAGCCAACTTTGCAACAGCCACCGGTATGAAGAAGATAATTGAAGCTATTGCCTCGAACGAGCATTTAGAGTTATATGACAGGGTATCAAGCAAATCGGCAGTTATTGACTTGAAGCTTGAAACAAATAAACAGGTAAAAATTGAAGAAGCTGTTGCTGCAGAGGTAGAGAAAAGGTTGAGAGCACTAAACATATGTGCTCAGAAAGTGGCTCAAGTGCAACAGGCACCGAGTGAAGTGTGTGACATCTACAATGGACCACACAATATTGTTCATTGTTTTGCAACACCGCAACAGATCGAAGATATAAAAATTTTAAAGCAGAACAATCCCTACTCTAACACATACAATCCGGGGTGGAAAAATCATCCCAACTTTGCATGGAAAGATCAGAGAGGGAACGTGCAACAACAGGCACAGGTACCTAAGAAGGCAGATTGGGAGATCGCAATTGAAAAAATGGCAGCTCACAACATCCAATTCCAAGAGGAGACTCGAAATAATCAGAAAAACACTACAGCATCCATAAAAAATCTTGAAATGCAGATGGGTCAAATTGCCCAACAGTTAGATTCAAACTCTCATGCACCTGGCACACTTCCTAGTGGGACAATCGTTAATCCCCGTGATCAAAGTCACATTAAAGTTGTGGTCACCAGGAAAGGAAAGGCTAAGGAACCACAAGTTGACGAACAGGTTGAAGAAGAGGGATTGTTGGAAGTTGACTTGGAGATTAGAGAAGAGCCAAAACAAACTGAAGAAGTGGTAGTCAAGCCGACAAGCCAGCAAGAGAAACAAAAACCAAAGATCATTCTTCCTTTTCCGACAAGAACAAAGAAGAAAGATCTCCAGGAATTTTTTTTTGAGAAATTCTTAGAATTATTCAAGAAGCTCGAGATCAACACACCTTTTGCTGAAGCTCTGGAACAGATGCCAATCTATGCCAAATTCATGAAAGACATCATATCAAAGAAAAGGTCGATCGACAGCGAGCCAGTCATGCTAACTGAAACTTGTAGTGCTATTTTGCAGGGCCTAAAAGTTCCGATGAAGAAAAAAGATAGAGGTGCAGTCACTATTCCTTGTAGCATTGGAGATAGATCCTTCAAAAAGGAACTGATCGATTTGGGAGCAAGTGTGAGTCTAATGCCTCTCTCAATTTACAAAAAACTTGAGTTAGGGGAGGTGCAGGATACTCGCATGACACTGCAGTTTGCGGATCATTCTATGAAGAGACCATATGGTATAGCAACAGATGTTCTGGTGAAGATTGATAAATTTGTATTCCCGGTGGATTTTGTGATACTCGAGATGCCGGAAGATGAGGAGATTCCTCTCATATTGGGAAAACCTTTCCTGGAAACGGGAAGATGCATGATAGATATTGAGGAAGGAACCATGACCCTCAAAGTTTACGATGAAAAGCTCAAAATTGATGTGAGGGATACTGTGAGAAAAGAATATACAAGTTTTATTATTATTGGGTATTGGGTTCGAACGGATGAACCCGTTGCCTACGTACCTTCCATCAAAGGTAAGGATCAGAACGCCGTAGTTCGGCTAAAAGATTTCCAAAAGTGGGTTAGGTTCAATTTTAAACACAAACCCTAGGTCTTACGTTATCCACGGGAGAAAACTCAACCTTATACAAACAACAACGTCCACCATGTGAGAACAGCTTCAACTTGCCAGGGAGGGGTTAACCCTATAATAGGCAAGGAAGACTTACAATTCAATCACTAAAGACAGAAGGTGAGATTAACATCAACCACTAAGATAAATCAAACCTATAGCTCATGTATGAAAACATTAATGGACAAAGCCAAAACAAGTGAATGAGTGGAGTTACTGATTATGATTATGAAAATGAAGTCAAAATATGATTAAGATCAATTCAAATAAGTATTATGAAATGAAGTTTGGAAAAAGGTCAAGGACTTGAGTCCAGGTTTTTAGTTAGAAAAACATGAAGATGTTTGCACAACACTTATGTCACGTTTAAAAGATAAAGTGTGAAAAGTCTAGGACGTAATGAATGATGAATGGATGAAGGATGGATAGTAAAACTTCTTAGAAGGTTCACTTCTTGAAATCATATAGCAGATGATTCAAGTGTGTCCTTTGGAATAGCAATTAATAATAATAAACAAACAAAGCAAAGGCGGATGTCGGATGCCAATCAATGGTCTTATACCAATCTCCTAAAACAAAATGGGATGTCAGATGCCACTCAATGGTCTTACACTAATCTCCACAGGCAAGGAAATAAAAGCGGATACCGGATACCAATAAATGGATTTACACCAGTCTCCTAAAACAGAACAGGATATCAGAAGCCACTCTATGGACTTACACTAATCTCCTCAAAAGAAAACAAGAAATGAGATATGGAAGTCAACTGCCAATCTATCTGGACTTAGGTTAACTCCACAGATGCTCACAGGAAATCCAATGCCACATCACAGGGACTTACAATGGATCCTCACATACAAGAACAAAAGCAACAATATGATCACAGGAATGCAAATGCCAACTTACAGGGACTTATAATTGCAACCTCTCATGCAAACAGATGAACAAACTATGATCACAGGAAAGCAGATGCCAACTTACAGGGACTTATAACTGCAACCTCACATACAAATCAAACAGATCAAATTATGATCACAGGATAACAGATGCCAACTTACAGGGACTTATAACTGTATCCTCACATACAAACAGATAAACAGAAGATATGAGTGACCAATGAGGTCTTACACGCTATCCTTCCATATCATAGGAGCAAAGGCCAAAAGAGATGGACTTACAATTGTCCTCAATGGGCAAACAACAATGATAACATCACAAAACAAATGAGATGATCATGCATTAATGGCAATTGATGATGATAATAAATGCATAGCATATGGGCAAGCAAGTACATATGAAGCAATCAATCAATCAATGAATATCAAACAGCACACTCTATAGCCAAACAATGGGGGCTCACACAAGAGGGTTTGACTTTAACAGTCCACTGTGATAGGTAAGTGTCGCTCTTAACCTGGCCATTGAGGGGCTCAAGTGAAGCAGATGAATAGGAGATGAGGGGTGTGCCTCATTGCTTCAATCTCATATAAGAGAGAGCCTATCAGAAAGTGTGGGAGTTCAGAAAGTAGGAACTCTCTCCACATTATTGACTCGATTAGATCTTGGGTATTTATCTCATTGCTTCAACCAGGTACTGGGAGCAAAGAGAGGACACACTGAATAGTGGGGGATAGATTGCTTATCCCTACCTTCCACCAATTGCCTTACTTGAAGGACTTTTCCTGCTTGGGACAAATTTAAACACACACAGGCATTGCCTCTTAAGGAGGACTTCAGACAGTTTGCCCGGTCAAATAACAGACCGGGTCTCCAGACTACATGAAGAAGAAGTAATTATACCTCAAAGCAAATGCTAAATAGCAAAGCAAGCAATCAAGTTCAAAGAACTTAGGCAACTAAAGTACCTGAAAAAGTCAAACTCATTAGTAAACAAGTCAACAGTCAAAAGCAAAAGAAAATGAACCAATAGTCACACAGTGGGACCAATTGTGCAAGGCACAAAGACTCAAGTATGAGTCACCTACAAAACAAGTGTTAGCACATCATATAATTCAACTCAAACAAATATTTGAATGATCCTCAAGGCATTAGTGTTCAACCTGAAACAGATGAACTCAACATAAGCTCAGAAGACCACTAGGACTGGCCTAGGGTCAAAGATGAAAGAAAAAGGCCAAGGCAGCAAGCAATATTCAATCAAAGTCAAAATCAATCATGTAAGAAGCAAACACAATTGGATTCAAACTTATATCATGCATCATGGTCATTTCATATGCAAAAGGATGCAAAGCATGGCAAGATAAGCATACAAAAGTCAACAGCAAAGAATTCATTCAAAAGTCAACTCAAACATTCTCAAAAATTATGAAATAAATCACACTCAATCCTAACATCTATCATGGTATACATGCAAAATTTCATGGCATTTGGATGAGAGGAAGGCAGTCAACAAAAATCATGAAGTCAACCCAAATTCAAGTAAGCATGGTGAAAGTCAACAAGCATGGGTCAACTTCAAAAAATCATATCAATTTGAAAACAGAAGAGAAATGAATGAAATTTACACCAATGCAAAGCTTGAGATGTCTAGTTATCACATATGAAATTTCATGGACATACAATAAGATTTGAGAATTTCACAAAAGATTTGGCAAGGCATAGCACAAAAAGTCAACAAATGACCACATATGGAAGAAAATTCTCAATCAAATGGAAAACAGCAAGATTAATTCCAAGAAAATTCATACACAAACTAGACATGTAAAGGATCATTCATGTAAAATTTGGAGTCATTTGGATGTAGGGAAGTGTGTGAACAAAAATTATGAAAATGCATGATCATGGTGTGACACCAAATGCAACACACAACTTCAAAAAAAAATCATAACTATCAATCCACAAATGATAAATGCACAAACTTTATATGGAAATGAAGGTCAATGTGTCTAGTTTCACCACAAAAAATTTCAAAGGCAATGGATGTAACATGAGTATTTCACAATTGATTTGGCACAATGTATCAATTTGGCATACATGTCAAGAAAATAATTATCAATTAAAAACCAGCCAATGGAAAATTAATTAAAATTCACCATTAAATAATAGACATCTTTGTGATCAACATGCAAAAAAAATCATAATTTTTGGAGTTGAAATGAAAGAGCAAATAATTGTGGAAGTTTGTGTAACAATTGGAGCAAAAATGAACAAAATGCATGGCAATGCTGGTCAACTAAGGAGTCAACGAGTGGCATGGCTGTAATTCTGAGCTCATTAACTTAAACTACTGCGTTTTGATGCATGGAAACGAAATGTTCTCATTGGCCAAAGGCCAATGGAACAGTAAACACCAAAGAAACTTCATATTTTCTGATTTTTAGAAACCCTAGTGTTTAACATACAGCAGGGCAGCTCAAAATGCTCATCTTCAATTGATTATCATGGCCAACAAACCTCAAGCAAAATCACACAGACCAACATGGTGACACAAATGTGGTATTCATGCAGCATAGAACAACAGCAACCAACAAGACAATATGGGAAAGGTATGAGTTCATCATCATAAAAATGAACTTCAAGCAACATCACACAATAACATGGCATTGGGAAAAAATCTGGAAAAGGCAAATGGTTTAACAGCAGCACATCATCATAACAGCCGCAGCAACATTCATTATGACATAACAGTAAACGACATGAGCTTGAGGATTTCTGGACAGCTCATGATTCAAGCATAGCAGCAGCAAGATTTCAGCATTGTAAGCATGGCAAATCGTGTTCATCATGTTATCATCATGCAAACATAACCAACAGTAAGCAACAGCATAAGTTCATCATCATGTAACTAAATGAAGTAAACAAAAGCAATGGTATCAACAACATGTAATATCATGCATTCATTTTCAAACAACATCATTCATGGACATGAACAAAACAAATTCAGCATATGGCCATGAACACTAACAGCAAAACTACACAATCATATGGTGTTTCGAGGCATGTTCATGGGATTTCAAACAGCAACATGGTTTCAACAGCATGGCTTGGCATTCTCAAGCAATCAAAGCAATTGAAATCTCATCATAGCATACAAACAAACATGGCAATGATGAACATCTAAACAGCAACACACCCATACAACATTCAGGCAAAATTCTGGACAGGACAAGTGGTTTTAGAAACAACAGCATTTTAACAAAAATCATGGCCATGACATATCATCATCTAGCAGCTTCAATCAACAGCAAACACTCATAGACATGATAATTCCGGCCAAGGAAGGTTTGGTATGAACGGCAGCAGTACATATTAAGCATCATCAAGATTTGACCAACAAAGCAAATAACAGCAGGGTATAGAAAATGCTTCATGCAACATTTAGGGTTTTGGCAATGTTCTAGCAAGCATTTAACAAGCATACAACACAGTCACATTGGTTTTTTCTGAACATGTTCATGAGATTCAAAACGGCATGACAAGCTCCATCATTCAACAATGTTCATCAAAAAAACAAAAGCATATAGCAGCATGGACATTTGGCAATGTGTAGCAACAAGTAATCAGTCAGCATACCACACATAGACATGGGAAAATCCTGGACAGGGTAGTTTTGCAAAATAGCAGCAGGGTATGTATTACAGCATGTGTTCATCAGCATCATTCAAATAACAAACCAAACAACAACAGTACATGACAGCATACAACAGCATGGATTTAGCAGCATGGTTTGACAGCAACAGCAACATGGTTCATGCCCAATCACACATTCAAAATAAACAGCAGCATACAACATGTTTCAACACTGCAGCAGGTATCATGAACATCAACATCATTATAATAGCAGCAGGCACACACTCATCATTCTACGAACCAAAACCAGACCAAGCATAGCATAATTAACATGGCAGCTGTACACAATCAGCATGGTAGCTCATATATTCATCATCAATTTGCAATATGGTTAATAGCATAACAGCAAAACAACATGGACATGAAGATTTATGGACAGCTCAAACATAACAGCAATATCATGCATTCATCAACCAAATTCATCATTAAAATCAATAGCACATGAACAACAATATTAGCCAAAAAATCGTGGCCATGAAATATCATCAGTGAGCAATATTAATCAATCAGCAAAACACACATAGACATGGAAAATCTGGCTAGGGAAAGCTTGGTATGAACAACAGGGCATTAGCAGCATCAATTCCATTGTTTATGGTTCATCAACATCAAACAAGTTTTAAACACAAACAACTAATGTCATGGCCTTGGTACAGCAGGTTCATGTGATTAAAACAGACAACAGCAGCAAAGGTATTCATCAACATGTTTCATCATCATCAAACCAGTCATGAACAAACAAATATAACAGAAGTAATAATGATCAAGCGAGCCATGCAGCAACTATCACCATTTAACAATCAACCAACACAAAACAACATTTAACCCTATGGAAAACTGGACAGAATTAGGGTTTTAATGCAACAGTATCCATCAAGTTCATGCAACATCATCATGAACCAACATGCCTAGAAAATGAAAACAAGCATGCCAATAGCTTCATCAAGCATCAAATAACAAGAATGTGGCATCATATTTCATTAACTCATCATGTCCAAACCAAATCGAAGAAAAATGCATTTACACATGAAAATGAAAGTTCAGATTTGACACGATATAGTCCACCATTCCAAGCAAACTAACATCCATTAGAATCAGCAACAAATGAACTATTTAAAGCATATCATGGCATAGCAAATAATGAAGGTCGAAACCTTACTTGGTTTTGAAGAAAAGTGAGCTACAATGATGTTTTTGATGATCTTCCTTGGTACAGATGCCCTTTAAGCTCTACAATGATGGGATATTGAAGTGGTGAGCTCAGCCCAGCCTGGAACTCTTCAAATCTCTTTCTGCCATTGTCATAGCTTGAGGAAGAACAGAACTTGAGACTGTGGTACAGGTGAGGTTTTCTGGTTCAATAGGGTTCACAAAGGTGACTAGAGCTTGAGGGAAGCAAGAGTGGATTGAGGCCTTTGAAGATTTGAGCAGAAAAATGTCAATTGCCAAAAATGCAAGAAGAGAGAATGAATGTGTTTTTTCGTGGAGGCTGCAGTCTAGGGTTCCACAAATGTCAGAAAAATGCATTTATATTGTCTGTTTAAAGTTGGTTTAGAGAATGATAATCTTGCTTAACTTAAAATGTGGTTTTTGCCTTTTTGCTAAATGTGTACAAGTGAAGATTGGAGGGTGTGTTTGTCTGCACAAATGGGCTGGAAAGGCTGCTAGCAGGCCAAACACAATGCTGCTTGTGGTTGTACAGAAAATGCTGTACTATATTTGCTTTTGTGAAGCCAATTGCCAATTTTGTCAATTTTGCAATTTGATTCAAAATGATGGGAAAATGGTGGTATGATGATGGTTTTAGGCTTGGAACAAATCACAAATGATGTATGGAACATTTCCTAATTGACCAAATCAAGAAAAAGTCAAAAACTCAAAAAGTCAAAGTTTGGTCAAACTTTGAATTTAAATGCAAAAGGTCCAAAAATGCCATTTTGAATGGTAAGGTTTTAGGTCATGAAATTTATATTTTTGGAAAGAGGATGAAAAATGTGGTTTGTAGGAAAAAACCCCACCAAATTTGGCCTTATGGTTTGAGAGTTATGGCTTGTTGAAGTTCAAAAATTGGTGAAAATGATTTGATCATATCTTGACAACCACACATGGGATTTTGATGTTCTTGGACTTTTTGAAAATGGGAAGACAAGATCTTCAACTTTCATGTTGGGCAAAAATTCATTTGGAGCTTGTATCATGATGCAAGTTTAAGATCAAGAAGTTTCCATTTTTGGCAGTTGAAATTACAGGTCCACTTTCTATTTCTGGAAAATTTTCTGATTGACTTGATTTTCTTCCATGATGAGGTTGAACATGATAGATGAGGTTTATACAAGCATGAATGAACTTCTTCAAATCAATTCTATCCATCAAATCACTGATTAAATCAACTGTTGACCAAGTTTGACTTTTCTAGGGTTTTGGACTGATTGAACTTCTTCTGATGATTTCCAAACCCTATTTGCTTGAGAACTTGACTTCAAATGATGTCTCAAGATGTATGAACCTTTGATTAATGATCATGGTGTCCAAATTCCACAAGAATGGCCATCATCCATTGCTTTGACTGACCATTGACCATCTTTGACCTAATTTCTGATGATTGCTCCAACTGCAAGCAACAAGGTTAGACTGACAATATTTTTGTACTTTTGAATGATAAACATATGAAAGCAAAGATATACAAATGCAAAGTATGCTTGGTGATCAAGAAACAAACCCACAAGGCAAATCAACCCACTAGGAGGGAAGCAAAGGCATGCAATGATCCTTGAGGTTATGATATGAATGATATGGGCCATGAGGGATCTTAGGGCCCAAAATTGGGGTCTTACAGATGCCCCTATTTAAGGTCATTCTAGCCGGAGAAGTGAAGTTTAGAAATCTTCATCTCGACGCGGTAGAATGGGCTTAAATAACAGTAATGAGACAAATTTTGGTCCCTAAGAGACCTCATGATGCAAATGTATGCGTGCAAAAGACACAAATTCTGTGGGGAATATGATTCACACAGAAGGAAAGACGATCCATCGGAGTAGTACACTCACCAGGAACAGAGACTCTAACAAGACTCTACGGGGATAATAAAAGAAATGAGATGTGTGAACAATACACGACTCTAAACTGGGGAAAAAACAAAACTGACACAACGTGATTAAAACACGACTCTGATTAGAAAACAGAAAACAGACTGGAGAACTCACTGGGGAGTGAAGGACTCACACTGGGGAAAAGAATTCCAAATGGAAAATAAATCCATTGGAGGGACACAAGCTGACTCCTGGAGAGAAGCAACAGAAAGTTCCACTGGGGAAGTAACAAGCAAAATGAGATGTTACCAGGCATACGGGTAACAGACTCAAGAAAATCTGACTCCACAGGGGGACCGGGGTCATAATAGGGAGCAGAAAGGAGGGAACACCAAGGATACCGGGTTGTAGGTATGTAATAGGTGACCGACCAAAGCGTGAATTGGATTTCACTTCCAAAACACTCATCATCCTGAAGAGAGCGAAAAGCAAACTTGTTTATAGGATGAACATTCAATTCCGCAAGGAAAATGAATCTTACTCTGAGGGGAAAACAATCAAAAGATCGACTCAAGAGTGAACGAGATATAATATCCATTACCGTCAGAACGTGGATAGAATACTCAGATGAGACATATTATTCATTACCGGCAGACCGTGAATAATATACTCGAAAGGAAGATTATCCTGAACCGGTTACTGGGTTGTTTATAGGATAAAATCCGAAGACGTGAATTGGTTTTCACTTCCAAAACACCCATCATCCGAAAGGGAGGGCTTAAAAAAGCAAATCGACTTAAAGGATGGACATTCGCATCCACAACGGGAAAACGAATCTTACTCAAGTGGGGACACAAACCCAAAGAGTGCATGAGATATAATATCCATTACCGGCAGACCGTGGATAAGATACTCGCATGAGATATATTATCTATTACCGTCAGAACGTAGATAATAAACCCGCATGGTAAGAAACACCAGAGATACCGGTTACTGGGTATATAATAGGTGATCTACCGAAAATGTGAATTGGTTTTCACTTCCAAAACACTCATCATCCAAAACACAAACTGGTTAAAGGATGGCCATTCGATTCTACAGAGAATACGAATCTTGCTCAGTTGGGGAAAATCAACAAAGGATTCCAACTAAAGAGCGCATGAGATATATTATTCATTACCGGCAGACCGTGAATAATATACTCGAAAGGAAAAGACACCAGAGATACCGGTTACTGGGTATATAATAGGTGACTAACCAAAAAGAGAGACAATCGATACCAAGCATACGGGTAAACGAAAGACAACTCAAAGGGATAAATTGCAAGCATCCGGCAATTATCCGACAACAAAGAAATATTCGACTCCGCAAAGGGAAATAACGAATCTCACTCGACTGGGGAAACACAAAAGGCTTCGACTGAAGAGTGCATGAGATATACTATTCATTACCGGCAGACCGTGAATAATATACTCGCATGGAAGATTATCCACAACCGGTTACTGGGTTAATAAAGGATAAATCAACCGAACAGAAAGGCATCGGGATACCAAACTTGGTATATAATGATAACCAATCAAAAGGAGCAACAGACATTACCAACAAAAGGGTAAATGAAAGGCGAACTGCTGAGGATAAATTGCAAGCATCCGGCAATTATCGACAGAAGACTAGCTGGGGATGCATTGGTAAACAACCAATGATCCGGGGAACAAATCACTAGCATACGGTGAAAAGACCCACTGGGGATAAAATTGCTAGCATACGGCAATTATCCACAAAAGACTTGCTGAGGATATAAGTGCTGATCTGAGCAACTTATACAAGCAAAGGAAAATCATCATCAAATATTGAATGAAGATAACCACAAAATTAGGGTTTACATCTACCGAATACGGGGTAGAAGACCAACAACTCCACGTGGGGATAGAACAAATCACAAATCCGCACGGGAAACCAAAATAGGGTTTATAACAAACCACAAACTGCTGAAGAGCAGGAAAATAGGATTTACAACTACCAATAGGGTAGAAAACCAAAAAAAACTCTGGCTGGAGAATAAAAGGTGTATAACCACAAATTCTGTCAAGAAAGCCAGGAAAGATAGGACTTACAACTACCGGTTACTGGGTAGAGGCCCAAAAAACATTCCGCTGGGGAACAACCCACTGGGAAGCACAAGATATCTGACAAATAGCCGATTCGGGAATGATCCGAAAAGACAGACTGAATAAAGACACGTCCTAATGAGGATATAACTCAAATAGGAAAATCCATCCCAATATATGTGTTGGGAGGATACGGAAGAAACCGTCATCCACGAGGGTATATCTCAGTGGGGAACTGCAGAAGGAAAGACAACATTTTCTGCTTATGGGGTTGACTCTATATGGAGAGATTTATAACACCCGACATCTGCTTGGGGAGATCTGTAAAGAGATCTATATCACCATAGCAGGAGACACGACAAACAAAGGATACATGGCAAGAAATGCAACATGAATATCTGAATGTTTATGGATATGCATGAATATGCGTGATTGATGTTTGATGAATGCTGACAAAACAGACAATTCTAACACAAACAGGTTCGGGAACAAAACGTCCGGTATTATACTTCCAGGGGAAAAACCAGCTGGAAAGCCAATCTGCGGAGATCTACATGCTGTAAAGCAAAGATCTGCAAGTACTGCTGAAAAAGCAGAGGATCAGAAAATATCAGGAAACAACCCAATCAGGGTACAGAAAGTCACAACGGGCGATACAGCCACCAAGACAAATCTGTAGGGGAACAAGATAAGTCCCAAAGTATCTGCCGGGGATCCCAGTGTCAACTGAGAAACAAAGAGTGCGTAAGCACGAACTGCTGTAAAAGCAAATCCACATAACTCCGCTGGGGGACAACCCACTGAGGGAGAATGATATCATCCAAATAGAATCTAACTGCATAAGCAACTCTATTGGGGAAAACCGTCGGCTACTCTCTTGGGAACAAACCGCCGAGGGAGGACAGATCAAAACAAGTAGATTCTGCAACGAACCACTCCACTTGGGGAGAATATACATAGCAAACTGATCACAACAAGTAGATTCTGCAATATAAAGCCACTCTACTGAGGATCACAAACAGTCAGGAAATCAATCCGTTCACTGGAGGCTAGAGCCATCATCCGACCGTACGGGGATTGAAGGAGCAATCAACAGGCGAAACTGCCACAACAAACAACTGCAGACTAAGCTGAGGAAAAGATGGTTGCAATACTGGGATGTCAACCCAAATCAAGCAACGAGTAGGAAAATAAATCCTGCTCTGCTGGAGAGAATAACTCTGATGGAGAGATAGCAACAATTCCGCAGACGACCTTGCCGGGGAAAGGGTAAAGTACCGGGTATCAAACCACTGACTTACCGAGTCTTCAAAAGAAAGCGATCATGCTGAGGAGACAGACAAATCCTGCTGGCACACTGCATGGGGAAAAGCGGTAACAACTCCACTTGCAACCCTGGTGGGGATATTAATAACAGCTCTACTCGCGACTCCGAGGGGAGTATCAATCAACAGCTACACTCATGACTGTGCTGAGGAGACAAATAAAGTCTGGGGATATGACCCACTGGAGAAAGTGACGGGGCACCAAGGTGACAAACCATCAACCGCCGAAACTTCTCAAGAAAACACCCATGCTAGGGAAAAACTGCTGCTGGAGAGAACAAAGTCTTCAACAACAAAACACTTGCGACTGTACTGGGGAACAACCCCAACAAGGATTTGAAGAAAGAAGATACCACCAAACCAGGAATATGAACCAATGTCTTACCTGTTGGGAATCATGCCACCCTTGGGAGAGCACTGAGATATTCTTGAGTATCCTTTCAATCTTGTGAATGTTCACTTTGTTTAAACAAAAATTTTGCAAAATTTGATTTGTTTAAAACAATGACATTTTATCAATTTAAAACATGCAAAACATTTGTTGAATTGAAACAAATAAGAGTGCAAATAAATTGGATAAAAAGCTCAAATTGATTTGATAGAATGGTAGTCTGCAAATGGCAAGACTCCATAGATCTGTACAAATTTGAAATCAGTGATATATATTGGAAGAGGGCTACATTGAACATAATGATCCTTTCTCTACCAATTTGAATCTCGATGTATCCGAAGCTTCAGTTGACGACGAATCGAGAATCTTCTGACGAAATGACGACTGATGAACAGAAAGTCTTGTCAGGATGCAGTTACTTTGCCAAATCCCTAATTTTTGCCTAGATTGCCCCAGAGTGAGGTACTCAATCTAGCGGGATGCAAATATTTTTCTTTTTTCAAGTCTCTAATTTTTGCCTGAATTACCCTTGCGGGTTCTCCACCGAGACGCTCATTTTTGCCTAAGCCGCCCTTTCGGGTTTTCAACTTAGCGAGCTATTCTGTTTTTTTCATTCTTTTTCATTTGCATATACTTTTTTTTTTTTTTTAGGCAAAGTATCTCTTAACTGCATCTGAATTCACAGGACGAGTGAAATCCTCCCCATCCATTGTTGTAAGCATCAAAGCACCGCCTGAAAAGGCTCTCTTAACAACATATGGACCCTCGTAGTTTGGAGTCCACTTGCCCCTGGAATCGGGCGCGAAAGACAAAACTTTCTTGAGCACAAGGTCACCTTCTCGGAACACACGAGGCTTGACCTTCTTGTCGAATGCTTTCTTCATTCTCTGCTGATACAACTGACCATGGCACATGGCAGTTAATCGCTTCTCTTCGATCAAATTCAACTGGTCATAACGACTCTGAATCCATTCAGCATCAGTCAACTTGGCTTCCATCAAGACTCGCATTGATGGGATCTCCACCTCTACTGGGAGAACGGCTTCCATGCCATAAACAAGAGAGAAAGGGGTTGCCCCTGTTGAAGTGCGTACAGACGTACGATATCCATGCAAAGCAAATGGCAGCATCTCATGCCAATCTTTGTACGTGACAGTCATCTTCTGGATAATTCTCTTGATATTCTTGTTAGCAGCTTCAACAGCCCCATTCATCTTAGGTCTGTAAGGAGAGGAATTATGGTGTGCAATCTTGAATTCAGCGCACAACTCATCCATCATCTTGTTATTCAGATTGGATCCATTATCAGTAATGATCCTCTCTGGCACACCATAACGGCAAATCAGCTGGTTCTTGATAAACTTCACAACCACCTGTCTGGTTACATTCGCGTACGAAGCGGCTTCAACCCATTTGGTGAAGTAATCAATTGCTACGAGAATAAACCGATGTCCATTGGACGCTTTCGGCTCAATCATACCGATCATGTCGATTCCCCACATAGAGAAAGGCCATGGTGATGAAATCACATTCAGGAGTGTCGGAGGAATATGAATCTTATCCGCATAAATTTGACACTTGTGACATTTCTTCACATACTTGCAACAGTCAGACTCCATTGTCAGCCAATAGTAGCCTGCTCTCAACATCTTCTTAGCCATGGCATGTCCATTGGAATGAGTACCAAATGAACCCTCATGGACCTCAGTCATCAATAGGTTTGCTTCGTGTCTATCCACGCATCTGAGCAAAACCATATCAAAATTTCTCTTGTACAGCACTTCACCACTGAGGTAGAAACTGCCTGACAACCTTCTCAAAGTTTTCCTATCTTTCACAGATGCCCCAGGCGGGTAGACCTGGTTCTGGAGGAAATTCTTGATATCAAAATACCAAGGCTTGTCATCTTTCACTTCTTCAATTGCAAATATGTGAGCGGGTCTATCCAAGCGCATCACAGTAATGTTGGGAACATCATTCCACCATCTGACAACTATCATGGAAGCAAGCGTTGCAAGGGCATCTGCCATCCGATTATCCTCTCGAGGAATATGATAAAATTCAACTTCTGTGAAGAAAGTTGAAATTCTCCTTGCATAATCTCTGTATGGGATGAGACTTGGTTGATTTGTCTCCCATTCACCTTTGATTTGATTGACAACCAAAGCTGAATCACCATAGACATCAAGATATTTGATTCTCAAGTCAATGCATTCTTCAAGTCCCATAATACAGGCTTCATACTCCGCCATGTTATTCGTGCATTTGAAAGTCAGCCTCGCTGTAAATGGAATGTGCGATCCCTGGGGATTAACAATTACTGCCCCAATTCCATTTCCATATTGATTAACAGCGCCATCAAACACCATCGTCCATCTGGAACCAGGTTCTGGACCTTCATCAAGTGTAGGCTCATCGCAATCTTTCATCTTCAAATACAGAATTTCCTCGTCAGGGAAGTCATACTGAACAGACTGATGATCTTCAATTGGCTGGTGCGCTAGATGGTCAGCCAAGATACTACCTTTGATAGCTTTCTGAGCTCGATACTCAATATCATACTCAGACAACAGCATCTGCCAACGGGCAATCCTCCCAGTTAAAGCAGGCTTCTCGAAGATATACTTAATTGGATCCATTCTGGATATCAACCAAGTTGTATGATTAATCATGTACTGGCGCAAACGCTTAGCTGCCCAAGCTAAAGCACAGCACGTCTTCTCAAGCATAGAGTACCGAGACTCACAATCAGTAAACTTCTTACTGAGGTAGTATATAGCAAACTCCTTCTTCCCTGATTCATCTTGTTGACCGAGTACACAACCCATCGAGTCTTCAAGAACTGTTAAGTACATAATCAGAGGTCTTCCTTCCACTGGCGGAGACAAAATCGGAGGTTCGACAGATAATCCTTGATACTGTCGAAAGCTTTCTGGCAATCCTCGGTCCAATCATGAGACTGATCTTTCCGGAGGAGCTTGAATATCGGCGCACATGTGGCAGTCATGTGGGATATAAATCTGGAAATGTAGTTCAAGCGGCCAAGAAAACCTCGGACTTGCTTCTCAGTTTTGGGTGCGGGCATCTCTTGTATTGCTTTGACCTTTGCAGGATCAACCTCAATACCTCTTTCACTTACCACAAAACCCAACAACTTTCCGGAACGGACTCCAAAAGTACATTTGTTCGGATTCAGACGAAGCTGGAATTTCCTCAAACGCTGAAAAAGCTTCAACAAATGCTCAATATGCTCAACTTCCGTTCGGGACTTAGCAATCATATCATCAACATAGACTTCTATCTCCTTGTGCATCATATCATGAAACAAGGTAGTCATAGCTCGTTGATACGTGGCTCCGGCGTTCTTCAAACCGAAGGGCATCACTCGATAACAGAATGTTCCCCAAGGTGTGATGAATGTTGTCTTCTCCATATCCTCTGGTGCCATCTTGATTTGATTATATCCGGAAAATCCGTCCATAAAGGAAAAGACTTTGAATTTAGCTGTATTGTCTACCAACATGTCAATGTGTGGTAGAGGAAAATCATCTTTTGGGCTAGCTTTATTCAAATCTCTGTAGTCAACGCACATACGGACTTTTCCGTCCTTCTTAGGAACAGGCACAATATTGGCCACCCATTGAGGATATGTCGAAGTCACCAGAAACCCCGCATCAATTTGCTTCTGAACTTCCTCTTTGATCTTCACTGCCATATCTGGATGAGTTCTTCTGAGCTTCTGCTTCACAGGCACGCACTCAGGCTTCAAAGGCAGGAAATGTTGCACAATATCTGTATCTAAACCCGGCATGTCTTCATAGGACCAAGCAAAGATATCTGAATATTCTCGTAGCAAGCTGATCAAATCTTCCTTAACAGACCCTTCAAGAAGTGCCCCAATCTTCACCAGGCGCTCACAATCTTCAGATCCCAAGTTGACTGTTTCCAAGTCTTCGAGATGCGGCTGAATGATCTTCTCTTCGTGCTCAAGGAGACGGGTGATCTCATCAGGAATCTCTTCAACGTCATCTTCTTCTGCCTCAAATACAGGGAATTCAAAGTTGGGAGATGGCGTTGGATCATTATGTTCAATGGGTTTTAGGATCAACCTGCATAATGATTTTGGTTAAGAAAAACTTCAGAATTTAAACAAGCAAATCATTATGCAGATGAAAAAATGTTGCTTTTACAGCTTTTATTTTTGTTTTTATGGTTTTTTGTGATCACTGATTTCATAAAGAAAAGCAAAAAGTGAAAACAAAGGAAAAACAAATGTTTTGACAATGCAAAAATTGAATGAAAATATCATTGTATATATGCTTTGCCAACAATGTCATCACTTCTCCTTTTGGCATGGGAGAAGGGTTTTAAACAAAATGAACAATTACTCTGATCTATGGATAACTGTAGGAACATCCACAGCGACCCAATTGTGGCAGACACCACCAGGAATAACAAAATTGTTCAAGTCTTCTGCATCTTCTTCTTCAATGATAGCAGCAGCTTCCTCTTCTGCAGGTTGATCAGCATGGATGAATCCTCCACTGGTGAACAGACCTTGCTCATTGCATGCCCCAGAACCATAGCCAATGCCAGCCCGGGATCGGTTATCTTCAAGTTCAAGCACTTTCCCTAATCCAGCGACTGCACCACATTCAATGGCCAGTTTAGCATCACGGTAGGAAGTGAATGAAGGAGACTTCTTCTCGATTGGTTTATCAATAGATAAAGCTTGAAACTGAGTTCCAACTTCATCCTCTGCATCAATGTACGAGAAAGAAGATAGATTACTGACCAGGAGAGCCTTTTCTCCTCCTACTACAACCAATTTCTTGTTCTTCACGAACTTCAGCTTTTGGTGTAGGGTGGATGTCACGGCGCCAGCCTCGTGAATCCATGGTCTGCCCAAGAGACAGCTGTATGATGGGTGAATATCCATTACTTGAAAAGTGATCTGGAAATCACTTGGTCCAATCTTGATTGGGAGATCAACTTCCCCAATCACGGTCTTACGAGACCCATCAAAAGCTTTAACAACAACCCCACTCTGCCTCATAGGAGGACCTTGATATGACAATCGTGAGAGTGTGGATTTTGGCAATACATTTAGGGACGATCCAGTGTCCACCAACACATTGGACATTGCATCAGATTTGCAATTCATAGATATATGTAAAGCCATGTTGTGGTCTCTTCCCTCCTCGGGGAGATCAGCGTCACAAAAGCTCAGAGTGTTGCAAGCGGTAATGTTTGCAACTATACTATCAAATTGTTCCAAGGTGACGTCGTGATCAACGTACGCCAGGTCCAAGACTTTCTGCAGAGACTCCCTATGAGGCTCTGAGTTCAGCAATAGAGAAAGAATGGAGATCTTGGAGGGCGTGTGTAGAAGTTGGTCTACAATATTGTACTCACTCTTTCTGATGAGCCTCAGCATCTCATCAGATTCTTCATCCACAATGCCACTCGGGCCAACTGAAGAAACAGGAGTCTTTTGTACAGACGATGAGGGTTTGGCAACATCAAGTGCCGGATTCTGAACATTCACAGCATTCCCTACAGGACGCTCAACAGATTCAGAAGAAACAGCCTTAGCAGGCGCAGAAAAGACACGACCACTGCGGGTCAATCCACTAACATCAGCAATAGTGGTTACAGAAGTGGACGGCAGAGGCACTTCAACTCCATCCTGGACAGCAACAGGATTGTACCGGAAAGGTACGGCTTTGTCGGATGAACACGGCACAGGGCCAGCTGGTTTGATAATCAGAGAAGGCGAAGCTTTAGGCTTGTTGCTATTATACCGAATAACAACGGGCTCTGGAAGCTTGAACACCGGGGAGATGACACTCACTTCGGGCTCAACAATATCAACATTGCGATTCTGGAGAATCTCAATGGTACCTTCATTCAACAACATTTGCAATTCGCGGCGGACCTGGTCACAACCCAAGCGATTAACAGAACAGACACGGCACTTATCGTGGTTATGCTCCAAATAGCTGTGCTGGCACAGCATTTTATGTAAATAAACCAACGACTGCCGGATATGGCTGACATACTTCACCTTGTACTTCCCAAGGTCTTCCTGGATCATATTCACGGATTTCCCATGCGAAGGCAATGGGTTCCTGGTGACATTCGGATTGGAGTCTTCAAAACTCAGAATTCCGCTTCTCATAAGGTCTTGAACCTTATTCTTCAACGGGAAACAGTTCTCAACGTTGTGGCCCGGAGCGCCGGAATGGTAGACACAATGCTGGTCTGGTTTGTACCACCATTGCGGGTTTGCAGGAATTGCAGGAGGATCCCTGGGTGAAACCAACTTTCTCTCCAACAAGGAGGGATAAAGCTCTGTATATGTCATCGGAATAGGGTCGAAGCTGACCTTCTTCCTATCATAGTTCACATTTGCTTGATTGGTCGTACTTCCACGAGGCTGGTAAGCCTGTTGCTGTGGACGCTGCTGTTGCTGTTGATACTGCGGCTGTGGATATTGCTGCTGATGCTGATACTGCTGAGCATTATCCTTGAATACAGGTGCCACACTAGCCACCTGATGCTGATGTCTGGAATGATGTGCAGGCTTCCTCTGAACAGAGGGTCTTCTATGCTTGGGCTGAGACTGCACAGCATGCGCTTCACCTTCTTTCCTCTTAAACGCTCCATACCGTTTAGAGGAAGAACCATCATCTTTAGCTAATCGTCCTTCACGGACACCTTCTTCAAGACGCATCCCCATGTTCACCATCTCGGTGAAATCAGAGGGAGCGCTAGCCACCATTCTCTCATAATAGAATGACCCAAGAGTCTTCAGAAAGATCTTGGTCATCTCTTTCTCTTCTAACGGTGGAGTGATTTGAGCTGCCAGCTCACGCCATCTCTGGGCGTACTCCTTGAACGTCTCTTTGTCCTTTTGTGACATAGACCTGAGTTGATCTCTGTCAGGCGCCATGTCAACATTGTATTTATATTGCTTGACGAAAGCTTCGCCAAGATCGTTGAAAGAGCGGATGTTGACGCTGTCTAGGCTCATGTACCAACGGAGGGCAGCACCAGACAAACTGTCTTGAAAGTAGTGGATCAGGAGTTGATCGTTGTCAGTCTGCGTGGACATCTTTCTGGCATACATGACTAAGTGTGCCAAAGGACAAGTGTTCCCTTTATACTTTTCAAAGTCTGGGACCTTGAATTTAACTGGTATTTTAACACCGGGAACTAGACAAAGTTCGGCTGCTGACTTGCCGAAGAGATCTTTGCCTCTAAGAGTTCTCAATTCCTTCCTCAGCTCGAGGAATTGATCGTTCATCGCATCCATCTTCTCATGTACATCTGAGCCCTCAGACGCTTCAGAGTGATAAATGGTGTCGTCTACCCTCGGCATGGTATGCACGACAGGAGGAACAGGTATAGGGACCGGGCTAGATGCCGACATTTGAGCAAAAGTAGGAGCTGGCAGATCAGGCATGAAGCCAGGAGGCATCCCCCAAGGAAAACCGGGAGGCATAGCATTTGGCTGATGGGCACTAACAGGCACCGATGTAGTAGCTATCTCTGATATGACAGTCCGCTGAACGGGAGTTGCTGGCTGAGGAGCAGGCTGATTCTGGGCAGCAAGGAGTTGCTCCATCAATGCGCCAAGTCTGGCGACTTCATCTCTCAGAGTCTGATTCTCTTGTTCCAACTGCTCCATAATCCTTGCAGAGTTGACCCTTGTATAATACCGGTGAGTCAGCTTGTCTTCAAAATAAATGAAGAGCAGATGGTTAGAACCAGAAGACCAGAAAAAGGTACCTGTTTATGCAGGAATGATGCATGAAATGCTTTGTGCAAATGCTTTGATTTTCAAGGAACCCTTAGGGTTTTGTTTGCAATATTTTTGAATATTTAAACATTTTGATCGCTCATGGAAAATATTTCATTCAAAGTGTTAGACAAAGAAGTACAGCATTCTTTTAAATATTACAAAGAGAAAAGGTAAATAACATCCTATGGATCCCTATTAGCTCGGGATGCTGGAAGACGAGAAGTGTACAACTTCTTGATCTCTCTCTCATAGGCAGCCTCCATATCAGCTTTCTCCTTTGCAAGTTGATCATACTTCCTTTTCCAGAATTTGGATGACTGAGGAAGCAGAGAAGTCCAAGTGTCGTTCGGATCATCGATCACTCGGTGCTCGAGAAATTCAATCATATCATCTTTCTCCTTGAGCTGCTGCAGCAATTCCTCTCTCTCGCGGATCCAGGCACGCGAAAGGTCTTCTTCTCTCAACTCCTCTACACGTTGGGTAGGGAGGGTTGAAGGCCCAGCCACATCCAACAGTGTAGGTCTCGGATGATCATACGGCATCAGGTAGGTAGCAGCCCTCTGTCTGACCCAAGAGGTATATGGCTCCAAAGCAATGCAGTTCTTTGGACCCAATTCATTCCTACTCTTTATGCGAATATTGCGCCAAGCGCGGACAAATCTGGCTTTCAGGCCTTGGGGATCTTTACCCTCCTGAAAGAACACACCTTCTAACAGAATGTTATGGGGTTTATCCTTTAGGGGGAACCCAAGCTGACGACGTGCAAGCGTAGGGTTGTAGGTAATCCCACCACATGTACCAAGAAGAGGCACATTGGGGAATTCACCACAAGAATTGATGATCTGAACGGTATCATACACGCGATCATACCAGGTGATATCATCATTGGTGAGAGACATGAGTCTCTGAGACCACCGTAGACATCCCTTGTTCTCCTTGAAAGCAACTGTCTGCGGCAAGTGCGAAATAAACCACTTGTACAGCAGGGGTAAACAGCAGACAATGACTCCTCCATTCTTCATATTCCTCAGATGCATGGAGACATACGCATCACCCAACAAGGTCGGAACCGGATTAAGGACTGAAAAGATCCTAATAGCGTTCATGTCGACGAACTTGTCAAAGTTGGGAAACAGCACCAATCCATAGATAAGCAAAACGAACAGAGCCTCAAAGGCATCCTCACTCATGGCCTTCCCATAGAAAGTGGCTTGAGCAATGAGGAACTCGGAAGGAAAACCCTGAATTCCACCTTTGGTAGTCAGATTAGCTCTAATCAGATCTTCATCTATGTGCAACAGACTGGAAATCTCTCGAGCAGATAGAATACTCTCTAGGCCACTGAACGGCACTTGATCCAGAATCGGAATCCCAATAAGGTGAGAGTATTCTTCCAAAGTCGGCAACAACTGGAAGTCCGGAAATAAGAAGCAATGATAGAGCGGATCATAGAACTGAGCAAGAGTGCTCATCAATCCCTCATCCACTTGAGTAGTCAGCAACGGCAGAAGCTTCCCATAGCGAGCCTTGAAACCCAAGGGATCTAATACATACGATGTCAGATTCCTTAACTCTTTTACATCAGGCTGCTTAAAGCTGTACTTCTTTGTATGCCTTTTCGGTCTTTCCATGTCTGAAAATTTTGCAAATAACCCTTTAAGTTCCTTGAAAATTTTCTCTTTTGATGACATGAATGCGGATGAATGCGTGAATGCATGAATGCAACAAACACACTCAAGGATCAAGCAAAGCACACCAAACAAAGGTCGTGGGAAAGCTCTATGTATCCCTAATATCAATCATCCATTTTGGTGGATTTAGGTTTTCACCTTATCGACACCCAAGTTCCATTGATATTAACGGTACATGAACCGGTTCTAACATTCTTAATATCAACCAGCCGCTTTGGTGGATTTTAGGTTTTACACCTGATCCGGGATCCATTGATATTAACAATGTTTGAACGACTCAACCACGAATCACGGGTTTGTTGAGAGTCACGAGCATGGAGTCTCGGTTAAGAACCACCCAAAGGGAGTGTACTAGGGTTTAAACCTGCCAGACATGTTCTACCAGAGGTTCCCATAGTCATCGTTCCATCTTTCGAATATTATCGGAGGAACGAATACTCGCATTCCAAGAATATTCTCAAGAGAAACTCTTATGAGTGTAGTATCGCGTAACAATCGTATCAGAACTGACATCTGAACGACCTCCGCACTACGGTCCTAAAAATAGGCCAAGATGGGTTTGGTAAACTACGGTCCTTGGCTTCTGCGGAACATGATTGAAAGAATAATGCCTAACCACAAATAACTTGTGTGACATTATTAGTTCAACATGACCTCCACCAAGTGAATGGACTCGCAAGTCAACTGGCTAAGGACTACTCCACACCAGTCAACAAGACTATGCCATTCTCCTATCCTAGAGAGCACTCGAGTTCGGGTACAGAACTCATCTCACAGATCACCAAAGCACACAGCAAATGTATATCAAGCAATTCACACATTACAATCAATACATTCATCCCAAATTGTACAAAAATATGCCAGATAAACAATAATAACATATATCACAACAAGGGTGAAAAGTAGGCAATACAACCAGGGATGATCTAGTCCCCAGCAGAGTCGCCACTTTTCTGTAGCGGTGTATTCGTCGCTATATGATCTATCGATTAAATCATAAGCAAGAGATACAATGAATTTTCGAGTCGCCACCGCACTTTTATTTATCCAAAGGACTGGCTAAAAAGCGAACAAAAGCCTAAGAAGTTTTACACGTAGAAAACTAATAAAAAGATCAGAGAGTCTGGGTAAGGGGTAAATTACGCAATGGGAAGGTGTTAGGCACCCACTACGTCCTAGGTACTCCTAGGGAGCCCTTTTCACACTTGTTGTAAAATATTGTTATTTGTTATGACATAAACATTGTGCAAACATGATTGGGATGGTGAGAAAAGAATATACAAGTTTTATTATTATTGGGTATTGGGTTCGAACGGATGAACCCGTTGCCTACGTACCTTCCATCAAAGGTAAGGATCAGAACGCCGTAGTTCGGCTAAAAGATTTCCAAAAGTGGGTTAGGTTCAATTTTAAACACAAACCCTAGGTCTTACGTTATCCACGGGAGAAAACTCAACCTTATACAAACAACAACGTCCACCATGTGAGAACAGCTTCAACTTGCCAGGGAGGGGTTAACCCTATAATAGGCAAGGAAGACTTACAATTCAATCACTAAAGACAGAAGGTGAGATTAACATCAACCACTAAGATAAATCAAACCTATAGCTCATGTATGAAAACATTAATGGACAAAGCCAAAACAAGTGAATGAGTGGAGTTACTGATTATGATTATGAAAATGAAGTCAAAATATGATTAAGATCAATTCAAATAAGTATTATGAAATGAAGTTTGGAAAAAGGTCAAGGACTTGAGTCCAGGTTTTTAGTTAGAAAAACATGAAGATGTTTGCACAACACTTATGTCACGTTTAAAAGATAAAGTGTGAAAAGTCTAGGACGTAATGAATGATGAATGGATGAAGGATGGATAGTAAAACTTCTTAGAAGGTTCACTTCTTGAAATCATATAGCAGATGATTCAAGTGTGTCCTTTGGAATAGCAATTAATAATAATAAACAAACAAAGCAAAGGCGGATGTCGGATGCCAATCAATGGTCTTATACCAATCTCCTAAAACAAAATGGGATGTCAGATGCCACTCAATGGTCTTACACTAATCTCCACAGGCAAGGAAATAAAAGCGGATACCGGATACCAATAAATGGATTTACACCAGTCTCCTAAAACAGAATAGGATATCAGAAGCCACTCTATGGACTTACACTAATCTCCTCAAAAGAAAACAAGAAATGAGATATGGAAGTCAACTGCCAATCTATCTGGACTTAGGTTAACTCCACAGATGCTCACAGGAAATCCAATGCCACATCACAGGGACTTACAATGGATCCTCACATACAAGAACAAAAGCAACAATATGATCACAGGAATGCAAATGCCAACTTACAGGGACTTATAATTGCAACCTCTCATGCAAACAGATGAACAAACTATGATCACAGGAAAGCAGATGCCAACTTACAGGGACTTATAACTGCAACCTCACATACAAATCAAACAGATCAAATTATGATCACAGGATAACAGATGCCAACTTACAGGGACTTATAACTGTATCCTCACATACAAACAGATAAACAGAAGATATGAGTGACCAATGAGGTCTTACACGCTATCCTTCCATATCATAGGAGCAAAGGCCAAAAGAGATGGACTTACAATTGTCCTCAATGGGCAAACAACAATGATAACATCACAAAACAAATGAGATGATCATGCATTAATGGCAATTGATGATGATAATAAATGCATAGCATATGGGCAAGCAAGTACATATGAAGCAATCAATCAATCAATGAATATCAAACAGCACACTCTATAGCCAAACAATGGGGGCTCACACAAGAGGGTTTGACTTTAACAGTCCACTGTGATAGGTAAGTGTCGCTCTTAACCTGGCCATTGAGGGGCTCAAGTGAAGCAGATGAATAGGAGATGAGGGGTGTGCCTCATTGCTTCAATCTCATATAAGAGAGCCTATCAGAAAGTGTGGGAGTTCAGAAAGTAGGAACTCTCTCCACATTATTGACTCGATTAGATCTTGGGTATTTATCTCATTGCTTCAACCAGGTACTGGGAGCAAAGAGAGGACACACTGAATAGTGGGGGATAGATTGCTTATCCCTACCTTCCACCAATTGCCTTACTTGAAGGACTTTTCCTGCTTGGGACAAATTTAAACACACACAGGCATTGCCTCTTAAGGAGGACTTCAGACAGTTTGCCCGGTCAAATAACAGACCGGGTCTCCAGACTACATGAAGAAGAAGTAATTATACCTCAAAGCAAATGCTAAATAGCAAAGCAAGCAATCAAGTTCAAAGAACTTAGGCAACTAAAGTACCTGAAAAAGTCAAACTCATTAGTAAACAAGTCAACAGTCAAAAGCAAAAGAAAATGAACCAATAGTCACACAGTGGGACCAATTGTGCAAGGCACAAAGACTCAAGTATGAGTCACCTACAAAACAAGTGTTAGCACATCATATAATTCAACTCAAACAAATATTTGAATGATCCTCAAGGCATTAGTGTTCAACCTGAAACAGATGAACTCAACATAAGCTCAGAAGACCACTAGGACTGGCCTAGGGTCAAAGATGAAAGAAAAAGGCCAAGGCAGCAAGCAATATTCAATCAAAGTCAAAATCAATCATGTAAGAAGCAAACACAATTGGATTCAAACTTATATCATGCATCATGGTCATTTCATATGCAAAAGGATGCAAAGCATGGCAAGATAAGCATACAAAAGTCAACAGCAAAGAATTCATTCAAAAGTCAACTCAAACATTCTCAAAAATTATGAAATAAATCACACTCAATCCTAACATCTATCATGGTATACATGCAAAATTTCATGGCATTTGGATGAGAGGAAGGCAGTCAACAAAAATCATGAAGTCAACCCAAATTCAAGTAAGCATGGTGAAAGTCAACAAGCATGGGTCAACTTCAAAAAATCATATCAATTTGAAAACAGAAGAGAAATGAATGAAATTTACACCAATGCAAAGCTTGAGATGTCTAGTTATCACATATGAAATTTCATGGACATACAATAAGATTTGAGAATTTCACAAAAGATTTGGCAAGGCATAGCACAAAAAGTCAACAAATGACCACATATGGAAGAAAATTCTCAATCAAATGGAAAACAGCAAGATTAATTCCAAGAAAATTCATACACAAACTAGACATGTAAAGGATCATTCATGTAAAATTTGGAGTCATTTGGATGTAGGGAAGTGTGTGAACAAAAATTATGAAAATGCATGATCATGGTGTGACACCAAATGCAACACACAACTTCAAAAAAAATCATAACTATCAATCCACAAATGATAAATGCACAAACTTTATATGGAAATGAAGGTCAATGTGTCTAGTTTCACCACAAAAAATTTCAAAGGCAATGGATGTAACATGAGTATTTCACAATTGATTTGGCACAATGTATCAATTTGGCATACATGTCAAGAAAATAATTATCAATTAAAAACCAGCCAATGGAAAATTAATTAAAATTCACCATTAAATAATAGACATCTTTGTGATCAACATGCAAAAAAAATCATAATTTTTGGAGTTGAAATGAAAGAGCAAATAATTGTGGAAGTTTGTGTAACAATTGGAGCAAAAATGAACAAAATGCATGGCAATGCTGGTCAACTAAGGAGTCAACGAGTGGCATGGCTGTAATTCTGAGCTCATTAACTTAAACTACTGCGTTTTGATGCATGGAAACGAAATGTTCTCATTGGCCAAAGGCCAATGGAACAGTAAACACCAAAGAAACTTCATATTTTCTGATTTTTAGAAACCCTAGTGTTTAACATACAGCAGGGCAGCTCAAAATGCTCATCTTCAATTGATTATCATGGCCAACAAACCTCAAGCAAAATCACACAGACCAACATGGTGACACAAATGTGGTATTCATGCAGCATAGAACAACAGCAACCAACAAGACAATATGGGAAAGGTATGAGTTCATCATCATAAAAATGAACTTCAAGCAACATCACACAATAACATGGCATTGGGAAAAATCTGGAAAAGGCAAATGGTTTAACAGCAGCACATCATCATAACAGCCGCAGCAACATTCATTATGACATAACAGTAAACGACATGAGCTTGAGGATTTCTGGACAGCTCATGATTCAAGCATAGCAGCAGCAAGATTTCAGCATTGTAAGCATGGCAAATCGTGTTCATCATGTTATCATCATGCAAACATAACCAACAGTAAGCAACAGCATAAGTTCATCATCATGTAACTAAATGAAGTAAACAAAAGCAATGGTATCAACAACATGTAATATCATGCATTCATTTTCAAACAACATCATTCATGGACATGAACAAAACAAATTCAGCATATGGCCATGAACACTAACAGCAAAACTACACAATCATATGGTGTTTCGAGGCATGTTCATGGGATTTCAAACAGCAACATGGTTTCAACAGCATGGCTTGGCATTCTCAAGCAATCAAAGCAATTGAAATCTCATCATAGCATACAAACAAACATGGCAATGATGAACATCTAAACAGCAACACACCCATACAACATTCAGGCAAAATTCTGGACAGGACAAGTGGTTTTAGAAACAACAGCATTTTAACAAAAATCATGGCCATGACATATCATCATCTAGCAGCTTCAATCAACAGCAAACACTCATAGACATGATAATTCCGGCCAAGGAAGGTTTGGTATGAACGGCAGCAGTACATATTAAGCATCATCAAGATTTGACCAACAAAGCAAATAACAGCAGGGTATAGAAAATGCTTCATGCAACATTTAGGGTTTTGGCAATGTTCTAGCAAGCATTTAACAAGCATACAACACAGTCACATTGGTTTTTTCTGAACATGTTCATGAGATTCAAAACGGCATGACAAGCTCCATCATTCAACAATGTTCATCAAAAAAACAAAAGCATATAGCAGCATGGACATTTGGCAATGTGTAGCAACAAGTAATCAGTCAGCATACCACACATAGACATGGGAAAATCCTGGACAGGGTAGTTTTGCAAAATAGCAGCAGGGTATGTATTACAGCATGTGTTCATCAGCATCATTCAAATAACAAACCAAACAACAACAGTACATGACAGCATACAACAGCATGGATTTAGCAGCATGGTTTGACAGCAACAGCAACATGGTTCATGCCCAATCACACATTCAAAATAAACAGCAGCATACAACATGTTTCAACACTGCAGCAGGTATCATGAACATCAACATCATTATAATAGCAGCAGGCACACACTCATCATTCTACGAACCAAAACCAGACCAAGCATAGCATAATTAACATGGCAGCTGTACACAATCAGCATGGTAGCTCATATATTCATCATCAATTTGCAATATGGTTAATAGCATAACAGCAAAACAACATGGACATGAAGATTTATGGACAGCTCAAACATAACAGCAATATCATGCATTCATCAACCAAATTCATCATTAAAATCAATAGCACATGAACAACAATATTAGCCAAAAAAATCGTGGCCATGAAATATCATCAGTGAGCAATATTAATCAATCAGCAAAACACACATAGACATGGAAAATCTGGCTAGGGAAAGCTTGGTATGAACAACAGGGCATTAGCAGCATCAATTCCATTGTTTATGGTTCATCAACATCAAACAAGTTTTAAACACAAACAACTAATGTCATGGCCTTGGTACAGCAGGTTCATGTGATTAAAACAGACAACAGCAGCAAAGGTATTCATCAACATGTTTCATCATCATCAAACCAGTCATGAACAAACAAATATAACAGAAGTAATAATGATCAAGCGAGCCATGCAGCAACTATCACCATTTAACAATCAACCAACACAAAACAACATTTAACCCTATGGAAAACTGGACAGAATTAGGGTTTTAATGCAACAGTATCCATCAAGTTCATGCAACATCATCATGAACCAACATGCCTAGAAAATGAAAACAAGCATGCCAATAGCTTCATCAAGCATCAAATAACAAGAATGTGGCATCATATTTCATTAACTCATCATGTCCAAACCAAATCGAAGAAAAATGCATTTACACATGAAAATGAAAGTTCAGATTTGACACGATATAGTCCACCATTCCAAGCAAACTAACATCCATTAGAATCAGCAACAAATGAACTATTTAAAGCATATCATGGCATAGCAAATAATGAAGGTCGAAACCTTACTTGGTTTTGAAGAAAAGTGAGCTACAATGATGTTTTTGATGATCTTCCTTGGTACAGATGCCCTTTAAGCTCTACAATGATGGGATATTGAAGTGGTGAGCTCAGCCCAGCCTGGAACTCTTCAAATCTCTTTCTGCCATTGTCATAGCTTGAGGAAGAACAGAACTTGAGACTGTGGTACAGGTGAGGTTTTCTGGTTCAATAGGGTTCACAAAGGTGACTAGAGCTTGAGGGAAGCAAGAGTGGATTGAGGCCTTTGAAGATTTGAGCAGAAAAATGTCAATTGCCAAAAATGCAAGAAGAGAGAATGAATGTGTTTTTTCGTGGAGGCTGCAGTCTAGGGTTCCACAAATGTCAGAAAAATGCATTTATATTGTCTGTTTAAAGTTGGTTTAGAGAATGATAATCTTGCTTCACTTAAAATGTGGTTTTTGCCTTTTTGCTAAATGTGTACAAGTGAAGATTGGAGGGTGTGTTTGTCTGCACAAATGGGCTGGAAAGGCTGCTAGCAGGCCAAACACAATGCTGCTTGTGGTTGTACAGAAAATGCTGTACTATATTTGCTTTTGTGAAGCCAATTGCCAATTTTGTCAATTTTGCAATTTGATTCAAAATGATGGGAAAATGGTGGTATGATGATGGTTTTAGGCTTGGAACAAATCACAAATGATGTATGGAACATTTCCTAATTGACCAAATCAAGAAAAAGTCAAAAACTCAAAAAGTCAAAGTTTGGTCAAACTTTGAATTTAAATGCAAAAGGTCCAAAAATGCCATTTTGAATGGTAAGGTTTTAGGTCATGAAATTTATATTTTTGGAAAGAGGATGAAAAATGTGGTTTGTAGGAAAAAACCCCACCAAATTTGGCCTTATGGTTTGAGAGTTATGGCTTGTTGAAGTTCAAAAATTGGTGAAAATGATTTGATCATATCTTGACAACCACACATGGGATTTTGATGTTCTTGGACTTTTTGAAAATGGGAAGACAAGATCTTCAACTTTCATGTTGGGCAAAAATTCATTTGGAGCTTGTATCATGATGCAAGTTTAAGATCAAGAAGTTTCCATTTTTGGCAGTTGAAATTACAGGTCCACTTTCTATTTCTGGAAAATTTTCTGATTGACTTGATTTTCTTCCATGATGAGGTTGAACATGATAGATGAGGTTTATACAAGCATGAATGAACTTCTTCAAATCAATTCTATCCATCAAATCACTGATTAAATCAACTGTTGACCAAGTTTGACTTTTCTAGGGTTTTGGACTGATTGAACTTCTTCTGATGATTTCCAAACCCTATTTGCTTGAGAACTTGACTTCAAATGATGTCTCAAGATGTATGAACCTTTGATTAATGATCATGGTGTCCAAATTCCACAAGAATGGCCATCATCCATTGCTTTGACTGACCATTGACCATCTTTGACCTAATTTCTGATGATTGCTCCAACTGCAAGCAACAAGGTTAGACTGACAATATTTTTGTACTTTTGAATGATAAACATATGAAAGCAAAGATATACAAATGCAAAGTATGCTTGGTGATCAAGAAACAAACCCACAAGGCAAATCAACCCACTAGGAGGGAAGCAAAGGCATGCAATGATCCTTGAGGTTATGATATGAATGATATGGGCCATGAGGGATCTTAGGGCCCAAAATTGGGGTCTTACAGATACTATGAAATTCAAGGATGACGAGGGGGCGAGTAAAAGTATTGAAGTGTTAGATACAGTTTTTGCTCAATCTATGCAGATTACAACACCCAGGCTTCCTTTGGAGAGAGTTTTGAGTTTCTCGATTGTTAAGGATACTGAAGGAATTGATGAGAAAGAATCCGAAGTGGTAGCAATGTTAAAGGAACAACCGCCTTGGGTTCGTTCCTGACCGCAACGGTGGGAGGAGCTTCGACCTGAAACATCTTCAGAATCAAAACAGGATATAAAAAAGGGGATAGAGTTGAAACAATTACCAGAACATCTCAAATATGTTTTTCTTGACAATGAGGAAAAATGTCCAGCAATCATCAATTCAGGTTTGAGAGAGACCCAAGAAGGAGAGTTAATCAAAGTCCTAAAGAAATACAAGGGTGTTATTGGGTGGGCGATGGACGATTTGAAAGGAATCAGCCCGACAATGTGTATGCACAAGATTTTGATGGAGGATGATCAGAAACCGGTCGTCCAACCTCAAAGAAGACTGAATCCAGCTATGAAAGAAGTTGTTCGCAAGGAGGTTGTGAAACTTTTAGATGTGGGGTTAATTTACCCAATATCTGACAGTTCGTGGGTGAGCCCAGTTCATGTGGTACCAAAGAAGGGAGGGACAACTGTGATAAAAAATGAGAAAAATGAGTTGATCCCCACCCGTACTGTTACATGATGGAGAGTTTGCATAAACTATAGAAGACTGAACACTGCTACAAGGAAGGACCATTTTCCTTTACCTTTTATCGATCAGATGTTGGAAAGATTGGCAGGTCATGATTTCTACTGTTTTCTGGATGGGTACTCAGGGTACAACCAAATTGCGGTGGCACCTGAGGATCAAGAAAAAACAGCATTCACATGCCCATATGGAATCTTTGCTTATAGAAGAATGCCATTTGGTTTATGCAACGCACCTGCAACATTTCAGAGGTGCATGACATCCATATTTTCCGATATGCTTGAAAAGCACATGGAAGTGTTTATGGATGACTTTTCGGTTTTTGGATCTTCTTTCGAAAATTGTTTGTAAAATCTGTCACTTGTGCTGGAAAGGTGTCAACAAACCAATCTAATTCTGAATTGGGAAAAGTGTCACTTCATGGTGAGAGAAGGGATAGTACTGGGTCATAAAATTTCCCATCAAGGGATAGAAGTTGACAAGGCAAAAGGGGAAGTGATCGCCAATCTCCCTCACCCTGTGAATGAGAAAGGTATACGGAGTTTCTTGGGACATGCAGGATTCTATCGTAGGTTCATCAAAGATTTCTCCAAGATCGCAAAACCTTTGACTAGCCTGCTTGTGAAGGATACTCCATTTCTGTTTGACAAAAAGTGCAACGAAGCCTTCGAGACTCTGAAAAATAAATTGGTGTCTGCTCCTATAGTGATCTCGCCTGACTGGTCTCTACCCTTTGAGATAATGCGCGATGCAAGCGATATAGCAGTAGGGGCAGTCTTGGGGAAAAGAAAAGACAAACGCCTCCATGTCATCTACTATGCTAGCCATGTGTTGAATCCAGCCCAGATGAATTATGCAACCACTGAGAAGGAGTTACTGGCTGTGGTTTATGCCTTTGACAAATTTCGGCAATACTTGTTGGGAACAAAGGTAATTGTTTATACTGACCATGCTGCGTTGAAATATATTTTTTCTAAACAGGACTCGAAGCCAAGGCTGCTCAGATGGATCTTGCTGTTGCAAGAATTTGACCTTGAAATTCGAGACAAAAAGGGGTGTGAAAACACCGTTGCTGACCATCTGTCCCGAATGTCTCCGATTGAAGAGACGGAAGAGGAACACCCCATAAAAGACGAGTTTATAGATGAAAGAATCCTCGCGGTGGTGGGAGTTCCTTGGTTTACGGACTATGCAAACTACCTGGTAGGTGGTATAATTCCTGACGACTTTGATTATAACAAAAAGAAAAAGTTTCTTCATGATTGCAGGTTTTATTTGTGGGACGAACCATTCTTGTATAAGAAAGGGGTATACGGACTCATTCGTCGATGTGTCCCTGAGGAAGAACAAAATGAAGTCTTAAAGGCTTGTCATGACTCAGATTATGGGGGAGACTTTAGTGGAGACAGGACAGCCGCAAAAGTCCTCCAATCCGGGTTGTACTGGCCCACGTTGTTTAAGGATGCCCAAGTTGTTGTGAAGGAATGTGACAGATGCCAACGGACAGGAAATATTTCTAGAAAGAATCAGATGCCTCAAAAGGGCATGCTTAAAGTGGAATTATTTGATGTTTGGGGAATAGACTTTATGGGGCCATTTCCACCCTCATTTGGGAAAAATTATATTCTGGTGGCTGTAGACTACGTCTCCAAATGGGTGGAAGCTGTAGCTCTCCCCCCTAATGACGCTAGAGCAGTGGTAAGCTTCCTTAAACAAAATATCTTCTCAAGGTTTGGTGTGCCTCGAGCACTTATCAGTGATGAAGGAACACATTTCTTGAATAAGCTCATGGAGAACTTATTGAAGAAATATAATATGAAGCACAAGATTGCCACACCATATCATCCCCAAACGAGTGGGCAAGTTGAAGTGTCTAATCGGCAAATTAAAAAGATTTTGGAAAAGACAGTGAGTGCTTCACGAAAAGATTGGGCAATCAAATTGGATGACGCGTTATGGGCGTACCGAACCGCTTTCAAAACACCAATTGGCATGTCTCCGTATCAGCTGATTTATGGTAAGGCTTGTCATCTCCCTCTGGAGTTGGAGCCCAAAGCCTTTTGGGCATCCAAGTTCTTAAATTGTGATCTTGAAAAAGCCAGTGAATCCTGAATTCTTCAACTTCACGAGTTAGAAGAATTTCGTAATCAGGCATATGAGAATGCAAAGATGTACAAGGAGCAAACACAGAAGTGGCATGATCAGAGAATCATCAGGAAAGATTTCTGGGAAGGACAACTGGTATTATTGTTCAATTCGTGGCTCAAGTTGTTTCCTGGGAAATTAAAGTCCAGATGGTCCGAGCCATTTGTCGTGCATAAGGTTTTTCCCCACGGAGCAATAGAGATTAAGAACCAAGACAATGGAGATATATTCAAGGTGAATGGCCAGAGGCTGAAGCCATATTACAGAGGCCAACAATCGGGTTTGATTGACCATATGCGCCTCGCCTAATGAGGTGGGCAACCGTCGAGCCATACGACGTTAAACGAAGCGCTTCGTGGGAGGCAACCCACGTGTTCGATTGCTAACTTATTTTGCTTTTTATTTTGTTTTCTGTTTGGGTGTGAAATGTTGTTGCAGGTAAGGAGAAAGGATGCCATAATCATAATCACGTCGCAACGACAGGATGCCAGACCAAAGAAGCATTGCCGAATTCAGAAAATGAGAAAAACAGGGCATCCACACGGCCACCCGTGTGCTGACACACGGCCGTGTTAATCTAAACAGTGGGTTAACACAGGCGCCCGTGTGCAGGAACCCGGCCGTGTTAATCTAAACAGTGGGTTAACACGGGCGCCCGTGTGGTGACACACGGCCGTGTTAATTAAAACAGTGTATTAACACGGGCGCCCGTGTGCAGGAACACGACCGTGTTGTTTGTAACGGGTAAAATTTTCAAATTTTGTGATTTTGGGTATTTTCAATATTGGGCCCCACTGTCTATTTTATCTCTTCTCCACCATTCATTCTCAGTTTTTCTGATTTTGGAAACCTCTCTCTCCCTCTTCCTCCATTGTTAACCTAGCCTCCATCAAATTAAGCTTCACTTTTCTCATAGCTCCACTCACCTTAACCTCATCTCACCTTCACGAAAATTGTCCATCTCGCCGTCCTCTACACAGTGAGGGTTGCAGTTTTTACTAACCTATTTTTTGGATTATGAGAAATTTTTGTCAGGTACCATTATGCCTCCAAAGCGTGCAAGCAAGGAGAAGGAGGTAGCCACGTCTTCTCGACAAAAGCAACGGGTTAGACGCTCTACAAACACTCATGGCATTTTGTTCGACCAAACGGAGCATCAAGAGAGGTATGTGATTCTAGCAAAACGTAAGCTTATTCCGACCCGATATATGTGTGATGCCACCCTGGATGAGTTAGGTTTGAAAGAGGAGGTGCACCGCATGTTCCACACCATCGGTATGTTGGAATACATGCAATTCGAAGCACCGACCTTCGCTCGGATCACCCTTGAATTCTTGAGTACGGTTGAGTTCTAGATGAGGAGAAGGTGGACAGGGTCGGAGTTGGAATTTTATGGGCAAATTACTTTCCGCCTGTTTCATGAAGATCATGAGTTATCGGTTGAGGAACTGGGGAGTATTCTGAAACTCCCGGTATCTGGACCCGGATCCCCTCCGGACACTTTTTCTGCTGTTGATTTCTGGCAAGCTATTACAGGTAAAACTGGATATAACCCTAGCTCGGGAAAAGCTTCTGGAATTCATAACCCGTGCTTCAGGTATGCACAAAAAGGGATAACATACACCTTGTTCGGACGAGGTGATAGTACTGGGGTTGCGGCTAAGAGAGAACTATTTTTTCTGTATTGCATGGCTCACAATGAGCGAATCAATGCAGCGGCTTTCGCCGCCAATCATCTGAAACAGGTTGGCCATGCAACTACTGGGGATATTTCTGTCGGTGGTATGATCACGCAGATTGCGGGCCACTTCGGGTATGATCAACTTCTGATGGAAGAGACTGCAGTAATGGGCAAGACTAAGATTGACATGCACACGCTAGTCAATCAACAAATGATCACCATCCGGCCGACTCATTACGCTCTGATGATTCACAATGTGGAAGTGCTCGCACTACCGGCACCTGGGTCCATTAGCATTGCCAATGCTGCTAACTGGTTATACACAGGTTCAGCCCAAGCGGTAGGGGAAGATACACAGTTTGACCATGACCTTTCAGGTGACGACATAGAAGAAGATGAGAGGCAAGCTACCCACGGTATGCCACCCCCACATGATTCGAGCCTACATGGTGAAGGCTCCTCTTTTAGATCCAGACGGAGATGGGAACTCTCCGCACCGAGCAGACCAGACAAGGTGCAGAATTAGATAGACAGAATGTGGAACTGTTCCGGCAAGGGACAATCATGGATGACATGCAGGCCATGATGCAACGTCTGATGTTGCATTTCCCGCACGATCCTCCGCCTCCTCCTCAACAGTGATCACTGTAAGTCCCCTTCGTGTTTGAATTTAAACATTGAGGTCAATGTTTAGTTCAAGTGTGTGTGTGTGTGTGGGGGGGGGGGGGGGGGGGGGTTCTCCTTTCATGCTTTCATGTTTTATTTTCTTTCAATTTGTTTGTTTTTGTGATGTTATCATTATATTAGTATGTTTGTTTGTTTTGTTTGTTTTCTGTTCTTTTGGACCTACTATGTGTACAGAGTGATGAGAAACGGTTGGACGAGCCCGGGATCAATGGTAGTGGATGAATGACACCCCTCAAACTTAGGCTGATAAGGCACCCCGGAAGTTGATGCAACCTTGAGAAAAGAAGTCGGACACAATTTGGGGACACCGGACCAAGAAAGCGGTATGGAAAGACCAAGTCAGAAAAGAACCACATAACCCGAGGAGACTTCAGAGCTTACAAGCTAACCAACATGGTGAGATCACAAAAAGCCAAACACGAAATATCAACATGAGAGTTCAGCCAGGTATGACTTTATCACTCTGATTTTGCGTATGTTCTGTTGATACGTCACAGCATGACAACACACACTGAGGCAAGTTGTTTGTTTAGCCAGGGCCTTTCTAGCCATCCCTTTATGTATGTTTCCCTTCGTAAACCCCGTTGAGCCTTAGCCATTTTATTCATCGTAAACCCCATGTTAACGTTTAAGCATTATTCATCATAAACCCCCTGTTAACTTTTAATCATTCAGTTCCTTTTGTGTCATAACTCGGTATGATTGTGTGAATTGCAAGATGTGCAATAAAACTAAGTTTCGGGTGGAAATCGTGAAAGAGAAGACAAGTGCATAAGATGAGATCATACAAAAATAAAAATAGTATGTATTTTCTTTAAAAGAAAAAAAAAGAAAAAAAGAAAAGAAAGAAAAACAAAAGAGAAAAATGCACTTGCCGAGACCTAAGACTCTAACAGATATAGAATGCTCGGAAAATTTGAGTAGAAAAAGAGTCAAAAGAGTGAAATTAACCCCCAGAGTATACGTGATGCACGAAAAAAAGAGAAAGAAAAATCACACAACATGACTACCGAGTTCAAAACCCTTTGTTATCCAATTTTTTTGTTTATCCCATCGTACCCAAGCCCCGTTACAACCTAAAAAGACCTCAAAAAGTGTGTGGAATCTGCTGTGGTAGTCACATTAGAATGTATTCAAAGTTAAGAGTTTGGTATTGCATACTGTGCTGTGAGTGTACACACCTAACCCTGAGAGATATTGTGAGTGTGTGAAAAGCTTGCAGGTGAAGAGGTTTCTGATGTGGAAATATGGTAAACTGCCTGAATCGGAGAGACCTGAAACTCGATTGGAAAGGAAGAACACAAATGGTGAAAGACTAGGTTGCATTATGGAAAATGAAGTCGGGGGTGACCTTTGTTTGGACTCAATACATCACTTGAGGACAAGCAATGAGACAAGTTTGGGGTTGTGATCGACCACCATTTCCATTGAATTCCCGCCGTTAATCCGACATATTTTCATCACTTTGGTAAGATTTATGTTGATTTTTAGTTGCTTTGGAGTCAATTACATTGTTTTGTTGATTCAGTATCGCATTGCATTTGATTACAAGTTTATGTCAAAAAGATCTCGTTTATGCTTCATTTGGTAGTGTCATTGTTACAGGCCATTGCACAGGTTTAAAAGCAAGAATGGTGAAGTTATGGACACTCTAAAAGGCAAAAATATGAAGAAACAGCAGGTCAACACGGGCACCCGTGTGCCACAACACTGCCCGTGTTGTTGGTCAAGCAGGGCAAGAGAGGAGAAGAAAAACAGAGATCGACACGGGCACCCGTGTTCCACCACACGGCCGTGTTGATTAAAATAGTGCATCAACACGGGCACCCGTGTGTAGGAACACGGCCCGTGTTGTTGCCTCTGTAGCTGATGCTGAAAATAATTAATTATGGTGATTAACACAGCCACCCGTGTGGTGACACACGGCCGTGTTGATTGGACGCAGCATGGAAAACCTAAATTTTGCTTTGTGAACCGTTTATGCTCATTAAGGGTAGTTTAGACATTTTGCTTGGATGAAAGTGATCTGAAACTATAAGAAGGCCTGGAAGAGAAAGAGGAGGGGACCTTTTTGACAGACGAACGAAAGCATTGCATTGGAGAAGATAGCGGATACGACGGAGTTGAAGACGGCGAGATTCAAGGGTATCAACCATTGAAGATCAAACTCTTCTAATTCTTTGTAATGTCTAATCTTTACTTTATGAGTTCTTTAAGTACTATGAGAGGCTAAACCCTCTGATGCTAGGGGGGTGGTCCTGATGTTATCGCATGTTATGAATTTGAACAAATGATTTCTTGACTACTATGTTACGTATTTCAATTCAATTGTGTGATGTTATTATGCGTTTGTGTCGGACAAATACAAATTGATCTACGACTTTCAATAACAGGATTGTGAATTGTTAGGGTTTTCTCACAATTGGGTTTATGAATGCATCATCTAGGACTAGTAACTTTCGTAAATCACCGTAAACCTTGATAATTTGTATGATTAAAACCAATGATTGATTGAATGGACATTTGAGTAAGAATTGGTAGTTTAATAGTTTCTTCCTTAAGGACTTAAGTAAGAACATTCTGAGGTTAGGTGATTGAATGTTTCATATGTATTAAGGAAATCTTACTGAATTCATAACCGGGTAACTCAACCACTCATCCTAGCATCTTTTATCTTAATCAATTATTTTTACTATTTTCGTGTTTACGATTTCAAAACAACCAAACCATTATCTTTTTGTTCTGATATAATCAAATTAAAATAAGTATTTCCTACGCAGTCCCTGAGATCGATACTTGGAAATAAAACTCCTTATTACTACATCGGTAAAAATAGTACACTTGCTATTTTTCCGATCAATTCAAGTCAAATTCTCATAGATTCTCTGATTATAGAGGTAAACGAGAGCACTTATAGTGATAAAAATGCGATTTTTTTTTATCAAGTGGCCAGTAGCTTAGTAACAGAAATTCATCTTTAAAAGATGAATAAGTAAGATGGTGTGGTTTCGAACTTGTGTCATTCACATCCTTCATGAATTTCTTGCACAACTACCAACTGATCTTGCTTAACTGATAAAAGATTTGAAGAATTTTGTCAATTAGACTATTACACCAAATTTTTTTATCATGAAAATTTAAATAAAAAACTAATAACTTTACCTAATGGAATAAAATTGAATATAAAACTATACTTTAAAATTTAGTAGTATTAATGTAGAAATAACACACCAAATGCAAATTTTTGTCCAAGTAATTTGCTATGAAATAGGTTTAAAGGCTTTAAGGATCCTTGTTCGAGGACGAGAGAGAAAAAATGAAGATGATGTTAATAGAATGTTGTGTGTCTACAAGTACAACACGTGTATGTGCGACTCTTCCTCACACAAAATATTCATGCAATATTACAAGAAGACCCTTATCTCTATCCCTCGTCTCCACCACTTTCTCTGCTTTAATCTTCTCACTTCCTCCTCCATCTTCATCTTCTTCTCCCTTACCCTTACCTTCTTCAAAACGTCCAATAGCAGATTTCTCTGAACTCCCCAATTCCGGCGGTGTTAAGGCTTTGGAACTCCTTGTCGGTTCCGGTGAAGTTCCCTCCGATGGAGACCAGGTATGTATGATTCTCTCCTTCAAATTATCTCAACCGTTTAGTTGATGAATATGTATAAACGTTTTGTTTTACAATATTAACCATTTTGAAGGTTGAGATTCATTACTATGGTAGACTAGCAGCGAAACAAGGATGGCGTTTTGATTCAACCTATGAACACAAAGATGAGAATGGTGATCCTAGTCCTTTTGTCTTTGTCCTTGGTTCTGGTAAGGTAAGTAAGCTTGATTATGGATCATTTGTCCTACGTTTTTATCATGTCACACGGTTATAGATGAGAATGAAATGGTTTGGTTTGTTTGTTCAGGTAATTGGTGGAATTGATGTGGCAGTGAGATCAATGAAAGTAGGTGGAATTCGTAGAGTCATTATACCTCCATCACTTGGCTACCAAAACACATCACAGGAACCTATCCCACCTAATGTAAGAATCCAGAAGTACACAGTAATAGGTTTATGGAATAATCTATTATTATTATTACCTTATTAATTTTTGTTAATTTCCAAAAAAAATATGTAGTTCTTTGACAGGCAGAGGCTATTCACTACAATATTTAATCCAACTCGACTTGCAAATGGTGAAGGGTCTACTCTAGGGACACTTATATTTGATATTGAACTGGTTAGCCTGAGGCATCTGTGAATTCAAGGTGTATGATCCACCAATCTAGAAAGAAACAAATGTACTTTTTTATGAGGTGGTGGTCAATTAGTAAACACTGTACATGTACTGATGAATCCATTTTTGTTGGTGGTATTCTAGATTAGATTAAATTTTTTCTTCTTCTTGTTTATATACCTCTTTATAGATTATTAATTATCAAGGGAATGATATAGCTCTCAAGAAATTATTAATTATCGGATATTTAACTTCACATTAACTTAGGTATATGCTTCTAGAATATTCTAGACACGTATTTATAATACAAGTATTTATTGATATATCACATTCCTAAACATTTTATTTTTCTTTTTAATGTGTTGTTCTTGAGCTCCTAAGAGCTTCTCTTAATTTATTTTTTCTAGGAAGAGCTTTTGAGAAAATATTTGCAACTTGATCATTTGTCTTGCAAAAACTCAGTTGCATCTATTCATCGTCAATTGCTTCTCGAATGAAATGATGTTTGATGGTTATATGCTTTGTTCTTTCATGATAGATTGGATACTTAGCCAAATGATTGGTTGATTTACTATCACAATGGATAGTCATAACCAAAGTCTTCAAGTATTCTCTTCGACCATATTATTTGATGGATAGTTAAACCAACTGAAATATATTCAGCTTCCGCATAAGATTGAGTAACAATTTTTTGTTTATTTTAGCACCATGAAACAACTCCTAAACTTAGTGAAAAAACATATACAAATGTGTTTTTCATGTCATCCATACCACCTGCCCAATCACTGACATAAAAACAAATTAACTTAGTTTCAACCTTGTTGTCATATTTTATCCAATAGTCCTAAGTGCCTCGAATATATCTCAACACCCTTTTTTCCGATCCTAGATGAATATGGCTTGGATCGTTCATGAAGCGAGAGTAAATTTGCTGCAAATATGATATCAAGTCTTGTACTAGTGAAGTAAAATAGATTACCATCTAGATTTCTATAGTTACTAGTATCAACCTTCTTTCACCCACCTTCTTTCTCCAATTTTTCATTCACAACTAATGGTGTATCAGTTGGATTGTAGTCAAACATTATAAATTTCTTCAATATTTTTTCAGCATATTTCTTTTGACAAATGAAAGACTCCATCATTCTCTTGATAAATTTCAATTCCATGATAATGATGTCGCATACCTAAATCATTAAGCTCATATCTCATCATCATTTTTTTTCTTAATTTTCAATCAATTTTAAGTTGTTTCAAGTAAAGATTAAATGATCCACATAAAGTGAAACAATTAAACATCAACCATACTTTGTCGTTTGACATACAAAGTAGGTTCATTCTTGCTCTTCTCAAAACATTTCTCTATAAAGTAATTGTCAATATTTATATGTCATGCTCACAGTGCTTGTTTCAGTCCATAAAAAACTTTCTTCAATCTATAAACATTTTATTCTTGAGCTCCAATATCAAATCCTTGAGGTTGCTCCACATAGGCTTTTTCTTTCAGTTCTCCATTTACGAATTTTCACTTTAAATCTAGTTGATACAACTTCCATTCTTTTTTAGCTGCAAGAGATATTAATGCTTTAAAGGTGTCGAGACGTGCCACGAGGGAAAATGTTTCTTCATATTCAATACCGGCATTTTGTGCATCACCCTTTTCAACAAGTCTTGCTTCATTCTTTTGGATTGAACCGTATGGATTATGTTTCACCTTATATACCCATTCCACACCAATAACTTCTTTTTCATTTTCCTTCTCTACTAGCTCCCACATCTTATTCTTTTCAATCACATCTATTTCTTCTTGCATTGCCTCTGTCCAAGCATCTTCTTTAAATGCTTATTCAGAACTTTTTGGTTCAATTGTATAATAGTAGCATCTAGCATAAACATAATCCAAACTCGTAATTTTTATTGGAGTTGAGGTTGGAGATGATGAGGTAGAGTTTGGTGAAGATAATGTGTTAGATGGAGAGTTTTGTATAGATGAATCATTTTCCTCACTTTCAGAAGAAGTTAGATTTTTCTCTAAAACGACTATTGGAGTTGTTTTATCATAAACAATTTTCTTTTTCCAATTGCAAAACACATTTCCATCAAATACAACATATCGACTGACAATCACTTTCTTGGTCTTCAAATTGTAAAGTATAGCCTTTAGACATAGAGTTATAGCCAATAAAGATGAATATGTCACTTGATTCTTCAAGTTTTATCCTCTTTACTTTAGGATCTTGAGCATATCAAACATACCCAAAAACTTCAAGGTGGTTTATCGAAGGCTTTCTTCTACTCCGTGCTTCAAACAGTATCATCACTACTACAAAATATACTTTTTTATAACATCTTATTAGTTCGAGAATTTAATCAATCGAAGTAATAACTTTTATTTAGGCACCTTCATTTTTTTTTATTAAAACACTTTTCACTAGGGTCTAGACTAACAACCATGGTGATAGATTAAGGTTTACACACTTCAAATCCTAACACCATTAATTTTCCTTTTTTTTTTGCTGCAAAAAAGTGTGTGTCCCCTTAATATGTATATTTATATTAAAATTAAAATACTTTTCTATCAGAGTCGTTTCTACAAACCTTAGTGAAATGTGGCGTTCATTTTTACAAACTTAGAGAGTTTAGTTTTCACAATCTTACAAAGAGTTTAGTTTTCACAATTTAACAGAGTTTAGTTTAAACATGTGGTCACAATTTTTAAAATCTCATATACGTTTTGTGTGCAATATCTCCATTCAATTTTACTATCTTCAAAATTTTGGCATTTGTTTTAAGTCGGCCAAAGGCCCAATAAGATGAGGGCCACTCATCTCGCCCGCTCCATGGGGCCCAAGATATAAATACAATTTCAAGATAGTTTCAGGTATAAAATCTCTAATCTCCACTCACACTACGATTATCTTGAACTCTAAATTCACTTGGACGTTGGAGTGTTAATCATGCAGGTACCCAATGGATTCTTCGTACCGGAGATTAGAGATATCAGTTCGAGATCAACGACTTTGATTCAAGATGTATCATAATAGGAACCTTCAATTCAAGAAACCGCATCATCGAATCACTTATAAGGCTTTGTTCCACCGTAGCTTCCATAACCTTCTCCATTTATAGCCCCACAAAAAAGTAGTGGCGTCGTATGTGGGAATTGACTTATGATTCCTATGATTTCCATGAGAATCACGTTCGCTTCGCAAACACCATCAAACTAACTCGGAAGTTCCAAATCTGGATTCTAGAGGATCAGATCCAGATCTTCAATTCTCCAGCTTACAGCCTCCTCAGGCCACCTAACCGAGAGCGAATCAACCTACGATGCCTTCACTTTCCATCTTCATCGTTCACAACTCCCCCATATTTAAACATCGAGAATGAATCCGACGTGAACACAAGGATTTTTCGCAGCTAATTCAATTATATACCATCTCCGTCTCAATTTTTCACCGTCAAGATCTCTGATTTCCATGAGGACTCATAGAATAATGAAAGAAAGGGTCTCAGATCTAGATATAGGGTTATGTCAGGGTCCGGAGGCAATTTATGGGACAAACAAACTGAAACCTAGAAATCCATTGTCCAATCTGTCTGCACCCGAGCTTCCCGTCGTCACCTGGAAGCTCAAATCGGAACCCGATGGATGATAATGCAAGTTCATTGTTAATGGCACTAGGGTGTTTCAAGTTCATAGTTAACACCGAGCGTCAATCCGATACCGGGGTGCATCATGGTGGTGCCATAGGATTTCCACCTGATGCACAGAGGTCTCTACCAACTAGATTCCAAAGCATGGGCCAACTAGGAAGGCCTAGTGAATTATATCCCAGACATTGGCCACCATAAGACATGTTTTACCCATATATGACTAGTGTCTGACACCCTTGGTCCTGTTTGTAAAAGGGAATGAAAGAGCTGTGACCCCGAGCCCCCCATCGGTGTACCTATTCCAAAGGAAAGTTTGGACAAATCACTCGAGGAGCACCATCTTCGTCTGACCATTTTTCTGAACCAGAGGGAAGCCAACCAACAAAGCAAAGCACCTCAGATCCCGTCCATATAGGACCGACCGTCTCTTAAGTCTAAGATCTCGTCCTCCAGATCAACTGGAGGTCAAGCCACTCAGACAACATATCAGAGGGAAAGTGATCCATATAAACTTGCGGCAGACTGTAATATTTAATTAATGTATTTGTAAATTTATTGAATATTTCCAACTATTGATATAATTATTAAATGCAATATATATATATATATATATATATATATATATATATATATATATATATATATATATATATATATATATATATATATATATATATATATATATATATATATATATATATATATATATATACTCTTTTTGCTCTGCTTTTTGTCTTGTTCCCTTGTTAGGGCACCGAAGTCTGAACGCATGTAATAGTGAATCGGGGTCCGGCAAGCGGAGTTGACGTTCGACCCAAATATTTCCGAGGTTTTATCAGAGACACTTTGCACGTACGACTATGACAATTAATACTCCATAACACCGAGCATGCCTAAATATTTCAGGGGTATTTTCGGAGATGCTTTGCACGTCCGACTACAATAATAAATACCCAACATAGCCAAATATGCCTCAAGATCTCAGGGGAGTTATCAGAGACCCTTTGTACATCCAACTACAACAACCTATTCCCCTAGGGGTGTTGTGGAAGACCCTTTGAATGTCCGACTACAACAACCTATTCCCCTAGGGGTATTATGGTTATGCCAAACCGGGTCAACATTTTGATGTTATAAATGCGACTAATAAATTGATCACATCAAGCTGAACCCATGCATTATCAGCGTAACCACATTTCAATTATGGTCGTATATAGCCGATCCACCATCATATCAATAAAACATGTACATCTTAACGCGACATACTCGTAAATGAAGTAACCTAACATGACCTCACGAAGAACTTAAGGTTATTTAAATTTTTAGATAACATAACTTATCGCTCTTTGCATCAAACAAACTTTTTAATTTATAGGGGTCAAAATCGAACCTTGACGCTTCTCTTCTCCCAGTCACCTGAAAACTACGACTGAATTGAGCATAACATGAAACCAAAAGCACCTAAATTCAAAGGTAATGATATAAATAAATATTGTTTGCAAGCCGAGGCACAAAGGCCCAAAAAAATCTTACAGGAGCAAAGAAAAAATAAAAGAGCAAGAGAAGCAAAAAGATCCTCAAACGTCAGTGCCATCTCTGGAGTCTTCTCCAGGAACGGCTTGGAAGGGACCAGTTGGTCAGCAATGACAGATATCCCCGGAAGAAATCCTCACGCCTCCTCCAACATATGATCTCGAACTCGATATATGGATTCCATATCCCACTGCAGGGACTCTTGAGATTTCCTTCGGGTAGCGACCAAGTCTTTCTAGATGCGGTCGTGATGCGAGAAATGAACACGGGTGTTCGCACGCTCGAGATGATAACAAAGTTGCCACCAAACTTGATTTATTCTGAAAGGAAAGGGAAAATATCGATAAAACCCTTAAAAGAAAAGAAAATGGTCGTCACAATCGAATTCGGGTTTGGGAGTCGATTATGCGAGGGGAAGGTATTAACACCCTTCACATATATTGTATTCAACGAGATCCATTTAGTTAGATATGCGAATAGAAGGTTAACTTTCGTTATTGTTTTATTCTAGTTATTAAAATTTTAAAAGGAAACAGGAAAGGTCGTAAAAAATGTTTTTTATTAGGGTGCTTGACAAGATTGTGAGTCTTACTCCTACGTATCCTCAAGTGCGATGAGGAATTTAAAGCTACATATTTCTATGTAAGACAAGATATTTTTGGGTTTTTATTATAGTGCTTGACAAGATGTTGAATCTCGCTCGTACGTATCCCCAGGTGCAATGGGAAACTCAAAGCTATGCAGTTCTTGGGTAGAAAATCATATATTTCTGGGTTGATTTTAGAGAACAAATGTTTAGGTCGCATTCTAGCGGTTGAACGTTACTTGTCTGCTTGCACGAAGGTGGTTTAAGCATTTGTGTGTATCACGGTAGAATGGATAAAACATTATCCATTTGTGAAAATAATTTTAATCGTGCGGAGGCGAGAAAAGATGAGTTTGATTGGTTGAGTATGTTTTCTAGTGGATGACAAGTCCTTCAATGGTAGGCTAAGTACAACCATCATCCAAATACATGGGACTGAGAAGGACAAGTATGTCCAACTTAACCTTTTTCATCCAAGTTATTTATGAAATTTGTATGGCAAATTAAGTCATGTCTCTTCAATGGATGACGGGTATTCGAACGAGCGACAAAGTGCCACCATCACACAAATACTCGGAACTAAGGAGGACAATTACATTCAATAGTTCTTTTTCGTCCATGAAAGAATGAACTAGATTGAGTTATTTAATGTATTTTGAAATGGAAGACGAGTACTTGAGTGGTAGGCTAAGTACGACCATCATCCACATACTCGGAGACTAAGAGGGACAAATACGTCCAACTAATCATTTTTCAATCGTTTGTTTACTGAGAAAAAATGTTTTTGAAATAATTAAATTTGAAAAGAACTTGAAGAGATCAAGTGTTTTGATTTATTTATTTTTAAAGATGATTAAATTTTGAATTTGATTCTGAAAGTCTTGATTGTGATCAAGAGTTATTTAATTTGAAAAGTGTTGGTTTTATTTATTAAAATTATTTAATTTATGAAGATGATAAAATGAAAATAATAAAAGAAAAAAGATGGGGTGCAAATTATTGTGAATGGGTGGATGAAACAAGCAAGAATAAAGTAAAAATGAGCTAAAGGCCCATAAAGAAGAAAAAAACAATAAAAATGCTTCAAAAGAGCAAATGGGGTGGGGGTGGGGGGGGATAAAGCAAGCGGGCCCAATGCATTGGCCCAACCCAAAGGGAGGCTAGGAGAGTCAAGTGTGTTAACTCAATCCTAGGAATTGAATCAACATACCACAACATCAAAGGGAAAATGAGAGGATGTGCATGGTAAGGCAAGTGAGGGCGCCCACGTGGGGCATCTGGTCAAAGGACCAAGTCAACCCATCCAAGGGCTTCAAATGTGTCCACGTGGCACCATGAAGGAGAAGGGGAGATGATCAAAAGATAGAGGAAACTCAAGTGAGTCTCACTTCACTTCTACCACTCTCTCTTCTCTCTCTCTCTCTCTCTCTCTTTCATCTCTCTACTGTACAAACACGATCTACAAACTTTTTCACATTTGATAGATCTATCGCGATGGTTATGATGAACACAACATACACATGTTAAGTGTTCATCCAGCCCAAACCCAGAATTTTCAAAACCTCACCAAAAATCAAAAAGGTCAAAACACACCCTTACTATTTTCTTTCCCTTATTACGAATCAAACATTAACACAATCATAACATCAACCCTAGGCTTAGATTGAGCTTCCCCATATGAACCATAGTTCCCCAATTCTTATTAGTTTGCACAATTAAACATGGATTGCATTAATTGGAAGTAAATTAACAACAAGGATGCACAACGAAGGATAAGCCTAAAACGATAAAAAAACACCTCGCCAAAAACCGAAGTTTCCGACGAGAACTCTAGAGACTTCTTGAATCACCTCACATATGTAGTACTACACTTCTCTTTCTCCTTCTGAGTTACTTCTAGTCTTCTTTGAGTCCCTCTCATTCTTCTCCTTTCTACTGGTCGTAAAGTTGCTTTGCTTAAAGTGTTGCAGAGTTACTTTGCTTGAAGTGTTACAGAGTTTTTGTGTGATGAGTGTGGGAATTTCTGTAGAGGTTCTATGAGATTTTTTAGTGTCTTGAGAGTGATTTGAGAGTTATTTGAGAGGTGATTTATAGGAGGATTTGGGGGTGATGTGGTGATCCGCGTGAAGGAAATTTTAGGGGGAAAGTTTGAGCATGTAGGAGGTTTTTTAGGGAGTTTAGCAAGTGTGTGAGAGGGTGAGGGCTATTTTTAGTTTTTTATGTTGTAATGGATACATGGAATGTCATTGAAGGTTAGATGTATGGTGTAACTTTGAGTGTATTATGTAAACGGCTAGTTCAGTTTATGTGAGGTCAGTGTGATGTAAAGGATTTGATCAATTATGATTCAATTGCTTTTCTCCTTTATTTCAAAGTTTATTTTAAAACTTGTTTTTATTTCAATTAAATTCCTTTTTGATCAATGTAATGGAAAATGATGTTTATGATGTTAAGTAATTATAGTGGAAATGATAAGTGTAATTAACCAGTTTTGGTATTTTAAAATGCAAAAGTGTCATGAGAAATAACATATGTAATAACCAAATGAACTTGTCAATGACCTTAAGATTCTAAAGAAAATGAAAAGTGAAATGAAGAGGATGGATGCAAGTGACCAAATAGACCTCTGTATTCAAAATAAGTAAGCCCTTGTTATTGACTCTTATGGTGACTCATATGAACCATCCTTAAAATGAAATGCAATGCAAACGAGAATTCAAGATGAACAGATAAAAAAGGTGGGACAAAATTAGGGTATGACAAATGTCTTTCAAAGTTTTTGCCCGATCACATTCCTTCAACTGAAGAGCTTTTTGATCTGCTTCGAAGTCATGGCACGCCTACGCCGTATATTTATAAGCTTTCTTCTAACATTTCTCTCCCTCGGCAAGAGAAGCCTTAAACTCCTCTATTTGAGAAGCCAAAACCGATGGAGAACCGTATTGCTTTACCTTTTCTTGCAAAGAGTCACCAAGCTCATCATTTTTCCACAACTCGACCAATTCCTCTTCAGATATGGAATTCTCCCACTCAAGGGCCTCACACTTCTCCTCTAGTTTATCCCGTTCCTTAGGCAGGTTTCCAGAACCGAACACATCATCCTAGATGGAAGTTACCATCGAAACCATAGATCTGACCCTGAAAAAGGTGTGAGAAGCATTCATATAAAAGACCCCATTTATCAGCCGCATACAAGTTCCAGACAAAATTCAGGTCCTCATAGGCCATATCAAGAAAATTCCTTCGAGGTGTTGGATTCCCAAGAGAGAAGAGTATTAGGGAGTCAGAGGAAAGTTGTAAAAGCCTCTGACTCTGCATCCTTTAACAAACGAGCTTGTTTGAAAAAAAAACCTTTAACAGGAGTAGACGGGAAGTCGCCCTGATTCCTCTTGATAGAGGAAGAGGATGGTGAAATCTCACAAAAAGAAAGGCCGAAAACCGCAATAGTTAGTTGGTCCACCTCAGGAGTTGCACCCCAGACAATAGTTACAATTGTTGTTGGGGAAATAATCATAACTGACGTTTAAACCACCCGAGCAAGAGTAGATGAAACAATGGAAGTCTCCACAAATCGACTCGATAAGGCACTCGTAAGACCCAGGTCCTTGGAAAGTACAAGAATCATATACAATTGACTCATGTTATCTGCACGATACAAGTTACACTTGTTAAAAAAAACGCATTAGGCCCCCCGAGTCTCCGTCATCACCAAATAGCTTTTGCCTCTCTACTTGGCCTGGCGCACTGATATAAGCGTAAGTATCAACCAATTTCTTCTTTTCTCGAGAAGGAGACACTTCTCCATGAACAAATCCTTCCTTATAATTGAGCCCTCGATATCAAGAAAACATATCCTCCTTCAATTTTACCTCTTCGTAGGATAGAGGACTTATACTGGCATGGTAAGAAGAAAGGGGGTGAAGGAAGTGAACCCAAGACCAGTACTTTAAAAAACCACTCTTGCAAAAACGGGTGAATCCAAGTGAGGTCGAGGATGAACATCATGAAAAGTGGGCCTCTGGAGTAATTGGCTTCAACAGCATGAAATAATCAAGGAAATTACCCCAATTATTGGTAAAAAGGGTAAATCAAGACACATTTGGAAGAAAAGAGATCAATCCCTGATCTCGAGCATCATCTCGAGAAGTATGGGCTGCATAAAAGAGATAAAAAAAAGCTCAAGAGAAGGTTTCCAAGATTTATGCTCGGAACATAATTGGAACACCTTCATATAAACCTAAGTTCCATGATGAATTTGCAAGGGGGAAACTCTCAAATGGTTCATCACAACCACCTCGGAATTAGAAAAGGAACAACGCGTCCCCAACCTGGTAAAGAGGCACTCATACAGAGGAACTGAGTAGCACTCAAAAGAGTTGCATATCCTCTTCGTTGAATCTACTAGGAGAACTGACCAATTCACGGGGTCGCCGACCATAATAGCAACATCAACTATAGCCATAATAATTTTCAACATGGAAGGAGTCACTAACACTTCAGTGGCCATCCAATATTATTTGTTGGAGATAATTGACTCGACTAGATAAATCCCCTTTCGGGTCTGTTCACCAGCCTTAAAGTGATCATCGGGTTTGATCCAAGATACACCATTGGATTTTCCCCGATCCTTTAAATGACTTGCGATTTCAGCATCACTAGGCTCGTCTCCAGTTATCCCATGGTAGAGTTGGACAATGTAGCCGACATGTTTTCTCCTCTATTGGGCAACTTCTATTTCTCTCTCAGTCGGGATATTGGGGAGGCATTGGCCTCTCGATAGGATCCTCACCCCCATAAGGTTTCCCTGAAGGCAGAGCCTCCAAAGAATCGCCATAAGAACCTCTTTTAGAAAACGAATCCCCAAAAACTTCTTCCATTTCAAAATCATTAATCAGGGAGATGATCCCTAACTAAAAATCTCCATTGGCAGAAGAAAGATGCATATGCAAACCAAAGGTTAAATTTAACCTTGAAAGACACAATCAAACTCAAGTGCACCCAAGTGGACAGTAAGCAGCTTTGCACCACTCTCTACCTTTTTAGGTCCCATGCCTAGAGAAAAATGGTGAATCATTTCAATGACGGGACTACATTTAATGCTCATGTTCTCCATCACTCTTTGGAAAAACCAAAATAATGCATGTCTACTGACGCATGGATAACTATTCTTGAAGGCCGACCATGACTGCTAAAAAACTCCCTTAACATACATAGTTCTCGGCAAGTCTTGGTGGAAACTGTTTTGGGCCGGCCAAAGACCCAATAAGATGAGGCCCACTCGTATATCTCTCTCTCCATGGAGCCTAAGGTATAAATATAGTTCCAAGAGAGTTTAACAATATCTAATCTCCATTCACACTACGATTATCTTGAACTCTAAACTGACTTGCGTGTTGGAGTGCTAACCATGAAATCACCCTTGGATCCTTCATACCAGAGATTAGAGGCATCATTTTAATATCAACAACTTTGATTCAAGATATATCATAATCGTAACCTTTGATCCAAGAACCCGCATCACCGAATAACTTACAAAGCTTCATTCTATCGTAGGTTCCATAATCTTCTCCATTTATAGTTCCGTAACAGAACATCACTAAAGATTATTTTAAGGTTCAAGCATATCGTTTACTTGATAAAGTAAAATTTAACATTAATATTTAAACCAAGTTTTTCAATATAATTTATTAACTTTTGAAGAATGGAATATGAGGTTTGAAGGAGGAGTGAGTTAGGTTTAGTTAAAAGGTGAATGACACACTGGTTCAGTTTTATAAACAAAGCCATAAATAATTTTACCATGGTTGCAAAGAGAAACCATGTTAATTTGTATAATATATCACTACTGTTGTTTTAGTCAACCATAGTGAAAATGTTTCTCTAAAATTAAAACTTAACACCTATTAGTTTATTTTCTTTATTACACATAAGTGCCATAGAGCAGAAGAATGCAATAGCAGAGGACAATCTCCTTAAACCACCAAGAAAACTCCATCATTTCAGGTTCAAATCTAGGAGGGGAAAAAGAAACTTCAAGAAGCGTACACGAAAGTCATTTATTTGCTTCTTCATCTTCTTCACATTTACGTTACGATATTTCACCACCATTCATGGCAAAAGGTTGTTGAGTTTTATTATTGCTATTTGTTATTTTGATTTTGATTTAATGTAATATTTTGTTGAGATAATAATAAGTTTTTATTTTTGTTTAATGTTATATGGTGTTGTGGTTGAGTAATATTGAGATTGTTTTTATGTTGTTGAGAAAGTTATATATTGTTTTTGTAGTTGTTTCATTCTTATTGTGTTGTTCTATTGAGATTGTTAACATGTTATTGAAAATATTATTGTTGTATTGTTGTATTATGGTGTAGCGGTGTATTCGTCACTTTATGATTTATTGATAAAATTAAAAGCAAATCATACAAAAGAATCGAGTCGCCACCGCACTTTTATTTATCCAAAGGATTGGCTAAAAAGCGAACAAAAGCCTAAGAAGTTTTACACATAGAAAACCAATGAAAAGATCAGAGATCGGGGTAAGGGGTAAATTACGCAATGGGAAGGTGTTAGGCACCCAAAACGTCCTAGGTACTCCTAGGGAGCCCTTTTCACACTTATTGTACGAAATGTTTATTTGTTTATGAAATATTTATTGTGCAAACATGGATTGAAAGGATGAGAAAAGAGTATACAATTTTATTGTTTTTGTGTTTGAACGGATGAACCCGTTGCCTACGTACCTTCCATAAAAGGTAAGGATCAAAACGCCGTAGTTCGGCTAAAAGATTTCCAAAATATGAGTGAATTGATTTTAAAACAAAAGCCCTAAGGTCTTTCATTATCCACGGGAGAAAACTCAACCTTATACAAACAACGAGTCCACCATGTGAGAACAACTTCAACTTGCTAGTGAGGGGGTAACCCTATAATAAGCAAGGAAGTCTTACAATTCAAACACTAAGGACAAAAGGTGAGATTAACATCAACCAACTAGGATAAATCAAACCTATGGCTAATGTATGAAAACTTATCAAGAATGGACAAAGCCACAAAACAATTGAATGAGTTGGATTAACCAATTAGGATTTATTCACAAAAGATGGTCAAAGTATGATTAGAATTCAATTCAAAGAAGTATTATGAAATGGAGTTTGAAAAATCAAAGGCTTAAGGCCTAGGTTTCTAATTTGAAAAGAAATGAGAATGTTTGCACAATAGTTTTCAGGTTGAGATTAACATGCAAAATGGAGGTTTAAAAGAAACAAAAGGTGGAAGGGTGAGGGAGTGTAAAACTTCCCAGATGTTCACCTCTTGAAATCATATGAAAGATGATTCAAGTGGTTCCTTTGGAATAGGCAATAAGCAATAACAAATAAGCAAAACAAATAATATCGGATGCCAATCAATGGACTTACACCAATCTCACAAACAAAGGTGGATACCGGATACCAATTAATGGATTAACACCAATCTCCTAAAACGAACAGGGATATCAGATGCCAATAAATGGACTTATACTAATCTCCTAAAGCAAAACAAAACATGGATATCAGATGCCAATCTATCTGGGCTTATACCAATCTCCAAAGCAAGGAAATAAGGATAACGGATACCAATCAATGGATTTACACCAATCTCCTACCATATCACAGGAAACAAATGCCAATAACTAGACTTATAATTGACTCCTCAATGGTCATAGGAAACAACTGCCAATAAATGGACTTACAGTTGACTCCTCAAAACAAAATGATCACACAGATATGAACAATGATTATGCAATTATGTACGATCAATGATGATAAATGCACAAAGGCACACATAAGCAGATATGCACAGATGAATCAAACAATCAGACAAACAAGTCAATTAGCACACACTATATACAAGCAATTAGGCTCAAGCAAGGTTAGACTTTACAGTCAACTGGAATGGGGTAAGTTGTGCTCTTAACCTTAACATTGAGAGTTAAGGTGAAGCAGATGAAAAGGAAATGAGGGGTGTGCCTCATAGCTCTTATCCCTGGCCTGGGTGAGCTTTGAATATTAGAAGGTGGGGGAGTTCAGAAAGTTGGAACTCTCTCCACAAGTGAATGACTCTATAGATCTTGGGTTAATATCCACAATGCATCAACATGTTATGTGAGCAAAGGGATGACACACTGAATAGTAGGAGATGGACTACACATCTCTTTTATCTACCAATTGCCTTATCAAAGGACTTTTCCTGCTTGGGACAAAAAGTAAACAATCACAAGCATTGCTTCTTAAGGAGGACTTCAGACAGGTGCCTGACCACATAACAGACCAGGTCTTCCAGACTACATGAAGAAGAGAAATTATACCTAATTGGTTAAGCAACCAAGCAAAAGCAAGTTCAAAATGAACTTAAGCAACTAATGTACCTGTGGAAACATCAAACAAATCAGTATACAACTCAAATAAACAACCAACAGTTAATATCAACAGTCAAACCCAATAAGAAAAGGAACAAGCCACAAGTCAAGCTCAAATGAATTAACATCAACCTACAAAACACACATTAGTGATCAAAAGCAAATATCAAATGCTCTCAAGATGAGGCATCATCAATTGTGTAACTTGAATGTGTAACCTGAAACAAAACTTCAAACATGAGAGGCAAACCACTAGGTCAAAGCCTAAGGTCAAAGATAAGGAAAAAATCCAAAACAGAAGCTGAAAATTGACATGATGAAACTTCAAACAATTATTGACACATTGCAAAAAGTCTCACATCAATGTCATATACCAAGAGTATTTCACAATCAAAACATGGCAAGGTATGCAAGTTGTAACCACATTGAGACATCAGAATGAACAAATGCACATAAATTCAAAAATGATCCAAATAATCTTGAGAAAATTCATGGCTAAACATAACACACAACATGATCAGCACACCAAAAATTAGGGCAATTGAACCACAATAGGCATGGTAATCAAATTCATCAAGTCAAGGCAATCAAAACAAGCTCAAATATGACACCAAATGCTACCTCAACTTAACACAAGCCTAAAACAGCATTGACAAATGATAAAGACCTCAAACCAAAGCCACAACACACTTCAATATGTCTAGAAACAATTTGCAAAATTCCACATCCATAGGATAAACAACCAGCATTTCATAAATCATTGAAGTTCAATACCATTCAAAAGCTCACAAATGACAATCCAGCAAGAAAAATCTCAAACAAATCAGAAATGAATCCAAAAATTCCAAGAAAAATCATGAGCATTCATAACATTCACAAGAGGCATCACACAAAAAATCACATTATATGGAATTCATTTGGCATGGCAAATCAATTAATCAAGTTGAGCAAGCAAAGGTGTGACACACATTGTCACACCTACATTCACAAGATCATAAATCAGCAATGGCAATTGATAAAAATGCAAACCCAACACCAAAATGTCCATCCAAGAGTCTCGTTTAAGCATACAAAATTTCATAGACATTGGATTAAAACTCATCATTTCACAAAAGATATGGCAAGCAAGGTACAAAATATGATACATGTTAACATTCTCTAGCACCAATTAATTTTCAGCCATGCACAATTTGTGTAAAAATAACCAAAAAATTCTAGACAGAAAATGGGACCTAAAACAAAAATCCTCATATTTTTTGGAGCTATTTTCAATTTAATATGAATTTTATAAGATGAAGAAAAATTAAAAAAAAGTGAAGCAAGCATGTAGCCAGAAATGGAGGGAAAAGAGAAATAATGAGAAGCATTTGAAAAAACTACATGGCGCGGAATCGAAGCCAAGCCACATTCAAAAAGTGGCGCGCCAACTGGATGAAACGCAGCGTTTCATTAATCCAGTTGGCATGGTCAAGGGTGAGATGGCATGGTCAAACGTGCGCTAACCAATCGTTTTGCCATGCAGACGCATACGTGGCCCAGTTATATTCAAACCCTAACTTAAACACCCTAAGGCAACGGAAAACCGTTCCAATGAATCAAAAGCGTTCCCTAAACATGAACTTGCATGAAATTCCGCAGGAAACTGGACAACAACATGAACACGATGAAGATCTTCAAGATCTTCATCTTCAAATTTCCAGAAAATTACAACATGTCCAGAAACACAAATTAAGCATAGCATTGTAAAGATCCTTCATCACACATTAATAATCAACAAGCATTTCATCAAACAACATCATAACACGCATGGATCGAAGCAAGAAAGATTCACACATAAAACTTTAATCAACCATATCTTCATCAATTTTGCACGAAATTCAGTGATTCAAAGCCTAAACTAACCAGCATTCAAAGATCTATCATAATAGCATAAAGATTTTAAGAAATTAAGAGGTCGAATTGGAACCTCTTTGATGAACAGAGCTGGATTTGGTGTCGTTCAGGCTGTGTAATGGCTCGAAAATTCTTCAATGATGCTTGTGAAATAGATTAGGAGATAACTCGAAGCTCAAATGCACACGAACTTGCACGAATTTGGAATTGCCATAGTAGCTTCAAGCTTTACCAATGCTCCAATCTTGCACGATTTCTACTGATTATATGGAGGATCCTGCTCAATATCAACTCAATAACAAGAATCAAACAAGAAAATGGATTGGAAATGAAGAAAATGGAAGAAAATTTTGAGAGAGAAATTTTGTATTCTAGATCTGAAAAAATGAAGTGTTGTTAGTAGAATTCTGTTAGGATTTTATTTATATATGCTGTGTTAATCATGTTTAATTATGCTAAACCAATTGCTAATGAAAATTAGGGAAAATGGAGGTGTTTTGACAAAATGGGATTTTCACCCTTGTGCATGAAAATGGTGCATGAACAATACACGAAATTATGGTTCATTTTCACTTAAAATTCATTTTTGGAATCAATGGCAAAAGCAAAATATTTGAATTATGCACAAATTTCAAATGTTGAATTTTCCCTCCAAAATTAAGTGAATTTGCAAAATGTTCATGTGATGATGATTGATGCAATGCAAGGAAAGATTGTGAAATTATAGGTCATGACAAGAATTTAGCAAAAAGAGCCACATGATTTGGAGCATTGGTTTGAAAGTTATGCACTTTTGAAGTTCAATCCACACTTGGCCATGTTTTGATCATATCTCTTTAACCACAAATGAGAAATGGATGATCTTGGACTTTTTGGAAATGGGAGAGGAAGATCTTTAACTTTCATGTTGGACAAAATTTCATTTGAAGCTTGCTTGATGATGTAAACTTGAGGAGAAAACCTTTCCATTTTTGGCAATTCCAAATTACATGTCACTTACTATTTTTGGAAAGTTTTCATCTGACCTCAAATTCTTCATTGTTGATGTTTGAAATGTCAAATGAGACTTGTATGGACATGAATGAGGCCTCTCTAACCATCTCCCACCTTCAAATCCATGATTGAGCTGACAGTTGACTCGCTAGGCCTTCAGATGACCTAGCTATGCTCAGATGAAGTTCAAGCCTCTACCACTTGGGATTTTGATTCAAAATGATGCCATGGCTCATATAAGCTCTTGTGAATGATCATGGTGCCCAAATTCTCAAGAATGGCCACCATCTATTGCTCAATGGCTGCCTTTGACTGTCTTTGATTGTTGATTGCTTCATCTGCAAGACAAAGGTTAGATGACATGTTTTTGTACTTTTGGTTAGTGAACAAATGAAAAGCAATGATATACAAATGCAAAACATGCTTGGTGATCAAGAAATCACTCTCAAAAGATAGCCAACCCACAAGGAAGGAAACAAGGTGCACAATGATCCTTGAGGCAATGAATGATATGATATGATGCCATGAGGGATCTTAGGGACAAAATTGGGGTCTTACAGATGCCCCTATTTAAGGTCATTCTATCTGGAGAGGTGAAGTTTAGAAATCTTCATCTCGACGCGGTAGAATGGGCTTAAATAACAGTAATGAGACAAATTTTGGTTCCTAAGAGACCTCATGATGCAGATGTATGCATGCAAAAGAAACAAAACTCTGTGGGGAATATGGGTCCACAAAGAACAGACGATCCATCGGAGTAATGCACTCACCAGGAACAGAGACTCTAACAGGACTCTCATGGGGATAAGAAAAAGAAAAAGAATGCGTGAGCAGGACACGACTCTGAATTAGGGAAACAAACTGACACTGAGTGAACAAAACACGACTGGACCGGAGACCTCACTGGGAAGTGAAGGACTCACACTGGGGAAAAGAAGAAAATTCCAAAGGGACAAATCCAATGGAAAGACTCAAGCTGACTCAAACTATCCACAAAGGATACTTCGGATAAAAATCCGGACTCGGACTGGGAAAAAATTCACAAAGAACCTCCCTGTCGGAGAAAAATGCGTATATTGGGGAAAACGCCAATACAGCAAAAGGGCAAAAATCACCACAGAAAACCACTGGAGAATGTCTAACAAAGAGACTCTCCTGGGGAAGCAACAAGGAAATGAGGTGTTACCGGTATAAGGGTAACAAACTCAGGAAGAATGAATATCTAAGACCGGTATAAGGGTGAGAGATATCAATCAACCAACATCTGAGAAAGACCTGAAAAAAGGTACATCAACTCAGGAAAATCTGACTCCACAGGGGACCAAGGTCATAATAGAGAGCAGAAAGGAAGGAACACCAGGGATACCGGTTAGGGCATATAATAGGTGACCGACCAAAGCGTGAATTGGTATATACGCCAAAACACTCATCATACGAAAGGAGGGCTTGAAAAAGCAAATCGACTTACAGGATGGACATTCGAGTCCACAATGGGAAAACGAATCTTACTCAACTGGGGACACAAACCCAAAGAGCGCATGAGATATAATATCCATTACCGTCAGAACGTGGATAGAATACTCGCATGAGATATATTATCTATTACCGTTAGAACATAGATAATATACTCGCACGGAAGGAAACACCAGGGATACCGGTTAGGGTATATAATAGGTGTCCTACCGAAAATGTGAATTGGTATATATGCCAAAACACTCATCATCCAAAACACAAACTTGTTAAAGGATGGATATTCGATTCTACAAAGAATACGAATCTTACTCTACTGGGGAAAAATCAACAAAGGATTCCAACAAAAAAGTGAAAGAGATATATCATTCATTACCGTCAGAACGTGAATAATATACTCGAAAAGGAAGAGACACCAGAGATACCGGTTACAAGGTATATAATAGGTGACTAACCAAAAGGAGAGACAATCGATACCAACAACAGGGTAAACGAAAGACAACTCACAGGGGATAAATTGCAAGCATCCGACAATTATCCAAGAAACAAAGGATATTCGGTTCCGCAAAGGAACACGAATCTTACTCGACTGGAGAAACACAAAAGGCTTCTACTGAAGAGTGCATGAGATATATTATCCATTACCGTCAGAACGTGGATAACATACTCGCATGGAAGATTATCCACAACCGGCTACTGGGTTAAAAAAGGATAAATCAGCCGAAAAGAAAGGCATCGGGATACCAAAACTAGGTATATAATGATGACCAATCAAAGGGAACAACAATCATTACCAAGCAAACGGGTAAATGAAAGAAGACCCTCTGGGGATGAATTGCATAAACAACAATTATCCACAAGGACTTGCTGGCGACTTCAAAGGGGATAACATTGCAAGCATACGACAATGATCCAGAAGACTGCTGGGGATACAATTGCTAGCAACCGGCAATTGTCCACAAATTCCGCCAAGAAGAGGGAACGTAGGACTTACAACTACCGGTATAAGGGTAGAGGCCCAAACTCCGCTGGGGATAAAAAGAATTATTGTCGGTTACTGGGCAATTCGTTCATTTATTCCACAGGGAAGCACAAGAAACAGTTGACAAATAGCCAATTCGGGATCAAACTAAAAAGACAGACTGAATCAAAACTCGTCCTATGAGGATATAACTCAATAGGAAAATCCATCCCAATATATGTGTTGGGAGGAAACGAAAGAAACCGTCATCCACGAGGATATATCTCAGTGGGGAATTGCAGAAGGAAAGACAGACACTTTCTGCTTATGGGGCTGACTCTATATGGAGAGATTTAAACGCCCGACATCTGCTTGGGGAGATCTATTGGAGAGATCTATATCACCCATAGCAGGAGACAACAAACAAGAGATATATGGCAAAAATGCAACATGAATATCTGAATGTTTATGAATATGCATGAATATGCGTGATTTATGTTTGATGAATGCTGACAAAACAGACATATCTAACACAAACAGGATCCAGGAATCAAACGCCCGGTACTATACTTCAAAGAATCCAACTGGAAAGCCAATCTGATGGATATCTTCAATGCTAAAGAGCAAAGATCTGCGGGGAGGCAAAAGATCAGAGATATCACGAAATCTCTGAGTGATGGATCAACAAATCAACCCAACTGGGGTACAGAAAGTCACAACAGGCATAAACAGCCACAAAGACAAATCTGTTGGGGAAAGGAGAAATCCCAAGATATCTGCAGGGGTCCTTAGTTATCAACTGGGAAACAAGAGTTCACTGCACAAGCAAGAGCTGCCACGAAAGCAACTCCAAATAACTCCACTGGGGAACAACCCATTGAGGGAGAACAGATCATCCACATAGAATCTACTGCACAAGCAACTCTACCTGGGGAGAACACAAGTAGCCACTCCATCGGGGATACACCCACTGAAGGAAAAACAGATCACACAAGTAGATTCTGCAACAAGCCACTCTACTGAGGATCAAAAACAATCAGGAAATCAACCAAATCTCTAGATGCTAGACCACCAACCGACCCTACCGGGGAAACAGAGGTTTCAACAAGCAGAAACTGCCACAAAAGCAACTCTGTCGAGGATACTAGCTCCGGCGGAGACTCTGAGGGGATACCATTCTTTTGGGGATTTTGCATAAATCACACAGATATAATCCACCATATCACAAATCTATTGGCAGATCTACTGGGGAATCCACTGAAGAATCCACTGGGGATGAGGAGGAGAGCTAGGGATCAACCACCAAATGTTGCACCTTCCAAAAAAAATCAACAACCGCTGAGGAGGAAAATAATCACTACTCTGCTGAAGGCTAAACGCTCCGATGGGGAGATATAGCATAAAATGCAGTATATCATATCAACAAATCTGCAGGTGACTGCACTGAGGAAAGTGGTAAAGTAACGGGATATCACTCCACCAACCACTGAATCTTCAAAAAGAAAGCAACCATGCTGAGGAGAGAAACAACAACTCCGCTCTGGCGACTGCACTAAGGAGAGAGACGGGGTACCGGGGTCTCAATCCACCAATTACCGAATCTTCCAAAAGGAAAACACCCATGCTGGGGGATAAAATTGCTGGAGAAGAAAACGAAGTCTTCAACAAGCACTCTGCTTAGGGAACAATCCAAACAACAACTCTGCTTGGGGAACAACCCCTAACAACAAAGCAGGAGAAAGAGGATACAGCCAAGCCAGAAATATGAACAAATGTCTTACCTGTTGGAAATCAGGCCACCCTTGGGAGAGCACTGAGAGATTCTTAAGTATCCTTTCATCATTGTGAATGTTCACTTTGTTTAAAACAACAGTTTTGAAAATTTTTATTTGTTTAAAACAATGACATTTTATCAATTAAAACATGCAAAACATTTGTTGAATTGAAACAAATAAGAATGCAAATAATTGGATAAAAGCTCAAATTGATTTGATGGAATGGTAGCCTGCAAATGGCAAGACTCCATAGATCTGTACAAATTTGAAATCAGTGATATATATTGGAAGAGGGCTACATTGAACATAATGATCCTTTCTCTACCAATTTGAATCTCGATGTATTCGAAGCTTCAGTTGACGACGAATCGAGAATTTTTGACGAAAAGACGGTTGCGGAACAGAAAGTCTTGTCAGGATGCAGTTACTTGCCAAATCCCTAATTTTTGCCTAGATTGCCCCAAGGTGAGGTACTCAATCTAGCGGGATGCAAATATACTTTTTTCAAGTCTCTAAATTTTGCCTGGATTACCCTTTCGGGTTCTCCACCGAGACGCTCATTTTTGCCTAAGCCGCCCTTTCGGGTTTTCAACTTAGCGAGCTATTCTGTTTTTCTTTTGCATATACTTTTTTTAGGCAAAGTATTTCTTGACTGCATCTGAATTCACAGGACGAGTGAAATCCTCCCCATCCATTGTTGTAAGCATCAAAGCACCGCCTGAAAAGGCTTTCTTAACAACATATGGACCCTCGTAGTTTGGAGTCCACTTGCCCCTGGAATCGGGCGCGAAAGACAAAACTTTCTTGAGCACGAGGTCACCTTCTCGGAACACACGAGGCTTGACCTTCTTATCGAATGCTTTCTTTATTCTCTGCTGATATAACTGACCATGGCACATGGCAGTTAATCGCTTCTCTTCAATCAAATTCAGCTGGTCATAACGACTCTGAATCCATTCAGCATCAGTCAATCTAGGGATTTGAGGGTATACTCTTTCTTTTTTCCTTTTGAATTTTTTTTTTTTTTGATTTTTTTTTTAATTTTTTTTTCTTTTTGTTTTTCACCCTTTTTTTTTTTTACATTACATTTGTAATGCCCCAGTTTGACTGTTTGGTTGATTCTCATAATATAGCTGAATGAGCTTCTTCTCGTACTCAAGAAGACGGGTAATCTCATCAGGAATCCCCTTCAACATCATCTTCCTCTGCCTCGAATACAAGGAATTCAAGATTGGGAGATGGCGTTGGATCATTATGTTCAATGGGTTTTAGAATCAACCTGCATAATGATTTTGGATAATAAAAAACTTCAGAATTTAAACAAGCAAATCATTATGCAGGTGAAAAATGTTGCTTTTATTCTTGTTTTTTATGGTTTTTTGTGATCACTGATTTCATGCAAAAAGCAAAAAGTGAAAACAAATGGAAAAACAAATGTTTAACAATGCATTAATTGAATGAAAATATCATTGTATTAAATGCTGCCAACAATGTCATCACTTCTCGTTTTGGCATGGGAGAAGAGTTTTGAACAAAGTGAACCATTACTCTGATCTATGAATGACTGTAGGAACATCTACAGCGACCCAATTGTGGCAGACACCACCAGGTATGATGAAGTTGCTCAAATCCTCTGCATCCTCTTCCAAGATAGCAGCAGCTTCTTCAGTCTGATCAGCATGGATGAAACCTCCACTCTTGAACAAACCTTGCTCGTTAAATGCCCCAGAACAGTAGCCAATGCCAGCCCGGGATTTGTTATCTTCAAGCTCAATCATCTTCCCTAAACCAGCAACTGCACCACATTCAATGGCCAATTTCGCATCACGATAGGAAGCAAATGAAGGAGACTTCTTCTCAATCGGCTCAGCAATAGACAAGGCTTGGAACGGCGTTCCAACTTCATCCTCAACATCAATATATGAGAAAGAAGACAAGTGGCTAACCAGGAGAGCCTTTTCTCCCCCTACCACAACCAGTTTCTTATTCTTGACGAATTTCAGCTTCTGGTGTAGGGTGGATGTCACGGCGCCAGCCTCGTGAATCCATGGTCTACCAAGGAGACAGCTATAAGATGGGTGGATATCCATAACCTGGAAGGTAACTTGGAAATCACTTGGTCCAATCTTGATTGGGAGATCAACTTCCCCAATCACGATCTTACGCGACCCATCAAAAGCCTTCACAATAACACCACTCTGCCTCATGGGAGGCCCCTGATATGACAATCTCAAAAGAGTGGTCTTTGGCAATACATTTAGAGATGATCCAGTGTCCACCAACACGTTGGACATGGCATCGGTCCTGCAGTTCATGGAAATATGTAAAGCCATATTGTGGTCTCTTCCCTCCTCAGGGAGATCAGCGTCACAGAAACTCAGAGTGTTGCAAGCAGTGATGTTTGCAACTATACTATCAAACTGTTCAATCGTGACATCATGATCAACATATGCCAGGTCCAATACTTTCTGCAGAGTCTCCCTAGGGGGTTCTGAATTCAGCAGCAAAGATAAAACGGAGATTTTGGACGGCGTTTGTAGAAGCTGGTCTACAACGTTGTACTCACTCTTCTTGATGAGCCTCAGCATCTCATCACATTCTTCATTCACAGTGCCACTCGGGCCAACAGAAGAAACAGGAGTCTTTTGTACAGAGGGGGGTTTGGCAACAGCAAGTGCCGGGTTCTGAACATTCACAGCCGTCCCAACCGGACGCTCAACAGTATCAGAAGCAGCATGAGGCTTTGGGGGTGCAGAAAACACACGACCACTACGGGTCAACCCGCTCACGTCAGCAATATTAACCACCGAAGTTGAAGGCAACGACACTTCTTTCCCATCTTCCACAGCAACGGGATTATATCTGAAAGGAATTGCTTTATCCGAAGAATAAGGCACAGGGCATGCAAGCTTGATTATCAGAGAAGGAGAGATCTTCGGCTTGCTACCATCATAACGGATGACAACAGGCTCGGGCAACTTGAACACAGGAGAAATAACATTCACTTCTGGTTCGTCTTCATCAACATTACGGTTCTGAAGAATCTCTATAGTACCTTCATCCAATAGCTCTTGAAGCTCTCTTCGCACTTGGCGACAACCCAGACGATTGACGGAGCAAATGCGGCATCTGTCATGGTCATGCTCCATATGACTGTACTGACACAGCAAACGATGCAACTCGACCAATGACTGTCGAATATGACTCACATATTTGACTTTATACTTCCCAGGGCACCCCTGGACCATATTCACTGATTTCCCATGCTCGGGCAATGGGTTCTTTGTAACATTCGGGCCTGAGTCCTCGAAGCTTAGAATACCGCATCGCATCAAGTCTTGAACTTTAGTCTTCAATGGATAGCAATTCTCAATGTTGTGTCTCGGAGCACCGGAATGATAAACACAGTGTTGATCTGGCTTATACCACCATTGCGGGTTCGCAGGCACAACTGGAGGATCCCTTGGAGTAACCAGCTTCCTTTCCAACAAGGAAGGATACAATTCAGCATATGACATAGGAATGGGATCGAAGCTGATCTTCTTCCTATCATAATTCAGATTAGCCTGGTTACTAGTACTGCCACGAGGCTGGTAAGCCTGTTGCTGTGGACGATGTTGCTGTTGATACTGAGGTTGCTGCTGATGCTGATGCTGGTTAGGCTGCTGATACTGAGCATTATCTCTGAAAACAGGTGCTATATGAGCCACCTGGTGCTGATGACGCGCCGGCTTCCTCTTGACAGAGGGTCTTCTCGGTTTAGCATGGGATTGCACAGCATGTGCCTCCCCATCTTTCTTCTTAAATGCCCCATACCGTTTAGAAGAGCTCTCATCTTTCGACAGACGTCCCTCACGGACACCCTCCTCCAGACGCATCCCCATGTTCACCATCTCGGTGAAATCAGAGGGAGCGCTAGCGACCATCCGCTCGTAATAGAATGAGCTAAGAGTCTTCAAAAATATCTTAGTCATTTCCTTCTCTTCCAGCGGAGGAGTAATCTGAGCTGCCAGCTCTCGCCACCTCTGGGCGTACTCTTTGAATGTCTCTTTATCCTTCTGGGACATGGCCCTGAGTTGATCACGGTCAGGCGCCATATCAACATTATACTTGTACTGCTTGACGAAGGCGTCGCCAAGATCGTTGAAGGATCAGATGTTTGCACTATCAAGGCTCATATACCAGCGAAGAGCCGCACCGGACAAACTATCCTGGAAGTAATGAATCAGAAGCTGATCATTATCTGTTTGCGTAGACATTTTCCTGGCGTACATAACCAGGTGAGCGAGAGGGCAGGTGTTCCCCTTATATTTTTCAAAGTCAGGGACTTTGAACTTGATCGGAATCTTCACACCGGGAACAAGGCAAAGTTCAGCAGCAGACTTGCCGAACAGATCTTTCCCTCGGAGGGTCTTCAATTCCTTTCGCAGCTCAAGGAATTGATCATTCATCACTTCCATCTTCTCATTAACATCTGGGCCCTCAGATGGCTCAGAATGATAGATGGTGTCGTCTACCCTAGGAATGGTATGCACGACAGGAGGAGCAGCAGCAAGGACCGTGCTAGATGCCGGCATAGAAGCAAAAGTTGGAGCTGGAATATCTGGCATGAAACTCGGAGGCATACCCCACGGAAACCCGGCTGGCATGGCATTAGGCATGAAATGAGCACAGGCAGCTGGCACAGTCTCATAGGCTGCTTCCATGTCCGCTTTCTCCTTTGCAAGTCGATCATACTTCCTCTTCCAGAACTTGGAAGACTGAGGAAGCAGAGAAGTCCAGGTATCATTCGGATCATCGATCACCTGATGCTCGAGAAACTCAATCAGAGCGTCCTTCTCCTTGATTTGCTGAAACAATTCTTCTCTTTCACGGATCCAGGCACGTGAAAGGTCTTCTTCTCTCAACTCCTCTACGCCTTGGTTGGGGAGGGTTGAAGGCCCAGCCACATCCAACGGTGTAGGTCTCGGATGATCATACGGCATAAGGTACTCAGCAGCTCTCTGTCTGACCCAAGAAGTATATGGCTCCAAAGCAATGCAATTCTTCGGACCTAATTCGTTCCTACCCTTCTTATGAATATTGCGCCAAGCGCGGACAAATCTGGATTTCAGGCCTTGGGGATCTTTACCCTCCTGAAAGAATACACCTTCTAACAAAATGTTATGAGGTTTATCCTTTAGGGGGAACCCAAGCTGACGACGTGCTAAGATAGGATTGTAGCTGATCCCACCACATGTACCAAGAAGAGGCACATTAGGAAATTCACCATAATAATCAATAATCTGAACAGTATCATACACGCGATCATACCAAGAGATATCGTCATTAGTGAGAGACATGAGTCTCGTAGACCACCGTAGACATCCCTTGTTCTCGTTGAAAGCGACCGTCTGCGGTAAGTGAGAAATAAACCACTTATACAGTAGAGGCAAACAGCACACAATAGCTCCTCCACCCTTTGCATTCCTCAGATGCAAAGAGACATAGGCATCACCCAACAGAGTCGGAACGGGATTAAGAACAGAAAAGATCCTAATGGCGTTCACATCCACAAATTTGTCGATGTTGGGGAACAATACCAAACCGTAGATGAGTAGCACAAATAAAGCCTCAAAGGCATCCTCACTCATGGCCTTCCCATAAATGGTAGCTTGAGCGACGAGGAAATCAGAAGGAAGACCCTGAATTCCACCTTTGGTAGTCAGATTAGCTTTAATCAAAGACTCATCTATGTGCAACAAATCTGCAATCTCTCGAGCAGTCAGAATACTCTCTAAGCCACTGAACGACACCTGATCCAGAATCGGGATCCCAATAAGATGAGAATACTCCTCCAAGGTAGGCAACAACTGGAAATTCGGGAAAGAGAAACAGTGATACAGAGGATCATAAAACTGCGCCAGAGTACTCATCAGTCCTTCGTCAACCTGAGTAGTCAACAGAGGCAGAAGCTTCCCATAGCGAGCTTTGAAACCCAAGGGATCTAATACATAGGATGTCAGATTCCTTAACTCTTTCACATCGGGCTGTCTAAAGTTGTACTTCTTTGTATGCCTTTTTGGTCTTTCCATGTCTGAAAATTTTGCAAATAAACCCTTTGAGTTCCTTGAAAATTTTCTCATTTTCTGATGACATGAATGCAGATGAATGCATGAATGCATGTATGCAACAATCACACTCAAGGATCAAGCAAGTCACACCAGACAAAGGTCATGGGAAAGCTCATTGTATCCTTAATATCAATCATCCATTTTGGTGGATTATGGTTTTCACCTTATCAACACCCAAGTTCCATTGATATTAACGGTACATGAACCGGCTCATACATCCTTAATATCAACCATCCGTTTTGGTGGATTTAGGATTTACACCTTATCAACACCCAGGTTCCATTGATATTAAGGTTGTCTGAACGACTCAACCATGAATCACGGGTTTGTTGAGAGTCACGAGCATGGAGTCCTGGTTAAGAACCACCCAAAGGGACTGTACTAGGGTTTAAACCTGCCAGACATGTTCTACCAGAGGTTCCCATAATCATCGTCCCATCTTTCGGATATTATCGGAGGAACGAATACTCGTATTCCAAAAATATTCTTAAGAGAGACTCTTATGAGTGTAGTATCGTGTAACAATCGCATCAGATCTGACATCTGAACGACCTCCGCACTACATCCTAAAAGTAGGCCAAGATGGGCTTGGTAAACTAAGGTCCTTGGCTTCTAAGGCACAAATAACTTGTGTGGCATTTATAATCCAACATGACCTCCACCAAGTGAATGGACTCGCAAGTCAACTGGCTAAGGAATACTCCACACCAGTCAACAAGACTATGCCATTCTCCTATCCTAAGGTGCACTCGAGTTCGGGTATAGAACTCATCTCACAGAGATCACCAAAGCAAACAGCAATTGTATATCAAGCAATTCAAACATTACAATCAATACAGTTATCCCAAATTGTACAAAAATATGTCAAATAACAGATAAACAATATCATACAACAAGGGTGAAAAGTAGGTAATACCACCAAGGATATTTATCCCCAGCAGAGTCGCCACTTTTCTGTAGCGGTGTATTCGTCACTTTATGATTTATTGATTAAATCAAAAGCAAAGCATACAAAAGAATCGAGTCGCCACCGCACTTTTATTTATCCAAAGGATTGGCTAAAAAGCGAACAAAAGCCTAAGAAGTTTTACACATAGAAAACCAATGAAAAGATCAGAGATCGGGGTAAGGGGTAAATTACGCAATGGGAAGGTGTTAGGCACCCAAAATGTCCTAGGTACTCCTAGGGAGCCCTTTTCACACTTGTTGTACGAAATGTTTATTTGTTTATGAAATATTTATTGTGCAAACATGGATTGAAAGGATGAGAAAAGAGTATACAATTTTATTGTTTTTGTGTTTGAACGGATGAACCCGTTGCCTACGTACCTTCCATAAAAGGTAAGGATCAAAACGTCGTAGTTCGGCTAAAAGATTTCCAAAATATGAGTGAATTGATTTTAAAACAAAAGCCCTAAGGTCTTTCGTTATCCACGGGAGAAAACTCAACCTTATACAAACAACGAGCCCACCATGTGAGAATAGCTTCAACTTGCTAGTGAGGGGGTAACCCTATAATAAGCAAGGAAGTCTTACAATTCAAACACTAAGGACAAAAGGTGAGATTAACATCAACCAACTAGGATAAATCAAACCTATGGCTAATGTATGAAAACTTATCAAGAATGGACAAAGCCACAAAACAATTGAATGAGTTGGATTAACCAATTAGGATTTATTCACAAAAGATGGTCAAAGTATGATTAGAATTCAATTCAAAGAAGTATTATGAAATGGAGTTTGAAAAATCAAAGGCTTAAGGCCTAGGTTTCTAATTTGAAAAGAAATGAGAATGTTTGCACAATAGTTTTCAGGTTGAGATTAACATGCAAAATGGAGGTTTAAAAGAAACAAAAGGTGGAAGGGTGAGGGAGTGTAAAACTTCTCAGATGTTCACCTCTTGAAATCATATGAAAGATGATTCAAGTGGTTCCTTTGGAATAGGCAATAAGCAATAACAAATAAGCAAAACAAATAATACTGGATGCCAATCAATGGACTTACACCAATCTCACAAACAAACGTGGATACCGGATACCAATTAATGGATTTACACCAATCTCCTAAAACGAACAGGGATATCAGATGCCAATAAATGGACTTATACTAATCTCCTAAAGCAAAACAAAACATGGATATCAGATGCCAATCTATCTGGGCTTATACCAATCTCCAAAGCAAGGAAACAAGGATACCGGATACCAATCAATGGATTTACACCAATCTCCTACCATATCACAGGAAACAAATGCCAATAACTGGACTTATAATTGACTCCTCAATGGTCATAGGAAACAACTGCCAATAAATGGACTTACAGTTGACTCCTCAAAACAAAATGATCACACAGATCTGAACAATGATTATGCAATTATGTACAATCAATGATGATAAATGCACAAAGGCACACATAAGCAGATATGCACAGATGAATCAAACAATCAGACAAACAAGTCAATTAGCACACACTATATACAAGCAATTAGGCTCAAGCAAGGTTAGACTTTACAGTCAACTGGAATGGGGTAAGTTGTGCTCTTAACCTTAACATTGAGAGTTAAGGTGAAGCAGATGAAAAGGAAATGAGGGGTGTGCCTCATAGCTCTTATCCCTGGCCTGGGTGAGCTTTGAATATTATAAGGTGGGGGAGTTCAGAAAGTTGGAACTCTCTCCACAAGTGAATGACTCTATAGATCTTGGGTTAATATCCATAATGCATCAACATGTTATGTGAGCAAAGGGATGACACACTGAATAGTAGGAGATGGACTACACATCTCTTTTATCTACCAATTGCCTTATCAAAGGACTTTTCCTGCTTGGGACAAAAAGTACACAATCACAAGCATTGCCTCTTAAGGAGGACTTCAGACAGGTGCCTGACCACATAACAGGCCAGGTCTTCCAGACTACATGAAGAAGAGAAATTATACCTAATTGGTTAAGCAACCAAGCAAAAGCAAGTTCAAAATGAACTTAAGCAACTAATGTACCTGTGGAAACATCAAACAAATCAGTATACAACTCAGATAAACAACCAACAGTTAATATCAACAGTCAAACCCAATAAGAAAAGGAACAAGCCACAAGTCAAGCTCAAATGAATTAACATCAACCTACAAAACACACATTAGTGATCAAAAGCAAATATCAAATGCTCTCAAGATGAGGCATCATCAATTGTGTAACTTGAATGTGTAACCTGAAACAAAACTTCAAACATGAGAGGCAAACCACTAGGTCAAAGCCTAGGGTCAAAGATAAGGAAAAAATCCAAAACAGAAGCTGAAAATTGACATGATGAAACTTCAAACAATTATTGACACATTGCAAAAAGTCTCACATCAATGTCATATACCAAGAGTATTTCACAATCAAAACATGGCAAGGTATGCAAGTTGTAACCACATTGAGACATCAGAATGAACAAATGCACATAAATTCAAAAATGATCTAAATAATCTTGAGAAAATTCATGGCTAAACAGAACACACAACATGATCAACACACCAAAAATTAGGGCAATTGAACCACAATAGGCATGGTAATCAAATTCATCAAGTCAAGGCAATCAAAACAAGCTCAAATATGACACCAAATGCTACCTCAATTTAACACAAGCCTAAAATAGCATTGACAAATGATAAAGACCTCAAACCAAAGCCACAACACACTTCAATATGTCTAGAAACAATTTGCAAAATTCCACATCCATAGGATAAACAACCAGCATTTCACAAATCATTGAAGTTCAATACCATTCAAAAGCTCACAAATGACAATCTAGCAAGAAAAATCTCAAACAAATCAGAAATGAATCCAAAAATTCCAAGAAAAATCATGAGCATTCATAACATCCACAAGAGGCATCACACAAAAAATCACATTATATGGAATTCATTTGGCATTGCAAATCAATTAATCAAGTTGAGCAAGCAAAGGTGTGACACACATTGTCTCACCTACATGAACTTGCATGAAATTCCGCAGGAAACTGGACAACAACATGAACACGATGAAGATCTTCAAGATCTTCATCTTCAAATTTCCAGAAAATTACAACATGTCCAGAAACACAAATTAAGCATAGCATTGTAAAGATCCTTCATCACACATTAATAATCAACAAGCATTTCATCAAACAACATCATAACACGCATGGATCGAAGCAAGAAAGATTCACACATAAAACTTTAATCAACCATATCTTCATCAATTTTGCACGAAATTCAGTGATTCAAAGCCTAAACTAACCAGCATTCAAAGATCTATCATAATAGCATAAAGATTTTAAGAAATTAAGAGGTCGATTTGGAACCTCTTTGATGAACAGAGCTGGATTTGGTGTCGTTCAGGCTGTGTAATGGCTCGAAAATTCTTCAATGATGCTTGTGAAATAGATTAGGAGATAACTCGAAGCTCAAATGCACACGAACTTGCACGAATTTGGAATTGCCATAGTAGCTTCAAGCTTTACCAATGCTCCAATCTTGCACGATTTCTACTGATTCTATGGAGAATCCTGCTCAATATCAACTCAATAACAAGAATCAAACAAGAAAATGGATTGGAAATGAAGAAAATGGAAGAAAATTTTGAGAGAGAAATTTTGTATTCTAGATCTAGATCTGAAAAAATGAAGTGTTGTTAGCAGAATTCTGTTAGGATTTTATTTATATATGCTGTGTTAATCATGTTTAATTATGCTAAACCAATTGCTAATGAAAATTAGGGAAAATGGAGGTGTTTTGACAAAATGGGATTTTCACCCTTGTGCATGAAAATGGTGCATGAACAGTACACGAAATTATGGTTCATTTTCACTTAAAATTCATTTTTGGAATCAATGGCAAAAGCAAAATATTTGAATTATGCACAAATTTCAAATGTTGAATTTTCCCTCCAAAATTAAGTGAATTTGCAAAATGTTCATGTGATGATGATTGATGCAATGCAAGGCAAGATTATGAAATTATAGGTCATGACAAGAATTTAGCAAAAAGAGCCACATGATTTGGAGCATTGGTTTGAAAGTTATGCACTTTTGAAGTTCAATCCACACTTGGCCATGTTTTGATCATATCTCTTTAACCACAAATGAGAAATGGATGATCTTAGACTTTTTGGAAATGGGAGAGGAAGATCTTCAACTTTCATGTTGGACAAAATTTTATTTGAAGCTTGCTTGATGATGTAAACTTGAGGAGAAAACCTTTCCATTTTTGGCAATTCCAAATTACAGGTCACTTACTATTTTTGGAAAGTTTTCATCTGACCTCAAATTCTTCATTGTTGATGTTTGAAATGTCAAATGAGACTTGTATGGACATGAATGAGGCCTCTCTAACCATCTCCCACCTTCAAATCCATGATTGAGCTGACAGTTGACTCGCTAGGCCTTCAGATGACCTAGCTATGCTCAGATGAAGTTCAAGCCTCTACCACTTGGGATTTTGATTCAAAATGACGCCATGGCTCATATAAGCTCTTGTGAATGATCATGGTGCCTAAATTCTCAAGAATGGCCACCATCTATTGCTCAATGGCTGCCTTTGACTGTCTTTGACTGTTGATTGCTTCATCTGCAAGACAAAGGTTAGATGACATGTTTTTGTACTTTTGGTTAGTGAACAAATGAAAAGCAATGATATACAAATGCAAAACATGCTTGGTGATCAAGAAATCACTCTCAAAAGATAGCCCACCCACAGGGAAGGAAACAAGGTGCACAATGATCCTTGAGGCAATGAATGATATGATATGATACCATGAGGGATCTTAGGGACAAAATTGGGGTCTTACATATGGCATATATTTATTTTCCATATTGTTGAAAAGTGATTTAGTAAGTTTTTGTATTGATAATGTTGTTGTTGTATTGTTGTATTGTTGTATTGTTAAATGATTTTACAAGTTTTTGATATAAATTCTAGAATATATTATGGATCGTAATTGGATGAAAGATGATAGATTGAGTCCGGTGTATGAGAAAAGAGTTATTGAATTCCTTAAATACGCGGAATAAAATCTTCTTGAAAATAATGGAATCTTTTATTGTCCTTGTGTTATATGTTCGAATATAAAAACTATTTGCAAAGAAAGAAATATTTCATCACCTATGTTGTAATGAAGTTTGTCAAAATTATATAATATGGATGTGTCATGGTGAAGTAGATAAAAAACAAACTGGGATGTCACAAAGTTGTGAAGTTGATATAGATATGGATGATCGACTAGAAGATATGATCTGTGATTCTTTGCAATGGAAGAAAATTGATTCATTGTGTCCAGATGTTGGCCAGGAACCAAGAATCCTTAGGCTTAGAAAAACGTATTTCAGATGTTTTGGGAGTTCTTTTAGTTCAATATCTATTAGGGTTTTCCTCACTACTTCCTCCAAAATCTTCAAATTTCTTATAAGCACAATCCAAATAAGCTGCTTGCAATTGTAGTACCACCTCGTTTACCTCTTCATGCTCATCGTCTGATACGGTCTCTTAAATGAATTGGAGTAGAACCTTTTCCGTTGGGGAATGTCGTACCCCAAATTTTGACAATCTTTCTCCCAACCTAAGGTTTAGATCACTAACATGTCCAGAGCCGGTATAAGTCATTTGGCCATTCCCAATGACCTAAAAAGTCAATAGAGGCCGTTTTGACTTTTTCCTAATCCATCTCGATTAACTAATAACTTTTAGTTTGTAGAATTAATTAAGTTTTTTTAATGTTATATTATTATTTCTTTAATTTAAAATTAAGTTAATAAAATATGGTTTAATTTATGTTAAGGATTAACTTGTAATTAACTAATATTAGGGAGTTTAGTTTAGTTTTATTAAGATTAATTAGGTTAACATTTATTAATTATATTATTAATAAAACTAATTATTTTTTATTATATTATTGATTAATGTTATTATTAATCCATTAGATTACAACTAAATTAATAAGTATAGATTAATTAGTTTAATGAGGTAACTAGTTTAGTTTTTTATTATTTTTAGTCAGATTTTTTTAAGTATAGATAATAGTATGTTGTTGAGTTGGTCAAGGGTGACCAGAGCCCAAGCCCCTTGGTTCAAGAAATGACCAAGTCCAAATCCAACTGGTTCAAGCGCAGATCCAAGTCCACCAATCCACCGGATCATGTTCATGACCCAAATTCATCCTAAATGCCCAATTTGCAAACCTTAGATTGCGCAAATTAGAGAACATGATTGGATCAAACATTAATTTCAAATTGCAATCAAATATTCCAAATTCATTTTACAGATACATCAGAAAAATTTGATTTACAAAGAAATCAGACCCAATACATTGCAATAATCAGTTACAATTGGAAACCCTAAAAACCTAACCAAATCAAAATAACAATCAAATTACAAACTTCCTAATTCATCAATCTAATTGAATGTTAAACCTAATTTCTAAGATATAAAAACCTGAGCCTAAAAAAAAGAGAAAAGTCTTAAACCCTTAGTGATTGTTGCTACAAACCGAACCAAACCCACCAAAGCTCTTGAATTTTGATACTTATGGTTTTACACTGAAACCCTAAGCATCTGAGCTTAGCATCAATCTCCATCAGACCTCATGAAAAAATAAAAGGAAGAACTCAAAAGAAAACAAGGAGAGAATATGGAAAGCGCAAAATAAAGAGAATAAAGAAAGGGAATCAGAAAATTGAAACTTTACCTTTATCGGAGAACTCCTCCTCTCCGTAGGTTGGCCCATTGATAACATTACATAACCTTTTCTATTTATTTACTTATGATTTTATGCTATTATTTGTGTTTGAACATATCTATAGTAGGGTTTGGGGTTTACAGAATAGAGTTGGGAGATTTAAGGCTTGATTTTGTTTTGTTTGAGTGTTGTGTTTAAGGGATGGATTCGGGTTCAGAATGAAGGGATCTACGAATTAGGATAAGTTTGAGAATATTTTGAGGGGTTTAGGTTTAATTATGGTTTTGTGGAGCTTAGGCTTCGGGGTTTATGATGAGTATTCATCATATTGATGATGAACATGATGAAGTTATGCGTTTCAGGTTGAAGAGGTAGGTTGGGGTTCTTTAGAATAAGGTTAGGGTCCGTTTGAATATGGTTAGGGTTTTTCATTTCTGGGTTAGTTTTCATCTGAACCTAATTAGAGTTCATCACCTGGGTTAGGGTTCAAATTGAAGGTAGAGAAAACAAGAAAGGGGGTTTGAATTGTTTTTGGAAATAAAAACTTTTTGAGAAATTAGACACACACATAATAAAAGGAATATAACACAAGATTTTATATTGGTTCTCTTGAAATTCGAAGCTACTCCAGTCCACCCGGCCAAGGTGTTTTCACGCTTAAAAAGGACTTAATCCACTAATCTTGAAAGATTACACAACCAATCGTCTAAGAGAATAATCCCTTAGCTCTCTCAAGTATTCATACTACACAGAGTAACTTGAGGAAATATTTTAAGCAAAAGTATGAATTGTAATGTAATGTTCTTCTAACAAAAAGCGAGTATTACAGAATTATAAGAATAAAAGCTTTTCATGTAAGAGCAGTAGCTCGTGAAACAGAAAGAGAAGATGAATGAGAGTTGTTGTATTCTTGTGTGTCTCAGGTGTATTCTCTTGAGAAGTATTCAGTCCTTTATATAGGCGTTGAGAAGAACCGTTGGAGTGATGACAAAATCTTGGTCATTGAAGAATGTTTATTGTCATTACTCTCCTTGTTTCTTTCTAAAACAGTTTTATGTGCCTCATTATTTCCTTCTAGAAGTAATTTCTTTCCAAAACAGATTTCTTTTCAATTACGTGTTTTGAACTGGTGAATCTGTATCAGAGTCTTGGTAAATCAGAGTTTAACTTCAGAGGTTGATTTTATCTTACCACATCAGAGTTTCTCTATGCTCTTGACTTCATCAGATTCAGAGTCAGGATTCAGTCTTCTTTACCAGAGTTTCTGACTTCTTTCTGTTGTATTGGTAACTGCGTTGATCAAAGTCATAACCTTCTGGATGCATTTTCTTTGAGTAGCATCTGATAGTTGAATTCTGTATCTGATGTATTTTTCTATCTGATGTTTGATCAGAGTCCTGCACACTTAAACAAAATTTTTGTTAGAATACCATTTTTGTTTCATCCTTTATTATCATCAAAATCTTAGAGATACATTGTAGAACCAACTTTGTTCTTACAATCTCCTCCTTTTTGGTGATGACAAAACAATACATAGCACAGGGGAAACAGTAAAGAACTATTTCAGATCAGATAGAAAGGGGAACTCCCCCTGAGTTAGATCCTTGGATTGATCAAAAGTTCTTACCGGATCTTCCTTGGTTTAGTGCTTTAGCTACTTTCCTACATATCTTTAGTCATTAATTTAGTAATAATTTTTAATAATGTTTGAAGTGCTTTGAGAGGATTTAGTTATGTTTCCATCAGAGCTGTTTTAGTTCTCCCCCTTTTTGTCAGAATCAAAAAGACATAGCAAAAAAATTGATATTGATAAAACATGCAGTTACAGATAAGCAGCACAGAAGTCAGATATCAGAAGGCAAAAGGAGCAACAAAATCAGAAAGACAACAAAAGGAGAGTTTAACTGTTAAGATATTAAACGCAGCACGTTAACCAAGTAAGCACGTTTGGAGGAGAATGATTATAGCCCATGATGGAGGTTTAATCCCCAAATCAGCACACTGCTCGAGGAGATATCAAGAGTCTGTCTCTTGATTTCTCCTAGACAGCTGTCTAGAAGTTCCATGGTCAGACGCAAAATGTACCACGTGTTACTTTATATGATCTTCAGGAATACCAAGGGGTTGAATCCTGACGATTTCTGACTCAGATAGCTTCTAATTGGTATTAGCATCAGAGTCAGATACAGATTCCAGGTGTTTACTTCAGAGTCTTATTTTGCTATTTCAGAGGCACATTTCATTCTGGACAATTTTGAATGTTTAAACTTTTCAAGATAAACGAGAATCTATCTTCAGCGAGGGGTTTGGTAAAAATATCAGCCCATTGATGGTTTGTATCAATAGATTTTAAGGTAATTCTCCCTTTCTGAACATAGTCTCTAATGAAATGATGTTTTATTTCTATGTGCTTAGCTCTAGAATGCAAAATAGGATTCTTACTTAAACAGATGGCAGCAGTATTATCACAAAAAATAGGAACGTTACTCTCAAAGATCATAAGGTCTTTAAGTTGATTCTTCATCCAGATGCTGTAAGTAGTGCAGAGTGACGCTGATATATATTTTGCTTCTGCAATTAACACAACTATGGTTGATTGCCTTTTACAGGCCCAGGATATGAGACTATTTCCCAAGAACTGACATTTCCCAAATGTGCTTTTACATTCCATCCTATCCCTGTAAGACCCCAATTTTGTCCCTAAGATCCCTCATGGCATCATATCATACCATATCATTGCCTCAAGGATCTTTGTACACCTTTTGCTTCCCTCCTTGTGGGTGGGCCATCTTGTGAGTGTGGTTCTTGATCACCAAGCATGTTTTGCATTTGTATATCTTTGCTTTTCATCTGTTTACTAACCAAAAGTACAAAAATATTGTCATCTAACCATGTTACTTGCAGATGAAGCAAACTAGGTCAAACAGTCAAATCAGCCATTGAGCAATGAATGGTGGCCATTCTTGAAGAATTTGGGCACCATGATCATTCATCAAGAGTTCATATGAGTTGTGACATCATTTTGAATCAAGATATCAAGTGGTAGGGGCTTGGAATTCATCAGAACATGGTTCAGTCAAGCAAAACCCTAGCAAAGTCAACTGAAGTCAACCTTGGTCAACTGTGCATTTAATCAGTGATTTGATGGTGGGAATTGGTCTGAGAGGTCTCATTCATGTCCATATAAGCCTCATATAACATGTCAAACATCCACAGTGAAGAATTTGAAGTCAGACAAGAAGTTGCCAAAAATAGAAAGTTGACCTGTAATTGGATTTTGCCAAAAATGGAAAGTTCTTCTCCCCAAAATTACATCATCATACAAGCTTCAAATGAATTTTTGCCCAACATGAAAGTTGAAGATCTTGTTCTCTCATTTCCAAAAAGTCCAGGAACACTCAATTCCCATTTATGGTTGGCAAGTTATGATCAAATCATTCTCAAGAATTTTTGAACTTCAAAGTGGCATATCTTCCAAACCATTTGGCCAAATTGGGTGGGGTTTTTTGCTACAAGTCATATTTGATGTGCTCTATCCAAATCTTTCATCACATTTTACCAAAACTCAACCAAGCAAAATGGCATTTTTAAAGTGGTTTGAATTAAATTAAGTGAGGTGAAAAAATGACCTTTCAAAATAACCATTTCCAACCATTTCTACCAATTGAAAGTGTTCAGAAATCAAGTTTGGAGTTTGTCTAAAGCCCAATTCGCAGCTGTAGAACCATACACCTTGCCATTTGAGTAAATTCCACCAATTAGCAAAAACACTCCATTTTGCAAATTGTGATTAACACTTCCATTAACCAAACTTACAAACACTAAACAGCATATATATTTGACATTTCCTGCTGAAAAGCCCTAGCCACTCTTTCACAAACAGATCAAAAATTCCATTTCCTCTCAAATACTCATTTCCTCATCTGAACTTTTTTGCGAAAAATCTTCATAAAACCCATGCTTCTGTGCTTTGGTTCATCATATACCAACCATTTGGAAGCCATTGCAAGCACCACTTCATAACTGTAAGCAAAGAAAAGCACACTGTTACATCAAAGCATTTCCATGGCAGATCCAATTTCAAGCTGAATCGTGCTAGCTGGACTTCAAATTCTCCTTCCATTCATCAACACCAACATTAGTGTGCATCTGTTTCAGCTGTTTGAGGCCAAAGAACCACGAAAGCATCACTGTCTTGCAGATTTGGTAAGTTTTCGAATCACACCATTTCCAAAATCATGTTGTGCTTTGTATAGATCTCTCCATGCTGGTTTCAATGAGCTTTGAATCATTAAAAATGGTTGAGTATTTTGAAAGTTATGTTGAATTGAAATCTAATGTGTGAATATGTTTTTGCATGATTCACCCTTAATAGCTTGAATTAATGAAAATGGTTGTTAAAATGTTGATGTATGTTGTTAGATGATTCCATTGGTATGTTGTTTTCTGATTTTGGTTGCGATTTGCTTTTGGCTGGAAAACCCGATGGATGAACAAGATGAATTTGACACTGTAGCATGAACAAACCCTAATTTCAAAATGTCCAGATCGTGTTTGCTCGCTGGATTTGTTTTTTTGCATGTTTTTCACTGTGCCATTGCCATGAAGCGAATGACCAGCTGCCACCTCACTAAGTGAAACGCAGCGTTTCACTTAGTGACTCCCATATTTACACAAATGCCATTCCGTGTTATTAATTTAATTAAATCATTTTATTTCTTCATTTTTATTTCATTTTGTGACACCAACTTCCAAAAATCATAGCACATTCATTTTTGATCCAAATTTCATGGGATTTTTTGCAAAATGTTCATCTTGATCTCTAGTTTTTTATCATGTTTTTTCCAGATTTTTTGCATGAGTGGATTTCAAAATGTGCTAGGATTTGTCATATGTGTCCATTTTGTGTATGTCTCACCAAATTGATTGTGAAATGATGATACATTATCCAATGCTTCCCAAATTTTTTGTGCTTAAACTAGACATGTTCATGGTGATTTTGGTGTAGAGTTTGTGAATTTAGCATTGCTGGTTATTGAGATATGATTTTTTGAATAGGGGTGTGACAATTTGTGTCACACCATTCATGTCCAACTTCATGATTTTAATTACCATGCTTCTTGAACTCAAATTGGTTTGAATTTTTGCATGAATGTACTTGTGGATGTCTAGTTTAGATATGATTATTTCTGGAATTATTGATGACATTTCCTATTTGTTTGGGATTTTCTCCCCTGTTTGGTCATATGTTGACTTTTTGTGACACATGTTCTCATTTGATTTGTGAAATTCTCATGCTTAATTGGATGGACTTGAAATTTGACATGTGATTTGTAGACATCTTAAGCTTTGTCATGGTTTTAGTCCCATTCATTTCTCATATGTTGTCACTGATTTATGATTTATTGAAGTTGGTGTATGTTTGGTTGACTTCTTTGAGCATGCTTGAACTTGCCTTGCCTTTCTGATTTTCATTGACCAACTTCCCTTTATCCAAATGAGCTGAAATTTGATATTCTTATCAGGTTATGGATGATGTTTGATCATGAATTATTTGATAATTTATTGAAATGTTTGAGATTGGTTTTGAGCTGAATCATTCTGTTGACTTCTTTGAGCTTCTATATGCCATGCTTTGACCTAATTTGCTTATGAAATGATGATGATGATTGATATGAACATGAAACCAATTGAGTTTGTTTCTTGATTGTTTGAACTTGATTTTGGACACTTGTCACTTGCTGTTTTGACTTTCTTATCTCTTTTTGACCCTAGGCTTGTCCTAGTGGTCATGTTGCTCATGTTTAAGTTTGTTGTTTCAGGTTAAGCAACAAATACCCAAAGAGATCAATACAAATTGATTGAGCTTGATTGATTATCATGACTAACTTGTTTGTTTTGTAGGTTGCTTGGCTCACATGCTTTGAGCCTTGTGCATTGCACATTTAACTGATTGTGTTGACTGTTGATCCCTATCTTATTTTGGTTTGACTTTAAGTTGTGTACTGATTCTGTTTGACTGGTTTCAGGTACCCTTAGTTGCTTAGTTCTTTAAGAACTTGCTTTTCTTTGCTTTAATAGCAATTTGCATTGAGGTATAACTTCTTATCTTCATGTAGTCTGGAAGACCTGGCCTGTTACTTGGCCAGGCAACTGTCTGAAGTCCTCCTTAAGAGGCAATGCTTGTGTGTGTTTACATTTGTCCCAAGCAGGAAAAGTCCTTTAAATAAGGCAATTGGTAGACAAAAGAGATATGTAGCCTATCTCCTACTATTCTGTGTGTCACTCACCTTGCTTACACCACATGTGTTGATGCATAGTGAGTAAAAACCCAAGATCTATCGAGTCAATAATCTGTGGAGAGAGTTCCTGTAACACCCTTCTAAATACCCCAAATTATTATAATTAAAATAACAATATATTCATCAGAGTAATTATGCCCCGAAGGGTGTCACACAATCATTTCACAAAAATCATTAAAATATCCTGTCATGCTCATTTATTTAATCAAAATAAGGTTCTTTGCATAATTCGCAGCGGAATAAAATTCAACTCAATGTAAAACATGTAACACAATACATGTAAATCATCAACAACCAATATCAAATCAATTAAGACATCCCCTCCCGATGTTACATCTATCAGAGCATGACCCATAAGAACTACTCTAGACTCCAAGCATTAGCTTCTACTCAACTCATTTCTCGTTACCTGAAAAATAGGTGTAAGGGTGAGTTCCTCAATCAATATAACAAGCATTATAGAACAACATGTAATGCTAAGTAATTAACACATTAATTCACCCTAACCAGACTACACACTCAGCAACGACAGTATCCGTTCAAACATCATATTCAACAATAACATATAGCATATATATAATCTCAACCATACTCAACATCAACAACACAACGCACAACACACATATAATACTGGAATACATCCATTCATATTATATGCCATACATTTATTATGCAATGAGACTCTATGCATGCGGTACCGACTATTTGTGAACATGTAGTTCAACCTCACCGTCCAAATCCAGGCACGGCTACCAAGCTCACTAGTCCCACTCATTTGAGACATAGTGACTCACTCACTAATTCCTCACCATGGGAATTAGCTACCACCCCAAATGGGCCATGAAATGCACGCTACTCACCTAGCATGCAAACAATCAACAACAGTCCAATAATTACTAAACTCACTAATTCCTCACCATGGGAATTAGCTACCACCCCAAATGGGCCACAATGTGCAAGCTAATCACCTAGCAATTGCAACATCACAACGAATTCAGAATAGACACATGCTCACACTCTAGCCACAAAACAGTCTATTCACAAATGCATACACAACTGATACAATCACAGCATCATGCATATCAACACACATCATTAACACGTTTTATCACAAAAGCATATCATATCATGCCACATAATCAAACACAGTATTAGCTCACTCTACTAATACCTATACTACTCAAAACAACGGGAAAATGATCCCTATTACATCATGCCTCAGCTAAGTCGCATCACTCAGCCTAAACAACCAAAAACTGCACAACAGTAGCACAGAAAAATCACAATTCTGCCCATACGCGTATTGCCTCTGCCATACGCGTATTGCCCAAACCTGGCCAAACCCATACGCGTAATGCCCACTCTCATACGCGTATTGCGCAATTCCTCGCCCAACTCATACGCGTATCACCTATCTCATACGCGTATGCTACGCGTAACAATCTCCCCTTACGCGTACCAACAGAGACCAATTTACGTTCAAAATATCATCTTTTTCTCCCATACGCGTAAAGCCTCCTCCATACGCGTACCAGCCAGCTCATACGCGTATTGCCTAGTGCCATACGCGTATGACCAGAAACCAGAACTCTCAGATCTGCTATGGCTTTCTCTGTTACGAAACCTATCCGATCCAACCTTTCACAGTCCAAATTACACAAAATAATCGTCCATATCATCTACACGAATCATATCCTATTCATCGATCCTCGGCAAAGGATACCGATTCTTGATCGTCACTTTATTCAGTTGCCTGTAGTCCACACACAACCTCATAGTACCTTCTTTCTTCTTAACCAACAACACTGGTGCACCCCACGGTGACACACTCGGACGAATGAATTTCTTATCCAACAGATCTTCCAATTGACTCTTCAATTCAGCTAACTCAACAGCAGACATACGGTACGGAGCCATCGATATCGGTCTAGTACCAGGTACCAAATCAATCGAGAACTCAACTTCACGCTCTGGCGGCAATTCATTCACTTCTTCCGGAAACACATCAGGAAAATCACACACCACAGCGAGATCGCCAATCACCAGTTTATCTTTAGCTTCCAAAGTCGCTAACAGCATAAACAACTCCGCTCCATCTGCTACTTCCTCATTCACCTGCCTGGCTGATAGAAACAAACTCTCTCCTTCTTCAATCTCAGGAAATATCACAGTCTTATCAAAACAGTTGATATAGACTCGGTTAAACACCAACCAGTTCATACCCAAAATAACATCAACCTGTACTAGTGGAAGACACACAAGGTCTATCCCAAAGTCTCTACCAAAAATACTCAAGGGACAACTTAGACAAACTGAAGTAGTAGTTACTGAACCCTTCGCAGGAGTATCAATCACCATACTTCCAAGCATCTTAGATATCTCTAACTTAAGTTTCACAGCATAATCCAAAGATATAAAGGAATGAGTAGCACCTGTGTCAATAATAGCTACAAGAGGAAAGCCATTAATATAACACGTACCTCGGATCAAACGATCATCTGCAGAAGTCTCAGAACCTGATAAAGCAAAAACCTTGCCTCCTGACTGATTCTCTTTCTTCGGCTTAGGACACTGTGGACTGATATGACCCACCTCTCCACAGTTGAAGCAAGTCACAGTCTTCAACCGGCAATCCGCAGCCAAATGACCACCTTTCCCACATTTGAAACACTTCTTCTTATTACTGGTACACTCATGGATACGATGTCCAGCCTGACCACATCTGTAACACTTAACAGGAGCACTAGAATCTCCTCCACTAGGTCTCTTCATCCCACTCTGCCTCTGGAAACCTTTGCCAGCTGCATATGGTTTTCCACGATCAATCTGATTCTTACCTTTCCTATCAACCCTCTGCTGATAGCTCTCAGCTCTGGCCTTGGAATCCTGTTCAAAAATCCTGCAACAGTCAACCAAATCAGAAAACACTTTAATCCTTTGATATCCAATAGCCTGCTTGATCTCGGGACGCAACCCGTTCTCAAACTTCACACACTTTGAAAATTCCCCAGCAGCCTCAGCATAGGGAGTATAATACTTCGACAGTTCTGTGAACTTGGCAGCATACTCCGTAACAGACCTGTTACCCTGCTTCAATTCCAAGAACTCTATCTCCTTCTTCCCTCTAACATCCTCTGGAAAATACTTCCTCAGAAATCTCTCTCTGAACACAGCCCAAGTAATCTCAGCATCTCCAGCAGCTTCCAACTCAGTACGGGTAGCAACCCACCAATCATCAGCTTCTTCTGACAGCATATGTGTACCGAACCTGACCTTCTGGTTATCAACACACTCAGTTACTCTGAAGATCCTCTCTATCTCCTTCAACCACTTCTGAGCACCATCTGGATCGTATGCTCCCTTGAACATTGGAGGGTTGTTCTTCTGGAACTCACTCAGTTGACGAGCAGCTCCCATTCCCACAACATTCGGATTTCCTCCAAGTACTCCAGCTAGCATACCCAGAGCCTCAGCAATTGCAGCATCATCTCTACCTCTTCCAGCCATCTCTATTCTGAAACCCAAACAAACTAAAACAATAAGTACTGATAGGGTTACACAACGCCTATCCCGTACAGGGGAAACAGAATAATTGTGACTCGACTCGACCGACTATGCTCTGATACCACTAATGTAACACCCTTCTAAATACCCCAAATTATTATAATTAAAATAACAATATATTCATCAGAGTAATTATGCCCCGAAGGGTGTCACACAATCATTTCACAAAAATCATTAAAATATCCTGTCATGCTCATTTATTTAATCAAAATAAGGTTCTTTGCATAATTCGCAGCGGAATAAAATTCAACTCAATGTAAAACATGTAACACAATACATGTAAATCATCAACAACCAATATCAAATCAATTAAGACATCCCCTCCCGATGTTACATCTATCAGAGCATGACCCATAAGAACTACTCTAGACTCCAAGCATTAGCTTTTACTCAACTCATTTCTCGTTACCTGAAAAATAGGTGTAAGGGTGAGTTCCTCAATCAATATAACAAGCATTATAGAACAACATGTAATGCTAAGTAATTAACACATTAATTCACCCTAACCAGACTACACACTCAGCAACGACAGTATCCGTTCAAACATCATATTCAACAATAACATATAGCATATATATAATCTCAACCATACTCAACATCAACAACACAACGCACAACACACATATAATACTGGAATACATCCATTCATATTATATGCCATACATTTATTATGCAATGAGACTCTATGCATGCGGTACCGACTATTTGTGAACATGTAGTTCAACCTCACCGTCCAAATCCAGGCACGGCTACCAAGCTCACTAGTCCCACTCATTTGAGACATAGTGACTCACTCACTAATTCCTCACCATGGGAATTAGCTACCACCCCAAATGGGCCATGAAATGCACGCTACTCACCTAGCATGCAAACAATCAACAACAGTCCAATAATTACTAAACTCACTAATTCCTCACCATGGGAATTAGCTACCACCCCAAATGGGCCACAATGTGCAAGCTAATCACCTAGCAATTGCAACATCACAACGAATTCAGAATAGACACATGCTCACACTCTAGCCACAAAACAGTCTATTCACAAATGCATACACAACTGATACAATCACAGCATCATGCATATCAACACACATCATTAACACGTTTTATCACAAAAGCATATCATATCATGCCACATAATCAAACACAGTATTAGCTCACTCTACTAATACCTATACTACTCAAAACAACGGGAAAATGATCCCTATTACATCATGCCTCAGCTAAGTCGCATCACTCAGCCTAAACAACCAAAAACTGCACAACAGTAGCACAGAAAAATCACAATTCTGCCCATACGCGTATTGCCTCTGCCATACGCGTATTGCCCAAACCTGGCCAAACCCATACGCGTAATGCCCACTCTCATACGCGTATTGCGCAATTCCTCGCCCAACTCATACGCGTATCACCTATCTCATACGCGTATGCTACGCGTAACAATCTCCCCTTACGCGTACCAACAGAGACCAATTTACGTTCAAAATATCATCTTTTTCTCCCATACGCGTAAAGCCTCCTCCATACGCGTACCAGCCAGCTCATACGCGTATTGCCTAGTGCCATACGCGTATGACCAGAAACCAGAACTCTCAGATCTGCTATGGCTTTCTCTGTTACGAAACCTATCCGATCCAACCTTCCACAGTCCAAATTACACAAAATAATCGTCCATATCATCTACACGAATCATATCCTATTCATCTTCACCAATCCTAACATTATCTCTTCTAATTCCTACGAATTCTTTTCAATTATCATCCAATTTCATTCATCCAATATTTCACAAATTCATCATGCATCGATCAAATCAGAGATACAACCAATGGTTATCACTACCCAGTACATATTATCATATAATACCCTTTAACCGATGATAAACCCCCCTTACCTGAGTTAATCCGGCAGCTTCCGAGCTCCAAGCTTCGCCTTCCTTCAACCTTCGTTCTCTGGCTTTTTGCCCTTTCTGCCTCTTTTCCCTTTTCACGTGAAATTAACCTTTTTACCAAAAATGGGATTTTTTCTAAATTCCAACTTATATATTATTCCAATAAATAATTATCCCAATAATTATTATTCCAAAATAATAATAAAATAATAATAATCCAAACTTCCAATTATTCAATTAAATTAATAAATAAAATATTAATTTAAATTAAATAGTTAGCTTAGTTTAATTGGGGTGTTACAACTCTCCCCCACTAAAAGAGTTTTCGTCCTCGAAAACATACCTCAATCGAACAACTCCGGATAAGCCTCCTTCATCTGACTCTCAAGTTCCCAAGTCACATTGCCACCTGCTGGTCCTCCCCAAGCTACCTTCACTAAGGCAATCTCTTTACCCCGCAACTGCTTCAACTCTCGATCCTCGATCCTCATAGGTGATGTTTCAACAGTCAGGTTATCTCTCACCTGTACATCATCTACTTGGACTACATGCGACGGATCATGAATGTATCTCCTCAACTGAGACACATGAAAGACCTCATGCAAATTCGCAAGTGACGGCGGTAAAGCGATACGATAGGCTACCTCTCCTATCCTCTCCAAAATCTGATAAGGACCAATAAATCGAGGTGTCAACTTCTTCGACTTCAAAGCTCGACCAACACCCGTTATCGGAGTAACACGAAGAAACACATGATCTCCCTCTTGGAACTCAAGTGACTTCCTCCTCTTATCATGATAACTCTTCTGACGACTCTGAGCAATTCTCATCTTCTCCTAAATCATCTTAATCTTTTCCGTAGTTTGTTGAACAATCTCCGGTCCAACTACAGCACTCTCACCGGACTCATACCAACATAAAGGTGTCCGACATCTCCTACCATACAAGGCTTCAAACGGTGCCATACCAATGCTCGAATGAAAACTATTGTTGTAGGTAAACTCAATCAAAGGAAAATAACCATCCCAAGCACCTCCCTTCTCCAACACACAAGCTCTCAAAAGATCCTCTAGCGACTGAATCGTCCTCTCAGTCTGACCATCAGTCTGCGGATGATATGCAGAACTCAATCTCAGCTTAGTTCCCAAAGCCCTCTGCAACCCTTCCCAGAACTTCGATGTAAATCTAGGATCTCTGTCCGAAACAATACTCGACGGAATACCATGCAAACTTACAATCTTCTCAATATACAACTCGGCTAGCCTCTCTAACGGATAATCCATTCTGATCGGAATGAAATGAGCCGACTTCGTCAATCTATCAACAATCACCCAGATAGCCTCAAAATTCTTACTTGTCCTCGGCAAACCAGAAACAAAATCCATACTAATACTGTCCCACTTCCACTCTGGAATAGCCAACGGTTGCATTAGCCCAGACGGCTTCTGATGCTCAATCTTTGACTTCTGACAAGTCAAACAGGAATAAACAAAACTCGCAATTTCTCTCTTCATTCCCGACCACCAAAATAACTTCTTCAAATCATGGTACATCTTCGTAGCTCCAGGATGAATACTCAAACCACTACGATGTCCTTCTTCAAGAATACTCTTCTTAAGCTCAGTAACATCCGGAATACACACTCGATTACCAAATCTCAAAACACCATTCTCATCAACTCTGAATTCACCACCTTGACCTTGATTCACTAAAGTCAACTTATCAACCAAAAGCATATCGGATTTCTGACCCTCTCTGATCTCATTCAGAATATTACTCGTCAACTTCAACATTCCCAATTTAACACTATTGTGGGTACTCTCACACACCAAACTCAAATCTCTAAACTGCTCAATTAAATCCAACTCTTTAACCATTAACATAGACATATGTAAGGATTTCCGACTCAACGCATCAGCCACTACATTTGCTTTACCCGGATGGTAATTCAAACCAAAATCATAATCCTTCAGAAATTCTAACCATCTCCTCTGTCTCATATTCAGCTCTTTCTGATCGAACAAATACTTCAAACTTTTATGGTCACTGAAAACTTCAAATCTTGATCCATACAAATAATGCCTCCACAACTTCAGAACAAATACCACAGCTGCCAACTCTAAATCATGTGTCGGATAGTTCCTCTCATGAACCCTTAGTTGTCTCGAAGCATAAGCTATAACCTGCTTATTCTGCATCAACACACCACCTAAACCCAACAATGAAGCATCACAATAAACCTCAAATAGTTCCGACGAACTCGGTAATATCAGGATAGGAGCAGTAGTCAACCTTTTCTTTAACTCTTGGAAACCTTCTTCACATTTTGAATCCCAAACAAACGCTTGCCCCTTTCTAGTCAACATTGTCAACGGTAACGCCAACTTAGAGAATCCCTCAATAAACTTCCTATAATAACCTGCAAGTCCAAGAAAACTCCTTATCTCAGAAACTGACTTCGGAGCTTCCCACCTAGATACCGCTTCTATCTTAGAAGGATCAACGGCAACACCACCTCTTGAAATCACATGACCAAGAAAACTAACTTCTTCTAACCAAAATTCACACTTAGATAGTTTAGCAAATAACTTCTTTTCTCGGAGAACTTCTAAAACCACTCTCAAATGCTCAGCATGCTCTTCTTCAGATTTCGAGTACACCAAAATGTCATCAATAAACACTACTACAAACTTGTCCAGGTATGGATGGAAAATCCTATTCATATACTCCATAAATACTCCAGGCGCATTAGTCACACCAAAAGGCATTACAGAATACTCATAATGTCCATACCTTGTTCTGAAAGCAGTCTTCTGAATATCTTCAGTTTTCACACGTATCTGATGATACCCAGATCTCAAATCTATTTTGCTGAACACACTAGCACCAACCAATTGATCCATCAAATCATCGATCCTCGGCAAAGGATACCGATTCTTGATCGTCACTTTATTCAGTTGCCTGTAGTCCACACACAACCTCATAGTACCTTCTTTCTTCTTAACCAACAACACTGGTGCACCCCACGGTGACACACTCGGACGAATGAATTTCTTATCCAACAGATCTTCCAATTGACTCTTCAATTCAGCTAACTCAACAGCAGACATACGGTACGGAGCCATCGATATCGGTCTAGTACCAGGTACCAAATCAATCGAGAACTCAACTTCACGCTCTGGCGGCAATTCATTCACTTCTTCCGGAAACACATCAGGAAAATCACACACCACAGCGAGATCGCCAATCACCAGTTTATCTTTAGCTTCCAAAGTCGCTAACAGCATAAACAACTCCGCTCCATCTGCTACTTCCTCATTCACCTGCCTGGCTGATAGAAACAAACTCTCTCCTTCTTCAATCTCAGGAAATATCACAGTCTTATCAAAACGGTTGATATAGACTCGGTTAAACACCAACCAGTTCATACCCAAAATAACATCAACCTGTACTAGTGGAAGACACACAAGGTCTATCCCAAAGTCTCTACCAAAAATACTCAAGGGACAACTTAGACAAACTGAAGTAGTAGTTACTGAACCCTTCGCAGGAGTATCAATCACCATACTTCCAAGCATCTTAGATATCTCTAACTTAAGTTTCACAGCACAATCCAAAGATATAAAGGAATGAGTAGCACCTGTGTCAATAATAGCTACAAGAGGAAAGCCATTAATATAACACGTACCTCGGATCAAACGATCATCTGCAGAAGTCTCAGAACCTGATAAAGCAAAAACCTTGCCTCCTGACTGATTCTCTTTCTTCGGCTTAGGACACTGTGGACTGATATGACCCACCTCTCCACAGTTGAAGCAAGTCACAGTCTTCAACCGGCAATCCGCAGCCAAATGACCACCTTTCCCACATTTGAAACACTTCTTCTTATTACTGGTACACTCATGGATACGATGTCCAGCCTGACCACATCTGTAACACTTAACAGGAGCACTAGAATCTCCTCCACTAGGCCTCTTCATCCCACTCTGCCTCTGGAAACCTTTGCCAGCTGCATACGGTTTTCCACGATCAATCTGATTCTTACCTTTCCTATCAACCCTCTGCTGATAGCTCTCAGCTCTGGCCTTGGAATCCTGTTCAAAAATCCTGCAACAGTCAACCAAATCAGAAAACACTCTAATCCTTTGATATCCAATAGCCTGCTTGATCTCGGGACGCAACCCGTTCTCAAACTTCACACACTTTGAAAATTCCCCAGCAGCCTCAGCATAGGGAGTATAATACTTCGACAGTTCTGTGAACTTGGCAGCATACTCCGTAACAGACCTGTTACCCTGCTTCAATTCCAAGAACTCTATCTCCTTCTTCCCTCTAACATCCTCTGGAAAATACTTCCTCAGAAATCTCTCTCTGAACACAGCCCAAGTAATCTCAGCATCTCCAGCAGCTTCCAACTCAGTACGGGTAGCAACCCACCAATCATCAGCTTCTTCTGACAGCATATGTGTACCGAACCTGACCTTCTGGTTATCAGCACACTCAGTTACTCTGAAGATCCTCTCTATCTCCTTCAACCACTTCTGAGCACCATCTGGATCGTATGCTCCCTTGAACATTGGAGGGTTGTTCTTCTGGAACTCACTCAGTTGACGAGCAGCTCCCATTCCCACAACATTCGGATTTCCTCCAAGTACTCCAGCTAGCATACCCAGAGCCTCAGCAATTGCAGCATCATCTCTACCTCTTCCAGCCATCTCTATTCTGAAACCCAAACAAACTAAAACAATAAGTACTGATAGGGTTACACAACGCCTATCCCGTACAGGGGAAACAGAATAATTGTGACTCGACTCGACCGGCTATGCTCTGATACCACTAATGTAACACCCTTCTAAATACCCCAAATTATTATAATTAAAATAACAATATATTCATCAGAGTAATTATGCCCCGAAGGGTGTCACACAATCATTTCACAAAAATCATTAAAATATCCTGTCATGCTCATTTATTTAATCAAAATAAGGTTCTTTGCATAATTCGCAGCGGAATAAAATTCAACTCAATGTAAAACATGTAACACAATACATGTAAATCATCAACAACCAATATCAAATCAATTAAGACATCCCCTCCCGATGTTACATCTATCAGAGCATGACCCATAAGAACTACTCTAGACTCCAAGCATTAGCTTCTACTCAACTCATTTCTCGTTACCTGAAAAATAGGTGTAAGGGTGAGTTCCTCAATCAATATAACAAGCATTATAGAACAACATGTAATGCTAAGTAATTAACACATTAATTCACCCTAACCAGACTACACACTCAGCAACGACAGTATCCGTTCAAACATCATATTCAACAATAACATATAGCATATATATAATCTCAACCATACTCAACATCAACAACACAACGCACAACACACATATAATACTGGAATACATCCATTCATATTATATGCCATACATTTATTATGCAATGAGACTCTATGCATGCGGTACCGACTATTTGTGAACATGTAGTTCAACCTCACCGTCCAAATCCAGGCACGGCTACCAAGCTCACTAGTCCCACTCATTTGAGACATAGTGACTCACTCACTAATTCCTCACCATGGGAATTAGCTACCACCCCAAATGGGCCATGAAATGCACGCTACTCACCTAGCATGCAAACAATCAACAACAGTCCAATAATTACTAAACTCACTAATTCCTCACCATGGGAATTAGCTACCACCCCAAATGGGCCACAATGTGCAAGCTAATCACCTAGCAATTGCAACATCACAACGAATTCAGAATAGACACATGCTCACACTCTAGCCACAAAACAGTCTATTCACAAATGCATACACAACTGATACAATCACAGCATCATGCATATCAACACACATCATTAACACGTTTTATCACAAAAGCATATCATATCATGCCACATAATCAAACACAGTATTAGCTCACTCTACTAATACCTATACTACTCAAAACAACGGGAAAATGATCCCTATTACATCATGCCTCAGCTAAGTCGCATCACTCAGCCTAAACAACCAAAAACTGCACAACAGTAGCACAGAAAAATCACAATTCTGCCCATACGCGTATTGCCTCTGCCATACGCGTATTGCCCAAACCTGGCCAAACCCATACGCGTAATGCCCACTCTCATACGCGTATTGCGCAATTCCTCGCCCAACTCATACGCGTATCACCTATCTCATACGCGTATGCTACGCGTAACAATCTCCCCTTACGCGTACCAACAGAGACCAATTTACGTTCAAAATATCATCTTTTTCTCCCATACGCGTAAAGCCTCCTCCATACGCGTACCAGCCAGCTCATACGCGTATTGCCTAGTGCCATACGCGTATGACCAGAAACCAGAACTCTCAGATCTGCTATGGCTTTCTCTGTTACGAAACCTATCCGATCCAACCTTCCACAGTCCAAATTACACAAAATAATCGTCCATATCATCTACACGAATCATATCCTATTCATCTTCACCAATCCTAACATTATCTCTTCTAATTCCTACGAATTCTTTTCAATTATCATCCAATTTCATTCATCCAATTTCATTCATCCAATATTTCACAAATTCATCATGCATCGATCAAATCAGAGATACAACCAATGGTTATCACTACCCAGTACATATTATCATATAATACCCTTTAACCGATGATAAACCCCCCTTACCTGAGTTAATCCGGCAGCTTCCGAGCTCCAAGCTTCTCCTTCCTTCAACCTTCGTTCTCTGGCTTTTTGCCCTTTCTGCCTCTTTTCCCTTTTCACGTGAAATTAACCTTTTTACCAAAAATGGGATTTTTTCTAAATTCCAACTTATATATTATTCCAATAAATAATTATCCCAATAATTATTATTCCAAAATAATAATAAAATAATAATAATCCAAACTTCCAATTATTCAATTAAATTAATAAATAAAATATTAATTTAAATTAAATAGTTAGCTTAGTTTAATTGGGGTGTTACAGTTCCTACTTTCTGAACTCCCACACCTTCTGATATTCAAATGCTCTCCCTGGCCAGGGATAAGAGCAATGAGGCACACCCCTCATATCTTTTTATCTGCTTCACCTTAGCCCCTCAATGGCAAGGTTAAGAGCACCATTAACCCTATTCCAGTTGGCTTCAATGCCTAACCCTTTTGTATGAGCCTGATTGTTTGGTTATAGTGTGTGCTGAATGACTTCAACTGATTGATTGCTCACTTCATATACACATGTTTGCTTGCATGCTTTGTGCATCTATCATCATTAATTGCTCATTAGTGCATGATCATCTCATCTGTCTTTATGACATATCCTTGTTGATTGCCCATTGAGGACAATTGTAAGACCATCCTTTGGCCATTGTTCCTATGATATGGAAGTGAGTATAAGACCATCTCATTGGCCACTCATCTTCTCTTTGCTTGATGCATTTGCATTTGTTGTATGTGAGGATGCAATTGTTAGTCCCTGCAAGTTGGCCTTTGCTTTCCTATGATCATATGTTGGATATTGGTATAAGCCCAAACAGATTGGCATCCGATATCCAAGTTTCGTTTTGTTTAGGGAGATTGGAATAAGTCCAGCTATTGGCTTCCGACATCCTTGTTTCTTTGTTTAGGAGATTGGTGTAAATCCATCTATTGGTATCCGGTATCCGCTTTTGTTTGTGAGATTGGAGTAAGACCATTGAGTGGCATCCGGTATCACTTGTTTGCTTATTTTGTTATTGCTCATTGCCTATTCCAAAGGACACACTTGAGTCATCTTCAATATGATTTCAAGAGGTGAACATTCTAGGAAGTTTTACAATCCATTTTCATCCATTCATCCCCATTATATCCTAAACCTTTTCACACATTGCTTTCAAAACGTGAGATAAATATTGTGCAAACATCTTCATGCTTTTTTTTTAAACTAAAAACCTGGACCCCAAGTCCTTGACTTTTTTTTCAAACTCCATTTCATAATACTTCTTTTGAATCAATCTTAATCATACTTTGACCCTGCTTTCATGAACACTCATAATCAATTAACTTCACCCATTCAATTGTTTTGGCTTTGTCCATTCCTGCTAAGTTTTCACACATTAGCCATAGGTTTCAATTATCATTGTGGTTGATGTAAACCTCACCTTATCCTTGGTGAGTCGACTATAAGACTTCCGTACTGAAAACAGGGTTAACCCCTCTAGTACGTCGAAGCTATCCTCGCATGGTGGATGTTGGTCTTGGTCGAGTTTTCTCCCATTGATAATGAAAAGCCTCAAGTGCTATTGTTTAAAATTGAACTCACAAACCTTTTGGAAATCTTTTAGCCGAACTACGGCGTTTTGATCCTTACCTTTGATGGAAGGTACATAGGCAACGGGTTCATCCGTTCGAACACAAAAAACAATAAAAATTGTATATTCTTTTCTCATCATCCCAATCATGTTTGCACAATACTTATGTCATAACAAATAACAATCTTATACAACAAGTGTGAAAAGGGCTCCCTAGGAGTACCTAGGACGTGATGGGTGCCTAACACCTTCCCATTGCGTAATTTACCCCTTACCCAGACTCTCTGATCTTTTTATTAGTTTTCTACGCGTAAAACTTCTTAGGCTTTTGTTCGCTTTTTAGCCAGTCCTTTGGATAAATAAAAGTGCGGTGGCGACTCGAATTCATTGTATGCTTTGCTTATGGTTTAATCGATAAATCATATAGCGACGAATACACCGCTACAATCCCCTGCGTAATCTGCATCACAATAGCCAAAGAGTCTATACTCTGATGTTTTCTCATACATCAGGCCCAGGTTAGAGGTTTCTTTCAGATACCTGAGGATTCTTTTAACAGTTGTTAAATAAGATTCCCAAGGATCTGATTGGAACCTGGCACAGAGGCATACACTAAATAGAATATCAGGACATGTAGCTGTCAGATAAAGAAGAGAGCATATCATACCACGATAGAGCTTCTGGCAAACCTTATGACTAATTTCTTCTTTTTCCAGAATGCAAGTTGGATGCATAGGTGTGTTAGCAGATTTACATTCAACCATTTCGAACTTCTTCAGAATGTCTTTTATGTATTTAATTTGATAAACGTAGGTAGCTTCTGAAGCTTGATTGATCTGAATCCCTAGAAAGAACTTTAGTTCTTGCATTAAGCTCATTTTAAATTCTGCCTGCATTAGCTCAGAGAATTCTTGACAAACAGAAGGGTTAGCTGAACCAAAAATAATGTCATCAACATATATCTGGAATATCATGAGATCATTTCTAATGTTTTTACATAAGAGTGTAGAGTCAACCTTTCCTCTAATAAAGTCATGTTCCAGGAGAAAGTTACTTAATCTATCATACCAAGCTCTAGGAGCATGTTTTAAACCGTACAATGATTTCTTGAGTTTAAAAACGTGTTCTGGACATTTAGCGTTTTCAAAACCTGGAGGTTGATTGACATAAACTTCTTCTGATATATAACCATTAAGAAATGCACTCTTGACATCCATTTGATATAGTTTGATAGAATTATTTGTAGCGAATGAAACAATTAAGCGAATTAATTCTAACCTGGCGACTGGGGCAAAGGTTTCGTTGTAGTCAATGCCTTCTTGTTGACTGTACCCTTCTGCCACCAGTCGTGCTTTGTTTCTGACTACTTCTCCCTTTTTGTTCAGTTTGTTTCTGAACACCCATCTGGTTCCAATAATGTGAGTTCCTTTATGTAAGACCCTAATTTTGACCCTAAGATCCCTCATGGCATCATATCATTGCTCATTGCATTGCCTCAAGGATCATAGCATGTATTATTGCTCATGAATTATATTATTGCTTTTCTTATTTTATTTACTAACCAAAAGCACAAAAATATGTCACTAACCTCTTTTGTTTTGAAGCTCCAGCAATCATGAGATCCCTTGCTCCTAGGAGGCTCCTATGCTCAATGAAGTGGCTAAATGAAGATGAAAGCAAGCATGACAATGGTCCAAAAAGTTCCTAATCATCATATATGTCTCCCAAGTATCTCAATTTGCCAATTTTATCAAGAAAAGGGCTTGAGGATTCTTTCCCAAGGAAACCCTAATTCATCTGTGCATTGATTGTGCCTTGCTCATGAAGAAAACTCAACCTATGATCAAATTCAATCAAGGGAAGTTCTTTAATTCATTATTTTATTCATATATGAGCCTATGTGAGTATCCTCAATCATTCATTCATCAAGATTTGAAGTTTAGACTTGAGAAGTTGACCAGTCAAGTCATCTGACCAAACTGAGATCCACTGAGACCTATATTTTGATGTGTTTGTCAAATTAAGATGACCCCAAGATAAAACATGTTCTTAAGAACCATATTAACAACTTTCATGTTCATCCAAAATCCATTTGAAACTTGGAAGGTCATCATTCATTGCAAAACATTATAGGTCATTTTGATTGAAACCCTAATTTTGGGTCAACTTCCCAAGGACCTAACGTCTACATTTTTTATGATTTTGAGGTTAGACCAATTGAATTGGAAAGCTTAAGATGTCTAATTCAAATGTTATGTTGGAAAAAATTTCATAATCCTAAAAGAAACACATGTGATAATACAAAACATTATAGGTCACTTTGGACCAAACCATTGAATCTTGAAAAAGTCCAACTTCAAGTGCCCATAAAGTTCTCATAAAAAATTCCAAATGATGAAAAATTTAAGTCCAAATTTATTATATTGAAAAGATATACAACTTTGATGTTGGAGGTTTTTCCATTTGAGGCTTTCATCATTGAAATAGAAGGGCTAGAAGTTGGTCACTTTTGGAAAAAAATTCAAAGGGAACTTATACATGATTTGTACCTGAAGCTTCAAGGTCAGTTTTCACAAATTTCCGAACTCCAAATGGATTTTTTACCAACATAGATTTTGTTCCCTATGTTAAGACCTTTCCAACCATTACTCACATGCCTATGTTTGGATTTTCTATGTGTGACTTTCGAAGAGGTGAACATTTGTGATCAAATATGCAATTCAATTGGAATCTTCATGCACAAGCAAACACAAGGCAAATTGCACGTCCATTTCACTTCAAAATGATATCATCTTGCAAATTCACTTGAGTTTGGGCCTCACATGCGCCTGTACAGGCCCATGCATGGAGGACCCAAAGCTTCATGCACACGAGTTCTTCACCCCATTGCTTGCGTCTCAGCTATAAATACAATGCTTGGCTCATTCAAAATTCAACCTTAAGACTACCTGAAGCTTTGCTGAAATCCAAACTGAACCATACTCAAAGGAATCCTGATTTTTATTCTCTCAATTCAAGCTTGAATTTCAAAAAAATCAGTTGATCTTCAAGACTTATTCCTTAGCCTTGCCTTCATATCACATCTCAAGATCAAATTGGAAGCACCATGGCCTTTGGATCTCACTTACATGTTCTAATCTTGGCCATACATTCAGCTTACTTATTTTAATTCGTTTTACTTCGCGCTTGACTCATGACCATGGTACTCCAGCGCGTATGTGCCATTGGATGTGTCCATGTCATATAACGAGCTAGATCCATCGCTCCTGGTTTTTTTGGCATTTTTCTCATTTCTGTTTTATTTTCTTTTATTCCCTTTTAGTTCAAAAATTCATAACTATTTTATTTGGAATCACAAAAATATGAGCCCAACACTAAAATTTTTCTTGAAAAATCTAGTTTCATAATCTGATTTTTAATTATTTTTGTGATTCCATTTAATATTTTTTTTGTGAATTAATTTGTTTTTAATAGTTTTTAATTCATTTTAAATACTTTTTGATATCCAAAAATTCCAAAAAAATATTTTCTTAACACATATGATCATGATAAGTCTATGAAAAATATTCTCATCAATTTCTTAATTGATTTGAGATTTATTTGAGATTTTAGTTCATTTGTGTTATTTTTTCTTGATTTTTAATTGTTTTAAAATAGTTTCTGTTTTAAAAAAATGTTGAGAAAATTTGTCAAACTTTGTTTGACCATGTTAGACCTATGATGATTCAATTGGACTTGTTGAAGTTGATTTGAATTGAATTTGAGGTTTGACCTTATTTTGTTCATTTTATTTTATGTTTTATTTTAATTCCAAAAATACCAAAAAAATATGTTTGACTTTGTTGACTTCTAATCTTCATTTCTCTTATATTTTAAATTGGTTGATGTTGATTACATTCACATTTGATCATTGTGTTTTGATTATGTCATTTTTTATCCATTTCATTTCATCTTCATCTTCTTCTTTTTATTTTGGCCAATGAGTTAATAATTTGTGGTTAGTCTTGACATATGAGAGGCTTAACCTTCTTTGATCTAAGTCAAACTCAACTTGATTAAAGATCAAGTGAGTTGCTTTGTGTCCAAAATAGGTTGCTTCTTGGTCAAGCAAAATACCTAAAATCCATATAAGGCTTTCCCTCTTTTCTTTTGGCATGGCAAGTTGTAGGAGCTTGGCTTACTAGTCATGATCTCTAACTTATATTTATTTGCCTATAGTTTTATTGACCGACCTCAGATAGGTGTGACTACTATATTAGTCCACTTACGATTGCTTAACATAGCGCAAAATTGTCTTATGTCACACTAACTACTAACTTTAATTCAAGCATTTAATACTTGCAATTTACTTTAATGTAATTTACTTTCTTGCTCATTTATTCATATTGCTTTTCCCTTTGCTCACTTGAGCTCATATTTTATGTTTATGTCATTTCCCTTTTGATCACTTGAGCTCATTATTGTATATAAATATATTTGTTGCTTTGTTCTTGTTTTCTCTTTGTTTGTGTGAACCCAATGCAAAAAAAGGAGAAAAGACTTAGAATTAGGACCTTACCTATGCTTAAAGGAACTCAAGAGCAACTAGTCCTCATGCCTTTAGAATGCTAAACTTGTTGAAGAGCAACTAGGCCTCATGCCTTTAGAATGCTAAATCTTAAAGTTGACTTCAAAGGACCCCTAATCTAAACTCATTCTTTGTCCATTCCTCTTATTGCATTGTGAACTTTTTGATTGTTTGTTCTTGTGTGATAGGCCATCTTGAGATAGTATGAAGGACCATTGTCATGAGTAGCAAAGTTAAGAGAGACAAGCCAGATGGAGATCCTAGGAGCTTGAATATAATATTTGTTTGATTGCTTGAGTGATTGCTAAGTCCAAAGGAAAGGAGCATCTTGAATAATCTTTACATTCTGAAGAAAAAGGACTCCAAGGGTTTTATCTCTTCTCTCATCTTTGCATGTTTAGGACTAACCCTTCTCTTCTTCTCTCCACTCTAACCCAATCCAAACTCATTTTGTGCAAACATTGACATTATTTTTCAAACTAGAAACCTAGGCCTTATGCCTTTGATTTTTCAAACTCTTTTCATTAATACTCATTATAAATGAACCTTAAGTCAACTTTGACCTCATTTTGTGAATACTTCTAACTTGTAAATACAAACTCTCTTCAAGTTGTTTTTGTGGTTCCAATGGCCACCTTTGTTAAAACTTTTTCATAAACATTAGCCATAGGTTTGAGTTATCATAGTGGTTGATGTAAACCTCACCTTATCCTTAGTGATTGGACTATAAGTCTTCCATACTTATTATAGGGTGGATCCCTCACTAGTATGTTGAAGCTCTCCTCACGTGGTGGATTGTTGGTTTAGGTTGAGTTTTCTCCCTTTGATAACAAAAGACCTTAAGGCTTCAATTCACCAATATTTTGAGATTTTTACCCCGAACTACGAGGTTTTGATCCTACCTTTGTGATGGTACGTAGACAATGGGTTTATCCATTCAAACAACAAATTTATAAATAATATGTATATTCTTTTCTCATCTCCCCAATCTTGTTTGCACAAATCTTTTCACAAATACCAACCTACAATACACACTTGCAAAAAGGGCTCCCTTAGAGTACTAAAGATGTTTTGGGTGCTTAAAACCTTCCCATTACATAACCAACCCCCTTACCCAGATCTCTGACATTTTTATTAGTTTTTGATTTGATAAAACTTCTTACTTGGTTTTTGTTCGCTTTCTAACCTTTCCTTTGGATAAATAGAAGTGCGGTGGTGACTCGAATTGTATGCTTACTTTTGATTTAGTCAATAAATCTAAAGGTAACGAATACCCCGCTACAGAAAAGTGGTGACTCTGCTGGGGAATAACACTTTGCTAGTGGGTTTAGCCTACTTTTTGCCTTTGTTGTATTGTATGTTTATATTTATTTGTGACATATTTTTGTGCAAATTTGGAATGACTGTATTGTTTGTAATGTATGAATTACTTGATATATATCAATTGCTTTTGTGCTTGGTGGTCTCTTGTGAGATGAGTTCTATACCCAAACTCGAGTGCACTTATGATAGGAGAATGGCATAGTCTTGTTGACTTGTGTGGAGTTATTCCTTAGCAAGGTGACTTGCAAGCCCATTCACTTGGTGGAGGTCTTGTTGGGATCAATAATGTCACACGAGTAGTCGTGGTTAGGCATTACTCTTTCCAATAGGAACCTAAGAAGCCAAGGACCTTAGATTACCTAGCCCATTTTGGCCTATTTTAGGACGTAGTGCGAAGATCGTTCAAGTGTAAGATTTGATACGATTGTTACGCGATACTACACTCATAAGAGTCTCTCTTGAGAATATTTTTGGAATACGAGTAGTCGTTTATCCGATAATATCCGAAAGATGAGATGATGACTATGGGAACCTCTTTTAGAACATGATTGTCAGGTTTAACCATAGTACACTCCCTTTTGGTGGTTCTTAACCGAGACTCCATGCTCGTGACTTGCAACAAACCCTTGATTCACAGTTGATTCGTTTTCGTATATCCTCAATATCAGTGGAACTTGGGTGTTAATAAGGTGTAAACCATAATCCACCAAAATGGATGATTGATATTGAGGATGACTTGAGCCATCCCATGACCTTTGTATGGCGTGACTTGCTTGATCCTTGAGTGTGATTGTTGCATCCATGCATTCATGCATTCATTTGCATCCATATCATGAACAATGAAAAAAATTTCAAGGAACACAAAGAAGGAATACAAAGAAGTACAGTTTCAGACAACCCGACTTGAAAGAGTTAAGGAGTTTGACACCCTATGTATTAGATTCGTTGGAGTTGAAAGATCGCCATGGGAAACTTCTGTCTATTCTTTCTACTCAAGTGGATGAAGGTCTGATGAGTGTGTTGGTGCAGTTCTATGATCCTCTGTACCGTTGCTTCACTTTTCTGGATTTCCAGCTTTTTCCTACACTTGAGGAGTATGCCTATCTTATGGGTATACCTATTCTGGATCAGTTACCGTTCAGTGGCTTGGAGAGAGTTCCTTCTTCCCAAAAGATTGTTGATCTGCTTCATATAGATGTATCTGATATTGGTGCTCATATGACTACCAAAGGGTGAATTCAAGGTCTCCCATCTTATTTTCTCATCGCCCAAGCTACTTTGTTTGGGAAGGCCATGAGTGAGGACGCCTTTGAAGCCATATTTGTGCTTCTCATCTATGGGCTAGTGTTATTCCCCAACATCGACAATTTTATGGATGTGAACTCTATTAGGATTTTCTCTACTTTTAATCCCATTCCGACTCTGTTGGGTGACACTTATTTCTCTTTGCATATGAGGAATGCAAAGGGTGGTGGTACCATTGTGTGCTGTTTGCCTCTGTTGTACAAGTGGTTTATTTCGCACTTACCTTAGACGCTCGCCTTCAAGGAGAACAAAGGATGTCTACGGTGGTCTACGAGACTTATGTCTCTCACTAATGATGATATCTTTTGGTATAATCGTGTGTATGATGGTGTTCAGATTATTGATTCTTGTGGTGAATTCTCCAATGTGCCTCCTCTTGGTACATGTGGTGGAATTAACTACAACCCTATTTTGGCTCACCGTCAGCTTTGGTTCCCCTTAAAGGATAAACCTAACAATGTTATGTTGGAAGGTGTGTTCTTTCAAGAGGGTAAAGATCCCCAGAACTTGAAGGGCAGAATGGCCCGCGCCTGGCGCAAGATTCATAGGAAGGGAAGGAAAGAGCTTGGTCCGAAGAATTGTATTGCTTTGGAACCTTACACCTCATGGGTGAGGAAGAGAGCGCTTGAGTACCGCATGCCATATGACTATCCGATACCTACCCCTATGGTTATGGTTAGGCCTTCAACCCTCCCTAACCAAGGAGTAGAGGAGTTGAGAGATGAAGACCGTTCGCGTGCTTGGGTTCGTGAGCGAGAGGAACTACTTCAGCAACTCAGAGATAAGGATGCTGTGATAGAATTTCTGGAGCATCAGGTTATTGATGAGCCTGATGATGTGGTTACTTCTCTTCTTCCTCAGTCATCCAAGTTTTGGAAGAGGAAGTATGATCGGCTCGCCAAGGAGAAGGCAGATATGGAAGCAGCCTATGAGAGAGAGGTGAAGAGGCTTCGTGCGGCTTATCTTTCGGTCTCAAGAGCTTTGGACGATTGTTTCTAGGGCTCCATAGGATGTTTATTCTCCTTTCCTTTTGTATTGTATTTGGTTACCAAAGTTGTACTTCTTCATTGGTGTAAAATGTTTCCAAATATTATTGATATGAGTATTCCATGTATGTCTAACAGATTAATATTTTCAAATATTTGCAAATATATCTCTATAAAGTTCCTCTGATAAAAATAAATCATATGCACAAACATTGCATGCATCATATGCATAAGCAGGTTTTGTTCAGAGCTTCTTGATCAGTGGTCTAACTCTTTTCTCTTCATTTATTTTGAAGACAAGCTGACGCACCGGTATAACACCAGAGCAAATCTTCCCAAGCTGATGGATCATCTAGAGCAAGAGAACCATGAACTAAAAGAGGAGGTAGTTAGGCTGACTGCCATGATGGAGTCAGTGCTGGCTGCCCAGGGCCAATCGTCTCCAACTCCTGCAGCTCCTCCCGCGAGGACGGTTATATCTGAGGTAGCTTCCTCAACTGTGCCTGTCGCAACAGCCCACTTTGCGCCAACTATGCCAGCCGGGTTTCCCTGGGGGATGCCCGCCAATTTTGTGCCTGAGGGTTTTGCTCCAACCTTCGCTTCTCTGCCGGCATCTAGCCCGGTCCTTTCTGTGCCACCTCCCGTTGTGCACACTTTACCAAGAGTCGAAGACACCATCTATCATTCTGAGCCATCTGAGGGCCCAAATGTTTATGAAAAGATGGACGCGATGAACGACCAATTCCTTGAGTTGCGCAAGGAACTGAAGACTCTAAGGGGGAAAGACCTCTTTGGTAAAACTGCTGCTGAGTTGTGCCTTGTGCCCAACGTCAAAATCCCTATTAAGGTCAAAGTACCTGACTTTGAGAAATATAAGGGAAACACTTTCCCTCTCAGCCATCTTGTGATGTACGCTCGTAAGATGTCAACTTAGACAGAGAATGATCAGCTTCTCATCCACTACTTCCAGGACAGCCTGTCCGGTGCTGCACTCAGATGGTACATGGGTCTGGACAGCACGAACATTCGCTCCTTCAATGATCTTGGCGAAGCTTTCGTCAAGCAATACAAGTACAATGTGGATATGGCTCCCGATAAGGACCAGCTGAGGGCGATGTCCCAGAAAGAGAAGGAGACTTTTAAAGAGTACGCCCAGAGATGGCGTGGTTGGCCGCTCAGATTGTGCCACCCCTTAAAGAGAAATAAATGACGAAGATCTTTTTGAAGACTTTAAGCTCTTTCTACTACGAGCGGATGATTGCTAGTGCTCCCTCGGACTTCACCGAAATGGTGAATATGAGAATGAGGCTAGAGGAAGGAGTCCGTGAAGGACGTCTGTCTAGAGATGAAGGCTCTTCTGCAAAGAGATATGGGAGCGTTGCAAAGAAGAAGGAGGGAGAGGCACATACTGTGTCTTTCCATGTTAAGAGAAGACCCTCTGTGAAGAGGAAGACTGTTCGTCCTGCCGTCGGCCAACACCAGGTGGCTCATATAGCACCTGCCTTCAGGGAAGTTCAAGATCAACAACAACAACATCAACAATATCAACAACAACATCGTCCACAACAGCAGGCCTACGAGCCTCGAAACAACAATAACACCAGCACCAGCTATGATAGGAAGAGGGTCACTTTTGATCCAATTCCAATTACCTATGCTGAACTCTATCCATCTCTGATAGATAGAAAGTTAATTACTCCACGTGACCCACCTGCTGTACCAACTAACCCTCAATGGTGGTACAAGCCTAAACTACACTGTGTATATCATTTTGGTGCTCCCGGACATGATGTGGAGAATTGGTATCCCCTGAAGACCAAGGTGCAAGACCTTGTTAGAAGTGGGATTTTGTTTTTCGAGGACGTAGGTCCTAATGTGAAGAAGAACCCATTGCCCGAGCATGGGAAAGCTGCTGTGAACATGGTCCAGGGTTGCCCTGGCAAATATAAAGTCATGTGAGTCAAATATATCAGAAAATCTTTGGTCGAGATACATAGACTGTTATGTGGATACAGTCACTACGAGCATGACCATGACAGGTGCCAGGTGTGCACTATCAACGAGAGAGGATGCCGACAAGTCAGGAAGGACATCCAAGAGATGCTGGATCAAGGTATGATTGAGGTACTTGAGAATCGTAACGAGGATGAATTGGATGTTATATCCCCTATTTTCATAATACCAGAACCTGTTGTTGTCAAATATGATGGCAGCAAGAAGAAGGTCTCTCCCACTCTTGTGATAAAGCCAGCGGGCCCTGTCCCTAATTCCTCAGATAAGGTTGTTCCCTACAGGTTTAATGCAGTTATGCTGGAAGATGGGAAGGAGGTGTTGTTTCCCTCCACCTCTATTGTGAGTATCTCAGATGTTAGTGGTGTGACCCGTAGTGGTCGTGTTTTCTCGGCGCCGCCGAAACCCCACGAAGATTTCGTGAGAAGAACTGTTGTTGTTAATCCTGTTGGTCCTGTGGGGACTTCTTCTTCGAATCCGACACTTGTTGTGAAGGGTGTTGACCCTGATGTTGTTGTGAAAGCTCCTGTCCTAGTTGGCCAGCATGGCATTTTGAAAGAGGACTGTGATGAGAAGCTAAGGCTCATCAAGAGGAGCGAGTATAATGTTGTTGATCAGCTACTTCAAACTCCATCAAAGATATCTGTCTTATCTTTGTTGTTGAATTCAGAGCCACACCGCGAAGCTTTGTAGTGGGTGTTGGACGTGGCATACATGGATCGCGATGTCACAATTGAACAGTTTGATAACATTGTTGCAAATATAACTGCTTGTAACAATTTGAGCTTTTGTGATGCTGATCTTCCCGAGGAGGGAAAAAACCACAATTTGGCTCTACACATTTCTATGAATTGCAAAGATGATGTCTTATCTAATGTGTTGGTAGACACATGATCATCATTCAATGTGTTGCAAAAATCCACTCTGGCCAAACTTTCGTACCAGGGGCCTCTCATGAGGCAGAGTGAAGTGGTTGTCAAAGCTTTTGATGGATCGAGGAAAAATGTGATTGGTGAAGTTGAACTCCCGATCAAGATTGGACCTAGTGATTTCCAGATCACTTTCCAGGTCATGGATATCCACCCATCATATAGTTGTTTGCTTGGCAGACCATGGATTCACAAGGCAGGTGCCGTGACATCCACCTTACACTAGAAGTTGAAGTTTGTTAAAAATAAAAAGTTGGTGGTGATAGGGGGAGAGAAGGCTCTCTTGGTTAGCCATTTATCTTCCTTTTCCTGATAGATGTTGAGGACGAGGTTGGGACTCCGTTCCAAGCCTTATCTATTGCTGAGCCTTCAAGGAAAGGACCTTCTTCATTTGCTTCCTACAATGATGCGAAGTTGGCCATTGAGCATGGTGCAACTACTGATTTAGGATAAATGATCAAGCTAGAAGATAATAAATCCCGGGCTGGCATAGGGTATTCTTCAGGCATCTCCAACGAGTGTGGGTTGTTCCAGAGTGGAGGTTTCATCCACACTGTTGAAGATCAAGAGGCTGCTGCCATAGTGGAAGATGATGAAGAGGAAGATCCTGGCAACTTTGTCATCCTGGAGGAATCTGTAATAATTGGGTCGTTGTTGATGTTCCAACAATTATCCACAAGTCCACGTAATATGTTCATTATGTTTAAAAACCATTCTCCCATGCCAAAAGGAGAAGTGATGAGATTGTTGGCACATTTGATTAATACAATGATATTCATTCAAAAATTACATGTTAAATGTTTTTTTTCCAAATTATTTTCACTTTTTGCTTTTTTGTATGAAATTGGTGATCACCATAAAACCCTAAAAAAGAGAATAAAATCAATCTTTTCATCTGCATAATGATTTTCCTTGCTTGAATTCTGAAATCTCTTTTATATCCAAAATCATTATGCAGGTTGATCAAACTCATTGAACATAATGATCCAACATCATCTCTCAACTTTGAGTTCCCTGTATTTGAGGCCGAAGAGGATGATGTTGAAGAAATTCCTGATGAGATTACCCGTCTGCTTGAGCACGAGGAGAAGATCATTCAGTTGCATCTTGAGAACCTGGAAATGATCAACTTGGGGTCTGAAGACTGCGTTCGTGAAGTGAAGATTGGGGCACTCCTGGAAGAGTCTGTCAAGAAGGGGTTGACTGAGTTGCTACGAGAATATGTCGACGCCTTTTCCTGGTCGTAAGAAGGCATGCTTGGTCTAGATACTGATATTGTGCAGCATTTCTTTCCTTTGAAGCCTGAGTGTGTGCCGGTGAAGCAGAAGCTCAGAAGAACTCACCCTGATATGGCAGTGAAGATTAAAGAAGAAGTTCAGAAACAAATTGATGTGGGGTTTTTGGTGACTTCTACATATCCTCAATGGATTGCAAATATTGTGCCCGGGCCTAAGAAAGATGGAAAAGTCCGAATGTGCATGGACTATAGAGACTTGAATAAAGCTAGTCCGGAAGATGATTTCCCTCTACCACACATTGATATGTTGGTAGATAATACAGCTAAATTCAATGTCTTCTCATTTATGGACGGATTTTCCGGCTATAACCAGATTTAAATGGTACCCGAGGATATGGAGAAGATAACATTCATCACACCTTAGGGAACATTCTGTTATCGAGTGATGCCCTTCGGTTTGAAGAACACCGGAGCCACGTACCAACGTGTTATGACTACCTTATTCCATGATATGATGCCCAAGGAGATCGAGGTATATGTTGATGATATGATTGCAAAGTCGAGAACGGAAGTTGAACATGTAGAGCACTTGTTGAGGCTTTTTTAGCGTTTGAGGAAGTACAAACTCCGTCTGAATCCGAACAAGTGTACATTTGGGGTCCGTTCCGGCAAGTTGTTGGGCTTTATTGTCAGTGCAAGAGGTATTGAAGTTGATCTTGCCAAGGTCAAAGCAATACAAGAGATGTCTGCGCCCAAAATTGAGAAGCAAGTCCGAGGTTTTCTTGGCCGCTTGAATTATATTTCTAGATTTATATCCCACATGACTGCCACATGTGCGCCTATATTCAAGCTCCTTCGGAAAGATCAGCGTCATGATTGGACCGAGGATTGCCAAAAGTCCTTTGACAGTACCAAAGAGTATCTGTCCGAGCCTTCGATTCTGTCTCCGCCTGTTGAAGGGAGACCATTGATTATGTACTTGACTGTGCTTGATGACTCCATGGGTTGTGTCCTTGGTCAGCAAGAAGGGTCAGGGAAGAAAGAGTATGCCATATACTACTTGAGTAAGAAGTTCACTGATTGTGAGTCTCGATATTCAATGCTTGAGAAAACATGTTGTGCTTTGGCTTGGGTTTCTAAGCATTTAGGCCGGTATATGTTGAATTATACGACTTGGTTGATATCCAAAATGGATCCAATCAAGTATATCTTTGAGAAGCCTGCTTTAACTGGGAGGATTGCCCGTTGGCAGATGTTGTTGTCTGAGTATGACATTGAGTATCGTGCTCAGAAAGCTATTAAAGGTAGTATCTTGGCTGACCACTTGGCATATCAACCAATTGAGGATTATCAGTCTATTCAGTATGACTTCCCTGATGAGGAGATTATGTATTTGAAGATGAAAGATTGCGATGAGCCTACGCTCGATGAAGGCCCAGAGCCTGGTTCTCGATGGGGTATGGTATTCGATGGCGCTGTTAATCAGTATGGAAATGGTATTGGGGTAATGATTATTACTCCTCAGGGCACACATTTTACTTTTACAACAAGGCTAACTTTCAAATGCACGAATAATATGGCGGAGTATGAGGCTTGTATTATGGGTTTGGAAGAGTGTATTGATCTTAGGATCAAACATCTTGATGTTTATGGTGATTCGGCCCTTGTTGTTAATCAGATTAAGGGTGAATGAGAGACGAATCAGCCTGGCCTCATCCCATATAGAGATCATGCGATGAGGATTTCAACTTTCTTTACTAAGGTTGACTTCCATCATATTCCTCGAGATGAGAATCGGATGGCAGATGCTCTTGCTACGCTTGCTTCAATGATTGTGGTGAATATTGGAATGAAGTCCCCAACATTACTGTGATGCGCGTGGATAGACCAGCTCATGTATTTGCACTTGAAGAAGTGAAAGATGATAAGCCCTGGTATTATGATATCAAGTGTTTTCTCCAAAGTCAGATTTACCCGCTTGGGGCATCTGTTAAAGATAAGAAGACTTTGAGGAGATTATCTGGCAGTTTCTACCTCAATGGTGATATGCTTTATAAGAGGAATTTTGACATGGTTTTGCTCATATGCATGGATAGACACGAAGCAGACCTGTTGATGACTGAAGTCCATGAGGGTTCATTTGGTACTCATTCCAATGGACATGCTATGGCAAAGAAGATGTTGAGAGCAGGCTACTATTGGCTGACAATGGAGTCTGACTGCTGCAGATATGTGAAGAAATGCCACAAGTGTCAGATATATGCGGATAAGATTCATATTCCCCTGAAACTTCTGAATGTTGTTTCCTCACCATGGACTTTCTCCGTGTGGGGAATTGACATGATAGAGCCAAAGGCGTCGAACGGTCACCGTTTTATTCTCGTAGCAATTGATTACTTCACCAAGTGGGTTGAAGCGGCATCATATGCGAATGTGACCAGGCAGGTGCCAGACAAGATCATCACTGATAATGGATTTAACTTGAACAACAAGATGATGAAAGAGCTGTGTAGCAAGTTCAAGATTACGCATCATAATTCTTATCCCTATAGACCCAAGATGAACGGGGTTGTTGAAGCTGCTAACCAGAACATCAAGAAGATTATCCAGAAGATGGTTGTTACGTACAAAGATTGGCATGAGATGCTGCCATTTGCTTTGCATGGCTATCGTACATCTGTCCGCACTTCAACAGGGGCAACCCCTTTCTCTCTTGTATATGGCATGGAGGTTATGCTCCCCGTGGAGGTTGAGATCCCGTCAATGAGAGTCTTGATAGAAGCCATGTTGACTGAGGCTGAATGGGTTCAGAGTCGTTATGACCAACTGAATTTGATAGAAGAGAAAAGATTAACTGCCATGTGCCATGGTCCGTTATATCAGCAAAGGATGAAGAAAGCCTTTGATAAGAAGGTCAAGCCTCGTGTGTTCCGAGAAGGTGACCTCGTGCTCAAGAAAGTCTTGTCTTTCGCGCCCGATTCCAGGGGGAAGTGGAATCCAAAGTATGAAGGTCCATATGTTGTTAAGAGAGCCTTTTCAGGAGGTGCTTTGATACTTACAAGTATGGATGGGGAGGATTTCACTCGTCCTGTGAATTCAGATGCAGTCAAGAAATACTTCGCCTGAAATAACAAAATAGCTCGCTAAGTTGAAAACCCGAAAGGGTGGCTTAGGCAAAAATGAGCGTCTCGGTGGATTGAAAACCCGAAAGGGCGGTCTAGGTAAAAGTTAGAGACATAAAAAATGAATATATATATATATATATATATATATATATATATATATATATATATATATATATATATATATATATATATATATATATATATATATATATATATATATATATATATATATATATATATCGCTAGATTGAGTTCCTCATCCTGGGGAAATCTAGGCAAAAATTAGGGATTTGGCAAGTAACTGCATCCTGACAAGACTTTGTTCTACCAACTGTTATCTGTCAAAGATTCTCGCTCAGTCATCATCAACTGAAGCTTCAAATACATTGGATTCAGAGCTGGTGGAGAAATGGTCATTATGTTCAATGTAGCCCTCTTTCCAATACATATCACCAATTTCAAATTTGTAAAGATCCATGGAGTCTCGCCATTTGCGGACTACCATTCTATCAAATAAATTTGAGCCTTTATCCAATTCTTTGCACTCTTATTTGTTTCTGTTTAACAAATGTTTGCATGTTTTAATCGATAAATATCATTGTTTTAAACAAATGAAGTTTTTTATAAACTATTTTTAAACAAAGTGAACATTCACAATGACTGAAAGGATAAATGGAATGTCTTCAGTGCTCTCCCAAGGATAGTACGATCTCCGAAAGGGTAAGACATTTGTTCACATTCTGGTATGTTTGTATCCTCTTCATCATCTTTCAGGTGGACTCCCTAGCGAGCGCAGAGAAGGGTGATACATCATCAAGTCCCCAGGGAGTCTGGAGTTTTGGCCTTGATCTTTTTAGAGATGTGTATACCTCTATCTCAACATCCTCGACTCCCCATAGAGTCCGAGTCTAGAATTTGTGTTTTACCAACCATATGGTTGTCATCCCTTGTGTGGACTAACCTAAAATCCCTTATAGATTGATAAAGGTTGATATGCTATCTATTCATGAGGAAGTTGGTCTTTCCCCAGTGAGCGGAAATTCCCAGCATGAGTAGAAATCCTCAGCAGAGTGAGCTTGTGTTCCCTGCAAAGCTATCTTTCAGATATCTCCTCAGTAGTAGTTACTTAGAGCAATTGGTGAAGGGTTTATTCCCCTTTTCATCCCCAACAGGTTAGCTTGAAGTTATCCCCAACAAGTTAGCTTGTATTTATCCCTAGCATATTGGCTTACAACTCATCCCTAGTAGGGTTGCTCACAGTAGATTATCCCCAGTGGAGTTACTTGATCTGAGCCTGATAATTTGTTTTCCCTTCCATATTTGGAAAAGTTTCCTCCCGAGTTGAGCTAGTGGTGAATATGTTTATTTCCTTCCCCATCGGAGCAATTGGTTCTCCCACCCCTTGGCAGAGATGTCTCTCCAGCAGATAAGAGGAATTATTTTGATTATTAGAACTTCTGTTTGGTGGTTGTTCCCCGCAGAGTATCATATCATGCCTTCATAAGTTTCCCCAGTAGAGTTTCTTCAACGATGGATCTTATCCGCGTTGAGCGCCCAGTAGAGTTTCCTCTAAGATGGATATTTTGTCTATTCAGTAGCAAATCCCCGACGGTGACTCTCTTTGTTCCCCAACTAACTTTGCCTGATCCTAGTTTGACATTGGTATCCCCTCTGAGTGGAAGACATTTTCCAGTATTGAGGAATTTTGAGGAAGATGTGTTGTTTCCTTCCGCAGCGGAGTGATTTGTTCCTTCTCCCGGTAGTAGAGATGTCTCTTCAGCAGTTTGAAGAGAATGCTTGATTAATGTGTTTCTGTTTGGTGGTTATTCCCCACAGAATTTCTCATCATCCCCTGATAAGATCCCCAGTAGAGCTCTTCTATAATAGATCTTATTGATATCTCTACATGTTCCCAAGAATTGTTGGAAGATCCCCAGCAGTTGGTAGCTGAGACTTTGCCTATCCTAGGCGGTTGATAGTTATGACCTTTGCTTGTCCCCGGCGGTGGTCTTTGTCCCCAGCGGTGATTGGTGTTTCCTGGTATTTGATGATCCCCACCAGATTTGATTTCTCTTGTGGGCCTGACCGTTCTCTTTTGAGATGTTATACAGGATGTCCGTCCATTAATTTTCGGACCTGTTTGTATTAGATATGTCTGTTTGTCAGCATTAATCATACATAAACCACGCATATACATGCATAATCATAACATTCAGATATTCATGTTGCATTCTTTTCCATATATATTTGTTTGTCATCTCTTGCTATTGGTGAAATGTTCTTCCCCAAGCAGATGTTGGCGTCTGATCTCTCCATATAGAGTCAGCCCCATAGGCAGAAAGTGTCTATCTTTCCTTCATCATTCCCCACTGAGTTATGTCCTCGTGGATGATTTTTGTTTCTGTTTCCTCCCTAATAATATATTGGGATGGAATTACTCCCCTGAGTTATATCCTCATTGGGTTGAGTCTTATTTCATTGTGTCTTTCTAGATTGTTCCTAGATTGACTCCTTTCTTGTTATTCCCCTGCAGTTCCCTGTGATTTAGTTGTTCAATTACTCAGTAACCAGTAATTGTCCATCTTTCCCAGTGAATTTTTGTGGCCTTCTACCCAGTAACCGGTAGTTGTAAGTCCTATTTCTGTGTCCTTCTACCTAGTAACCGGTAGTTGTAAGTCCTATTTCTGTGGTTTTCTACCCAATAACCGGTAGATATAATCCCCTCTTTGTTGGTTATCTTTATCCAATATTCGATATTGATATTCCTTCATTTTTGAGTATACCACCCAGTAACCGGTGATATATCTCTTGGATGTTTGCTCCTTGTTAAGCAATTTATCCCCCGCGAGTCATCTTTCATTTACCCTTTGCTTGGTAATGATTGTTTCTCCCTTTGGTTGGTCATCATTTTTTACCCAGTAACCGGTATCCCGATGTCCTTTCCTTTCGGTCGATTTATCCTTTATTAACCCAGTAACCGGTTGTGGATAATCTTCCATGCGAGTATATTATCTACGTTCTAACGGTAATAGATAATATATCTCATGCGCTCTTCATTCGAAGTCTTTTTCTTCCCTAGTTGAGTAAGATTCGTATTTCCTTATGGAATCGAATGCCCATCCTGTAAATCGAGTTTACTTTTTCAGCCCTCCTTTTCGGATGATGAGTGTTTTGGATATGTTCCCAATTCATGCCTGGTTGGTCACATATTATATGCCCAGTAACCAGTATCCCTAGTGTTCCTTCCTTCTACTCCCTATTATGAATTTTTGTCCCCTGTGGAGTCAGATTTTCCTGAGATGAGATATGCCTTTTGGGCCCTCCTCAGATGTTTCGGATGCTTGTTATCTCTCACCCTTATATAGGTCTTAGATATTCTTTCTCCCTGAGCGTGTTATTCTCTCACCCAATAACCGATGTTTTGATAACATGTCTCTCTTTGAGTTATTACCCAGTAACCGGTAATATCTCGTTGTTCGCCTCCTCAGCTGAGTCCTTTATGGATTTCCCCGTCTGAGTCCAGATTTTTATCCGAAGTATCCTTTGTGGATAGTCTTGCTGTATTGGCATATTCCCCAATACATGCATCTTTGCATCAGCTCGAGTCTTTCCAGTGATTTATTTCATGGAATCCCTTCATGTCTGTAACACCCTTCTAAAATACCCCCAAATATTTATTTAAAATAACAATATGTCAATCAGAGTAATTATGCAGTTAAGGGTGTCACACAAACAACTCCACACCATTCATCAAGATAGCTTGTCATGCTCATTTATTTATCAAATAAAACATTTGCATAATACGCAGCGGATAGAGATCAAATCGATCATGCAAAACATGTAGCACAATACATGTAAAATGGTTCACAACCAACATTAAAACATTTAAAACATCCCATCCCGATGTTACATCTACCAGAGCATGACCCACTAAGGAACTACACTAGACTCCAAGCACTAGCTCCTACTCAATCACTGCTCGTTACCTGAAAAATAGTTGTAAGGGTGAGTTCCTCAATCGATATAATAAGCATTATAAAATATCATGTAATGCTAAGTAAATAACACATTAATCACCCTAATCATATCACACATTCAGTAACGGCACATCAACTCAAATATCATACTCAACATCACACAACACACAACACACATCACACGTATAATACTGGAATACATCCATTCATATCAACGCCATACATACATTATGCAATGAGACTCCATGCATGCGGTACCGACTATTCGTGAACATATAGTTCAACCTCACCGATCAAATCCAGATACGGCTACCAAGCCCACTAGTCCCACTCATTTGAGACCTAGTGACTCACTCACTAATTCCTCACCATGGGAATTAGCTACCACCCCAAGGGCCATGCTATGCACGCTAATTCACCTAGCATGCAAACATCAACAACAGTCCATAATGACTAACTCACTAATTCCTCACCATGGGAATTAGCTACCACCATAAAGGCCACAATATGCATGCTAATTCACCTAGCAATGCAAAATCATCAACAATAATCCGCAATGGACACATGCTCACACTCTAAGCCATAAACAGTCCAGTCACAATAGCATACATAACATATACATTCACAGCATTATGCATACCATCATACATCATCAACACATGTATCAAAACATCATATCATGTCAAATAATTAATCACAGTATTAGCACACTCTACTAATACCTATACTGCTCAAAACAACGGGAAATGATCCCTATTACCTCACACGCCAATATAGGCCAACCATCAAATAAGTACACAACATTTAAATACCAATTTTTCCATTTTTCAACAGTGTTAACCGGTTAACGCCCTGGGTTAACCGGTTAACGCATCATAGAACACGCTTTTTGGCAAAACTCAACAGTGTTAACCGGTTAACGCCCTGGGTTAACCGGTTAACGCAGACAGAACAGCAATTTCTCAGAAATCTTAACAGTGTTAACCGGTTAACGCCCTGGGTTAACCGGTTAACGCAAGCAAAACAGCAATACTTCATAATTCCTAACAGTGTTAACCGGTTAACACCCTGGGTTAACCGGTTAACGCAAGACAGAAAGCTGTTCCTGCGCTAACACGAAGCAGAATGCAGAATTATCCGCATTTTCCGCCGTTGGAGGACTTCCGGACCTCCGATTCCGATTCCTTAAAAAGCTATACGTTCGGAACATCACTACCCATCCAATTACAGCTTTAACATAGTTTATTCATCACAATTTTTCAGCATTCAACATCCCAATTAGGGTCAATTCAACGGTTTATCACTACCCATTACATGTTAACCCATAATACCCATTAAACGACGATAAACCCCCCTTACCTGAGTTAATCCGGCGAATCTTTAATCTTCAAGCTCTTCTCTTCTCCAACCTTCTTCCTCTTGCTCTGCCTCTTTGCCCTTTTCCTCTTTTTGAGCCGCTTCTCTGTTTTCACGTGAAAACTCTTTTTACCCAAATGGAACTCTTTTTCCCTTATTTCCAACTTATATATATTCCAATAATAAAATCCAATAATAATAATAATAATATTCCAATAATTCTAATTATTTAATTAAATTAATAAATATAATATTAACTTAAATTAAATAATTATCTTATTTTTATCGGGGTGTTACAACTCTCCCCCACTAAAAGAGTTTTCGTCCTCGAAAACATACCTCAAGCGAATAACTCCGGATAAGACTCCTTCATCTAACTCTCAAGTTCCCAAGTCACATTGCCACCTGCTGGTCCTCCCCAAGCTACCTTCACCAAGGCAATCTCTTTACCCCGCAACTGCTTCAACTCTCGATCCTCGATCCTCATAGTTGATGTTTCAACAGTCAGGTTATCTCTCACCTGTACATCATCCACTTGGACCACATGCGACGGATCAGGAATGTACCTCCTCAACTGAGACACATGAAAAACCTCATGCAAATTCGCAAGTGACGGCGGTAAAGCGATACGATAGGCTACCTCCCCTATCCTCTCTAAAATCTGATAAGGACCAATAAATCGAGGTGTCAACTTCTTCGACTTCAAAGCTCGAACAACTCCAGTTATCGGAGTAACGCGAAGAAACACATGATCTCCCTCTTGGAACTCAAGTGCCTTCCTCCTCTTGTCGTGATAACTCTTCTGACGACTCTGAGCAATCCTCATCTTCTCCTGAATTATCTTAATCTTTTCCGTAGTTTGTTGAACAATCTCCGGTCCAACCACAACACTCTCACCGGACTCATACCAACATAAAGGCGTCCGACATCTCCTACCATACAAAGCTTCAAACGGTGCCATACCAATGCTCGAATGAAAACTATTGTTGTAGGTAAACTCAATCAAAGGTAAATAACAATCCCAAGTACCTCCCTTTTCCAAAACACAAGCCCTCAAAAGATCCTCCAGTGACTGAATCGTCCTCTCAGTCTGACCATCAGTCTGCGGATGATATGCAGAACTCAATCTCAGCTTAGTTCCCAAAGCCCTCTGCAAACCTTCTCAGAACTTCGATGTAAATCTAGGATCTCTGTCCGAAACAATACTCGATGGAATACCATGCAAACTTACAATCTTCTCAATATACAACTCGGCTAATCTCTCTAACGGATAATCCATTCTGATCGGAATGAAATGAGCCGATTTTGTCAATCTGTCGACAATCACCCAAATAGCTTCAAAATTCTTAGTTGTCCTCGGTAAACCAGAAACAAAATCCATACTGATATTATCCCACTTCCACTCTGGAATAGCCAACGGTTGCATTAGCCCAGACGACTTCTGATGCTCAATCTTTGACTTCTGACAAGTCAAACAAGAATAGACAAAACTCGCAATTTCTCTTTTCATTCCCGGCCACCAAAATAACTTTTTCAAATCATGATACATCTTCGTAGCTCCAGGATGAATACTCAGGCCGCTACGATGTCCTTCCTCAAGAATACTCTTCTTAAGTTCGGTAACATCCGGAATACACACCCGATTACCAAATTTCAAAACACCATTCTCATCAACTCTGAATTCACCACCTTGACCTTGATTCACTAGAGTCAACTTATCAACCAAAAGCATATCGGATTTCTGACCCTCTCTAATCTCATCCAGAATACTACTCGTTAACTTCAACATTCCCAATTTAACACTATTGTGAGTACTCTCACACACCAAACTCAAGTCTCTAAACTGTTCAATTAAATCCAATTCCTTAACCATTAACATAGACATATGCAATGATTTCCGACTCAATGCATCAGCCACTACGTTTGCTTTACCCGGATGGTAATTCAAACCAAAGTCATAATCCTTCAGAAACTCTAACCATCTCCTCTGTCTCATATTCAGCTCTTTCTGATCAAACAAATACTTTAAACTTTTATGGTCACTGAAAACCTCAAATCTTGACCCATACAAGTAATGCCTCCACAACTTCAGAACAAAAACCACAGCTTCCAACTCTAAATCGTGCGTCGGATAGTTCCTCTCATGAACCCTCAGTTGTCTCGAAGCATAAGCTATAACCTGCTTATTCTGCATCAACACACCACCCAAGCCCAACAATGACGCATCACAGAAAACCTCAAATAGTTCTGACGGACTCGGTAATATCAGAATAGGAGCAGTAGTTAACCTTCTCTTTAACTCTTGGAAACCTTCTTCACATTTTGAGTCCCAAACAAACGCTTGCCCCTTTCTAGTCAACATCGTCAATGGTAACGCCAACTTAGAAAATCCCTCGATGAACTTCCTATAATAACCTGCAAGTCCAAGAAAACTCCTTATCTCAGAAATTGACTTCGGAGCTTCCCACTTAGATACCGCTTCTATCTTAGAAGGATCAACAGCAACACCATCTCTTGAAATCACATGACCAAGAAAACTAACCTCTTCTAACCAAAATTCACATTTAGACAGTTTAGCAAATAACTTCTTTTCTCGTAGAACTCCTAAAACCACTCTCAAATGTTCAGCATGCTCTTCTTCAGATTTCGAATACACCAAAATATCGTCAATAAACACCACAACAAACTTGTCTAGGTACGGATGGAAAATCCTATTCATATACTCCATAAATACTCCAGGCGCATTAGTCACACCAAAAGGCATTACAGAATACTCATAATGTCCATACCTTGTTCTGAAAGCAGTCTTCTGAATATCCTCAGTTTTCACACGTATCTGATGATATCCCGACCTCAAATCTATTTTGCTGAACACACTCGCACCAACCAACTGATCCATCAAATCATCAATCCTCGGCAAAGGATACCGATTCTTGATCGTCACTTTATTCAGTTGCCTGTAGTCCACACACAACCTCATAGTACCTTCTTTCTTCTTAACCAATAACACTGGTGCACCCCACGGTGACACACTCAGACGAATAAATTTCTTATCCAACAGATCTTCCAACTGGCTCTTCAATTCAGTTAACTCAACAGCAGACATACGGTACGGAGCCATCGACACCGGCCTAGTACCAGGTACCAAATCAATCGAGAACTCAACTTCACGTTTTGGTGGTAATTCATTCACTTCTTCCGGAAACACATCAGGAAAATCACACACCACAGCTAGATCGCAAATCACCAGTTTATCTTTAGCCTCCAAAGTCGCTAACAGCATAAACAACTCTGCCCCATCTGCTACTGCCTCACTCACCTGCCTCGCTGATAGAAACAAACTCTTTCCTTCCTCAATCTCAGGAAAAATCACAGTCTTATCAAAACAATTGATATAGACTCGGTTAAACACCAACCAGTTCATACCCAGAATAACATCAATCTGCACAAGTGGAAGACACACTAGGTCCACCCCAAAGTCTCTACCAAAAATACTCAAAGGACAATTCAAACAAACTGAAGTAGTAGTAACTGAACCCTTCGCAGGAGTATCAATCACCATACTTCCATGCATCTCAGATATCTCTAACTTAAGTTTCACAGCACAATCCAAGGATATAAAGGAATGAGTCGCACCTGTGTCAATAATAGCTACAAGAGGAAAGCCATTAATATAACACGTACCTCGGATCAAACGATCATCTGCAAAAGTCTCCGAACCCGATAAAGCAAAGACCTTGCCTCCCGACTGGTTCTCTTTCTTCGGCTTAGGACACTGTGGGCTAATATGACCCACCTCTCCACAGTTGAAACAAGTCACAGTCTTCAACCGGCACTCTGCGGCCAAGTGACCACCTTTTCCACACTTGAAACACTTCTTCTCAGCACTGGTACACTCATGGATACGATGTCCAGCCTGACCACATCTGTAACACTTAGCAGGGGCACTGGAGTCTCCCCCACTAGGCCTCTTCATCCCACTCTGTCTCTGGAAACCTTTGCCAGCTGCATACGGTTTCCCACGATCATTCTGATTCTTGCCTTTCCTATCAATCCTCTGCTGATAGCTTTCCGCTCGGGCCTTGGTATCCTGTTCAAAAATCCTGCAACAGTCAACCAAATCAGAAAACACTCTAATCCGCTGATATCCAATAGCCTGCTTGATCTCGGGACGCAACCCGTTCTCAAACTTCACACATTTCGAAAATTCCCCAGTAGCCTCATCATAGGGAGTGTAATACTTCGACAGCTCTGTGAACTTAGCAGCATACTCAGTAACAGACCGGTTGCCCTGCTTCAATTCTAAGAACTCTATCTCTTTCTTTCCTCTAACATCCTCGGGAAAATACTTCCTCAGGAATCTCTCTCTGAACACAGCCCAAGTGATCTCAGCATTCCCAGCAGATTCCAACTCAGTGCGGGTAGCAACCCACCAATCATCTGCTTCTTCTGACAGCATATGCGTACCGAACCTGACCTTCTGGTTATCGGCACACTCAGTCACTCGGAAGATTCTCTCGATCTCCTTCAACCACTTCTGAGCACCATCTGGGTCGTATGCTCCCTTGAACATTGGAGGATTGTTCTTCTGGAACTCACTCAGTTGACGAGCAGCTCCCATTCCCACAACATTCGGATTCCCTCCAAGTACTCCAGCTAGCATACCCAGAGCCTCAGCAATCGCAGCATCGTCTCTACCTCTTCCAGCCATCTCTATTCTGAAAACCCAACAAGCTAAAACAATAAGTACTGATAGGGTTACACAACACCTATCCCGTACAGGGAAAACAGAATAATTACGACTCGACTCGACCGACTATGCTCTGATACCACTAATGTAACACCCTTCTAAAATACCCCCAAATATTTATTTAAAATAACAATATGTCAATCAGAGTAATTATGCAGTTAAGGGTGTCACACAAACAACTCCACACCATTCATCAAGATAGCTTGTCATGCTCATTTATTTATCAAATAAAACATTTGCATAATACGCAGCGGATAGAGATCAAATCGATCATGCAAAACATGTAGCACAATACATGTAAAATGGTTCACAACCAACATTAAAACATTTAAAACATCCCATCCCGATGTTACATCTACCAGAGCATGACCCACTAAGGAACTACACTAGACTCCAAGCACTAGCTCCTACTCAATCACTGCTCGTTACCTGAAAAATAGTTGTAAGGGTGAGTTCCTCAATCGATATAATAAGCATTATAAAATATCATGTAATGCTAAGTAAATAACACATTAATCACCCTAATCATATCACACATTCAGTAACGGCACATCAACTCAAATATCATACTCAACATCACACAACACACAACACACATCACACGTATAATACTGGAATACATCCATTCATATCAACGCCATACATACATTATGCAATGAGACTCCATGCATGCGGTACCGACTATTCGTGAACATATAGTTCAACCTCACCGATCAAATCCAGATACGGCTACCAAGCCCACTAGTCCCACTCATTTGAGACCTAGTGACTCACTCACTAATTCCTCACCATGGGAATTAGCTACCACCCCAAGGGCCATGCTATGCACGCTAATTCACCTAGCATGCAAACATCAACAACAGTCCATAATGACTAACTCACTAATTCCTCACCATGGGAATTAGCTACCACCATAAAGGCCACAATATGCATGCTAATTCACCTAGCAATGCAAAATCATCAACAATAATCCGCAATTGACACATGCTCACACTCTAAGCCATAAACAGTCCAGTCACAATAGCATACATAACATATACATTCACAGGATTATGCATACCATCATACATCATCAACACATGTATCAAAACATCATATCATGTCAAATAATTAATCACAGTATTAGCACACTCTACTAATACCTATACTGCTCAAAACAACGGGAAATGATCCCTATTACCTCACACGCCAATATAGGCCAACCATCAAATAAGTACACAACATTTAAATACCAATTTTCCACTTTTCAACAGTGTTAACCGGTTAACGCCCTGGGTTAACCGGTTAACGCATCATAGAACACGCTTTCTGGCAAAACTCAACAGTGTTAACCGGTTAACGCCCTGGGTTAACCGGTTAACGCAGACAGAACAGCAATTTCTCAGAAATCACAACAGTGTTAACCGGTTAACGCCCTGGGTTAACCGGTTAACGCAAGCAAAACAGCAATACTTCATAATTCCTAACAGTGTTAACCGGTTAACACCCTGGGTTAACCGGTTAACGCAAGACAGAAAGCTATTCCTGCGCTAACACGAAGCAGAATGCAGAATTATCCGCATTTTCCGCCGTTGGAGGACTTCCGGACCTCCGATTCCGATTCCGTAAAAAGCTATACGTTCGGAACATCACTACCCATCCAATTACAGATTCAATTACAGCTTTAACATAGTTTATTCATCACAATTTTTCAGCATTCAACATCCCAATTAGGGTCAATTCAACGGTTTATCACTACCCATTACATGTTAACCCATAATACCCATTAAACGACGATAAACCCCCCTTACCTGAGTTAATCCGGCGAATCTTTAATCTTCAAGCTCTTCTCTTCTCCAACCTTCTTCCTCTTGCTCTGCCTCTTTGCCCTTTTCCTCTTTTTGAGCCGCTTCTCTGTTTTCACGTGAAAACTCTTTTTACCCAAATGGAACTCTTTTTCCCTTATTTCCAACTTATATATATTCCAATAATAAAATCCAATAATAATAATAATAATAATATTCCAATAATTCCAATTATTTAATTAAATTAATAAATATAATATTAACTTAAACTAAATAATTATCTTATTTTTATCGGGGTGTTACAGTGTCTCCCAGCAAGTATTCAAGTCGTGACCTACTCACGTGTTTTTACCCTATTTTCCCCAGAGTCTCTGTCTCCCTAGTGAGTGCGCTACTCGTATGGACTTTCGGTCTTTCTCTGATTTCTTTTTCCTTTGTGGTCATATTTCCCCACAGAGTATTAACTTTTGCATGCATACATCTGCATCATGAGGTCTCTTAGGGACCAAAATTCATCTCTTTGTTATTATTTAAGCCCATTCAACCTCGTCGAGACGAAGATTTTAACCTTCATATCTCCGGCTAGAATGACCTTAAATATGGGAATCTGTAAGACCCTAATTTTGACCCTAATATCCCTCATGGCATCATATCATTGCTCATTGCATTGCCTCAAGGATCATAACATGTATTGGCTCCTTTACCCTTGGGTTGGGACTTGTGTGAGTTGGTTTGAGACCACCAAACATGCTTGAATTATATTATTGCTTTTCTTATTTTGTTTACTAACCAAAAGCACAAAAATATGTCACTAACCTCTTTTGTTTTGAAGCTCAAGCAATCATGAGATCCCTTGCTCCTAGGAGGCTCCTATGCTCAATGAAGTGGCTAGATGAAGATGAAAGCAAGCATGACAATGGTCCACAAGGTTCCTAATCATCATATATGTCTCCCAAGTATCTCAATTTGTCAATTTGATTAAGAAGAGGGCTTGAGGATTGTTTCCCAAGGAAACCCTAATTCATTTATGCATTGATTGTGCCTGGCTCATGAAGCAACCTCAACCTATGATCAAATTCAATCAAGGGAAGTTCTTTAATTCATTATTTTATGCATATATGAGCCTATTTGAGTATCCTCAATCATTCATTCATCAATATTTGAAGTTTAGACTTGAGAAGTTGACCAGTCAAGTCATCTGACCAAACTGAGATCCACTGAGACCTTACTTTTGATAGGTTTGTCAAATGAAGATGACCCCAAGATAAACAATGTTATTAAGAACCATATGAACAACTTTAATGTTCATCAAAAATCCATTTGAAACTTTTAAGGTTATCATTCATTGCAAAACATTATAGGTCATTTTGACTAAAACCCTAATTTTGGGTCAACTTCCCAAGGACCTAACTTCTTCATTTTTTATGATTTTGAGGTGAGACCAATTGCATTGGAAATATTAAGATGTATAATTAAAATGTTATGTTGGACAAAATTTCATAATCCTAAAATAAACACATGTGATAATACAAAACATTATAGGCCACTTTGTACCAAAACCATTGAATCTTGAAAAAGTCCAACTTCAAGTGCCCATACCTTTCTCATAAAAAATCCAAATGATGCAAAATTTAAGTCTAAATTTATTATCCTGGAAATATCTACAACTTTTATGTTGGAGCTTTTTCCATTTGAGGCTTGCATCATGGAAACAGAAGGGCTAGAAGTTGGTCACTTTTGGAAAATAATTCAAAGGGAACTTATACATGTTTTGCACCTCAAGCTTCAAGGCCAGTTTTCACAAATTTCTAAACTCCAAATGGATTTTTGCCCAACATAGCTTTTGTTCCTTATGTCAAGACCTTTCCAACCTTTACTCACATGCCTATGTTTGGATTTTCTATGTGTGACTTTTGAAGAGGTGAACATTTGTGATCAAGTATGCAATTCAATTGGAATCTTCATGCACAAGCAAACACAAGGCAAATTGCACGTCCATTTCACTTCAGAATGATATCAGCTTGGAAATTCACTTGAGTTTGGGCCTCACATGTGCCTGTAGAGGCCCATGCATGGAGGACCCAAAGCTTCATGCACACGAGTTCTTCACCTCATTGCTTGCATCTCAGGTATAAATACAATGCTTGGCTCATTCAAAATTCAACCTTAAGACTACCTGAAGCTTTGCTGAAATCCAAACTGAACCATACTTAATGGAATTCTTATTTTTATTCTCTCAATTCAAGCTTGAATTTCAACAAAATCAGTTGATCTTCAAGACTTATTCCTTAGCCTTGCATTCATATCACATCTCAAGATCAAATTGGAAGCAAAAGTTGGAAGGAATCGTGCTGATCAAAGTTGCTCTTCAAAGGTATATGATCCAACTGTTTTGATCTGAATCTCATCATACAATGTGAATTGCTTGTGTTCAAATGGTTTTCTAAAGTCCACGTACAAGAGGCAAGCCAGTGGTGGCTTTGATTTCATGTTTTAAAGCTTTTCAGTTTGCATACCTGGATGTTCAAGCTCAGATTTCTCACTTGATAGAGATATTGAGGACAATCCAAGGTTACAGGGGTGATGTACATCACCCCGACTTCATTTTGGTATATGGCTCGTGCATTTTAGTTGAGGTTAAAAAACCTGCAACTGGTGGCTGGAGTTGGTTGGTCCACCAGAGAAGATGGTGGTTTCCACTTACACGTTCTAATCTTGGCCATGCATTCAACTTACTTATTTTAATTTGTTTTACTTCGCGTTTGACTCATGACCATGGTACTCCGGCGCTTCTGTGTCATTGGATGTGTCCACGTCATTTAATGAGCTAGATCCAGCGCTCCTGGTTTTTTGGCATTTTTCTAATTTCTGTTTTATTTTCTTTTATTCCCTTTTATTTCAAAAATTCACAACTATTTTATTTGGAATCACAAAAATATGAGACCAACACTAAATTTTTTCTTGAAAAATCTAGTTTATAATCTGATTTTTAATTATTTTTGTGATTCCATTTAATATTTTTTTGTGAATTATTTTGTTTTTAATAGTTTTTAATTCATTTTAAACACTTTTTGATATCCAAAAATTCCAAAAAAATATTTTCTTAACACATATGGATCATGGTAAGTCTATGAAAAATATTCTCATCAATTTCTTAATTGATTTGAGATTTATTTGAGATTTTAGTTCATTTGTGTTATTTTTTCTTGATTTTTAATTGTTTTAAAATAGTTTCTGTTTTCAAAAAATGTTGAGAAAAATTGTCAAACTTTGTTTAACCATGTTAGACCTGTGATGATTCAATTGGACTTGTTGAAGTTGATTTTAATTGAATTTGAGGTTTGACCTTATTTTGTTCATTTTATTTTATGTTTTATTTTAATTCCAAAAATACCAAAAAAATATGTTTGACTTTGTTGACTTCTAATCTTCATTTCTGTTCTGTTTTACATTGGTTGATGTTGATTACATTCACATTTGATCATTGTGTTTTGATTATGTCATTTGAATTCTCTTTTTCTATCCATTTCATTTCATCTTCATCTTCTTCTTTTTATTTTGGCCAATGAGTTAATGATTTGTGATTAGTCTTGACATATGAAAGGCTTAACCTTCTTTGATCCAAATCAAACTCAACTTGATCAAAGATCAAGTGAGTTGCTTTGTGTCCAAGATAGGTTGCTTCTTGGTCAAGCAAAAAACCTAAAATCCATACAAGGCTTTCCCTCTTTTCTTTTGGCATGGCAAGTTGTAGGAACTTGGCTTACTAGTCATGATCTCTAACTTGTGTTTATTTGCCTATAGTTTTATTGACCGGCCTCAGATAGGTGTGACTACTACATTAGTCCACTTACGATTGCTTAACATAGCGCTAAATTCTCTTATGACACACTAATATTAACCACTAACTACTAACTTTAATTCAAGCATTTAATTCTTGCAATTTACTTTAATGGAATTTACTTTCTTGCTCATTTATTCATATTGTTTTTCCCTTTGCTCACTTGAGCTCATATTTTATGTTTATGTCATTTTCCTTTTTCTCACTTGAGCTCATTATTGTATATTAATATATTTGTTGCTTTGTGCTTGTTTTGTCTTTGTTTGTGTGAACCCAATGCAAAAAAAGGAGAAAGGACTTAGAATTAGGACTTTACCTATGCTTAAAGGAACTCAAGAGCAACTAGGCCTCATGCCTTTAGAATGCTAAACTTGTTAAAGAGCAACTAGGCCTCATGCCTTTAGAATGCTAAATCTTAAAGTTGACTTCAAAGCACCCCTAATCTAAACTCATTCTTTGTCCATTCCTCTTATTGAATTGTGAACTTTTTGATTGTTTGTTCTTGTGTGATAGGCCATCTTAAGATAGTATGAAGAACCATTATCATGAGTAGCCAAGTTAAGAGAGACAAGCCAAATGGAGATCCTAGGAGCTTGAATATAATATTTGTTTGATTGCTTGAGTGATTGCTAAGTCCAAAGGAAAGGAGCATCTTGAATCATCTTTACGATCTCAAGAAAAAGAACTCCAAGGGTTTTATCTCTTATCTCATATTTGCATGTTTAGGACTAGCTTTTCTCTTCTTCTCTCCACTCTAACCCAAGCCAAACTCATTTTGTGCAAACATTGACATTATTTTTCAAACTAGAAACCTAGGCCTTATGCCTTTTATTTTTCAAACTCTTTTCATTAATACTCATTGTAAATGAATCTTAAGTCAACTTTGACCTCATTTTGTGAATACTTCTAACTTGTAAATACAAACTCACTTCAAGTTGTTTTTGTGGTTCCAATGGCCACCTTTGTTAAAAAAAAATCATAAACATTAGCCATAGGTTTGAGTTACCATAGTGGTTGATGTAAACCTCACGTTATCCTTAGTGATTGGACTATAAGTCTTCCATACTTATTATAGGGTGGATCCCTCACTAGTATGTTGAAGTTCTCCTCACGTGGTGGATTATTGGTTTAGGTTGAGTTTTCTCCCTTTGATAACAAAAGACCTTAAGGGTTTTGATCAAATTAATTCACCAATATTTTGAGATTTTTACCCGAACTACGAGGTTTTGATCCTACCTTTGTGATGGTACGTAGGCAATGGGTTTATCCATTCAAACAACAAAATTGTAAATAATATGTATATTCTTTTCTCATCTCCCCAATCTTGTTTGCACAAATATTTTCACAAATACCAACCTACAATACACACTTGAAAAAAGGGTTCCCTTAGAGTACTAAGGATGTTTTGGGTACTTAAAACCTTCCCATTGCATAACCAAGCCCCTTACCCAGATCTCTGACATTTTTATTAGTTATTGATTTGATAAAACTTCTTACTTGGTTTTTGTTCGCTTTTTAACATTTCCTTTGGATAAATAGAAGTGCGATGGTGACTCGAATTGCATGCTTACTTTTGATTTAGTCAATAAATCTAAAGGTAATGAATACCCCGCTACACTTTAGGCTTTGGAACAAGATCTCAGACGTCGTTTTTTGAGAATTGATCTAGCTCTTCTTTCATGGCCAGAACCCCAGTCATTGTCTTGAAGTGCCTCATCACAGGAAGTAGGTTCGATTAGGGATACTAATCCTAGAGGAGTTTCTTCAGATACTTTGAATGTTGACCTAGTTCTGACAGGTTCATCCTTGTTTCCCAAAATTAAATCTTCAGAGATGTTGGGGTGACTCCTTGATTTCTTCTGGATGGTTGAGGCTTCAGATTCATCTGGATTTTGTCTTTCAGATACTTCTGGTGCTTTAATCTTTTTGTCAGAACCTGCAAGAGTAATCTCTAAATCTGCAAGTTTCTCACCTCGCTTTGACTTTTTAGGGTCAAGCTTATCATTAAATCTAACATGGATTGATTCTTCTATAATTTTGGTTTCTGTGTTGTATACTCTGTAGCCTTTAGAGTGTTATGAGTATCCTAACATAATAACCTTTTGTGCTTTTATATCAAACTTGTTCAGATGTTCTTTAGTATTGAGAATAAAACAAGAGCATCCAAAAGGATGGAAATAAGAAATGTTGGGTTTTCTTCCTTTACACAGTTCATAGGGAGTCTTCTCCAAAATAGGTCTTATAGAGATTCTATTCTGAATATAACACATTGTATTTACTACTTCAGCCCAAAAGTGCTTAGCCACATTTGTTTCATTGGTCATGGTTCTGACCATCTCTTGGAGTGTTCTATTCTTCCTCTCTACAACTCTGTTTTGTTGTGGAGTTCTAGGACAGGAGAAATCATGGGATATTCCATTAGAATCAAATAGTTCCTCAAAAAAATTATTTTCAAATTCGCCACCATGATCACTTCTGACTCTGATGAATTTTAAGTCAAACTCGTTTTGCATTTTGGAACAAAAGCTAGTGAATACAGAGTGAGACTCACTCTTGTGCTTTAGGAATTTTACCCATGTCCAGCGATTGAAATCATCAACAATAACTAGTCCATATTTCTTTCCATTGACTGACGTTGTCTTAACAGACCCAAACAGGTCAATGTGAAAAAGTTCTAGAGGCTTAGAGGTAGAAACAATATTTTTCATTTTGAAAGATGTTTTTGAAAATTTACCTTTCTGACATGCCTCACATAGAGCTTCTAAAGAATACTTCAGTTTAGGCAGGCCTGTGACTAACTCGAGTTTATTTAGCTGAGAGAGTTTTCTCATGATAATGTGGCCCAAGCGTCTATGCCATACCCATTGCTCTTCATGAACAGACATCAGGCATTTTAAGTTTTGTTCTTTTAGGTCTAAAAGATTTATCTTGTAAATATTGTTTTTCCTCTTTCCAGTGAATAGGACTGTTCCATTATTCTGATTAATTGCTTTACATGTTTTTTGATTGAAGATTACATCATAACCGTTATCACTTAATTGACTTATTGATAACAGATTATGCATTAATCCTTCTACATAGAGAACATAAAATATAGAGGGAAGAGTTCCATTACTGATCATTCCGGAACCTCTGATTCTTCCTTTCTGATTTCCTCCGAAACCTACGAAGCCAGCATCTTTAAGTTCCAGGCTTTGGAACATATGCTTTCTTCCCGTCATGTGTCGCGAGCATCCAGAGTCCAGGTACCATGATTGGTGTCTTAACTCTGCTGCATAAGATATCTGCAACATAAACAATCTTATCCTTTGGTACCCAAAATCTTTTGGGTCCTTTGTGATTAGTTTTCTCAGAGTTTCTTAGAACTTTGGGTTTTCTTGCATTATTAAAACTTTATGCTTGTGTATGTGTGTAATGATAAGAAAAAGGAGATTTTGGTTTGTCATTTGTAGAAGACTTATCTTCACTTGGGACATACCCTATTCCTCTTTTATTATTCTCATTGACTCCATAAATCATGGATGCCATTCTTCTTCTCTCTATCCCATTTTCAGAAACTTTTGAAAAGATTTTTCATATTCATATATTACTGTGTTCGAAGTTTGTGGGGCTTGAGAGAACGCTTTTTCAAGTTTTGAACATTGTTTGTTTGTGGAGTCTCTTTGTAGTATCAAAATTTGGTTTTCATTTTTTAGTTCTGAAGCTGTTATCTCAAGCTTATCACATTCTTCGATGGTTCCTTCAAGAGCCTCTTTTAAAGCTTTAAATTTTTGTTTAAGTTTCTGATATGAGTTTAGAGTTTCAGAAAGACATGATTCAAGGTCAGAGCGAGAAAGATCAGAAAATACCTCTTCAGATTCAGATTCTCCATCTGATGTATTTCTAGAGGTGGTAGCCATTAGTGCAACATTTTCCTGTTCTTCAGAGTCTGATTCAGAGGAATCAGATCCACTGTCGTCCCAGGTGGCCATCAGTCCCTTTTTGGTTCTGAATGAGCTTTTCTTGACACCTTCTCTTCTAGAGCTTTCTTTCTTCATCTTGGGACATTCGTTTATGTAATGACCTATTTTCCTTGCATTCATAGCATGTTATATCTTTGTTCGACTTACCTCTGGAAGTTGATTCTGAGCGATCTCCCTTAGGTCTTGGTCTTCTGAAGTTATTATTCCTTTTTCTCCAGAGTTGTTTTACTCTTTAGGTTAAAAGGGATAATTCTTCTTCGTCGTCAGAGTCTTCCTTCTCAGAGTCGTCATTGTCTTCCTCTTCAGCTTAGAAGGCTTTGTTTCTTTCTGATTTGCGTCTCTCGGATCTGGACTTTAGTGCTACAAACTTGATCTTCTTTTGAGGCTCATCTTCCTCCAATTCTATCTCGTGGCTTCTTAGTGAACTGACGAGTTCCTCAAGGCTGATATTGTTTAGATCTTTTGATAACTTTAAAGCTGTGACCATGGGTCTCCATTTCTTTGGCAAGCTTCTAACAATCTTTTTGACATAATCTACAGTTGTGTAGCCTTTGTCCAGCACTTTGAGTCCTGCAATTAAAGTTTGAAATCTAGAAAACATTACTCTATAGCTTCATCGTCCTCCATTTTGAAGGCTTCATATTTCTGAATTAGAGCTAGAGCCTTTGTCTCTTTGACTTGAGAATTTCCTTCTCGAGTCATCCTCAGGGAGTCAAGTATTTCTTTAGTTGTTTCCCTGTTGGTGATCTTTTTGTATTCATTGTAGGAAATGGAATTTAGAAGTATCGTTCTGGATTTGTGATGGTTTTTGAATTCACGCTTTTGATCATCTATCATTCTGCTTTTGGGAATAACAACGCCAGCGTCAGTCACAGGTGGTGTGTAGCCAATTGTGACAATATCCAATAGATCAGCATCGTATCCCAGAAAGAAACTTTCAATTCTGTCTTTCCAATAATCAAATTTTTCTCCATCAAAGATTGGAGGTTTAGCATTCTAACTATCTCTTTCGTTGGTGTTGGCCATAGTTTTTCTCACGCTGGATCTCTCTACACTGGTAAGTGTTTGATTAGAAAATCAATAACAGAGCCGAAACTCTGATACCAATTGAAGGTAGAGAAAACGAAGAAAAGGGGTTTGAATTATTTTTGGAAATAAAAACTTTTTGAGAAATTAAACACACAGAGAATAAAAGGAATATAACACAGGATTTTATATTGGTTCGCTTGAAATTCAAAGCTACTCCAGTCCACCCGGCCAATGTGATTTCGCCTTTAAAAAAGACTTAATCCACTAATCTTGAAAGATTACACAACCAATCGTCTAAGAGAATAATCCCTTATCCCTCTCAAGTATTCAGACTACACAAAGTCACTTGAGGAAATATTTTAAACAAATGTATGAATTATAATGTAATGTGCTTCTAACAAAAAGCAAGTATTACAAAATTATAAGAACAAAAGCTTTTCACGTAGGAGCAGCAACTCGTGAAACAGAAAGAGAAGATGAATGAGAGTTGTTATATTCTTGTGTGACTCAGGTGTATTCTCTTGAGAAGTATTCAGTCCTTTATATAGGCGTTAAGAAGAACCGTTGGAGTGATGGCAGAATCTTGGTCATTGAAGAATGTTTATTGTCATTACTCTCCTTGTTTCTTTCTAAAACAGTTATGTGCGCCTCATTATTTCCTTCTAGAAATAATTTCTTTCCAAAATAGATTTATTTTCAGTTACGTGTTCTTAACTGGTGAATATGTATCAGAGTCTTGGTAAATCAGAGTTTAACTTCAGAAGTTGATTTTATCTGACCACATCAGAGTTTCTCAATGCTCTTGACTTCATCAGATTCAGAGTCTGGATTTGGTCTTCTTTACCAGAGTTTTTGACTTCTTTCTGTTGCGCTGGTAACTGCGTTGATCAGAGTCAGAATCTTCTGGACGCGTTTTTTTTAGTAGCATCTGATAGTTGAATTTTGTATCTGATGTATTTTTCTATCTGATGTTTGAACAGAGTCATGCACAGTTAAACAAAAACTTCGTTAGAGTACCATTTTTGTTTCATCCTTTGTTATCATCAAAATCTTAGAGATACATTGTAGAACCAGCTTTGTTCTTACACGAAGGTTTTAGGTTAGGGTTTATGAGGGTTTAAAGGATTGTTGGTGAATATATGAAGTTTCCGATTGAACTTCAACCGAAAACTAGGTGGTACGGGAGTTTGGGTGGTGGTTAGGACAGAAGAAAGGGGGCCGAGTCGGGGGTTTGGCGGAGAGTTAGAGATAGATCGAAGAGTTAGAGAGAGATCAAAGAGTAGAGAGAGAAGGAGAAGAGAAAAATAAAATAGAGTGAAAGGTTTTGGGATAAATACCCCCTCTGCCTTCCATTTGATATGTGCCAAGTGGCAGTCGGTGATGACTCAGATCAGTTGCCTATCTCAGTCAATTGATGGTCCCATGCCACATGTGTAGCATACATCCCACACTGACTATCCATCTAGTCCCTTTGTTTCAATTACCTTGACAAAGTGTGCTTATTCAACGCTCCTTATGAGATCTGCCTGGATCTCATCGGATCAATCTAACACTCCAGGTGAGGGTCAACTATTGACTCGCCTTTCATGGACCTTCCCTCCAGCGTGGGCTCTAGAAGCAATTGGGCCTAGACCTTATTGCTTTTCATACCCCCTCTTCTTTACTTAGTCCATTACTATTTGAACACGAAATACACCCCGTGCCTTTTATATTTAATTTATCTCATTTAAATTCTTTTCTTAGTAAATAAATATATTAATTTATTTTTATAATTAGCAATTAATCAATAATTAATTAAATTAGTTAATAATTAATTTTAGTAATTAAGGTTTTATTTTATTTCTAATTAATAAAAAAAATATTTAAAAAATGTTTTACGGTTAGAGTTTATTAAAATAATTCAACGATTAATCTTAGGGTTAGCATTTAGACGTCATTAGGGTTAAATAAGGTTTAATCAAGATAAATACTATTTTTTCTTTGTTAATTATTCATGTTTAATATCTCAAATAAAACATAATTAATCATATGTATATCATTTAATTTAATTTCTAATCAAATTAATTTTATAAGATTTTTGCAAACTAATCAATTAACCAAAATCAATGCCACACATTCAAATTTTAAGTCCTCTGTCCTTGTGCATTGAGGCATTTTCAATGATACATTTGTACACTCCCGATGCATTGAGAACTTTCAATAATCTAAAAAACAACAAAACAAACAAACATTTCCTAGAAGAACTACGGTACTCTGATCCTTCATCTAACATAGAGGTCCGTAGGCATAAAATCGTAGCACTCTAGCGAGTATGATAATCAAAATATTTTCTTTGTCTTTATGTATTAATCAAACTATTTTCTCCAAATAATAACATTAATTGTATTTATAACTAAGTACCTTAAGCAAATAATAAATAACATAGGCAAGCGGTCCCTTAGAAACACACATTAGCCCTAGAATTAGAGGAGGATCCCATTGAGTATAATAGAAGTGAGGGGTGCCTAACACCTTCCCCTTACTTAACTGACTCCCAAACTGTAGTCTATCTCCTTAACTTATGGGTTTTATCATTATTTTAATGATCCTTAGGAATGAATAAAGGATGATGGAGACTCTGTAATTTTTCCAGCCGTGACAACTGGCAACTCTGCTGGGGAGTCCTACTTCCCTAAAGAGAGTACATCTTAATTTCTAGTTCTACGGTTTTGTGTGTTTTCTTTCTCTACTTTATTTATTTAATTATTCATTTTTTCTACTTCTCAATTACTTATTTTCTTTTCCTTTCTATATTTTATGCTTTTTATTATTTCATTTTATTACATTATTTATATTATCATATCATTGGTTGGGATTGTTACTCTGTGAGAAGCCAAAACCCCAACCTGAGAAGAACCCTAAGTTAAGAAGTAGGACTAAAATGTTTTCTATAAGGTGCCACATCTCAAAGATACATGGAAGCTACACTCAGAATATACCCCTTCCCCCCAAGATATCTTCATGGTAGGGCTAACCCCTAATATGTTAATGATTTGGAAGTGGTCCATGACTCTGGAAACCATCTTCTAGAACCTATTCTATTCATAGTGACCTTATGTTATCAACCCCTAAGGGTTGTTACTAGAGTCCTACCCAGATAAGAATAATCCCGAAGGATTACCGTAGGAAGACTGACTTCTTCTCATGGTAAAGCAAGGGTATGATCCATATCTTTAGAGCCATTATCTTAAACTTTAGATCTCACAAGTGATGGGATTGAGTAGTCTAAATGCAGAGCTAGCCTATTATAATAAGACTCCCTAAAATAGGGCGTACTTGCATATTACCCTTCTCCATTGAAGGATGAAGGTTTGTTTAGTGAATAGGTTGAAGAAGTTTTCATCCTAAGACGATTAGTCCTTAACAAGAATTAGGCTCTAATGTCACTTGTTGAACAAGTGACTTCAAGCACAAGAGGGGGGGGGGATTGTGGCATTTAAAATTCATGATTAATTTTATACTTTTCTCGATTAAGATTGTGTTAGTAATTTTGTTTGAGTGAATTGTAGTAGAAATAAATAATGAAAGTAAATAGCTGAAATTAAAAGGATAAAGTTAGAGATATTTCATGAGAGGCCTAACCTTTTTAACCAAATAGGATTATAAAAAAGTAGGCATTTTTTATTTAAAAAAAGTTTGACATGGCCTAGGCCGGTGTAGGACATGTCATACGCTCTTAAGTTGACCTGACTTATTCCCACCTCTAATGAAAGGTGTACCTGAAAGGCAATTTGATGTCAAAGTAAGTTAAAATATATGCATATAGTTAGAGTCTTCATAATGGGTTAACCCATATGTGTCATCTGATAAGTACTAAATATATGTTAAATATGTAGGCACTTATTAACTTGTTTTACAATAAATAAAATGAAAACCCCTACTTTATCAGTGAAAAATTATGAAACACATGTCGAGATATTTTACTATGCATTTATTAAAAACAGGCAAACAGGATCAAGACATCATAAAAACAACACAAAAGACCAAGCCAAGAACTTTCCTAACAAATAAAGGCTCCCTAAGCCAAGAATACAGGCGCAAATTCGCTAAGCCAAGAAACACATGGGCGCTTAGCGAGCAAAGACAGATCAAAGAATTCATGGTTAAGTTACTTAAAGGTGAATGAAGGGTTTGGTGGCTAAGCGAGCTTAGGCAGTAAAGTTAGTCCTATAGTAGTTGGTATTACTTAACCTAGAAGAAAATAGGCGTGTAAGCAAGCCTGGGTAGTGTACTTAACGATCCTACCTCTCACAAGCCTATCAAAAGGAGTTCGAAGCCTTCATTTGAAAATATTTCCGTCGGTGGAATTCAAGGTGGTCCCTCAACAAAATTTGGTTCTCAACATAAATCACTATAGGAGAGAAAAAGAGAGGAATAAAGGGTGAAAGTGTTGTTTTAGGAATTGTCAACAAATGCTTTTCAACTTCTTTTTAATTTAGCTACCTAAAACATCTTTTTATGGTATGACTAGATATTCAAAAGGTACTGGTCATTACTAGATCCAAGTCTATCATCTATGGGATGCTAAAGTTTAATATCTGCATAAATAACGATATAAGTGGACATTAATATCTGCATTCACTGTTGAAACTTAATGTTAATATATTGGTTAATAGGTTGAGAGATGGTCTATTAGGTAATATGGTTGATCTTACCTTGTTAACTCAGACATGATTTGTAATGAGAGCCTCAGGTAGTAATATTAATAACAGACTAGAATTGCATATTACTGGTTAAAGGTACTACATAAGAACATGTCATGAAGTCTAACCCGAACAAAGATTTCTCACTATTGAAACACTGAATTTTTTTTAATGTTATTTTAATTATGTTGCATTCAACAAACAATCAATCTTATGATAAACCAAACTTAAAGTAATAGAAACTATTAAATAGTATTTGAAAGACAACCATTTCCTATAGAGACGATAAAAATCGCACTTGCTATTTGCATTACAACATCTATTGTATTAATCACACTATTTTCTCCAAATAATAACATTTTATTTGTAAATAAGTACCTTAAGCAAATAATAAATAACATAGGCAAGCGTTCCCTTAGAAACACACATTAGCCCTAGAATTAGAGGAGGATCCCATTGAGTACAATAGAAGTGAGGGGTTTAAGACTTAAAGTATAGAAGCGATGGTTATGATGAACACAACATGCACATGTTGAGTGTTCATCCAGCCCAAACCCATAATTTTCAAAACCTCACCAAAAATAAAAAAGGTCAAAACACACCCTTACTATTTTCTTTCCCATATTATGAATCAAACATTAACACAATCATAACATCAACCCTAGGCTCAGATTGAGCTTCCCCATATGAACCATAGTTCCCCAATTCTTATTAGTTTATACAATTAAACCTGGATTATATTAACTGGAAGGAAATTAACAAGTATGCACAACGAATGATAAACCTGAAACGATAAAAAAAACACCTCGCCAAAAACCAGAGTTTCCGACGAGAACTCTAGAAACTTCTTAAATCACCTCACATATGTAGTACTGCACTTCTCTTTCTTCTTCTGAGTTGCTTCTGGTCTTCTTTGAGTCCATCTCACTCTTCTCCTTTCTACTGGTTGCAGAGTTGCTTTGCTTAAAGTGTTGTAGAGTTACTTTGCTCGAAGTGTTACTGAGTTTTAGTGTGATGAGTGTAGGAATTTCTGCAGAGGTTCTATGAGATTTTTTGGTGTTTTAAGAGTGATTTGAGATTTATTTGAGAGGTGATTTATATGAGGATTTGGGGGTGATATGGTGATCCGTGTGAAGGAAATTTTAGGGGGAAAGTTTGAGCATGTAAGAGGTTTTTGATGTAGTTTTGCAAGTGTGTGAGCAAGGTGAGGGCTATTTTTAGTTTTTTTTTATGTTGTAATGGATACATGGAATATCATTGAGGGTTAGATGTATGGTGTAACTTTGAGTGTATTATGTAAACAGCTAGTTCAGTTTATGTGAGGTCAGTGTGATGTAAAGGATTTGATCAATTATGATTCAATTGTTTTTCTCCTTTATTTCAAAGTTTATTTTAAAACTTGTTTTTATTTCAATTAAATTCCTTTTTGATCAATGTAATGGAAAATGATGTTTATGATGTTAAGTAATTATATTGGAAATGATAAGTGTAATTAACCAGTTTTGGTATTTTAAAATGCAAAAGTGTCATGAGAAATGACATATTTAATAACCAAATGAACTTGTCAATGACCTTAAGATTTTAAAGAAAATGAGAAGTGAAATGAAGAGGAGGGATGCAAGTGACCAAATAGACCTTTGTATTCAAAATAAGTAAGCCCTTGTTATTGACTCTTATGGTGACTCATATGAACCATCCTTAAAATGAAATGCAATGCAAACGAGAATTTAAGATGAACAGATAAAAAAGGTGGGACAAAATTAGGGTATGACAAATGTCTTTCAAAGTTTTTGCCCGATCACATTCCTTCAACCGAAGAGCTTTTTGATCTGCTTCGAAATCATGGCACACCTACGCCGTATCTTTATAAGCTTTCTTCCAACATTTCTCTCCCTCGGAAAGAGAAGCCTTAAACTCCTCTATTTGAGCAGCCACAACCGATGGAGAACCGTATTGCTTTACCTTTTCTAGCAAAGAGTCACCAAGCTCATCCTTTTCCCGTAACTTGACCAATTCCTCTTTAGAAATGGAATTCTCTCGCTCCAGGGCCTCACATTTCTCCTCTAGTTTATCCCGCTCCTTAGGCAGGTTTCCAGAACCAAACACATCATCCTAGATGGAAGCTACCATCGAAACCATAGATATGACCCTGAGAAAGGTGTGAGAAGCATTCACAAAAAGACCCCATCTATCAGTCGCATGCAAGTTCCAGACAAAATTCAGGTTCTCAGAGGCCACATAAGCAGAAAATTCCTTCGAGGTGTTGGATGCCCAAGAGAGAAGAGTATTAGGGAGTCGGAAGAAAGGAGTAAAAGCCTCTGACTCTGCATCCTTTAATAAACGAGCTTGTTTGAAAGAAAAAAAACCTTTAACAGGAGTAGACAGGAAGTCACCCCGATTCCTCTTGATAGAGGAAGGGGATGGTGAAATCTCACAAAAAGATAGGCCGACAACCGCAATAGTTAGTTGGTCCACCTCAGGAGTTGCACCCCAGACAGTAGTCACAATTGTTGCTGGGGAAATAATCGTAACTGGCATTTGAGCCACCTGAGCAAGAGTAGATGCAACAATGGAAGTCTCCACAACTCGACTTGATGAAGCACTTGTAAGACCCAGGTCCTCGGAAAGTACAAGAAACATATACAATTGACTCATGTTATCTGCACGATATAAGTTACACTTGTTTAAAAAAACACATTAGCCCCCCCGAGTGTCCATCATCACCAAAGGGCTTTTGCCTCTCTGCTTGGCCTGGCACACTGATATAAGTGTAAGTATCAACCAATTTCTTCTTTTCTCAAGAAGGAGACACTTCTCCATGAACGAATCCTTCTTTATAATTGAGCCCTTGATACCAAGCATACATATCCTCCTTCATTTATACCTCTTCATAAGATAAAAGACTTATCCTGGTATGGTAAGAAGAAAGGGGGTGAAGGAAGTGAACCCAAGACCAGTACTTTAAAAAACCACTCTTGCAAGAACGGGTGAATCCAAGTGAGGTCGAGGATGAACATCATGAAAAGTGGGCCTTTGGAGTAATTGGCTTCACCAGCATGAAATAATCAAGGAAATTACCCCAACAATTGGTAAAAAGGGTAAATCAAGACACATTCGGAAGTAAAGAGATCAATCCCTGATCTCGGGCGTCATCTCGAGAAGTACAGGCTGCATAAAAGAGATGAAAAAGTGCTCAAGAGAAGGTTTCCGAGATTTATGCTCGGAACAGAATTGGAACACCTTCATATGAACCTAAGCTCCATGGTTAATTTGCAAGGGGGAAACTCTCAAACAATTCATCACAACCACCTCGGAATTAGAAAAGGGAAAACGTGCCCCCAACCTGGTAAAGAGGCACTCATACAGAGGAACTGAGTAGCACTTGAAAGAGTTACATATCCTCTTCATTGAATCTACTAGGAGAACTGACCAGTCCAAGGGGTCGCCGACCATAATAGCAACATCAACTATAGCCGTAATAATTTTCAACATGGAAGGAGTCGCTAACACTTCAGTGGCCACCCAATATTGTTTGTTGGAGATAATTGACTCGACTAGATAAATCCCTTTTTGGATCTGTTCACCAGCCTTAAAGTGATCATCGGGTTTGATCCAAGATACACCATTGGATTTTCCCCAATCCTTTAAATGACTTGCGATTTCAGCATCACTAGGCTCGTCTCCAGTTATCCCATGGTAGAGTTGGACAATGTAGCCGTCATGTTTTCTCCTCTATTGGGAAAATTCTATTTCTCTCTCAGTCGGGATATATGGAGGCATTGGTCTCTTGATAGGATCCTTACCCCCATAAGGTTTCCCTGAAGGCAGAGCCTCCAAAGAATCGCCATAAGAACCTCTTTCAGAAAACGAATCCCCAAACACTTCTTCCATTTCAAAATCATTAATCAGGGAGATGATCCCTAACTAAAAATCCCCATTGGCAGAAGAAAGATGCATATGCAAACCAGAGGTTAAATTTAACCTTGAAAGACACAATCAAATTCAAGTGCACCCAAGTGGGCAGTAAGCAACATTACACCACTCTCTACCTTTTTAGGTCCCATGCCTAGAGAAAAATGGTGAATCATTTCAATGATGGGACTACATTTAATGCTCATGTTCTCCACCATTCTTTGGAAAAACCAAAATAATGCATGTCTACTGACACATGGATAACTATTCTTGAAGGTCGACCATGACTGCTAAAAAACTCCCCTAACATACATAGTTCTCGGTAAGTCTTGGTGGAAACTGTTTTAAGCCAGCCAAAGGCCCAATAAGATGAGGCCCACTCATCTCTCTCTCTCCATGGAGCCTAAGGTATAAATATAGTTCCAAGAGAGTTTAACAATATCAAATCTCCAGTCACACTACGATCATCTTGAACTCTAAACTGACTTGCATGTTGGAGTGCTAACCATGCAGTCACCCTTGGATCCTTCATACCAGAGATTAGAGGCATCATTTTAATATCAATAACTCTGATTGAAGATATGTCATAATCGTAACCTTTGATCCAAGAACCCGCATCACTGAATAACTTACAAAGCTTTATTCCACTGTAGCTTCCATAATCTTCTCCATTTATAGTTCCATAACAGAATATTACTAAAGATTATTATTAAGGTTCAAGCATATCGTTTACTTGATAAAGTAAAATTTAACATTAATATTTAAACCAAGTTTTTCAATATAATTTATTAACTTTTGAAGAATGGAATATGAAGTTTGAAGGAGGAACAAGTTAGGTTTAGTTAAAAGGTGAATGACACACTTGTTTAGTTTTATAGACAAAGCCCTAAAGAATTTTACCATGGTTGCAAAGAGAAACCATGTTAATTTGTATAATATATCACTATTGTTGTTTTAGTCAACCATAGTGAAAATGTTTCTCTAAAATTAAAACTGAAGACCTATTAGTTTATTTTCTTCATTACACATAAGTGCCCTAGAGCAGAAGAATGCAATAGCAAAGGACAATCTCCTTAAACCACCAAGAAAACTCCATCATTTCAGGTTCAAATCAAGGAGGGGAAAAAGAAACTTTAAGAAGCATACACGAAAGTCATTTATTTTCTTCTTCATCTTCTTCACATTTACGTTACAATATTTCATCACCATTCATGCCAAAAGGTGTGTTGAGTTTTATTATTGCTATTTGTTATTTTGATTAAGTTTTTATTTTTGTTTAATGTTATATGGTGTTGTGGTTGAGTAATATTGAGATTGTTTTTGTGTTGTTGAGAAAGTTATATATTGTTTTTGTAGTTGTTTCATTTTTATTGTGTTGTTCTATTGAGATTGTTAACATGTTATTGAAAATATTGTTGTTGTATTGTTGTATTATGGAATATATTGATTTTCCATATTGTTGAAAAGTGATTTAGTAAGTTTTTGTATTGATAATGTTGTTGTTGTATTGTTGTATTGTTGTATTGTTGTATTGTTGTATTGTTAAATGATTTTACAAGTTTTTGATATAAATTCTAAAATGTATTATGGATCGTAATTGGATGAAAGATGATAGATTGAGCCCGGTGTATGAGAAAAGAGTTCTTGAATTCCTTAAATATGCGGAACAAAATCTTCTTGAAAATAATGGAATCTTTTATTGTCCTTGTGTTATATGTTCGAATATAAAAAATATTTGCAAAGAAAGAAATATTCCATCACCTATGTTGTAATGGAATTTGTCAAAATTATATAATATGGATGTGTCATGGTGAAGTAGATAAAAAAAACTGGGATGTCACAAAGTCATGAAGTTGATATAGATATGGATGATAGACTAAAAGATATGATCTGTGATATTCGAGAAGATTATTTTAGGAAAGCTCGTATTTATGATACCTTATGTAGTGACAAGGATGCTCCATTTTATAAGGGGTACACAAGTTTTGCATGATTTTCCATGTGTTAAAATTGGTTAATCTGAAGGAAAAAAGTGGGTAGACAGATAAAAGTTTCACATAATTGCTTGAGTTGTTGAAACAAATGCTTTCAGAAGATAACAACTTGTCGGACCATAGTTATAAGGCCAAAAAGATATTGTGTCTAATGGGTTTGGATTATATTAAAATACATGCATGCTGTAATGATTTCATATTATACAGGAAATAATATGAAAAATTGAATTGATTCCCAGAATATGGTGAGTCGTGCTACAAGGTGAAGGACAACATTGGTGATAACGATGATGATGTTAACAAGAAACGTCCTCCTGAAAAAGTGTTATAGTACCTGCCAATAATTATAAGGTTCAAGAGTGTTTACTAATGCAAAGACACAAATAGTATTATATGACACGCATATGAAAGAAAATATGATGGAAAATTTTGCCATGTAGCTGATTCTTTGCAATGGAAGAAATTTGATTCATTGATTCTAGATGTTGGCCATGAACCAAAAAACCTTAGGCTTGGACTTGAAAATAGTAGAATGAACCCTTTTGGTAATCTTACTACTAACCATACTTCGTGGCATGTTCTTCTCACGATTTACAACCTATCTCCTTGGTTGTGCATGAAGCGTAAATAAATGTTGTTATCTATGATGATTTTGGGGCCAAAACAACTTGGAAATGATATAGATATTTATCTTATTTCATTAATTTAAGATTTAAGAGTTTTTGGGGAGGAAGAAATTGACGTTGATGATGCGTATTTAAGAGAAAAGTGTAAGATGTGTGCCATGTTATTTTGCATAATCAATGACTTTTCTACATATGGTAATTTGGTCGGATACAATTTCAAGGGACATCAAGTGTGTCCTATATGTGAATCTAATACGTGTCTCCACTAGCTTCAGTTTTGAAAAAAAACTATTTACCTTGGGCATCATAAATTTCTAAAACCCAATCATCCATATCATAGATTGTGGAAGGCTTTTAACAAATAACATGAGTTTGATATCGCTCCAAAGCCTTTAACACGAGATAAAGTTTATAAATTACAAGAACGTATTAATTTTATCTTTTGAAATAATAAAAAGGGCCCATTGAGAAAAATATTTGGAAAGAGAGATCAGTGTTCTTTGATCTTCCATATTGGTCTAGCCTCGATGTAAGACATTGTCTTGATGTGATGTATGTTGAGAAAAATATGTGTAATAGTTTGATTCAAACACTTCTAAACATTTAAGGAAAGACTAAATATAGTAATAATTCTCATCTAGATATAAAAACGATGGATATACGAGAATAATTAGCTCCATAATAATTAGGAAAAAGAACTTATTTTCCCCAACATGTCACCCTCTATTTAAAAAGGAAAAAAACATTGTTATAAATGTTTGCATGGTATCAAAGTTCTCCAACTGTACTCATCAAACATCAATAAACATATAAACATGCATAAATGAAAGATCTCAAGTTAATTGACTTCAAATCTCATGATTGTCAGTCATGTCTTCGTGCAACAACTTCTACCAATGGCTATTCTTAATCTTACCAAAAAATGTAAGGGTAACTATAACCAGATTTTGCTTATTCGTTAAAGCTATATGTAAAAAAGTATTTGATTTTAAAAACTTAGATATATTGGAAGATGAGGTTGCAATAATGTTGTGTCAATTGGAGATGTATTTCCCTCAATCATTTTTTGACATTATGGTTCACTTAATTGTTCATTTAGTCTAAGAAATAAGATTTTATGGTCCAATTTATTTAAGGTTGATGTACCTAATAAAGTTATACATGAATATCTTTAAAGGATATACGAAGAATCATCGTCGCCCGAAATTCGATTATTAAAAGATACATCACAAAAGAAGTTGTTGAGTTATGTTCAAACTATTTGTCAGAAGCATAGTCTACATGAATTCCGAAGTCTCGTCATGATGGCAGATATGAAGGTAGAGATACGTACTCAAAGTTTAAATGTTAGGTCAATGGCTCGAGATATAGTTATTTAAGCACATTTGTATATATTGAATAATTTTGATGAAGTTCAACCTTACTTATCTGCTTGCAAAAGACTTACCAAGAAAAATATCCTTGAATGAGTGACAAGTGGTTGTTGAGAGAGCATAACAAGAATTTCATAAATTCATTTAATGAAAGTATTTCTAATGATGGTAGTGCATCCAAGAAAATTAAATGGATGTTATACATGCCTAAATCCAATGTAGCAACTTGGACTGCATATGCCATTAGTAAGTTTTCTTTTTATACAAAATTAAAATATGATTGTAATACAATACAAAATAGTGGTGTTATGGTTGAGGTTAAATCCATGTACTTCTCTAGTTCGAAAGATAAGAATCCAATAATGGCATATAGAGTGTACTTTGGGGTCATTGAGGAGATTCGGGAGATTGAATATGTTTAACTCAAAGTGTATTTATTTAAATTCGAGTGGATTGACAGTAACACTGGTGTACAAACTGATGAGTTAGGAATCACATGGGTTGACCTTGGTAAGACAACTTATATGATCGAATCATTTATCATGGCATCCTAAGCAAAATAAGTGTTTTATATGACTGACCCTTTTGACAAAAGATGGTCAATTGTTTTCTAAGGAAAACAAATTCCTCATTGTGATGAAAATCAAGATTTAAATTTTGATATTCTTGATACCCCTTCTTTCGCAACACATGTGCCTACTTCATATGAAGAACTTGATACAAATCATGTGCATGTTATTTGATATGATCATGGAGAAGACATATGGGAAAATCACAAGTAAATACTTGTTATCATTTATTCATAATGTATTGTATGTTAAGTTTTATATACTAACAAATATTACTACCTCAGTTCCTTTATATAAGAGACAATTTAAGTTTTAGGCTCATTGAATAACCAATGTGTTTGATCAGTTTATGGACTAAATACATTAATGAATTCTAAAAAGTGAGTTGTCTCTTATATAAAGGAACATATGTAGTATTATTTAAAATTATAGGTTTCTAGAGACAAGACACCAAAAGACATCCCGAATCAAGTTGTGCATATTGATTCCTTCAAAATAATGAATGTAGTGCACAAACTTTTTGTATGTTGATTGGTTTCTTATTTGTTCTAATAATTTGTAAAATGCATGTTGTTTTGGTACCATTTTGGTTTTGATGTAATACATATTTTTTTGTTCATATTAGTTGTCAATTCATTTTTTATTCACAAGTGTATTATGTTGTTGTTTATGGTCTGTTTATGTTTCACAAAAATACAGTTTAAAAAATGAGAATTCTGCAAAATAATTTTTTTTTAAATAAATAATATATTTCACCAAGAATCGTTCTTCCAACTATGGTGATATGTAGCATGCTATACAATTTAATAAACCTAAAAAGTGGTGTTGTTGTCTAACCAACGACCTTTCTACTTTTCACTAATATTGTTAATTCTAATTGTAGTTATATGTAGCATAATTTTCAGTTTATTACCACATCCAATATCCCGTGGTGGTAAGTAACTCACTTACTACCACACCCTTTGTTACCACTGACCATCAACCGTGGTTAAATGTCTATTCCAACCATTATGAAATGTGTATTTTATAGCAGTGCATATTTCATACAAGTCTTGTTGGGCATCTATTAAGTGGGTACACTACTGTATTATCAACTTTAGGACAAAATTTATTAGGAATCCTTTTCTCGAACAACATGGATTTGGCCATCTCCATCTCTATTTGATCATTTCTTTTGGATACCACCATTTTACTGAGGTGTGTAGCTAAATAGTAAGTTGCCTTTCCATACCTTCTTCTTCATAAAACTTATCAAATTCATTGGAGGTGCACTCTTTTCCCCTGTCACTTCTCAAAACTTTTATGAACCTATCACTTTGTTTCTTAGTAAAAGGTTTAAACTTCTTAAATATCACAAATACTTCAAATTTTTGTCTCATAAAATACCCATGTCATACGGGTCAAATCGTCATTGAATAGAATAAAATGTCAATTTTTTTCATGAGATAAAATGTTCATAGGATCACACACATATGTGTGAACCAATTCTAACACTTCTTTACCTCTCCTTGCTCATTCCTTTGGAAATGGTTGTCGATGGTGTTTTCCAAGTAAACATCCCTCACATAATCTATGTTCCTTTTCAATAATTGGCAACTTAAACACCGTATTCTTTTGAAAAATTAAAGTAAGTCTATTGTAGTTTAAGTTTCCAAGTCTCTTATGTCATATAAAAAAGTTACCTTCTTCTCTATCCATCAACCTGATATGTTTTTCACAATTAAAAGAAAGTGGAAAGCTTCTGATATTGGTTATTTTTACAACAACAACTCTTCATTTCGAATAAAAAATTATGCATTCTTGATTCTCAAATTGAAGAGAATAACCATGTTGCAATAGTTTCCAAATGCTCAATAAATTTTAGGAACATAAATAGTATCATGAATTACCTTATCTTCTTGCTCTGTTGCAACTCCAATGCCTCATTTGCCTTCAACTTAAACATATTCTCCATCTCCTAGTTTAACTTTGGATCCAAATATGGGATCAATGTCAATGAAATCATCTTTATCTCATGTCATATGATTTCTACACCTTTAGTCCAAGTACCACTACATTTTTATACTCTTGAGTTGCTTTATGACAGGCAAAGAACAAGTTGGATTCACTAGTTTCTTCTTCCACAAATGATACATGCTTGCAATTTCGTAAGCAATAATCTTGTTGAACATGTGACTCCATACACAAGAGGGGGGTGAATTATTGGGGTTTGAAAAATGATTGTTTAAACTAAAACATTTCCATTTTAAGAGTTTTAAACCAGTTTTGGAAAAACGTTTAAACACTAGCAGCGAAAAATCAAAGGAAAGAAAATATGCATAAATTAAAAAGATAAGGGAAAAGAGAAGACACCGGAAATTATAGAGGTTCGGTCTAATGAAGTGACTTACTTCTCTCTCTAAGACTTGATCTTGAGAGTATCCAATAATCCTTATAAGCTTTTAGTAGTTTAAGCTTACAAACCCCCTTACACAAGGAAAATGAAGTTTCAGATTAAATTCTAACCAAATAATAAACAACAGACTGAAGCGGTTAGTCTTCCTTCTAAACACGAACTTGAAGCAATTAGTCCCCACACTACTATGGATAACACATATAACAACATTAGGAGAAATATTCTACTACGGAAAATGGTCCATGGTAAGTAAGCTTGTGGTTGTATGTGCCCTCTTTACAACCACGAGTTATTATACGTGGTAAAAAGGCATTAATGCGTAACATACCACTACGGTTGTTTAAGACAACCATAGTAAAAGTTTGAGATCATGTTTTCGATTCCAAGCACCTGTAGTTTTTTCTTCATATTTCACACATTTCACCACAGTTATAGAAACCAACATGTTATGTAAAACTTAACGCACAACATATCACTATGATCCTTGATTACAACAGTGGTGATATGTTTACTTGAGTTTTTATGACTTATATGGAATGCTTACTTCACCAACTGCTCACTAAACATATAACATTTCAATCTGATTTATAAAATTATATTATAAGATATGAAGTTATATTAGAAGAACAAGTTACACCAATCAATATTATACAAGCTTTCTACAACCCATTTTTCGCATTTCACTCTTTAACTGTTAGAACTTGTTTAAATGTTTTTATTTCTTCAAATACCCCTTCCTTCACTTTTAGTTTATTTTGCAAAATATTATTTACTTTACAAATAAAGATAGAGGTGAAGGAAGGGGTAGTTGAATAACTATAAGCATTTAAAGAAGTTCTAACAGTTAAAGAGTGAAATATGGATAATGGACTAAAGAAATCTCGTATAACATTGATTAGTGTAATTTGTTTTCTAATATAAGTTAATATCTCATATTATAATTTTATAATTCAATTCGAAAGATAATGTATTCGATAAGGAGTTGGAAACACACTCAAACCACATACGACATAATAAATTCATTTTATATGATATGTTGATTGAATGTAATGAAGCTGCAAATTAGAAGGTATATTATTAAACAAACCTTACCAACAATATACATCAACAAAAAACCTTAAACGACATACAACATATAACATACAACTTTTATTAAAAACAAAATAAAATCATAAGCAACATACCTTAAACAACATACAACTTTTATCTACAACAACATATGTTAACAAACACATACAACATAAATCAATAAAATTAAAAACATCAACAACATACAACATACAAGATACATTATCAACAACATACAACTTTTATCAACCACAACATGCCTTAAACAACATACAACATAAAACATACAACTTTTATTAACAAAAACAAAATCATTAACAAAATACCTTAAACAACATACAACATAAATTACCAACAAGATATAACTTTTATCAATAACAACATACCTGTAACAACATACAACATAAAACATACAACTTTTATTAACAAAAACAAAATCATCAACAACATACCTTAGAAAACATACAATATACAACATAGAACATACATTACCAACAACATACAACTTTTATGAATAACAACATACCTAAATAACGTACAACATAAAACATACAACTTTTATTAACAAAAACAAAATCATCAATAACATACCTTAAACAACATACAACATACATTACCAATAACATACACCTTTGATCAATAATAGCATACCTCAAATAACATGCAACAAGATAAAATGTGGAAACGTCTCACGTACCTGTAAGTGAGTTTCGTGTAACACCTTTCCTTGATCCATAAGATATGTTGGAAATTTGTGAAAAAGTTGTATTCACCCGTTCATGGAGTTAGGGTGAGGCATGAGAGAGTGTTAGGGTTTAGTTTTGAGAGAGACGGTTGTGTTTTATCCTGAATGAGCAAACTTTTGCTTAAATATATGTTATACTTTTTACCACAGTTGATATAAACGACGATAATAACATACATGCACATTTCACAATGGTTGCTATTATAGACCCTGGTGAAAGGTGTTTTAGTTTTAAAAAAAATATTATGATTATAAGCGACATGCCCATATTGCAACAAAAAAAGGGAAATTATTGGTGCTAAGATTCGAAACATGTATGCCTAAATATACCACTACGGTTACTGATATGGACTGTAGTGAAATGTCTTACAAACAAAGAAATTCTTTTGTAGGCGCTTAAATAAGAGTTGTTACTACTGTTGGCTTAATGACCGAGGTAATATCATGTTACATTAGGTGTTTTTCTAGTAGTGCCTAGATAAACCGAGATTTTCTACAGACTCATCTCGAACCAAAGATAGAGTTTTAAACTGGCTATCCTCCAAACTGAGTCGGGGTTTTGCACAGGCTAGCCTCAAACCTGATGACTTCTCGACAAGTGTACCGATAGTGTTGCAATAATAAAAGATCGAATCCATAGGGACTATGTTAAAATAAGCCAACAATTGTGCAATGTAAAGGAAAACAGTAAATGGACGATTTTTAGTTTTCAGAACAAAAAACAAACCACGAATTTAAAACATAAATATTAAGATAGTTGGATAGTGTATTGAATCCCCTTATCCTCTTCCATTGATGTATAATGCCTTGTATGAATGATCATATCCTTATAATCTCACGGCGAATTAACAAAATTGTTATAACCGATCCCTCACTAAATAACCCATTTATCACTACTCGGAGCTTCCTATTCCTAACTCACCAGCGTAAGCAGGATTAGGCGATGTATATAACTTGAATTCCCTATGCCACTACTCGGGGTCTCTTATCCATATTCAACTAGTGTAAGTAGAATAGTTTCCATAGGTCCAACACATAGGCTAAGGTTCAGTAATCCCTATGTGTCCAGATTCAAATTAACAGAGTATCTCAAATAAAAAGCATTAAGATAAAAAAACAATTGAATAAGATTATAATTCAAAGGATTTGTACAAAGTCAAACCAAAATATAATTCCAACAAGATTTAATAAGCTTCATCATAACACAACCTAACCTAGAGGAGCTTACCTACTTATTATCTAGAAAATAATACCACAATTGATAGATGAAAATAACATAAGAAGTCCCTTGAAAAGATGGATTCCAATGGCTTCAAATGCTCTAAAAATCACCATTTATGCTCTCCAAATCGTGCTTCATTCTCCAAAATTTGTAACCCTTGTCAAGTTGTTGAAAATCCCTTTAAAAAGAGCTTAGAACGGGTCACAACACGTCAAAAAAGCCCTGAAAAGTGCCTATCATGTGCATTATAGATGCATCGCGCGTGATGTAACTCATAATGGTGTGCATGATTATTCCAGTAGCTGCATTAAAAAACACTTTTTTTCACCAGAATTTTTACTAAGTCCCATTCTTCCATGCTTGGATATTTTTCACTAGCTCTTGGGTCTTTTTTCTTCGTTTTGGCTCATCTTTTGTTTTTTTCACCGATTCTTCGCCTAATTATATGCAATGATAGACTGTCATCACAACCCCAAACTTGAATCCTTGCTTGTCCTCAAGAAACTCACCTGTAACTGCATATTTCAACAGACAAAAGTCATACAATAAAAAATGAACATAACCATATTTTTTTGTTACCTGACCATTGTTCCAGCTTCCAACTTCCATTCGGAAAAATCGGAAAACGTCCTTAAACATTGACGAGTAATCAACCTGTCTCTCAACTTACTTTAACTTACTCAAAGGATAAGGGTCATCTCTCAATCAACATGTAAAATAAATTATACCTAGCTTGATCATGTTCTAAAATAGTTCATCATAAAAATCATAACACACGGATTAGAGGTCTTTTCGGGTTGTAACTTGGCTTATGTTTGGATAGGATACTTTTAGGAAAATAGGTTTCAACCTTTGGAGTTTGGGGCCTAGTTCTCCTTCTATTCTCATACCCCTTTGTTCCTTCTTTTCGGTACTAGAGATTCAATCGTTCTTTTTGGTTCTTTCTCATTTTTGTGAAGAAGTGACTTTTTCCACTTCTTGTTTTCTCAATATTTTTGATATTTTGACCATTTTCTCTAGTACCCCAATCCCAAATTTAGAACTTTGCTCACTTACAAGATCAACCCCAAACTTAATCTTTTTCGTACAACTTTAAGAACTAAAATTCTACCTAACTCCAAAGAGAGGGAGGAAAGAAAGAATCTTTCAAGTTATATGGCTAAGAGTTGTAGGCTACGTCACCGAAAGAAAGGCTTAGGCTCAAAGTGGATAGAAAAAGGATATTCCTATTACTACAGGGTGGATACAAAGGCTCAAAGTTATAAACAAAAAATTGCCTCAGTGTATGTCAATCAAACTTAGAGAACTTAATCGGGAATAAATCAAACCAGATAAAATAAAATTGTATGGATACACTCAAAAGAAAGAAAAGTGAACACTAGAAATTATTTAGGCTCAAACCTTACTAGAGGAGGTATCTGAAGGTTGAGTACAAGTGCTTTGATTCTTTTCTATTCCTTTGCCTTCAAGTCGTCAATTGCTTTCAGTATGATCAAGTCCCTTTTTTTCTTGGATCATGTGTTCAATGCTAAAGTTAGAACTTGTAAGTTTGAAGAAAAAAACAGATATAAACATATTTATTAAGAACAATACAGATCTTCATGATAGGGTTATTCTTGAGTAGCTATTTTCTCTTTATGATGGTCTTGAATAAAACTAAAGTAAATTATGCAAAACAAAAACTGCTAAAAAAATGATGGATTGCCACCCATCCAATGCTTCTTTTTTGTCATTAGCTTGCCATCAGGGGTCAGATAGTATGAGGGAGGTTGTTTCCTCTATAATATCTCCTCCATAATAACACTTCATCCGTTGTCCATTGACTTTAAACCTTTTCATATCACCGGGATCTTGAATTTCAATGGCTCTACATTGACATACTTCCGTCACCACAAATAGTTTGGACCATTTGGTCTTCAATTTACCTGGAAATAATCTTACCTCAAATAGAACAATAATACATGTTTCCCTACCTGAAAATGTCTTCTAACAAGCTTTTTTTCGTGGTATCTCTTAGTCAGTTCCTTGTAAATTAGCACATTTTCATATGTAGGAAATCGCATCTCTTCCAATTCATCCAGTTTCAATAATCTCTTCTTACCAGCCAATTTATCATCGAAGTTTAGAAATTTTACAACCTAATATGCTTTATGTTCCAATTCAACTAGGAGATGGCATGCTTTTCCATACACCAGTTGATACAGAGAGAACCATAAAAAAAATTTGAAGGTTGTTCTGTATGTGTAATACCCCAAAATTTACCCTTTATTTTTCCTGAAAAAAAAAAAAAAAAAAAACGAAAAAAAAAAATGAAAAAAAAAACGAAAAAAATAATAATTATATAATTAATTAATTAATTAATTAATTAAATAAATAAATAAATAAAATATAACAAATTATTTTGGACTTGGGTCTCCCTCATTTGAGCCCACTACCCATGAAAATCAGTCTATAAATACTGAAGTTTCAGTAGAGGAAAACACACTTGGAGTTACACTGGGAGATTCACTTGAGAAAAAGGGAGAGAAGCAAAATACTCTGAGGTTTCCTTGGAACAAAACCCTGAGGAAAAAGATAGTGAGAGAAGACCTGACAGAGAACTCAGAGCAGCCTCCAAACCCTGAAGGGAACTCAACTTGTAAACCTCACGGGTGCAACTCAATTTCAATCAAGCTCTCCAATCAGGTTTGCCCTATATCCATCATCTTTATGCCTTTTATTTGAATGCTCTAAATGTATGAGGTATTATGGTTGAATTTGATACCTTTTTTGTGAGCCTTTTATGAATTTTGATGGAATTATTCATGTGGTTACATTTTGATTTAGGGGCAACTCTGGGTTACCCTATTTTGTTTATTCTAACCTGTCTTGTGTTTCCATGGCATTGTTTTCTCTTGATTTCATCCTGCTGCTCTAACCCTTTGTCGAGTTTTGTGAGGGCTCACATGGCTTTCGCAGAGACACTCGCGTGGTTTCCCACTTTATTTGTGGGATACCCCCTGGAGTTTTATTCTGATTATTCGTGTTGACTGATTTCCTTTGACGGTCCAGCTGGAGATATTTCAGGGTTTCTTGCCCCTTTAACTGCTATAGCTTCGGATCTTTATCCGTGTGGTAATTTTTTCCCTTTCTCATACTTTATCGCTTTCTTAGCTGGAAGACCTCGATAGGAGGCAATGTTTGAGCCCCTTGGTGGCATTTTACTTTGAGATACATGTTTTGTGTTTTGTATTCGTATCCCCACATGTGGTGCGGTTCCTTCGTCAAGGACTGCCTTTTGCCCTCGAGCATCCCAAACCCTAAAACCCAAAGCAACACGTTTACTCCTTCTACTACAGGCGAGTAAGTCTCCAAAGGTCGAGCATCCGGTAGATTGCGTAGTGACGTCGTTCGTCCAAAACCCAATCCATAACCCCGTAGTTAGCCGAACTACGGCTTGTTCTGATTCTCATTCCAGATGAGATACGTAGGCATAAGACGCGATGTCTTAGCGAGCACACATCCCCCCAACCCATAGGTCAGCCGAGCTACGAAGACTCTGATTCTCATATTCAGATGAGATACGTATGCAGTGGATGCAACATCCGCGCGAGTCATTTTCATTTAACCCTTTTTTGTTTTTTGGCAAACAGCACAAGATAAACCCACACCCTTTAGACAAGAACTACAAAAGTGGATCCCGTAGAGTACTACGGATGCGTAGGGGTGCTAATACCTTCCCTTCGCGTAACCGACTCCCGAACCCAAGATTTGGTTGCGAGACCCCGTCTTGTCCTTTCCTTTTTCAGGTTTACTTCAAGCGTTTCCTTTCCCTCCTTTGGGATGAATAACGCACGGTGGCGACTCTTCTGTCATTTTCTTTCGCCGGTTGTTTTTTCGCACACTGTATTTTTCAGGTTGCGACAGTATGCCCACAGGGCGTCATCCAATTTAGTTGACAAATCTTTTCTTGAGGATGCCTTTGTCTTCTCCAAAACTTGCTTCAATTACATATTTGATACTTCCATTTGACCGCAAGTCTGGGGATGATATGGTGTTGACACTTTATGCTTCACATTATATATTTCGATCAGTTTTTCCAAGTATTCGTTGCAGACGTATGTTCCATCATCACTGATTAAGACTCTGGGTACCCCAAACCTGGCAAAAATATTCTTTTTCAAAATGTTAGTAGTGGTTCGGGCGTCATTAGCACTTCACTTAATTGCTTCCACCCATTTGGTAACATAATCAACAGATACAAGAATATAAAGATATATTTTTGATTGGGGGAGTTGACCCATGAAATCAATTCCCTGATAGTCAAATGGTTCTACTTCCAGCATGATATTCAAGGGAATCTCGTCTTGTTTGAGATGTTACCCGTCTTATTGCATTCCGGACATGTAAACACATATAACTTATAGTCATTAAATAAGGAAGGCCACCAAAACACACTTTGTAAATTTTTTGCAGCCTTTCTCTCGCCATTGTGGTGTCCTCCATATGCGAAACTATGACAATGCCACATAATACTGTCGACTTCCTTACCTGCAACACACATGCGAAGTAAACCATCATGACTTCTCTTAAACAAGTATGGATCATCCCAAAGATAAAAACTTGCTTCTTTATAGAAGAGATTTCTTTGTTGTCATGTATATTCTTTTGGTACAACATTTGTTACTTTATAATCTTGGTTCCAGATTATCTTGGTCCCAAAGATACATTTGTTACTTTATATTCTCTCATTTTATCCTTAATTTCCAGATCAAATTCTTGCAACAAAAGCACCCATCATAGCAATCTTGGTTTCAAATCAGTTTTATTGAACATATACTTCAGGGTTGCATGATCTATAAAAATAATCACGTTGGAACCAATTAGGTAAGGGCATAATTTTTACAAAGCAAATACTATAACTGGCGATTCTTTTTCAGTAGTAGTGCAATTAACTTGATTTCATTTAAAACCTTGCTAGAATAGTAAATTGAATGGAAAAATTTTACGTGTCTTTGGCCAAGAACTGCGCCCATAACATAGTCACTAGCGTCACACATGATCTCAAAAGGGAGCTCCCAATTTGGGGAAACAATGATTGGAGCAGTTACTAAATTATTTTTTATCATGGAAAAAGAATGTTAGAAATCTTTGTCAAAGTTAAATTAATTTTCTTTGACTAACAAGTTGCACAAAGGTTTTTCAATTTTTGAAAAATATTTAAAAAATCTCCTATAAAAACCAGCATGCCCTAGAAAACTCCTTACTCCTTTGACATTTACCGGCGGTGGAAGTTTTTCTATCAACTCAGTTTTTGCTTGGTCAACCTTTAAACCTTTCGTAGAGATTTTGTGGCAGAGAACAATACCTTCAGTGACCATAAAATGACACTTTTCCCAATTTAACACTAAGTTTGTCTCGGTACATATCTTAAGGGCATTGTTCAATCGATCAAGACAATTGTCATCCGACTTACTGAAAATAGAGAAAGCATCCATAAATACCTCTATTGAATTATCAATCATTTTAGAGAAAATGGAAAGCATGCACCTTTGAAATGTTACAGGCGCATTACATAATCTGAAGGGCATCCGTCTATATGCAAAATTTTCAAATGGGCACGTGAATGCAGTTTTCTCCTGATATGTGGGATTGAAGGCTATTTGGTTGTATCCCGAATATCCATCAATAAATCAATAGTAGGGTTGTCTAGATAGTATTTCAAGCATTTGATCCATAAATGGCAATGGAAAATGATCCTTCTGTGTTGCTAGATTTAATCTGTGATAGTCAATACACATTTTCCACCCCGTAATGGTACGGGTTCAGATCAATTCGTTTTTTTCATTTCGAATAGCTGTGGTGCTCCCCTTTTTGAGGAATACATGCAATGGGCTTACCCATGAACTATCATAAATAGGGAAATCATACCTGCTTCCAGCAATTTAAGGACTTTTTTTCTTACCACTTTCTTCATTACTGGATTTAATTGCCGTTGAGGTTGAACCACTGGTTTGAATTCTTCCTCAAGCTTGGTTTTATGCATACAGTATGATGAGTTGATTCCCTTCAAAGATGTCACTCTTCATGCCAATGTTTCTTTGTTTTCCCTTAGTACTCACAATGGTTTCTCTTCTTTGACTTTTGACAAAGTACTACTAATAATTGCAGGGTGCTTATTTCCTTGACTTAGAAAAACGTATTTCAGATGTTCTGGGAGTTCTTTTAGTTCGAGATCTATTTGGTTTTTCCTCACTACTTCCTCCCAAATCTTCAAATTTCTTATAAGCTCGATCCAAATAAGCTGCTTGCAATTGTAGTACCACCTTGTTTACCTCTTCATGCTCATTGTCTGATACGGTCTCTTAAATGGATTGCAGTAGAACCTTTTCCCTTGGGGAATGTCGCATCTCAAATTTTGACCATCTTTCTCTTAACCTAAGGTTTAGATCACTAACACGTCCAAAGCCGGTATAAGTCATTTGGTCTTTCCCAATGACCTAAAAAGTCAAAGGAGGGTCGTTTTGAATTTTTCCTGATCCATCTCGATTAACTAATAACTTTTTGTTTGTAGAATTAATTAGGTTTTTTTAATGTTATATTATTATTTTGTTAATTTAAAATTAAGTTAATAAAATGTGGTTTAATTTATGTTAAGGATTAACTTGTAATTAACTTAGATTAGAGAGTTTAGTTTAGTTTTATTAAGATTAATTAGGTTAACATTTATTCATTATATTATTAATAAAACTAATTATTTTTTATTAGATTATTGATTAATATTATTATTAATCCATTAAATTACAACTAAATTAATAAGTATAGATTAATTAGTTTAATGAGGTAAGTAGTTTAGTTTTTGTTATTTTTAATCAGATTATTATTTTTAGTCCGATTTTTTTAAGTATAGATAATAGTATGTTGTTGGGTTGGTCAAGGGTGACCAAAGCCCAAGCCCCTTGGGTTAAGAAATGACCAAGTCCAAATCCAACTGGTTCAAGTGCAAACCCAAGTCCACCACTCCACTGGGTCAATGTTCATGACCCGAATTCATCCTAAATGCCCAATTCACAAACCTTAGATTGCGCAAATTAGAGAACATGATTGGATCAAACATTAATTTTAAATCGCAATCAAATATTCCAAATTCATTTTACAGATACATCAGAACAATTTGATTTACAAAGAAATCAGACCCAATACATTGCAATAATCAGTTATAATTGGAAACCCTAAAAACCTAATCAAATCAAAATAACAATCAAATTACAAACTTCCTAATTCATCAATCTAATTGAATGTTAAACCTAGACCTTATTGCTTTTCATGGACCTTCCCTCCAGCATGGGCTCCATAAGCAATTGGACCTAGACCTTATTGCTTTTCATACCCCCCCCCTAATTAGTCCATTACTATTTGAACACGAAATACACCCCCTGCCTTTTTTATTTAATTTATCTCATTTAAATTCTTTTCTTAGTAAATAGATCTATTAATTTATGTTTATAATTAGCAATTAATCAATAATTAATAAAATTAGTTAATAATTAAATTTAATAATTAAGGTTTTATTTTATTTCTAATTAATAAAAAAAATATTTAAAAAATGTTTTACGGTTAGAGTTTATTAAAATAGTTCCACGATTAATCTTAGGTTTAGAATTTAGACATCATTAGGGTTTAATAGGGTTTAATCAAGATAAATACTATTTTTTCTTTGTTAATTATTCATGTTTAATATCTCAAATAAAATATAATTAATTATATGTATATCATTTAATTTAATTTCTAATCAAATTAATTATAAGATTTTTGCAAACTAATCAATTAACCAAAATCAATGCCACACATTCAAATTTTAAGTCCTCAGCCCTTGTGCATTGAGGCATTTTCAATCATACATTTCTACGCCCCCGATGCGTTGAGAACTTTCAATAATATAAAAAACAACAAAACAAACAAATATTTTCTAGAAGAACTACGGTACTCTGATCTTTCATCTAACCTAGAGGTATGTAGGCATAAAATCATAGCACTCTAGCGAGTATGATAACCAAAAATATTTCTTTGTCTTTATGTATTAATCAAACTATTTTCTCCAAATAATAACATTTTATTTGTAAATAAGTACCTTAAGCAAATAATAAATAACATAGGCAAGCGTTCCCTTAAAAACATACATTAGCCCTAGAATTAGAGGAGGATCCCATTGAGTACAATATAAATGAGGGGTGTCTAACACCTTCCTCTTATTTAACCGACTCTCAAATTGTAGTCTCTCTCCTTAACTTATGGATTTTATCATTATTTTCATGTTCCTTGTTAGACGCTGTCAAGAAACCATCTCCTATCTACGGAAGCAAGGCACTCATCCTACAATATCAAAAGAGAGAAGTTGGTACCCAATTTTCATTGGGTCCAAGTGGGTAAGTGCTAACATGGTTGCCTTTTGGCTTCCATTGATAAATACCTTTAGGAACAATAAATCTCCTAAACTTGCATTTCTCAATGGTATGGCCAGCATGACAACAATAATGACATAAACCATGATGATGTGTTTGTTTATTCTTGTTCATTAAATCCTTTGGAATAAAAGAGTATTTTGCATATGGTGGATTTAATGTCTTCTTAAACAACCTAGAGTCAACATCATAAGTAATCTTAGGTTGTAAGGCTTTTTCCAATTTGACCTTGAGAGTGTTTACCTCTTTTTGCCAAATATGACAGGCGTCACAATACCTAACTTTACTACATCCATCAATGTCAATATCTTTTGAATTTTCTGCAATACTAGCTTTTAACGATTCTAAATCATTTTCAGCTTTGTATACTTTACCTTCCAGAAATGAAAAAATTTGTTTATCGGAAGATAATCTTTTAAAAGCATCTACAGCTTCATTATGCAGTTTTTCAAAAGCTATTTTCAGTTCAGTAAAAGTCATAGAAGAGAAGTTATTATAGTAGGCTTGTTTTACCTTTTTATCATTGATTTTCTTCTTGTGGTAGGACAAATTTCTGGTGTGAGCCATAAGGCACAGATTTGCGGTTTCATCACTATCACTTGAACTTTGTGTGCTTGATGAATCACTGTCACTTTCCCATGCAATGTAAGCTCTTCTTTGTTTGTTGTACCCTTTTGGTGGAGCTTTTCCTTGATCCTTATACTTCATAGGACAGTCTGTTTTAAAGTGTCCAGATTTACCACAATTAAAACAAGATCCTCTTCCTCTACTCTTCTTATTCTCTTCCTTTTTTGAATCTGTAGATTGTCTTCGAAACTTCATGAGATTTTTGTCGGAATGCTTGACTCCGTTCTTTCGAATGAATCTATTATATCTCCTTACAAACAGTCTCATTTCCTCATCATCCGAATCTTTATCACTACTTGAATCATTGTCACTTTGCTCTTTTCGTGAGGACTTAGAGCTAGAGGCCACAAGAGCTATTGGTTTCTTCTCTCCCTCTTTGTCACTTTTCTTCTCCTTTTCCTTCTTACTTTTGTTCTCAAACTTTTCAAGACTTTCTAATGCTTGTTGATGTTCTTCCAGCTTTCCGAAGAGTGTTGTAATCGTAAGTGTCGTCAGGTCGTTGACTTCCTTAATAGCTGTTACTTTAGGTTGCCATTCCCTACTAAGACACCTCAGAATTTTATTAGTAGCAATTTCATTGGAAACAGGTTTTCCAAGTGCATTCAACCTATTAGTGAGATGAGTGAATCTCTTTTGCATGTCGGAGATAGATTCTCCTTGTTTCATGCGAAAGAGCTCAAACTCTTGATTGAGTGTGTTAATGCGGGACTGTTTTACTTCAGTAGTACCCTCATGGGACACTTCTAAAGCATCCCACATTCCTTTAGTTGTCGTGCAATGGGATACCCGATAATACTCATCAACACCAAGTGCTGAAATTAGCATATTTCGAGCTCTCCAATCACACGACCACTTTTTCTCATCTTTCTCATTCCAATCAGCTTCTGGTTTAGGAACTATGGCGCCAGCCGCATTTGTCATAGTAATTTGAAAAGGACCATTTTCAATGGCAGCCATACTAGCCTATCCACAGAATTTATATGAACTCGCATGCAGTCTTTCCAGTAGCCGTAGTTTTCACCGTTGAAAATCGGCGCTCTATTATACGCCATCTTTGGTTCAGAATCCATATCGTTACAGGCAGCCACAGAGCACCAGCGAATCGGCGCTCTGATACCACTTGTTAGACGGTGTGGCTAGTGATCAAGAGGGGGGGTGAATAGATCACCTCTTTGAAATAAACAGATTTTATAATTTTAACAGAGTTATTAAACTTGGCGGAAAATTTCAGTCCCGAATCGACTTCCGTCTATTCTGAACCGCTACTAGAAAGCCGGACACGCGAATTTATTGCTGGATTTGAATTAGAATGACAGAGATTATTAACACCATAATCTTATCTAATTGAATGCACTTATCACTAAATCCTAATTCCAATGAATAAAACTCAGCTGAACGTTTTGTCAAACAATTGGTGTGTATGTGATCAATGATGAACAATGGTGGACTTTAATTAAAGAAGTTTTCTTGCCACTATTGTATCACGAAAACTACAGTCACAACACACTAACTGATATTACAAAACTGTTGAAAATGTAAAGAGAGATAAGGAAAGAATACGATACGCAGAGATTTGGTAAGGAAGTTCCCCACGTCGTCCTCGCGTGTGGGTACGTCTCCCTCTCAATTTCAAATGAAATTGAGAACTGTAATTATCAATAATGCCGAATTCGTTGATACAAGGTTTCAATACACAGACAAAATTCTAAATCCCAAGATCTTCTTCTTGTATAAAACCTTCACTTGATCTGAGCTCGATCAAGAATTTCCTGCAAGAAATTGCAAACAATTCACCGGTTCCACAACCTATTTGCGAAATCACCCAATTTCTAAACCCTACGCTGCGGCTGAATCTGTTTTGCAAACGTGACTAACAAACCCGCAAGAACACTCCAGTTCTTGAAGGACAAACCAGTTGGTTTTTCCTCGAAACCCCCTTCAATCTTCAACTCAGCTAGATCCTCGATCGTTCCACTAAAAACCTCAGCTAGATCCTTGATCGTACCACTGAACGTTATCTCGTTGATCCTTTAATCCAAAGAACAAGAATGATTATGTGTTGATGTTCTTGAAGAAAAGAGATTGAGAAGATGGAGAAGATGAAGTCTCTTTCAGGTTTCTAACTTCTCAAAACAATTGCTGCTACACACTCCTTTGATTGGTGTTTCAACTGTTTTTCCCTCTCAGAATTCGTCACCAGCACTGCTGTCACAATACTTCTTATATATGAAAGACAGAAGCTGTTAGTTGACAAAACAGAATTATGTATTGATACAAAAGGTTATGCATCGATACATGTTGTAGCTTTGATTAATGCTTGAGAATTAATACAAGCATGTATCGATACAAAGCTCGTATGTGTTGATTCATAGAGCATTTTAACTAACATGTATCGATACAAGGATCGTATGGATCGATACATACTGCAGCCAAAGAGTTTTGTGATTTAAAACAAGTTTATGTATCGATGCAAGGCTTTAATGGATCGATACATACTGAAGCAAAAACGTTTTGTGATTTAAAACAGTTGTATGTATCGATGCAAAAGAACATGTATTGATACATGCTAACACAAAACAGTTTTTATGATTTCTTTGAAGAATTGTATCAATGTGGATCTTTATGTATAGACACGAAACATTAGTATAGGCTAAAAACACAATTGAAACATGCGAAATAATGCACAACCAACAATTAGACAATGATCACACAATTTGCTATCATTCAAAACTTATTCAAAGTAAAGAATTTGCTCACAAACTCCCCCTTTTTGACGATGGAAAATTTTTAGCAAGATGTGTGATACTCCCCCTGAGTTTGTGCATGTCTGTCAACATCTGCATTTCTCCCCCTTTGTCAACATCAAAAAGAAGAAAAAAACAGTTTTATCAAGGCAACATGTAGCAGGACACGGCAAAAATGATAGATAAGCTACCAATCACACAGAATGAAGCTTACAAAGTAAAAAATCACTCCCAAAGAATGACCAATAAGGGCAATTATACCAGAAGTAAGCAGAATAAAAGAAAACATTTAACTAGTAGAACGTGTTTAAGAATTACATAAGCTAAAATATATAATGTGCAACGAATCGGAAAAAAACTTAAGCAGCATGCAATGAAATGCAGTGATATGAAATGATGATGGTTTAATGCGGATTGTAGCCACCACAGGACTCCTCATCATCTCTATCAGGATCTCTGAAGCTTGGCGGAGGCGGAGGAGGAGGCATTGTATCTGGATTTTGGCCCATGAAGGAGTAATGCCTAAACCGGTCTTGAACTTCAACACTTCTAAATTTGTCCATAATACCAGGATTGGCACGGCAGTCGTCCATAAAGCCAGACATTTCATTGTAGAAGACTTGGTGCCACTTAACCAAGTCTAGGTGCCAAGAGTGTTGGTTATGGTACATCCGTGTATGCTCATCATGCCACTCACGATGCTCCTTATGCCACTCATTTTGTTGTACATGCCAAGACCGTGCCTCTTCATGACGTTCTTTGTTGGCAAACTCCATTTGTTGAAGCATTTGAGTGAGGTGCGCAGTAGGTGTTGAAGATGAAGCACCGCCGGAGAATGGAGGAACCGTAGGTTCAGGTACATAGTTGGTTGGAGACCACCTTTGTGACACCCAATCACCCCAACCAGCATTGTCCTCAGCTGGAGGCACATCTGCTTCGTGCACATCATGCATTTCTTCATCAGGTTGGTCTTCAACAACATGGATTCGTTCAGAAGGCACATCAAAATTAAAGATCCTTGTTTTGGATTTCCTTTCAAAGAAGTAGAAACATTTACGTTCCCTGTCCCAGCTATATCCCATATGCGATAAAGTGGAAGAGTCAAACTCTTGAGCAGCAGATGGTGTTATGAGAGGAACTAGAGGGATTGCAACATTCCAAAACTTAAGAATTTTCATGATTTGAGAAGCATAACCAAGAGCAACATTCTTGGTGCTGTTACGCACGAAAAATAGACGCTTCACAAAGTAATTTGCCCAATTCAAGGGAACCTTATTTTGCAGAATATACAGGAGATGTATGCTTGCCCAATCTAACCGAGAATGTCCACTGTTTGCTGGACACAGAATGTGCGAGATAATCCAATGAAGAATACGTGGAGTTTTCTTAATCATACCAGACGTAACGTGTTCATCCTCACCCAGCGGTCTGTCCAGTTTCAAGATAGATGGAGTAAACTCCTTCATGTTAAATTCAGTATCAAAATGCAGGTCATGCCAGGACTTGAAATTTAGCGACGGAAGCGGGATTTGAAACACTGTCTCCCAATCAGCAGCTTCAAAAGTATAGGTTTTGACACCAATAGAACACTTAAACATATATCCTCTACCAGATTGTAAGTCAGCATAAAATGCACGGATAAAATCCTCATGGTAATCATCCTTTGTAGTCAAAAAAAGAACCGAGTTTTTGTGCATTAAGCAGTTCAAGCTCATCATTGAGATGCAGACGAAAAGCATCATGTTTATCGAAGACATGGGGTTTCATAACTAACCTTGTCTTAAAAGAATCCTCAAACTCATTAGCAATTGCAGGATGAAGCAAATCCAAGGCATTTGGAGGAATTTCTGGTAACTGCTGGGAAGTCCCAACTGGTTCCTTTCTCTTTCCCTTTGCTCTAACCGGAATGGTTCTTGGAGGCATGATGTTGAAAGATTGAGGAAAAGTAAGATGAATTTAGGGTTTTGGGAGGAATGATGATGAAGGAAATTAGGGTTAGCCGCAAGTTTTGAGAGGTATGGTAGCTGCTGATACTAAGTTTCTGAAGAGATGTGATAAGAGTTGCTGATGTGTTGATCCATGAGTGAGAAAAAATGCATTTAATCCAAATAAGAATCAGTATGTGTCGATGCATATGGGCATGGATCGATCCATGGCACGCATTTTCGTTTTTAAAGAGTCTATGTATCGATACAAACGACGGATGGATCGATACATACTGAACCAATTTTGACAGATTTGAAAAGAGAAAGGCATGAATCGATACATACATGTTTGTATCGATACATACTGATGCTACACCAACTTTTTAATTAATTTTATGCAGTATGAATATGCATTATGAAGTATGTCATGATAATTATGCCCAAGTATGATTCACAAATCAGCTTTTAACGTTCAAACAATATATGCAAAGAAATTCACATAAACGAGAGTGAAGAATTTTGTTCTAGCATACACAATCACATAGTTGTAAAAGAAATATAGAAAGGAGTGATATTACCTCTGTTGATGTAATCTTGTGAGGTATAAATGAAATCTAAAACAAATCTCATCAACCAAGGTGAGACATAATATAGATAAGAGTAAACATGCTTAAGACAATAACGAAGAGAGATCTAAAATCCCTAATTCACGACGAATGTTGAAGAACGGTTCCGTTGCCAAAGGTTTAGTGAAAATGTCAGCAAGCTGGTTTTTAGAATCAACATGCTCAAATACAACGTCTTCTTTTTCAACATGGTCGCGAAGAAAGTGATGTCTAATTTCTATATGTTTAGTGCGTGAGTGTAAAACAGGATTTTTAGTAAGGTTGATGGCACTAGTGTTGTCACATTTTATTGGAATACGTTTGAGTTGAATGTTAAAGTCTTGTAGTTGTTGCTTTAGCCACAAAATCTGAGCGCAACAACTACCGGCTGCAACGTATTCAGCCTCTGCAGTTGACAAAGCCACAGATACTTGCTTTTTGCTATGCCAACTTACCAAGGAGTTTGAAAACAGGTGACATGTACCACTCGTGCTTCTCCTATCTGATTTGCAGCCAGCAAAATCAGAATCGGAATAACCTACTAAGCTACAATCACTTCCTTTGGAATACCAAAGCCCATATTTAGGTGTTCCATGAAGATATCTAAATATGCGCTTAACAACTTTCAGGTGTGATTCCTTAGGATTTGATTGATATCATGCACACATACAAACACTAAACATGATGTCAGGTCTAGAAGCAGAAAGATACAGAAGAGATCCAATCATACCTCTGAACTTTTTGACATCTACACACTTACCATGCTCATCCTTATCTAGATTTCCGTTGGTAGGCATAGGGGTGTCAATTGATTTTGAATCATTCATTCCAAAGCGCTTGAGTAGTTCTCTGCAGTATTTTGTTTGACATACTGATGTACCCTCATCAAGTTGCTTTATCTGTAGTCCTAGGAAGTAATTCAGCTCCCCCATGAGACTCATCTCAAATTCACCCTGCATAACCTTAGAAAATTCTTCGACCAAGTGTATGTTAGTTGAACCAAAAATTATATCGTCTACATAAACTTGAACTAAAAGGATGTGCTTTCCCTTGTGTTTAATAAAGAGAGTATTATCCACTTTACCTCTTGAATATCCATGATCAATTAGAAATTTGCTAAGCCTTTCATACCAAACCCGAGGGGCTTGTTTAAGACCATACAAAGCTCGTTTTAATTTGTAAACATAATCTGGATTTTCAGCATTCTCAAAACCAGGAGGTTGTGAGACATATACCTCTTCATTTATGACACCATTTAGAAAAGCACTCTTTACGTCCATTTGGTAAAGCTTAAAATTGTTAGAACACGCATAGGCAAGCAAGAGACGTATAGCTTCAAGGCGAGCAACTGGAGCATAAGTTTCCTCATAGTCTATGCCCTCCTCTTGGTTATACCCTTGTGCTACTAAACGTGCCTTGTTCCTAGTTATCACTCCGTTTTCATCAAGCTTATTTCTAAAAACCCATTTAGTACCTATGATATGATGATCTCGCGGACGAGGGACAAGTTCCCAAACGTCATTTCTTTTAAATTGATTAAGCTCTTCTTACATGGCCATTAGCCAAAATTCATCAATCAAGGCCTCTTTGGCATTTTTAGGTTCTACTTGTGAAACAAACGCGAAGTGAGAACAAAAATTACTTATCTTAGAACGAGTCATTACTCCCTTTGAAATATCTCCCAAGATGTTGTCGATAGGATGGTCTTTTGAAGATTTCCAAGCTGGTGGAAGGTCATCCACTTCAGCTGTCCTTTCTTCCTTATCTTCTTCATGACTAGTATCTTCCTCCTTCTCATGGGCAGCTGTTCTGGACTGATCAGTTTCCTTAACAGCTTCCTTGAGTATGTCTTCTGTAGATACACCTGCGTCATCAAAAGAAATACCTTTTCCGACACTTTTCGAATAAGACTCATCAAAAGAAACATGGACAGATTCTTCAACAGTAAGTAAATGCTTATTATACACTCTATATGCTTTACTTGAATGTGAGTATCCAAGAAAGATACCTTCATCCGCTTTTGCATCAAACTTCCTAATATTTTCCTTACCATTATTCAAAACAAAACACTTACAACCGAATACGTGAAGATGTGACAAGTTTGGCTTTCTTCCTTTTAAAATCTCATAAGGGGTTTTATTTAAAATAGGACGAATTAAGATCCTGTTTAAAACATAACAAGCTGTGCTAACTGCATCAGCCCAAAAGTATTTTGGTAATCCACCCTCATTTAACATTGTTCTTGCCAACTCCTCTAAAACACGATTTTTACGCTCCACAACGCCATTTTGTTGTGGAGTTCGAGGAGGTGAAAAGTAATGCTCAATACCATACTTGTCACAGTACTTATCAAAGTGATAGTTTTGAAATTCACCACCATGATCGCTACGAATTGTAACTATTTTGGAATTCATTTTGTTTTGGGACAGATTTGCAAAATTCTTAAAAGCAGAAAAAGTTTCATCTTTGCTATGAAGGAATATAGTCCAAGTAAATCTAGAATAGTCGTCAACAATTACAAAACCATAATAATTTCTACCTAAGCTCTTTGTCCTAGAAGGTCCAAAGAGATCCATATGGAGAAGCTCAAGGGGTCGTGAAGTTGAAATTATATTTTTAGATTTAAAAGAGACCCTCGTTTGCTTTCCCATTTGGCACGCGTCACATAGGTGGTCTTTTGAAAATTTTATTTTTGGAAGACCGACTACTAGATCCTTAGATACAACCTTATTTAGAAAATCGAAATTAACATGCGCTAAACGTCTATGCCAAAGCCAAGAATCATCATTCAAGGTAACTAGACATTTAGTACTTGTTAAAGATACATCAAACAGGTCAAGCATATAGATATTATTTACTCTTACTCCCTTAAACACAATGTTATGTTCAACATGTTCAATTATGCAGCAAGTTTTTGTGAAAGAAACTTTATAACCCTTGTCACACAATTGACTTATGCTTAACAAGTTGTGTTTAAGCCCCTCTACTAAATGGACATCAGAAATAGTAGTGGTAGAGGGATTACCTACACTACCTTTGCCGAGTATAGCTCCTTTGTTATTGTCTCCATAAGTAACATATCCCTTCTTCTTTGCTTTGAAGTCTATGAAAAGCGATATGTCACCGGTCATGTGCCTTGAGCAACCGCTGTCAAGAAACCATCTCCTATCTACGGAAGCAAGGCACTCATCCTACAATATCAAAAGAGAGAAGTTGGTACCCAATTTTCATTGGGTCCAAGTGGGTAAGTGCTAACATGGTTGCCTTTTGGCTTCCATTGATAAATACCTTTAGGAACAAGAAATCTCCTAAACTTGCATTTCTCAATGGTATGGCCAGCATGACAACAATAATGACATAAACCATGATGATGTGTTTGTTTATTCTTGTTCATTAAATCCTTTGGAATAAAAGAGTATTTTGCATATAGTGGATTTAATGACTTCTTAAACAACCTAGAGTCAACAGCATAAGTAATCTTAGGTTGTACGGCTTTTTCCAATTTGACCTTGAGAGTGTTTACCTCTTTTTGCCAAATATGACAGGCGTCACAATACCAAACTTTACTACATCCATTAATGTCAATATCTTTTGAATTTTCTGCAATACTAGCTTTTAACGATTCTAAATCATTTTCAGCTTTGTATACTTTACCTTCCAGAAATGAAAAAATTTGTTTATCGGAAGATAATCTTTTAAAAGCATCTACAGCTTCATTATGCAGTTTTTCAAAAGCTATTTTCAGTTCAGCAAAAGTCATAGAAGAGAAGTTATTATAGTAGGCTTGTTTTACCTTGTTATCATTGATTTTCTTCTTGTGGTAGGACAAATTTCTGGTGTGAGCCATAAGGCACAGATTTGCGGTTGTAGCGGTGTATTCGTCGCTATATGATTTATCGATTAAACCATAAGCAAGAGATACATTGAAATTTCGAGTCGCCACCGCACTTTTATTTATCCAAAGGATTGGCTAAAAAGCGAACAAAAGCCTAAGAAGTTTTACACGTAGAAAACTAATAAAAAGATCAGAGATTCTGGGTAAGGGGTAAATTACGCAATGGGAAGGTGTTAGGCACCCACCACGTCCTAGGTACTCCTAGGGAGCCCTTTTCACACTTGTTATGCTAAATTGTTATTTGTTATGACAAAAATATTGTGCAAACAATGATTGGGATGATGAGAAAAGAATATACATTTTTTATTGGGTTTGAACGGATAAACCCGCTGCCTACGTACCTTCCATCAAAGGTAAGGATCAAAACGCCGTAGTTCGGCTAAAAGATTTCCAAAAGTGGGTTAGGTTCAATTTTAAACACAAACCCTAGGTCTTACGTTATCCACGGGAGAAAACTCAACCTTATACAAACAACAACGTCCACCATGTGAGAACAGCTTCAACTTGCCAGGGAGGGGTTAACCCTATAATAGGCAAGGAAGACTTACAATTCAATCACTAAAGACAGAAGGTGAGATTAACATCAACCACTAAGATAAATCAAACCTATAGCTCATGTATGAAAGGATTAATGGACAAAGCCAAAACAAGTGAATGAATGAAGTTACTGATTATGATTATGAAAATGGAGTCAAAGTATAATTAAGATCAATTCAAATAAGTATTATGAAATGAAGTTTGAAAAAAGTCAAGGACTTGGGGTCCAGGTTTTTTAATTTGAAAAAAAACATGAAGATGTTTGCACAACACTTATGTCGAATTTGAAAGATAAAGTGTGAAAAAGTCTAGGACATAATGAATGATGAATGGATGAGGATGGATTGTAAAACTTCTTAGAAGGGTTCACTTCTTGAAATCATATAGCAGATGATTCAAGTGTGTCCTTTGGAATGGAAATGGATAATAATAAACAAACACAGCAAAGAAAGGCGGATACCGGATGCCAATCACTGGTCTTATACCAATCTCCTAAAACAGAACGGGATATCAGAAGCCACTCAATGGTCTTACACTAATCTCCACAGGCAAAGAAATAAAAGCGGATACCGGATACCAATAGATGGATTTACACCAATCTCCTAAAACAGAAATGGATATCAGAAGCCACTCAATGGACTTACACCAATCTCCTCAAAAGAAAACAAAGATGAAACATGGAAGTTAACTGCCAATCTGTCTGGACTTAGGTTAACTCCACAGTATGGTCCTAGGAAATCCAATGCCACATTACAGGGACTTACAATGGATCCTCACATACAAGAACAAAAGCAACAATATGATCACAGGAATGCAAATGCCAACTTACAGGGACTTATAATTGCAACCTCTCACACAAACAGATAAACAAACTATGATCACAGGAAAGCAGATGCCAACTTACAGGGACTTATAACTGCATCCTCACATACAAATCAAACAGATCATATTATGATCACAGGGTAACAGATGCCAACTTACAGGGGCTTATAACTGTATCCTCACATACAAACAGATAAACAAAAGATATGAGTGACCAATGAGGTCTTACACTCTATCCTTCCATATCATAGGAGCAAATGCCAAAGCAATGGACTTACAATTGTCCTCAATGGGCAAACAACAATGATAGCATCACAAAGACAAATGAGATGATCATGCATTAATGGCAATTGATGATGATGATAAATGCATAACATACAAGCAAACATGTGCATATGAAGCAATCAATTAATCAATGAATATCAAACAGCACACTCTATAGCCAAGACAAAGGGGGCTCACACAAGAGGGTTTGACTTTGAAAGTCCACTGTAATAGGTAAAAGTCGCTCTTAACCTTGCCATTGAGAGGCTAAGGTGAAGCAGATGAAAAGGAGATGAGGGGTGTGCCTCATTGCTTCTATCCCTGATCAGGGAGAGCATTAGAAAGTGTGGGAGCTCAGAAAGATGGAGCTCTTTCCACATTATCGACTCGATAGATCTTGGGTTTTTATCTCAATGCTTCAACCATGTAATGGGAGCAAAGAGAGGACTCACTGAATAGTGGGGGATAGATTGCTTATCCCTACCTTCCACCAATTGCCTTACTTGAAGGACTTTTCCTGCTTGGGACAATTTTAAACACACACAGGCATTGCCTCTTAAGGAGGACTTCAGACAGTTTGCCCGGTCAAATAACAGACCGGGTCTCCAGACTACATGAAGAAGAAGTAATTATACCTCAAAGCAAATGCTAAATAGCAAAGCAAGCAACTAAAGCAACTAAAGTGTACCTGAAAAAGTCAAACTTATTAGTAAACAAGTCAACAGTTCAAAACAAAGGAATGGATAAACAACAGTCAACCATAAATAGAGGTGCCAAGGCACAAAGCCAAACTCATATGAGTCACACCTACAAAACAAGGGTTAGCACAATATATATAATCCAACTCAATCAGATTTGAATGACCTTTGAGGCATTGGTGCTTAACCTGAAACAATAGCTCAATTGTAAGCTCAAAAGACCACTAGGACTAGCCTAGGGTCAAAGATGAAAGAAAAAGTCAAAACAGCAAAGTAAAGTCAACCCAATTCATGTTCAAACATTTAAGAAGCTATCTCAATTGGATTCACAATCAAATCATGCATCATTGTCATTTCATACACAAAAGAATGCAAAGCATGGCAATAAGAAGCACAAATAGGTCAACAGCAAGACTTCATTCAAAAGTCAACCCAAACAATCTCAAAAATTATCAAATAAATCACATTCAATCCTAACATCTAGCATGGAAAGCATGTCAAATTTCAATGCATTTGGATGAGAGGAAGGCAGTCAATTAAAATCATGAAGTCAAACCAAATTCAAGTAAGCACAATGAAAGTCAACAAACATGAGTCAACTTCAAAAAATATCAAATTGAAAACAGATGAGAAATGAATGAGATTAACACCAATGCAAAGCTCAAGATGTCTAGTTATCACATATGAAATTTCATGATCATTCAATATGGTATGAGGATTTCCCAAATGAAATGGCAATGTGTAGCACAAAAAGTCAACATTTGACTAGGCAGGGAAGAAAATTCTCACATAAATGGAAAACAGCATAATTAATTCCAAGAAAATTCATACACAAACTAGACATGTGATAGATGATTCATGCAAAATTTGGGATCATTTGGATGCTAGGAAGTATGTGAACAAAAATCATGAACTTGCACATCATTGGTGTGACACAAATTGTCACACCTTACTTCAAAAAATCATAACTAGCAAACCACAAATGATAAATGCACAATCTTTATACCAAAATGAAGATGAATGAGTCTAGTTTCACCACAAAAAATTTCAGGGCCAAAGGATGCATCATCATTATTTCACAAAAGAAATGGCAAAGGGTGTCAAATGTGCATACTTGTTAGGAAACCAATTACCAATTAAAATCCAGCCAATGAAAAATGAATTAAAAATCATAATCAAATACTAGACATCCATGTGAAGATGATGGAAAAATTTTCATGATTTTTGGATGAAAAATGAAGAAGAAATGAATTGTGGAAGTTGAGAAATAATTGGAACAAAACATGAACAAGAGCATGGTCAAACAAGGGTCAGCATGGCAATGTTGTAAATAAGTGTGCCACTAATTGAAGCTGTGCGTTTTGGGGGGAGAGAACGAAATGTTCTCATTGGCTGTTGCCAATGGAACAGTGCAGCTGGCCAATGAACTTCAAATTTTCTGGTTTTAGAAACCCTTAGGGTTTAGCAGCAGGGCATGGCATTTCATGTAGAATCATGGCAATCGAAATTCCAACATAGCACACAAACAACATGGCATTGACACGGTTCATGCAAAACAACAAACCAAATGCATATGAGTTCTGGGAAAACAAAAACTGGAAACAAGCTAGGGTTTTTTGCAGCAAGGCATTCATGTTTATCACAGCAAAATGGATTCAAAACAAGTGATACAGACCAAATGGCAACACAGTCAAAATGCTCATGCAACATACAGCAATCAACAGCCAATCATGTTCAACATTTCTAGGCAGCCTTAGGGTTTTAGAAACAGCAGCAGGGCATTCATCATCATCATGTTATCATCAGTCGAAATTCAAAAAAACATGGCGAACAGCAAGGTATTTAACAATGTTCATGCAACATCACACAAACAAAACTGAAACACGACTCATGGAAAATTGGGCAGAGCTAGGGTTCATAAACAGCAGAGCATTATCATCACCATACAAAAATCGACCACAAAAAAATTCGCCCAGAAACAGAAATTGAGTACACCAATCTCATCAGCATTCAACATACATTAATAATCCAAGCATTGTTTTCCTTAAGACGCAATAACCATCATGAATCGAAGACAAATATATTCATACATCAGTTTTCAAAACAAGAAATCTCCCAGCATACTCAACCATTTTATGTGTTCTAAAGCTCAAAATGCTCAACATGTAAAGATCTATTAAACCTATAGCATGGATTAGAGAATGAAGAGAGTTGAAATCTTACTTGGCTGTGAAGAAAATCGAGGAACAGTGCTTGTTTGGATGATGTAGCTTGAAACAGGTGCAGATTATGGTTTGGAATGATGAAACCTTGAAGAACTTGGCTCAGTAATGCTTGCAAGTGTCCAAATCAAAAACTGCCATTGTTAACCCATGAAGAAAAACAGAATATGAAATGGAATTCCAGCTGGGATTTGTTGGCTGTAAGGAGCTCCAAATGAAGTTCAAGTGATGATATGACCAAAGGATGCTCAAGGGTTTGAAGCTCTTTGACAGAAATTCGATTTTGGCCCAAAGTGCAAAATGAGAGAGTGAGAGGTTTTCTGGTTGGCTGCTGCGATTCTCTAGGTCTCTAGGGTTGCAAAATGCTGAGAATGAGCTTTTATATTTCTGTTTAGCACTGCTAATCCAAATGATAAGTTGGTTTAACTCAAAATGAACCATTTGCTATTTTGCTAATTTTGGTCAAGTGGAAGTGGAGGTGTGGTTGTACACGAAAATGGGCCTTCTAGCATGCTGCAAATGACCAACCAAATTGCTGTTTTTGGTCTGCTCTTGAATTGTTGTACTTGTTTTACTCTTTTCAAACCATTTGCAAAAAATACCAAGTTATGCAACTTTGGCCAAAATGGTAGCATGGTAGTGGTATGTGCATGAGTTAGGGCTTGGAGCAAGTTTCAAATGACATACTAAACATTTCCCAATTGGCCAAAGTGAGAAAAAATCAATGAGTCAAAAAGTCAACTTTGGGTCAAACTTGATTTTTAATGAAATAGGTCCAAAAATGCCATTTTGAATGGTAGGGTTTTGGTGAAGGAAATTTATATTTTTGGAAAGGGGAGGAAAAATGTGGTTTGTAGGAAAAAACCCCACCAAATTTGGCCTTATGGTTTGAGAGATATGGCTCTTTGAAGTTCACAAATTTCTGAAATTGAATTGATCATATCTTGACAACCACACATGGGATTTGAGAGTTCTTGGACTTTTTGAAAATGGGAGAACAAGATCTTCAACTTTCATGTTGGGCACAAATTCATTTGAAGCTTGTATCATGATGTAAGTTTAAGATCAAGAAGTTTCCATTTTTGGCAGTTGAAATTACAGGTCCACTTTCTATTTCTGGAAATTTTCTGTTTGACTTGATTTTCTTCCATGATGAGGCTTATACAAGTATGAATGAGCTCCTTCAAATCAATTCTATCCATCAAATCCTTGATTAAATCCACTGTTGACCAAGTTTGACTTTTCTAGGGTTTTGGATGACTGGAGCATTCCTGATGAATTCCAAACCCTAATTCCTTGAGGACTTGACTTCAAATGATGTCCCAAGTTGTATGAACTCTTGATTATTGATCATGGTGCCCAAATTCTGCAAGAATGGCCACCATCCATTGCTTTGACTAACTGTTGACTGATTTTGACCTAATTGCTGATGATTGCTTTAACTGCAAGCAACAAGGTTAGACTGACAATATTTTTGTACTTTTTTGGTTAGTAAACATATGAAAAGCAAAAAATATACAAATGCAAAGTATGCTTGGTGATCAAACAACAACCCACAAGGCAATCTACCCACTAGGAGGGAAACTAGGGCATGCAGTGATCCTTGAGGCCATGATATGAATAACATGGGCCATGAGGGATCTTAGGGCCCAAAATTGGGGTCTTACAGATGCCCCTATTTAAGGTCATTCTAGCCGGAGAAGTGAAGTTTAGAAATCTTCATCTCGACGCGGTAGAATGGACTTAAATAACAGTAATGAGACAAATTTTGGTCCCTAAGAGACCTCATGATGCGAATGTATGTATGCAAAAGACACAAACTCTGTGGGTAATATGATTCACACAGAAGAAAAGACGATCCATCGGAGTAGTACACTCACCAGGAACAGAGACTCTAACAAGACTCTATGGGGATAAAACAAAACTGACACAACGTGAACAAGACACGACTCTGACTAGGGTAACAGAAAACAGACTGGAGAACTCACTGGGGAGTGAAGAACTCGCACTGGGGAAAACAATTCCAAAGGAAAATAAATCCATTGGAGAGACACAAGCTGACTCCTGGGGAGAAGCAACGAAAAGGTTCCACTGAGGGAAGCAACAAAGAAAACGAGATGTTACCAGGCATAAGGGTAACAAACTCAGGAAAATCTGACTCCACAGGGGGACCGAGGTCATAATAGGGAGCAGAAAGGAAGGAACACCAAGGATACCGGTTACTGGGTATATAATAGGTGACCGACCAAAGCGTGAATTGGATTTCACTTCCAAAACACTCATCATCCTGAAGAGAGCGAAAGCAAACTTGTTTATAGGATGGACATTCAATTCCACAAGGAAAATGAATCTTACTCTGAGGGGAAAAACAATCAAAAGATTGACTCAAGAGCGCACGAGATATAATATCCATTACCGTCAGAACGTGGATAGAATACTCAGATGAGACATATTATTCATTACTGGCAGACCGTGAATAATATACTCGAAAGGAAAATTATCCTGAACCGGTTACTGGGTTGTTTATAGGATAAGATCCGAAGACGTGAATTGGTTTTCACTTCCAAAACACTCATCATCCGAAAGGAGGGCTTAAAAAAAGCAAATCGACTTACAGGATGGATATTCGAATCCACAACGGGAAAACGAATCTTACTCAACTGGGGACACAAACCCAAAGAGTGCATGAGATATAATATCCATTACCGGCAGACCGTGGATAAGATACTCGCATGAGATATATTATCTATTACCGTCAGAACGTAGATAATAAACTCGCATGGTAAGAAACACCAGGGATACCGGTTACTGGGTATATAATAGGTGATCTACCGAAAACGTGAATTGGATTCCACTTCCAAAACACTCATCATCCAAAACACAAACTGGTTAAAGGATGGATATTCGATTCTACAAAGAATATGAATCTTGCTCAGTTGGGGAAAATCAACAAGGAAACCAACTAAAGAGCGCATGAGAAATACTATTCATTACCGGCAGACCGTGAATAATACACTCGAAAGGAAAAGACACCCGAGATACCGGTTACTGGGTATATAATAGGTGACTAACCAAAAAGAGAGACAATCGATACCAAGCATCCGGGTAAACGAAAGACAACTCAAAGGGATAAATTGCAAGCATCCGGCAATTATCCAACAACAAGAAATATTCGACTCCGCAAAGGGGAAATAACGAATCTTACTCGACTGGGGAAACACAAAAGGCTTCGACTGAAGAGTGCGTGAGATATATTATTCATTACCGGCAGACCGTGAATAATATACTCGCATGGAAGACTATCCACAACCGGTTACTGGGTTAATAAAGGATAAATCAACCGAAAAGAAAGGCATCGGGATACCAAATTAGGTATATAATGATGACCAATCAAAAGGAACAACAGACATTACCAACAAAAGGGTAAATGAAAGGCGATCTGCTGAGGATAAATTGCAAGCATCCGGCAATTATCCAAAGAAGACTAGCTGGGGATGCATTGATAAAGAATCAATGATCCAGGGAACAAATCACTAGCATACGGTGAAAAGACCCACTGGGGATAAAATTGCTAGCATACGGCAATTATCCACAAAAGACTTGCTAGGGATATAAGTGTTGATCTGAGCAACTTATCCAAGCAAAGGAAAATCATCATCAAGAATTGAATGAAGATAACCACAAAATTAGGGTTTACATCTACCGAATACGGGGTAGAAGACCAACACTCCGCGTGGGGATAGAACAAATCACAAATCCGCACGGGAAACCAAAATAGGGTTTATAACAAACCACAAACTGCCGAAGAGCAGGAAAATAGGATTTACAACTACCGGGTAGTAGGTAGAAGACCGAAAACTCTGGCTGGAGAAAAAAAAGGTGTATAACCACAAATTCCGTTAAGAAAGCCAGGAAAAGTAGGACTTACAACTACCGGTTATGAGGGTAGATGCCCGAAGACATTCCGCTGGGGAACAACCCGCTGGGAAACGCAAGATATTTGACAAATAGCCAATTCGGGAATGATCCGAAAAGACAGACTAAATCAAGACACGTCCTAATGAGGATATAACTCAAATAGGAAAATCCATCCCAATATATGTGTTGGGAGGAAACGGAAGAAACCATCATCCACGAGGGTATATCTCAGTGGGGAACTGCAGAAGGAAAGACAACATTTTCTGCTTATGGGGTTGACTCTATATGGAGAGATTTTAAACACCCAACATCTGCTTGGGGAGATCTGTAAAGAGATCTATATCACCCGTTGCAGGAGACACGACAAACAAAAGATATATGGCAAAAAATGCAACATGAATATCTGAATGTTTATGAATATGCATGAATATGCGTGATTTATGTTTGATGAATGCTGACAAAACAGACAATTCTAACACAAACAGGTTCAGGAACAAACGTCCGGTATTATACTTCCAGGGGAAAAACAAGCTGGAGAGCCAATCTGCGGAGATCTTCATGATGTAAAGCAAAGATCTGCAGGTACTGCTGAAGAAGCAGAGAATCAGAGATATCAGGAGACGACCCAATCAGGGTACAGAAAGTCACAACGGGCAAAACGGCCACCAAGACAAATCTGTAGGGGAACAAGAGAAATCCCAAAGTATATCTGCAGGGGATCCCAGTGTCAACTGAGAAACAAAAAGAGTGCGTAAGCACGAACTGCTGTAGAAGCAAATCCACATAACTCCACTGGGAAACACCCACTGAGGGAGGAAGATATCATCCAAGTAGAGTGTAACTGCACAGGCAACTCTATTGGGGAAAACTGTCGGCTACTCTCTTGGGGAACAAACCACCGAGGAAGGACAGATCAAACGAATAGGTTCTGCAACGAACCACTCCACTTAGGAGAATATACACAGCAAATTTGATCACAACAAGTAGATTCTGCGATATAAGCCACTCTACTGAGGATCACAAAACAGTCAGGAAATCAATCCGTCCACTGGAGGCTAGAGCCATCATCCGACCATATTGGGGATTTGAAGGAATATTCAACAGGCAAAACTGCCACAACAAACACTCTACAGGCTAAGCTGAGGAAAAGATGGTTGCAATACTGGGATGTCAACCCAAATCAACCACTGAGTAGGAAAATAAATCCTGCTCTGCTGAAGAGAATAAACTCTGATGGAGAGATAGCAACAATTCCGCAGACGACTTCGCCGGGGAAAAGGTAAAGTACCGGGTATCAAACCACTGACTTACCGAATCTTCAAAAAGAAAGCAATCATGCTGAGGAAACAGACAGTTCCGCTGGCAACACTGCATGGGGAAAAGCGGTAACAACTCCACTTGCAACTCTGAGGGGAGTATCAACAACGGTTATACTCGCGACTCCGATGGGAATATCAATAACATCTCTACTCGCGACCTTGGTGGGGATGTTAATAACAGCTTTACTCGCGACTCCGAGGGGAGTATCAATCAATCAGTTATACTAATGACTGTGCTGAGGAGACAAATAAAGTCTGGGGCACACGACCCACTAGAGAAAGTGACGGGGCACCAAGATGACAAACCATCAACCGCCGAAACTTCTACAAGAAAACACCCATGCTAGGGGAACTGCTGCTGGAGAGAACGAAGTCTTCAACAACACTCTTGCGACTGTACTGGGGAACAACCCCAACAACAACTCTGTTTGAGGAACAGCCTCAACAAAGATCTGAAGAAAGAAGATACCACCAAACCAGGAATATGAACAAATGTCTTACCTGCTGGGAATCATGCCACCCTCGGGAGCACTGAGATATTCTTGAGTATCCTTTCAATCTTGTGAATGTTCACTTTGTATAAAACAAAAATTTTGAAAAATTTGATTTGTTTAAAACAATGACATTTTATCAATTTAAAACATGCAAAACATTTGTTGAATTGAAACAAATAAGAGTGCAAATAATTGGATAAAAAAGCTCAAATTGATTTGATAGAATGGTAGCCTGCAAATGGCAAGACTCCATAGATCTGTACAAATTTGAAATCAGTGATATATATTGGAAGAGGGCTACATTGAACATAATGATCCTTTCTCTACCAATTTGAATCTCGATGTATCTGAAGCTTCAGTTGACGACGAGTCGAGAATCTTCTGAAGAAATGACGACTGATGAACCAGAAAGTCTTGTCAGGATGCAGTTACTTGCCAAATCCCTTATTTTTGCCTAGATTGCCCCAGGGTGAGGTACTCAATCTAGCGGGATGCAAATATTCTTTTTTCAAGTCTCTAATTTTTGCCTGGATTACCCTTGCGGGTTCTCCACCGAGACGCTCATTTTTGCCTAAGCCGCCCTTTCGGGTTTTCAACTTAGCGAGCTATTCTGTTTTTTTTTTTATTTGTTTTTTCATTTGCATATACTTTTTTTTTTTAGGCAAAGTATCTCTTAACTGCATCTGAATTCACAGGACGAGTGAAATCCTCCCCATCCATTGTTGTAAGCATCAAAGCACCGCCTGAAAAGGCTCTCTTAACAACATATGGACCCTCGTAGTTTGGAGTCCACTTGCCCCTGGAATCGGGCGCGAAAGACAAAACTTTCTTGAGCACAAGGTCGCCTTCTCGGAACACACGAGGCTTGACCTTCTTATCGAATGCTTTCTTCATTCTCTGCTGATATAACTGACCATGACACATGGCAGTTAAACGCTTCTCTTCAATCAAATTCAACTGGTCATAACGACTCTGAATCCATTCAGCATCAGTCAACTTGGCTTCCATCAAGACTCGCATTGATGGGATCTCCACCTCTACTGGGAGAACGGCTTCCATGCCATAAACAAGAGAGAAAGGGGTTGCCCCTGTTGAAGTGCGTACAGACGTACGATATCCATGCAAAGCAAATGGCAGCATCTCATGCCAATCTTTGTACGTGACAGTCATCTTCTGGATAATCCTCTTGATGTTCTTGTTAGCAGCTTCAACAGCCCCATTCATCTTAGGTCTGTAAGGAGAGGAATTATGGTGTGCAATCTTGAATTCAGCGCACAACTCATCCATCATTTTGTTATTCAGATTGGATCCATTATCAGTAATGATCCTCTCTGGCACACCATAACGGCAAATCAACTGGTTCTTGATAAACTTCACAACCACCTGTCTGGTTACATTTGCGTATGAAGCGGCTTCAACCCATTTGGTGAAGTAATCAATTGCTACGAGAATAAACCGATGTCCGTTGGACGCTTTCGGCTCAATCATGCCGATCATGTCGATTCCCCACATAGAGAAAGGCCATGGTGATGAAATCACATTCAGGAGTATCGGAGGAATATGAATCTTATCCGCATAAATTTGACACTTGTGACATTTCTTCACATACTTGCAACAGTCAGACTCCATTGTCAGCCAATAGTAGCCTGCTCTCAACATTTTCTTAGCCATGGCATGTCCATTGGAATGAGTACCAAATGAACCCTCATGGACCTCAGTCATCAACAGGTTTGCTTCGTGTCTATCCACGCATCTGAGCAAAACCATATCAAAATTTCTCTTGTACAGCACTTCACCACTGAGGTAGAAACTGCCTGACAACCTTCTCAAAGTTTTCCTATCTTTCACAGATGCCCCAGGCGGGTAGACCTGGTTCTGGAGGAAATTCTTGATATCAAAATACCAAGGCTTGTCATCTTTCACGTCTTCGATTGCAAATATGTGAGCGGGTCTGTCCAAGCGCATCACAGTAATGTTGGGGACATCATTCCACCATCTGACAACAATCATGGAAGCAAGCGTAGCAAGGGCATCTGCCATCCGATTATCTTCTCGAGGAATATGATAAAATTCAACTTCTGTAAAGAAAGTTGAAATCCGTCTTGCATAATCTCTGTATGGGATGAGACCTGGCTGATTCGTCTCCCATTCACCCTTGATCTGGTTGACAACCAAAGCTGAATCACCATAGACATCAAGATACTTGATTCGCAAGTCAATGCATTCTTCAAGTCCCATTATACAGGCTTCGTACTCTGCCATGTTATTCGTGCATTTGAAAGTTAGCCTTGCTGTAAATGGAATGTGCGATCCCTGGGGATTAACAATTACTGCCCCAATTCCATTTCCATACTGATTAACAGCGCCATCAAACACCATCGTCCATCTGGAACCAGGTTCTGGACCTTCATCAAGTGTAGGCTCATCGCAATCTTTCATTTTCAAATACAGAATTTCCTCGTCAGGGAAGTCATACTGAACAGACTGATGATCTTCAATCGGCTGGTGCGCTAGGTGGTCAGCCAAGATACTACCTTTGATAGCTTTCTGAGCTCGATACTCAATATCATACTCAGACAACAACATCTGCCAACGGGCAATCCTCCCAGTTAAAGCAGGCTTCTCGAAGATATACTTAATTGGATCCATTCTGGATATCAACCAAGTTGTATGATTTATCATGTACTGGCGCAAACGCTTAGCTGCCCAAGCTAAAGCACAGCACGTCTTCTCAAGCATAGAGTACCGAGACTCACAATCAGTAAACTTCTTACTGAGGTAGTATATAGCAAACTCCTTCTTCCCTGATTCATCTTGTTGACCGAGTACACAACCCATCGAGTCTTCAAGAACTGTTAAGTACATAATCAGAGGTCTTCCTTCCACAGGCGGGGACAAAATCGGAGGTTCAGACAGATAATCTTTGATACTGTCGAAAGCTTTCTGGCAATCCTCGGTCCAATCATGAGACTGATCTTTCCGGAGGAGCTTGAATATCGGCGCACATGTGGCAGTCATGTGGGATATAAATCTGGAAATGTAGTTCAAGCGGCCAAGAAAACCTCGGACTTGCTTCTCAGTTTTGGGTGCAGGCATCTCTTGTATTGCTTTGACCTTTGCAGGATCAACCTCAATACCTCTTTCACTTACCACAAAACCCAACAATTTGCCGGAACGGACTCCAAAAGTACATTTGTTCGGATTCAGACGAAGCTGGAACTTCCTCAGACGTTGAAAAAGCTTCAACAAATGCTCAATATGCTCCACTTCCGTTCGGGACTTAGCAATCATATCATCAACATAGACTTCTATCTCCTTGTGCATCATATCATGAAACAAGGTAGTCATAGCTCGTTGATACGTGGCTCCGGCGTTCTTCAAACCGAAGGGCATCACTCGATAACAGAATGTTCCCCAAGGTGTGATGAATGTTGTCTTCTCCATATCCTCTGGTGCCATCTTGATTTGATTATATCCGGAAAATCCGTCCATAAAGGAAAAGACTTTGAATTTAGCTGTATTGTCTACCAACATGTCAATGTGTGGTAGAGGAAAATCGTCTTTTGGGCTAGCTTTGTTCAAATCTCTATAATCAACGCACATACGGACTTTTCCGTCCTTCTTAGGAACAGGCACAATATTGGCCACCCATTGAGGATATGTCGAAGTCACCAGAAACCCCGCATCAATTTGCTTCTGAACTTCCTCTTTGATCTTCACTGCCATATCTGGATGAGTTCTTCTGAGCTTCTGCTTCACAGGCACGCACTCAGGCTTCAAAGGCAGGAAATGTTGCACAATATTTGTATCTAAACCCGGCATGTCTTCATAGGACCAAGCAAAGATATCTGAATATTCTCGTAGCAAGCTGATCAAATCTTCCTTAACAGACTCTTCAAGAAGTGCCCCAATCTTCACCAGACGAACACAATCCTCAGACCCCAAGTTGACTGTTTCCAAGTCTTCGAGATGCGGCTGAATGATCTTCTCTTCGTGCTCCAGGAGACGGGTGATCTCATCAGGAATCTCTTCAACGTCATCTTCCTCTACTTCAAATACAGGGAATTCAAAATTGGGAGATGGCGTTGGATCATTATGTTCAATGGGTTTTAGGATCAACCTGCATAATGATTTTGGTTAAGAAAAACTTCAGCATTTAGACAAACAAATCATTATGCAGATGAAAAATGTTGCTTTTATAGCTTTTTGTTTTTGTTTTTACGGTTTTTTGTGATCACTGATTTCATGAAGAAAAGCAAAAAGTGAAAACAAAGGAAAAACAAATGTTTTGACAATGCGAAAATTGAATGAAAATATCATTGTATATATGCTTTGCCAACAATGTCATCACTTCTCCTTTTGGCATGGGAGAAGGGTTTTAAACAAAATGAACAATTACTCTGATCTATGGATGACTGTAGGAACATCCACAGCGACCCAATTGTGGCAGACACCACCAGGAATAACAAAGTTGTTCAAATCTTCTGCATCTTCTTCTTCAATGACAGCAGCAGCTTCCTCTTCTGGTTGGTCAGCATGAATGAATCCTCCACTTGTGAACAAACCTTGCTCATTGCATGCCCCAGAACCATAGCCAATGCCAGCCCGGGATCGGTTATCTTCAAGTTCAAGCACTTTCCCTAATCCAGCGACTGCACCACATTCAATGGCCAGCTTCGCATCTCGGTAGGAAGTGAATGAAGGAGACTTCTTCTCGATTGGTTCATCAATAGATAAAGCTTGAAACTGAGTTCCAACTTCATCCTCTGCATCAATGTACGAGAAAGAAGACAAGTTACTGACCAGGAGAGCCTTTTCTCCCCCTACTACAACCAGTTTCTTATTTTTCACAAACTTCAGCTTTTGGTGTAGGGTGGATGTCACGGCGCCAGCCTCGTGAATCCATGGTCTGCCTAAGAGACAGCTGTAAGATGGGTGGATATCCATTACTTGAAAAGTGATCTGGAAATCACTTGGTCCAATCTTGATTGGGAGATCAACTTCCCCAATCACGGTCTTGCGCGACCCATCAAAAGCTTTCACAACAACTCCACTCTGCCTCATAGGAGGACCTTGATATGACAGACGAGAGAGTGTGGATTTCGGCAATACATTAAGGGACGATCCAGTGTCCACCAACACGTTGGACATTGCATCAGATTTACAGTTCATCGAGATATGTAAAGCCATGTTGTGGTCTCTTCCCTCCTCAGGGAGATCAGCGTCACAAAAGCTCAAAGTGTTGCAAGCGGTAATGTTTGTAACAATGCTATCAAATTGTTCCAAGGTGACGTCATGATCGACGTATGCCAGGTCCAAGACTTTCTGCAGAGATTCCCGATGGGGTTCTGAATTCAGCAATAGAGAAAGAATAGAAATCTTGGAGGGCGTGTGTAGAAGCTGGTCTACAATGTTGTACTCACTCTTTCTGATGAGCCTCAGCATCTCATCAGATTCTTCATCAACAATGCCACTAGGGCCACCTGAAGAAACAGGAGTCTTTTGTACAGAGGAGGAAGGCTGGGCAACAGCAGGTTCCGGATTCTGAACATTCACAGCAGTCCCCACAGGACGCTCAACAGATTCAGAAGCAGCCTTAGCAGGCGCAGAAAAGATACGACCACTGCGGGTCAACCCACTAACATCAGCAATAGTGGTCACAGAAGTGGAAGGCAAAGGAACCTCGACCCCATCCTGGACAGCAACAGGACTATATCTGAAAGGTACAGCTTTATCAGATGAATAGGGCACAGGGCCTGCTGGTTTGATAATCAAAGAGGGTGAAGCCTTAGGCTTGTTGCTATTGTACCAAATAACAATGGGCTCTGGAAGCTTGAACACTGGTGATATGACATTCACCTCAGGTTCAACTGTATCAACATTGCGATTCTGGAGAATCTCAATGGTACCTTCATCTAACATCTTCTGAAGCTCTTTGCGGATTTGGTCGCAACCCAAGCGATTAACCGAGCAGACGCGGCACTTATCGTGGTTATGCTCCAAATAGCTGTACCGACACAGCATCTTATGTAAATCAACCAGCGACTGCCGGATGTGGCTGACATACTTAACCTTGTACTTCCCAAGGTCCTCCTGAATCATGTTCACGGATTTCCCATGCGAAGGCAATGGGTTCCTGGTGACGTTCGGGTTTGAGTCTTCAAAACTCAGAATTCCGCTTCTCATAAGGTCTTGAACCTTAGTCTTCAACGGGAAACAGTTCTCAACGTTGTGGCCCGGAGCACCGGAATGGTAGATACAATGCTGGTCTGGTTTGTACCACCATTGCGGGTTTGCAGGAATAGCAGGAGGATCCCTGGGAGAAACCAATTTCCTCTCCAACAAGGAGGGATAAAGCTCTGCATACGACATCGGAATCGGATCAAAGCTGATCTTCTTCCTATCATAGTTCATGTTGGCTTGGTTGGTTGTACTTCCACGAGGCTGGTAAGCCTGTTGCTATGGACGCTGCTGTTGCTGGTGGTATTGCGGTTGTGGATATTGCTGTTGATGCTGATACTGTTGAGCATTATCCTTGAATACAGGCGCTACATGAGCCACCTGGTGCTGATGTCCGGCACGATGTGCAGGCTTCCTCTGAACAGAGGGTCTTCGATGCTTTGGCTGAGACTGCACAGCATGTGCTTCACCTTCTTTCCTCTTAAACGCTCCATATCGTTTAGAGGAAGAACCATCGTCTTTAGCTAACCGTCCTTCGCGGACACCTTCTTCAAGACGCATCCCCATATTCACCATCTCGGTGAAATCTGAGGGAGCGCTAGCCACCATTCTCTCATAGTAAAATGACCCAAGAGTCTTCAGAAAGATCTTGGTCATCTCTTTCTCTTCCAACGGTGGAGTGATTTGAGCTGCCAGCTCACGCCATCTCTGGGCGTATTCCTTGAACGATTCCTTGTCTTTCTGAGACATGGACCTGAGTTGATCTCGGTCAGGCGCCATATCAACATTATACTTGTATTGCTTGACGAAAGCTTCGCCAAGATCGTTGAAAGACCGGATGTTGACGCTGTCCAAGCTCATGTACCAACGGAGAGCAGCACCAGACAAACTGTCTTGAAAATAATGGATCAAGAGTTGATCATTATCAGTTTGTGTTGACATCTTCCTGGCGTACATGACCAGGTGAGCCAATGGACAGGTGTTCCCCTTATACTTTTCAAAGTCTGGGACCTTGAATTTGACTGGTATCTTGACACCTGGAACTAGGCAGAGTTCGGCTGCTGACTTGCCGAAGAGATCTTTGCCACGGAGAGTCCTCAATTTCTTTCTCAGCTCAAGGAATTGATCGTTCATTGCGTCCATCTTCTCATGAACATCTGAGCCCTCAGAAGCTTCAGAGTGATAGATGGTGTCGTCTACCCTAGGCATGGTATGCACGACAGGAGGAACGGGAATAGGGACCGGGCTAGATGCCGGCATTTGAGCAAAGGTAGGAGCTGGCAGATCGGGCATGAAGCCAGGAGGCATCCCCCAAGGAAAACCGGGAGGCATGGCATTAGGCTGATGGGCACTGACAGGCACCGTTGATGTAGCTACTTCAGATATAACCGTCCGCTGAACCGGAGTTGCTGGCTGAGGAGCAGGCTGATTCTGGGCAGCAAGAAGTTGCTCCATCAAAGCGCCAAGTCTGGCGACTTCATCCCTCAGACTTTGGTTCTCTTGTTCCAACTGCTCCATGATTCTGGCAGAGTTGACTCTTGTATAATACCGGTGAGTCAGCTTGTCTTCAAAATAAATGAAGAACAGAGGTTAGAACCGGAAGACCAGAAAAATGGGTACCTGTTTATGCAAGAATGATGCATGAAATGCTTGTGCAAATGCTTTGTTTTCAAGGAACCCTTAGGGTATTATTTGCAATATTTTGAATATTTAAACATTTTAATTGCTCATGGAAAATATTTCATTCAAATATATCAAAACAAAGAAATACAGCATTTTTGATTCAATTATTACAAAGAGAAAAGGTAAATGACATCCTATGGATCCCTATTAGCTCGGGATGCTGGAAGACGAGAAGTGCACAACTTCTTGATCTCTCTCTCATAGGCAGCCTCCATATCAGCTTTCTCCTTTGCGAGTCGATCATACTTCCTCTTCCAGAATTTGGATGACTGAGGAAGCAGAGAAGTCCAAGCATCATTCGGATCGTCAATCACTTGGTGCTCGAGAAATTCAATCATAGCATCTTTCTCCTTGAGCTGCTGCAGCAATTCCTCTCTTTCGCGGATCCAGGCACGCGAAAGGTCTTCTTCTCTCAACTCCTCTACACGTTGGGTAGGGAGGGTTGAAGGCCCAGCCACATCCAACAGTGTAGGTCTTGGATGATCATACGGCATCAGGTAGGTAGCAGCCCTCTGTCTGACCCAAGAAGTGTATGGCTCCAAAGCAATGCAGTTCTTCGGGCCCAACTCATTCCTACTCTTTATGCGAATATTGCGCCAAGCGCGGACAAATCTGGCTTTCAGGCCTTGGGGATCTTTACCCTCCTGAAAGAATACACCTTCTAACAGAATGTTATGGGGTTTATCCTTTAGGGGGAACCCAAGCTGACGACGTGCAAGCGTAGGGTTGTAGCTGATCCCACCACATGTACCAAGAAGAGGCACATTGGGGAATTCACCACAAGAATCGATGATCTGAACGGTATCATACACGCGATCATACCAGGTGATATCATCATTGGTGAGAGACATAAGTCTCTGGGACCACCGTAGACATCCCTTGTTCTCCTTGAAAGCAACTGTCTGCGGCAAGTGCGAAATAAACCACTTGTATAGCAGGGGTAAACAGCAGACAATGACTCCTCCATTCTTCATATTCCTCAGATGCATGGAGACATAAGCATCGCCCAACAAAGTCGGAACTGGATTAAGGACTGAAAAGATCCTAATGGCGTTCATGTCCACAAACTTGTCGAAGTTGGGAAACAGCACCAATCCATAGATGAGCAATACGAATAGAGCCTCAAAGGCATCCTCACTCATGGCCTTCCCATAGAAGGTAGCTTGGGCAATGAGGAACTCGGAAGGAAAACCCTGAATTCCGCCTTTGGTAGTCAGATTAGCTCTAATCAGATCTTCATCTATATGCAACAAGCTGGAAATCTCTCGAGCAGATGGAATACTCTCTAAGCCACTGAACGGCACTTGATCCAGAATCGGAATCCCAATAAGGTGAGAGTATTCTTCCAAAGTCGGCAACAGCTGGAAGTCCGGAAATAAGAAGCAATGATAGAGCGGATCGTAGAACTGAGCAAGAGTGCTCATCAATCCCTCATCCACCTGAGTAGTCAACAGCGGCAGAAGCTTCCCATATCGAGCTTTGAAACCCAAGGGATCTAATACATACGATGTCAGATTCCTTAACTCTTTTACATCAGGCTGCTTAAAGCTGTACTTCTTTGTATGCCTTTTCGGTCTTTCCATGTCTGAAAATTTCGCAAATAACCCTTTAAGTTCCTTGAAAATTTTCTCTTTTCTGATGACATGAATGCGGATGAATGCGTGAATGTATGAATGCAACAAACACACTCAAGGATCAAACAAAACACACCAAACAAAGGTCGTGGGAAAGCTCTATGTATCCCTAATATCAATCATCCATTTTGGTGGATTTAGGTTTTCACCTTATCGACACCCAAGTTCCATTGATATTAACGGTACATGAACCGGTTCGAACATTCTTAATATCAACCAGCCGCTTTGGTGGATTCTAGGTTTTACACCTGATCCGGGATCCATTGATATTAACAATGTTTGAACGACTCAACCACGAATCACGGGTTTGTTGAGAGTCACGAGCATGGAGTCTCGGTTAAGAACCACCCAATGGGAGTGTACTAGGGTTTAAACCTGCCAGACATGTTCTACCAGAGGTTCCCATAATCATCGTTCCATCTTTCGAATATTATCGGAGGAACGAATACTCGTATTCCAAGAATATTCTCAAGAGAAACTCTTATGAGTGTAGTATCGCGTAACAATCGTATCAGAACTGACATCTGAACGACCTCCGCACTACGGTCCTAAAAATAGGCCAAGATGGGTTTGGTAAACTAAGGTCCTTGGCTTCTGCGGAACATGATTGAAAGAATAATGCCTAACCACAAATAACTTGTGTGACATTATTAGTTCAACATGACCTCCACCAAGTGAATGGGCTCGCAAGTCAACTGGCTAAGGACTACTCCACACCAGTCGACAAGACTATGCCATTCTCCTATCCTAGAGAGCACTCGAGTTCGGGTATAGAACTCATCTCACAGATCACCAAAGCAAACAGCAAATGTATATCAAGCAATTCACACATTACAATCAATACAGTGATCCCAAATTGTACAAAAATATGTCAACTGACAAATAATAATATAACACAACAAGGGTGAAAAGTAGGCAATACCAACCAGAGATTCTGGGTTCGATCCCCAGCAGAGTCGCCACTTTTCTGTAGCGGTGTATTCGTCGCTATATGATTTATCGATTAAACCATAAGCAAGAGATACATTGAAATTTCGAGTCGCCACCGCACTTTTATTTATCCAAAGGATTGGCTAAAAAGCGAACAAAAGCCTAAGAAGTTTTACACGTAGAAAACTAATAAAAAGATCAGAGATTCTGGGTAAGGGGTAAATTACGCAATGGGAAGGTGTTAGGCACCCACCACGTCCTAGGTACTCCTAGGGAGCCCTTTTCACACTTGTTATGCTAAATTGTTATTTGTTATGACAAAAATATTGTGCAAACAATGATTGGGATGATGAGAAAAGAATATACATTTTTTATTGGGTTTGAACGGATAAACCCGCTGCCTACGTACCTTCCATCAAAGGTAAGGATCAAAACGCCGTAGTTCGGCTAAAAGATTTCCAAAAGTGGGTTAGGTTCAATTTTAAACACAAACCCTAGGTCTTACGTTATCCACGGGAGAAAACTCAACCTTATACAAACAACAACGTCCACCATGTGAGAACAGCTTCAACTTGCCAGGGAGGGGTTAACCCTATAATAGGCAAGGAAGACTTACAATTCAATCACTAAAGACAGAAGGTGAGATTAACATCAACCACTAAGATAAATCAAACCTATAGCTCATGTATGAAAGGATTAATGGACAAAGCCAAAACAAGTGAATGAATGAAGTTACTGATTATGATTATGAAAATGGAGTCAAAGTATAATTAAGATCAATTCAAATAAGTATTATGAAATGAAGTTTGAAAAAAGTCAAGGACTTGGGGTCCAGGTTTTTAATTTGAAAAAAAACATGAAGATGTTTGCACAACACTTATGTCGAATTTGAAAGATAAAGTGTGAAAAAGTCTAGGACATAATGAATGATGAATGGATGAGGATGGATTGTAAAACTTCTTAGAAGGGTTCACTTCTTGAAATCATATAGCAGATGATTCAAGTGTGTCCTTTGGAATGGAAATGGATAATAATAAACAAACACAGCAAAGAAAGGCGGATACCGGATGCCAATCACTGGTCTTATACCAATCTCCTAAAACAGAACGGGATATCAGAAGCCACTCAATGGTCTTACACTAATCTCCACAGGCAAAGAAATAAAAGCGGATACCGGATACCAATAGATGGATTTACACCAATCTCCTAAAACAGAAATGGATATCAGAAGCCACTCAATGGACTTACACCAATCTCCTCAAAAGAAAACAAAGATGAAACATGGAAGTTAACTGCCAATCTGTCTGGACTTAGGTTAACTCCACAGTATGGTCCTAGGAAATCCAATGCCACATTACAGGGACTTACAATGGATCCTCACATACAAGAACAAAAGCAACAATATGATCACAGGAATGCAAATGCCAACTTACAGGGACTTATAATTGCAACCTCTCACACAAACAGATAAACAAACTATGATCACAGGAAAGCAGATGCCAACTTACAGGGACTTATAACTGCATCCTCACATACAAATCAAACAGATCATATTATGATCACAGGGTAACAGATGCCAACTTACAGGGGCTTATAACTGTATCCTCACATACAAACAGATAAACAAAAGATATGAGTGACCAATGAGGTCTTACACTCTATCCTTCCATATCATAGGAGCAAATGCCAAAGCAATGGACTTACAATTGTCCTCAATGGGCAAACAACAATGATAGCATCACAAAGACAAATGAGATGATCATGCATTAATGGCAATTGATGATGATGATAAATGCATAACATACAAGCAAACATGTGCATATGAAGCAATCAATTAATCAATGAATATCAAACAGCACACTCTATAGCCAAGACAAAGGGGGCTCACACAAGAGGGTTTGACTTTGAAAGTCCACTGTAATAGGTAAAAGTCGCTCTTAACCTTGCCATTGAGAGGCTAAGGTGAAGCAGATGAAAAGGAGATGAGGGGTGTGCCTCATTGCTTCTATCCCTGATCAGGGAGAGCATTAGAAAGTGTGGGAGCTCAGAAAGATGGAGCTCTTTCCACATTATCGACTCGATAGATCTTGGGTTTTTATCTCAATGCTTCAACCATGTAATGGGAGCAAAGAGAGGACTCACTGAATAGTGGGGGATAGATTGCTTATCCCTACCTTCCACCAATTGCCTTACTTGAAGGACTTTTCCTGCTTGGGACAATTTTAAACACACACAGGCATTGCCTCTTAAGGAGGACTTCAGACAGTTTGCCCGGTCAAATAACAGACCGGGTCTCCAGACTACATGAAGAAGAAGTAATTATACCTCAAAGCAAATGCTAAATAGCAAAGCAAGCAACTAAAGCAACTAAAGTGTACCTGAAAAAGTCAAACTTATTAGTAAACAAGTCAACAGTTCAAAACAAAGGAATGGATAAACAACAGTCAACCATAAACAGAGGTGCCAAGGCACAAAGCCAAACTCATATGAGTCACACCTACAAAACAAGGGTTAGCACAATATATATAATCCAACTCAATCAGATTTGAATGACCTTTGAGGCATTGGTGCTTAACCTGAAACAATAGCTCAATTGTAAGCTCAAAAGACCACTAGGACTAGCCTAGGGTCAAAGATGAAAGAAAAAGTCAAAACAGCAAAGTAAAGTCAACCCAATTCATGTTCAAACATTTAAGAAGCTATCTCAATTGGATTCACAATCAAATCATGCATCATTGTCATTTCATACACAAAAGAATGCAAAGCATGGCAATAAGAAGCACAAATAGGTCAACAGCAAGACTTCATTCAAAAGTCAACCCAAACAATCTCAAAAATTATCAAATAAATCACATTCAATCCTAACATCTAGCATGGCAAGCATGTCAAATTTCAATGCATTTGGATGAGAGGAAGGCAGTCAATTAAATCATGAAGTCAAACCAAATTCAAGTAAGCACAATGAAAGTCAACAAACATGAGTCAACTTCAAAAAATCATATCAAATTGAAAACAGATGAGAAATGAATGAGATTAACACCAATGCAAAGCTCAAGATGTCTAGTTATCACATATGAAATTTCATGATCATTCAATATGGTATGAGGATTTCCCAAATGAAATGGCAATGTGTAGCACAAAAAGTCAACATTTGACTAGGCAGGGAAGAAAATTCTCACATAAATGGAAAACAGCATAATTAATTCCAAGAAAATTCATACACAAACTAGACATGTGGTAGATGATTCATGCAAAATTTGGGATCATTTGGATGCTAGGAAGTATGTGAACAAAAATCATGAACTTGCACATCATTGGTGTGACACAAATTGTCACACCTTACTTCAAAAAATTATAACTAGCAAACCACAAATGATAAATGCACAATCTTTATACCAAAATGAAGATGAATGAGTCTAGTTTCACCACAAAAAATTTCAGGGCCAAAGGATGCATCATCATTATTTCACAAAAGAAATGGCAAAGGGTGTCAAATGTGCATACTTGTTAGGAAACCAATTACCTATTAAAATCCAGCCAATGAAAAATGAATTAAAAATCATAATCAAATACTAGACATCCATGTGAAGATGATGGAAAAATTTTCATGATTTTTGGATGAAAAATGAAGAAGAAATGAATTGTGGAAGTTGAGAAATAATTGGAACAAAACATGAACAAGAGCATGGTCAAACAAGGGTCAGCATGGCAATGTTGTAAATAAGTGTGCCACTAATTGAAGCTGTGCGTTTTGGGGGGAGAGAACGAAATGTTCTCATTGGCTGTTGCCAATGGAACAGTGCAGCTGGCCAATGAACTTCAAATTTTCTGGTTTTAGAAACCCTTAGGGTTTAGCAGCAGGGCATGGCATTTCATGTAGAATCATGGCAATCGAAATTCCAACATAGCACACAAACAACATGGCATTGACACGGTTCATGCAAAACAACAAACCAAATGCATATGAGTTCTGGGAAAACAAAAACTGGAAACAAGCTAGGGTTTTTTGCAGCAAGGCATTCATGTTTATCACAGCAAAATGGATTCAAAACAAGTGATACAGACCAAATGGCAACACAGTCAAAATGCTCATGCAACATACAGCAATCAACAGCCAATCATGTTCAACATTTCTAGGCAGCCTTAGGGTTTTAGAAACAGCAGCAGGGCATTCATCATCATCATGTTATCATCAGTCGAAATTCAAAAAAACATGGCGAACAGCAAGGTATTTAACAATGTTCATGCAACATCACACAAACAAAACTCAAACACGACTCATGGAAAATTGGGCAGAGCTAGGGTTCATAAACAGCAGAGCATTATCATCACCATACAAAAATCGACCACAAAAAAATTCGCCCAGAAACAGAAATTGAGTACACCAATCTCATCAGCATTCAACATACATTAATAATCCAAGCATTGTTTTCCTTAAGACGCAATAACCATCATGAATCGAAGACAAATATATTCATACATCAGTTTTCAAAACAAGAAATCTCCCAGCATACTCAACCATTTTATGTGTTCTAAAGCTCAAAATGCTCAACATGTAAAGATCTATTAAACCTATAGCATGGATTAGAGAATGAAGAGAGTTGAAATCTTACTTGGCTGTGAAGAAAATCGAGGAACAGTGCTTGTTTGGATGATGTAGCTTGAAACAGGTGCAGATTATGGTTTGGAATGATGAAACCTTGAAGAACTTGGCTCAGTAATGCTTGCAAGTGTCCAAATCAAAAACTGCCATTGTTAACCCATGAAGAAAAACAGAATATGAAATGGAATTCCAGTTGGGATTTGTTGGCTGTAAGGAGCTCCAAATGAAGTTCAAGTGATGATATGACCAAAGGATGCTCAAGGGTTTGAAGCTCTTTGACAGAAATTCGATTTTGGCCCAAAGTGCAAAATGAGAGAGTGAGAGGTTTTCTGGTTGGCTGCTGCGATTCTCTAGGTCTCTAGGGTTGCAAAATGCTGAGAATGAGCTTTTATATTTCTGTTTAGCACTGCTAATCCAAATGATAAGTTGGTTTAACTCAAAATGAACCATTTGCTATTTTGCTAATTTTGGTCAAGTGGAAGTGGAGGTGTGGTTGTACACGAAAATGGGCCTTCTAGCATGCTGCAAATGACCAACCAAATTGCTGTTTTTGGTCTGCTCTTGAATTGTTGTACTTGTTTTACTCTTTTCAAACCATTTGCAAAAAATACCAAGTTATGCAACTTTGGCCAAAATGGTAGCATGGTAGTGGTATGTGCATGAGTTAGGGCTTGGAGCAAGTTTCAAATGACATACTAAACATTTCCCAATTGGCCAAAGTGAGAAAAAATCAATGAGTCAAAAAGTCAACTTTGGGTCAAACTTGATTTTTAATGAAATAGGTCCAAAAATGCCATTTTGAATGGTAGGGTTTTGGTGAAGGAAATTTATATTTTTGGAAAGAGGAGGAAAAATGTGGTTTGTAGGAAAAAACCCCACCAAATTTGGCCTTATGGTTTGAGAGATATGGCTCTTTGAAGTTCACAAATTTCTGAAATTGAATTGATCATATCTTGACAACCACACATGGGATTTGAGAGTTCTTGGACTTTTTGAAAATGGGAGAACAAGATCTTCAACTTTCATGTTGGGCAAAAATTCATTTGAAGCTTGTATCATGATGTAAGTTTAAGATCAAGAAGTTTCCATTTTTGGCAGTTGAAATTACAGGTCCACTTTCTATTTCTGGAAATTTTCTGTTTGACTTGATTTTCTTCCATGATGAGGTTGGACATGATATATGAGGCTTATACAAGTATGAATGAGCTCCTTCAAATCAATTCTATCCATCAAATCCTTGATTAAATCCACTGTTGACCAAGTTTGACTTTTCTAGGGTTTTGGATGACTGGAGCATTCCTGATGAATTCCAAACCCTAATTCCTTGAGGACTTGACTTCAAATGATGTCCCAAGTTGTATGAACTCTTGATTATTGATCATGGTGCCCAAATTCTGCAAGAATGGCCACCATCCATTGCTTTGACTGACTGTTGACTGATTTTGACCTAATTGCTGATGATTGCTTTAACTGCAAGCAACAAGGTTAGACTGACAATATTTTTGTACTTTTTTGGTTAGTAAACATATGAAAAGCAAAAAATATACAAATGCAAAGTATGCTTGGTGATCAAACAACAACCCACAAGGCAATCTACCCACTAGGAGGGAAACTAGGGCATGCAGTGATCCTTGAGGCCATGATATGAATAACATGGGCCATGAGGGATCTTAGGGCCCAAAATTGGGGTCTTACAGCAGTTTCATCACTATCACTTGAACTTTGTGAGCTTGATGAATCACTGTCACTTTCCCATGCAATGTAAGCTCTTCTTTGTTTGTTGTACCCTTTTGGTGGAGCTTTTCCTTGATCCTTATACTTCATAGGACAGTCTGTTTTATAGTGTCCAGATTTACCACAGTTAAAACAAGATCCTCTTCCTCTACTCTTCTTATTCTCTTCCTTTTTTGAATCTGTAGATTGTCTTCGAAACTTCATGAGATTTTTGTCGGAATGGTTGACTCTGTTCTTTCGAATGAATCTATTATATCTCCTTACAAACAGTCCCATTTCCTCATCATCCGAATCTTTGTCACTACTTTAATCATTGTCACTTTGCTCTTTTCGTGAGGACTTAGAGCTAGAGGCCACAAGAGCTATTGGCTTCTTCTCTCCCTCTTTGTCTCTTTTCTTCTCCTTTTCCTTCTTACTTTTGTTCTCAAACTTTTCAAGACTTTCTAATGCTTGCTGATGTTCTTCCAGCTTTCCGAACAGTGTTGTAATCGTAAGTGTCGTCAGATCGTTGGCTTCCTTAATAGCTGTTACTTTAGGTTACCATTCCCTGCAAAGACACCTCAGAATTTTATTAGTAGCAGTTTCATTGGAAATAGGTTTTCCAAGTGCATTCAACCTATTAGTGAGATGAGTGAATCTCTTTTGCATGTCGGAGATAGATTCTCCTTGTTTCATGCGAAAGAGCTCAAACTCTTGATTGAGTGTGTTAATGCGGGACTGTTTTACTTCAGTAGTACCCTCATGGGCAACTTCTAAAGCATCCCACATTTCTTTAGCTGTCGTGCAATGGGATACCCGATAATACTCATCAACACCAAGTGCTGAAATTAGCATATTTCGAGCTCTCCAATCACACGACCACTTTTTCTCATCTTTCTCATTCCAATCAGCTTCTGGTTTAGGAACTATGGTGCCAGCCGCATTTGTCATAGTAATTTGAAAAGGACCATTTTCAATGGCAGCCCATACTAGCCTATCCACAGAATTTATATGAACTCGCATGCAGTCTTTCCAGTAGCCGTAGTTTTCACCGTTGAAAATCGGCGCTCTATTATACGCCCCCTTTGGTTCAGAATCCATATCGTTACAGGCAGCCACAGAGCACCAGCGAACCGGCGCTCTGATACCACTTGTTAGACGGTGTGGCAAGTGATCAAGAGGGGGGGGGGTGAATAGATCACCTCTTTGAAATAAACGGATTTTATAATTTTAACAGAGTTATTAAACTTGGCGGAAAATTTCAGTCCCGAATCGACTTCCGTCTATTCTGAACCGCTACTAGAAAGCCGGACACGCGAATTTATTGCTGGATTTGAATTAGAATGACAGAGATTATTAACACCAGAATCTTATCTAATTGAATGCACTTATCACTAAATCCTAATTCCAATGAATAAAACTCAGTTGAACGTTTTGTCAAACAATTGGTGTGTATGTGATCAATGATGAACAATGGTGGACTTTAATTAAAGAAGTTTTCTTGCCACTATTGTATCACGAAAACTACAGTCACAACACACTAACTGATATTACAAAACTGTTGAAAATGTAAAGAGAGATAAGGAAAGAATACGATACGCAGAGATTTGGTAAGGAAGTTCCCCACATCGTCCTCGCGTGTGGGTACGTCTCCCTCTCAATTTCTAATGAAATTGAGAACTGTAATTATCAATAATGCCGAATTCATTGATATAAGGTTTCAATACACAGACAGAATTCTAAATCCCAAGATCTTCTTCTTGTATAAAACCTTCACTTGATCTGAGCTCGATCAAGAATTTCCTGCAAGAAATTGCAAACAATTCACCGGTTCCACGACCTGTTTGCGAAATCACCCAATTTCCAAACCCTACGCTGCGGCTGAATCTGTTTTGCAACGTGACTAACAAACCCGCAAGAACACTCCAGTTCTTGAAGGACAAACCAGTTGGTTTTTCCTCGAAACCCCCTTCAATCTTCAACTCAGCTAGATCCTCGATCGTTCCACTAAAACCTCAGCTAGATCCTTGATCGTACCACTGAACGTTATCTCGTTGATCCTTTAATCCAAAGAACAAGAATGATTATGTGTTGATGTTCTTGAAGAAAAGAGATTGAGAAGATGGAGAAGATGAAGTCTCTTTCAGGTTTCTAACTTCTCAAAACAATTGCTGCTACACACTCCTTTGATTGGTGTTTCAACTGTTTTTCCCTCTCAGAATTCGTCACCAGCACTGCTATCACAATACTTCTTATATATGAAAGACAGAAGCTGTTAGTTGACAAAACAGAATTATGTATTGATACAAAAGGTTATGCATCGATACATGTTGTAGCTTTGATTAATGCTTGAGAATTAATACAAGCATGTATCGATACAAAGCTCGTATGTGTTGATTCATAGAGCATTTTAACTAACATGTATCGATACAAGGATCGTATGGATCGATACATACTGCAGCCAAAGAGTTTTGTGATTTAAAACAAGTTTATGTATCGATGCAAGGCTTTAATGGATCGATACATACTGAAGCAAAAACGTTTTGTGATTTAAAACAGTTGTATGTATCGATGCAAAAGAACATGTATTGATACATGCTAACACAAAACAGTTTTTATGATTTCTTTGAAGAATTGTATCAATGTGGATCTTTATGTATAGACACGAAACATTAGTATAGGCTAAAAACACAATTGAAACATGCGAAATAATGCACAACCAACAATTAGACAATGATCACACAATTTGCTATCATTCAAAACTTATTCAAAGTAAAGAATTTGCTCACAAACTCCCCCTTTTTGACGATGGAAAATTTTTAGCAAGATGTGTGATACTCCCCCTGAGTTTGTGCATGTCTGTCAACATCTGCATTTCTCCCCCTTTGTCAACATCAAAAAGAAGAAAAAAACAGTTTTATCAAGGCAACATGTAGCAGGACACAGCAAAAATGATAGATAAGCTACCAATCACACAGAATGAAGCTTACAAAGTAAAAAATCACTCCCAAAGAATGACCAATAAGGGCAATTATACCAGAAGTAAGCAGAATAAAAGAAAACATTTAACTAGTAGAACGTGTTTAAGAATTACATAAGCTAAAATATATAATGTGCAACGAATCGGAAAAAAACTTAAGCAGCATGCAATGAAATGCAGTGATATGAAATGATGATGGTTTAATGCGGATTGTAGCCACCACAGGACTCCTCATCATCTCTATCAGGATCTCTGAAGCTTGGCGGAGGCGGAGGAGGAGGCATTGTATCTGGATTTTGGCCCATGAAGGAGTAATGCCTAAACCGGTCCTGAACTTCAACACTTCTAAATTTGTCCATAATACGAGGATTGGCACGGCAGTCGTCCATAAAGCCAGACATTTCATTGTAGAAGACTTGGTGCCACTTAACCAAGTCTAGGTGCCAAGAGTGTTGGTTATGATACATCCGTGTATGCTCATCATGCCACTCACGATGCTCCTTATGCCACTCATTTTGTTGTACATGCCAAGACCGTGCCTCTTCATGACGTTCTTTGTTGGCAAACTCCATTTGTTGAAGCATTTGAGTGAGGTGCGCAGTAGGTGTTGAAGATGAAGCACCGCCGGAGAACGGAGGAACCGTAGGTTCAGGTACATAGTTGGTTGGAGACCACCTTTGTGGCACCCAATCACCCCAACCAGCATTGTCCTCAGCTGGAGGCACATCTGCTTCGTGCACATCATGCATTTCTTCATCAGGTTGGTCTTCAACAACATGGATTCTTTCAGAAGGCACATCAAAATTATAGATCCTTGTTTTGGATTTCCTTTCAAAGAAGTAGAAACATTTACGTTCCCTGTCCCAGCTATATCCCATATGCGATAAAGTGGAAGAGTCAAACTCTTGAGCAGGAGATGGTGTTATGAGAGGAACTAGAGGGATTGCAACATTCCAAAACTTAAGAATTTTCATGATTTGAGAAGCATAACCAAGAGCAACATTCTTGGCGCTGTTACGCACGAAAAATAGACGCTTCACAAAGTAATTAGAGCCACTATCTTAAACTTTAGATCTCACAAGTGAGGGGATTGAGTAGTCTAAACGTTGAGCTAGCTATTATAATAAGACTCCCTAAAATAGGGTGTACTTGCATATTACCCTTCTTCATTGAAGGATAAAGGTTTGTTTAGTGAATAGGTTGAAGAAGTTTTCATCCTAAGACAATTAGTCCTTAACAAGAGTTAGGCTCTGATGTCACTTGTTGAACAAGTGACTTCAAGCACAAGGGGGGGGGGGGGGGGGGGGGGGGGATTGTGGCATTTAAAATTCGTGACTAATTTTATACTTTTCTCGATTAAGATTGAGTTAGTAATTTTGTCTAAGTGAATTATAATAGAAATAAATAATGAAAATAAATAGCTGAAATTAAAAGGATAAAGTTAGAGATATTTCATGAGAGGCCTAACCTTTTTAACCAAATAGTTTTATAAAAAAGCAGACATTTTTTATTTAAAAAAAGTTTGACATGGCCTAGGCCGGTGTAGGACAGGTCATACGCTCTTGTTAGTTGATTTGGCGTATTCCCACCTCTAATGAAAGGTGTGCCTGAAAGAAATTTGATATCAAAGTAAGTTACAATATATGCATATAGTTAGAGTCTTCATAATGGATTAACCCATACGTGTCATTTGATAAGTATCAAATATATGTTAAATATGTAGGCACTTATTAACATGTTTTACAATAAATAAAATGAAAACCCCTACTTTATCAGTGAAAAATTATGAAACACATGTCGGGATATTTTACTATGCATTTATTAAAAACAGGCAAAAAGGATCAAGAAATCATAAAAACAACACAAAAGACCAAGCCAAGAAATTTCCCAACAAATAAAGCCAAGAATACAGGCCAAATTCGCTAAGCCAAGAAACACATGGGTGCTTAGCGAGCAAACACGGATCAAAGACTTCATGGTAAGTTACTTCAAGGTGAATGAAAGGTTTGGTGGCTAAGCGGGCTTAGGCAGTAAAGTTAGTCCTATAGTAGCTGGTATTACTTAACCTAGAAGAAAATAGGCGTGTAAGCAAGCCTGGGTAGTACACTTAACGATCCTGCCTCTCACAAGCCTATCAAAAGGAGTTTGAAGCCTTCATTTGAAAATATTTTCTTCGGTGGAATTCAAGGTGGTTCCTCAACAAAATTAGGTTCGCATCATAAATCATTATTGGAGAGAAAAAAAGAGGAATAAAGGGTGAAAGTGTTGTTTTAGGAATTGTCAACAAATGTTTTTCAACTTCTTTTTAAATAGCTATCTAAAACATCTTTTTATGGTATGACTAGATATTCAAAAGGTACTGGTCATTACTAGATCCAAGTCTATCATCTATTGGATGCTAAAGTTTAATATATGCATAAATAACGATATAAGTGGACATTAATATTTGCATTCATTGTTGAAACTTAATGTTAATATATTGGTTAATAGGCTGAGAGATTGTCTATTAGATAATATGATTGATCTTAAGTTGTTAACTCAAACATGATTTGTAATGAGAGCCTTAGGTAGTAATATTAATAACAGATTAGAATTGCATATTACTGGTTAAAGGTACTACATAAGAACATGTCATGAAGTCTAACCCGAATAAAGATTTCTCACTATTTGAAACACTGAATTTTTTTTATGTTAATCTAATTCCGATGCATTAAGCAAATAATCAATCTTCTGATAAACCAAACTTAAAGTAATAGAAACTATTAAATAGTATTTGAAAGACAAACATTTCCTCTGGAGACGATAAAAACCGCAGTTGCTATTTGCATTACAACATCGTCCCGCTAAGCCCGATAAAACATAGGGCGTAGGCTTTAAAATTGGAGTATGAATTATGTTAGGGCTTTTTCTGTTCGACCCTAAAAATTCAGTAACTCATTAGGGCTAACTCGTATGGGTCACGACAATCCGTTTAGTCCGCTTAATTACAAATTCTTATATTTATACTAATGTTCTAGTTGTTTCGCTATCTTACTTTACTAAATTTTATCAATTCTATTATATTCAATATTTAATATTATTTTAAAGACTATATTTTAATATTGATAAATTAATATTTAACTATTTTACGTGTCTCTCCGGAAATTTATCGCATTCTATTAGTTTTTAAAATGTTGGATACTTGTATATTATTTTAAATAATTTTTAAATTTATTGTATTAAAAAACATGTTATAGTATTTTTTTTAAAAAATAATATAATACTTAAAAATATATTATAATTAAAATAATATAGTATTTAAAATAAACATTATGATATTTTTTATATTATGTTGTTATAAATATTAATAAAGAAATAATTCATTTAGGTCAGGTAGTTCACCATCTATTTAGGACCGAACTTAGATAATATATTTTGATCTCAAGGATTTTTTAGTGAGACCCTATAAAACCTAAGGCCTATTTAGTGTTGGTTAATTTGTTTTGACAACTCTATATGATAAGTAAATGAATTGATTGTATTAACGTATATGGAGGTTGAGTCCCCTATTTATAGAGATCAATGCAATTGTTATTTTCAGTGCTAAAATGATCTTTGAAATACTTAGTGGATATATAGGAGTTGATTGGTATAAATGACTTTGAGATAGATTTGCTTCCTGTTGAAACTTCTTTTTAGTTCATTTTGGTTTGTTTTTTTTTCTAATATATGTAGTTTTGTACTTCTTGTCTCTTCTTTGGTGGTGGTTATATGTACTCAGCGACTGCGATTTCGTATGTGATTGATTGGCTTCCCATCAAAGCATATTTTTAGTTTATTTTGGTTTATTTCTTTCTAAATACGTTTTCTCAAAATAAATTAAAATATGTCACAATCAATTTGTTTATTTTCTTATAGATAGTTATAAATGTAATTGTGAGTAATTAGTTTTTCTTTAGTTCAAAACCGTGACTTAGATGTTAATTCATATAAAAATTTAATTTTAAAAAAATGTTATTTAAGTAATTAATTTTCTTCATTATACTTATAAATGCAACTATGAATGTTATGTTTAATTTAGTTCAATATTGGGACCTCAAGATGTAATTTTTTTTTGCACATACACAATACATATTTGCTCACACACACAACTTCTCATTTAGTTTATTCTTCAATTAACCGTACAATATATAATTTGCGAATGTCCAAGCTCCACATGAATTGCTTTTCTTAATATTTTGAAATCTTTTGTATAGTTTTGACAATAATTTGTTAACTCTAAAGTTCTATATCTTATTTGCAGTGTTTTTATTATAGGTGTTCGAAATCAAATCAATCCAATAGAAAATCACAAACTAAACAAAATCAAAGCGAAACTGCAAAAAATCGCATTTGGTTCATATTTGTTTGGGTAATTTTTTAACAAAACCGTACGGTTTGGTTTGGTTTGCGGTTTGTATTTTGCAAACCGAACTAAACCAAACCAACCCAAACCAAACCGCATTATGTTACAACTCAAATTTTACTTATCCCACATCCAATCAAAACATCAAACCTAATATGTCTTAACCTTACAATTATAAACGATTTTCTCTTACTCACGCTTAGGATTTCAATTTCAACCTTCTTAACTCTCTCATAGTAGTATCACACATTCTTCTCGTCTTCTTTTCCATGTAGGTTTCATCTATTCTACTATAATAGGTCATCTCTTATGTTCTTTCTTTTTCATCTTTTATGTTACTATTTTCTCTTTTAATTGTATTTTTATCGCACATTTCTTCTCAATATCGCATCTCTTATGTTCTTTTTTTCACATTCTCTAATCTCTCATCTCATATGTTTTTTATGTTTTATTATAATGTCTTCGATATTTATGCTACTATTTATTTATGTTTTCTATTCCACTTTTGTCTAATCTAATTTTTTATATATTGAATGAAACATTTTTGTCTAAATATGATGAGTTTTGATGTTATTTAGTCATGTATAAATGACTAAATACAAAGTTATGTTGTTCTCTATAGGTGTATGTATGGCACAATAAAAATATTATAAAAAACCAAACCAACCCAAACCGCATTGGTTTGGTTTGATTTGGTTTGGTTTTATTTCTAAAAGTCAACCAAACCAAATCAAACCGCATACTTTTTTCTCTTGCGGTTCGGATGATTTTTATTGCTAAAACCATCCAAACTGCACCGCGAACACCCCTAGTTTTTATACGCTCAAGTTTGATGGTGAATCTTGTGGAAATCTTGGACCAGCTGGTGCAAGAGCTGTACTATTTGATGAAGATGGGAGTGAGAGTGTGGTATTAGACTAATGTAAAAATTCAATGTAAGAACATCAATGTCCAAGGAGACTGCCAACTTGTTATCAGGTTTTTTTCTTCTATTTTTTAGTATGCACTATGACATATAAAATACAGAAATCAGATAATGTATATCTCCTTGAACACTTTAACAATGCCTATTTCTGCCTATTTATGATCCGTTGAAGACATTTTCATCTCAAGAATGAAGCTATCAGTAGGTTATCTTTTCTATTTTTTTTACGATCCTTTATCATGTTTTCTTTTTGAAAATCACCACAGTTGAATGACTTTTGCATTGACTGAAATCAATTGTTCATGCACATTTTGGTTTATTTTTATCACTGTTAAATTCCTTTTACGGTTTAGAAAAAATTGATCATTGTAACTATGCTAAGATTTTTATCAGAGTTTGATTTTTACCACTTTGATGTTATATCTGTTCAATCTAATATAAAATGATGACTTTGTTTTAATCTATGTTGCATCTAATGTTGAATAAGTTAGATTTTCTTTTGTTTCTTTGATTTTTTGAAAGTTCAATATTTCATCTCAATGATTTCTATGTTATGTAACATAAAGTTATTTGAAACCTTCACTACATGTAATGAAAATAATAGATTGTTGCATTGACTTATAGAAAGTTGATGGAAGTAGTATTAAAGCAAGACATGTAATTGGTACTACCATTAGTGGTAAAAGTGGCACACCAAAGCAAGTTCATTTATGTTATTTCATTTGTTGGGAGGATTAGTGGACTATGTTTTCATATTGACATGGTCATTTATGTGTTGCTTGATGTTTGCGACAATTTGTTGGGAGGATTAGTGGCCTATGTTTTCATATTGACAATGATTTAGCGTCTATGTTTTCAAAATAAAATGATGCTTATTGTATTCTTTTTTATTTACCCTGCATGCAAATTTCTTGAAGACACTTGAAATTGTAGCTATAAAGAAGGTTCTTCAAAATTGTTACTAACTTATATACATTTTTGTTACAGATTTCTACATTTAGTGCACGTATTTAGGCATAGCTTTGAGACAAAAATCAGTGACTAAGGGCCCGTTTGAATCAGTTTTGTTTTTCACTTTTTAAAATATATTTTATAAAATTGTTTTGAAAAAGTATTTTTAAGAAGAGAACTATTAAAAAATTTATTTAATAACATGACTTTTCAAAACTGTTTTAAAAATGAGAACATAGACATATTTGTTTGGTAAATTATTTTTAAAAATAGTTTTAAAAATAAGAAAATAAAAAATGATAACTCAAATGAAAACAGAAATCCAGAAATCCAAAATTAAAAATGAAAAACATGTTAAACCTGTTTTTATTTTTCACTTTTAAAAACAATAAAAATGAAAGAGTTTTTAAAAACAGTTTTTTAAAACATTGTAATCAAACAAATTTTTAATTTTATAAATTTTGAAAACAAAAAAACTGTTTTTAAAAACTAAATCAAATACACCCTAAATCTAAGCATGTTTGATACAGAAGCAACCATTCAATGGAACTTCCTCTGTTGATTAAGTTGTAACTTTAGAGAGAATATTAGTGCTTCAAACTTTTCAATGAATCCAAGGGCCAACAGTGTTACTGATTATAGGGTCTTCATATCATATATATCTTACAACAAGCATTGTTATGCCAGATTCTAATTTCAAAGGTTATTGGTGGTGATCTTACTGTATGATTGAAAAGATATTTATGAAATTTAGGATTGGTTTAACTTAATCATATTGAGGTAAATGAAGCAGAGAGATTTGAGCATACAAAGGCATATGAATGGTCATCACATATTCTTGTTAGTTGTTAGCTTATTACATCATTGATTCATGTTTTTTTAAGGATTTTTATTTGCTTTATACCGGGAAAAAGAGAAAATTTTCACATTTAAAAATAAAGAATTCATCTTTCAATTAAAGATAATTGTTGATTAAAATAAAATAGATATTGTCTTGATAATAATCCGTAAAATAAAAAGTTAGTGGTGTGCACCTTTATTGAGTGATATTCAATTTGATACAACATAAAATATTTTTATATATATATGATAATTTATAATGTAGTACTTAATTATAAAATGAATAATGATCATATAAACTCAATTGTATTAAATAATCATATAAAAAAGAGACTTGTGATATGAAGAAATAAAAAATATTCACATTTAAAAATAAATAAAAATTGCATCTAAAATAAAGTTAGATATTGTCCTGATAGTGACCCGTGAAATGAAAAATTAGTTGTGTGCACTGTTATTGAGTGCTATCAAATTTGATAGAGTATAAAATATATTTAGATACATATATCAATTTTAAATGACTTACTTAATTATAAACAAACAATAATCATATCAATTGTGAATAGTTTTTATATAAAATAATTATGTTTTTATTTTAAAAATTCAACATTATTTTGTGTTCTTTTTCATTAAATTAAAAAGAGGTTCAAATTATGTTATTTTTACATAAAAAAACAAAAATAGAAAAAAAAATGGAGAGAGAAAAAATTAAAATGAAAGTGATAAAGTGTGAGAAAAAGAAATGCGAGAGAAATTTGAAATTTGAATTAAGAGAAGAAAAGAAAGAATGAAAAAGTTAAAACTAAAATGTGAAATATGAATGAGGTGGCAATATGAGGTAGTTTTAATTTTTTTTGCATTTGCTAATTACAAATATATCATTTTGTAGTATAATTTTTTAAGAAGAAAATTATATATTAGGAAATTTGTTACTAGTTTATTTTAATGGATAGATTATAAAATAATTATATTTTTGTTTTAAATAAATTTTATGTTTTAAAAATTCAATATTTTTTTGTGTCCTTCTTTGTTAAATTAAAAAGAGATTCACATTATGTTATTAAATTTAAAAAAATAATATAGGGAAAAAATGGAGAAGAAAAAAATTAAAATTAAAGTGAGAAAGTGTGAGAAAATTTTAAAATTTGAATTAAGAGAAGAAAAGGAAGAAAGAGAAAATTAAAAGTAAAAAATGAGAAATGAATAAGGTGGCAAAAGGAAATAGTTTCAATTTTTTTATATTTGTTAATTACAAATATACTATTTTATTAATATAATTTTTGAAAAAGAAAAGAATATATTAAAAATTTAATGATAATTTATTGTAATGGATAAATAATGGGAATTTTTACAATAACCCACTTTTTCAAAGAAATTCCCAAAATATCCCTGGTTTCAAAAAAATTCTCAAACTACCCCACTTTTAGGAGGAGTCGCCAATTGAATTGGAGACTCCTCTTAAAAATTGAATGGAGGCGCCAATTGGATTGGCTAGGGCACCTGTCCTAGCCAATCCAATTGTCGCCCTTGTGTAGTACTTAAGAGGAGGCGCCAATTCAATTGGAGCCTCAGTGTAAAATGCAATTTTTGTGTTATAAATAGATGCGTTGTGTGAGTCATTGTTTCACATCTCAATTAATTATTTGACAATCATGTTTGGTGTTCGTCGTCGATACGGAAATGTGATTTATGCGATAGACAAACCTCAGAAGCTGATGTTGTTCTGGAACATCACTATGTTCGATCAACTGAAGAGGGAACTGGTTCGTTGGTTAGATGAGAAAATACCAGAATGGGAAAAAAATTAGAAGTATTGAGATACTCGACAATGTCTTTGGTTTGGTGCGAATGAAGACTAATAAGGATGCTAGGGAAATGATGTTCGGTCGAGATGACATCAATTTGATTGTTGTAATCAGTTAGAAATATTTATGTCTTCAGATAGCTTATTTTGTACTGATGTTTGTTGTGAACCTCATTGTAACAAAAAGTTAATGATATATAATGATTTAAGGCTACAGAAATACAATGTTACAAAAAGCTTAAGACCCAGATGATGCTCCTCGATTGGGACATTTGTTCTTGTTGTGTCCTGGTTGACGACATATACTACATAATCTTATCATTTTATCTGTGGAATCCATCTTTGTCCTGATACGTGTGCTATTTGGCATTCCTTTTTTCTTTCTACGCATCTCGTCGTTGTGCCAAACTATATCACCTTCATATGGAGGTCAGTATTCCTCCATCGAGAAGCTTTGATTATATACATTCATGACGATGATGGTCTTGTACACATCAGATAAATGGTTGTAAGCGTCTTGACGAGTATAAGCGCATGCTGCAATGACATGGGAGCAAGGAATGCGGAAGCCCTGGAATTTTCCACAATAGCACCAACTTCTGTTTAGTCTAACAACATAGGCTAAATTTGATCTCCCCTCGTTGTGATCCATTGTTTCCTGGACGCTGAAATTTTGCCTATGACTGCCAAAGACTGTTACAGCGTGTGTGCTAGCTTTGATGCTCTCCTTATTTCATGACCTTCATGCAACACTCACTGAATACTTGCCCGGACATTAACACCGCACTCCATCTTTCACCTCTGGTTGCGAACGTAGAAGCCAACCTATAATAGGTCGATCTTACCAAGGCGGTTATCGGCAGATTTCGAATTCCTTTGAATACCTCGTTCATGCATTCCACAAGGTTTGTTGTCATGTGGCCTCATCGACAACCTCCGTCAAATGCTCTTGTCTATTGCTCTACTGGTATGTTATTTATCCATATCATTGCGTCTTCATTAGACAGTCTAATTTCATCACGATAATATTGAAATGACGGTTGAGTAAGAGCATACCCAGCATTCACCACCTTCTTGCGAAGATTCTTATCTTTTATAGCACGCATGAAGTTTTGTGCAATGTGTCTGATGCAATAGACATGGGTAGAAGGAGTATCATGCCATCCGTTGTCATGGTTGTTGTAGGCACTCTCAATGGCAGCATGTCTATCAGAAATCAAATAGAGATTGGCTTGTGGAGCCACATGGGTTCTGAGATGTCGAAGAAAGAAACCCCATCCACTAGCCGTTTCACCTTCAACAAGAGAAAAGGCAATGGAAAAGACATTATTGTTGCCGTCTTGTGCAACCGCTATGAGCAATGTACCCTTGTATTTGTTGTATAACCAAGTGCCATCAATTTGAATAATAGGTTTGCAGAATGTGAAACCTTTGATGCACGGGTCAAATGCCCAAAAGAGACGGTGAAAGATTCTATTACCAGTAGCACAGGTTCCGTCTGGCATCATCGCTGGAAATGTCTCCATAATTGCCACAGTTCCTGGGACATATGTTTTTAGTGCCCATAAAAACCGTGGCAATTCCTTGTATGAATCCTCCCAGTTGCCAAAAACTTGTTCAACAGCATTTGTTCTCGCAATCCAGGCTTTCTTGTAAGATGGAGTATAATTATATGTTGTTCTGATATGGGATATAATTATACTCACCTTCACGGATGGGTCTTTGATCTGTTGTCGCGCACGGGTCAAAACGAGTGTTTTTCAAAAACATAGTACGATGATAATTTTAACTCGGATATCGTTCTCACAAGGATTCTTGATGATTATTATCCAAAGGTAAATCTAATTAGGGGGGTTGTTTGGTTTGGTGTTCGATTATGAAAAAGTGATTATTAAAAGCAATTCTTGAAATAAGCTGTTATGAAATAAGTGATTATGAAATAATTCAATCTACCGATTCAGTTCCTACTATCATCGATGAATATAATTTTAATACCCGAAGCGGATTGTCTATTCCTATTTGGATACAAACTCAATGACAAGCGCGGTGAAGTTTGTCTGATGTATGATCCTATTGTCTGAATTAAGCAAACGAGATGAGTTTTCATGGATTAAGCAAACATGATTGATCAGACACAAAAACGAATTAAGCAAACGTGACGTGCCTATGTTAGGATCATACAATCAACCGAATTGAATCAATATATTTCATGCAATCGAATTAAGCATACAAGAACACAAAATATCATTGAAAGGAATTAAACTAAAATTAACATTATAACAATCTCAAGTTTTGGAACCTGAATTACTGCAAATCGAATCAGAGGGATTAGTTCTCCATGGAATTTGTACAACCTTTCAAATTTTCATAAATAGTGATACCCTATACTGTTTTCGGCTGCCTAGGTTATAGGAAAAGTAGAATAAACCTAATTTGGTCAAAACATAACTGAGGCCCAAACTAAATAACCCAACACAAAATATAAATCTAGTGCTGAAGGCTTCAACGGATTTTTCAACCATGCTACAGTCCGAATTAGCTTCTGACTTCTTCATGAAAGTCGTAGCTCTTTCTCTTAGATTTCCAACGACTAATAGCACGCCTCGATCCGATACTCCTAGCTCCAGTTATGAATTTATTCGTGCAGACTGCTAATGCTGAAAATAAACTGCGAAAAACAAATAAGTGTAAAAATAAGATAAATTATAAAAAACACATTAAAAGGGAAAAATAACCAAACTAAAACATGGAAATGTATAAGTATAAATATAGAAGAATGTACATCAAAATATACTGATCAAATTCCCCCACACTTGAATTTTTGCACTCCGAGCAAAATTTAAAATAAAACAAAGAAAACACAAACACATCATTAGTTACTCATCCTAGGCTACAAGTCTTCTTCGGTTAAGTTTGCATCGATAGATACTAATCTTGCAAACTAAGGATATCGTAGGAACACTAATCCATAATTGTGCAGTCATAAACCTCCTGAATACACAAATCAACTCGAATCATGTTATTATGTTAATGCCTAACTTACTCATCCTTCCTTTTGCTCTTTTTCATTCAGGCGCAATCACATTAAGCCTGTTATCTCCACACGCCCATAGCAAGGCGACCGGTTAGTGACTCTGATACTTTTTGCACGGGATTCTAGTACTTACGTGGCATAACCCTTTGCTTACTCAGTTGTAGTTGCGGGGGATCAGACCGTAATCCACCCTACCAAGTTTAGCACTAGAAACCGCTGAACCAACTAACAACGAGTCTTATTTTCAAATTTTTTTAAGGTTCTACATCTGTTGGGTTATGTGACCGGGTGAGGGTCACCAAACTTAGAAGGTGCATTCCCTTTTTCTTTCTCTTTTTTTTTCTTTTTCCGGAACACTCACTTATATTCATCGGCTTCCCTGCGTAGAGTGTGTGTGAGATGGTGTTGACTGCTGAAATAGACTACTCAAGAGCTGTCAAAGAATGAGAATTTAAGGCTAAAACATAATAAGAATTCGAACCAATTTCCATATGCAGGAGACTTACGGTTTTAAGACAATACCGATCTTGTGAATTTTTCCCAAGTCTCCGCAAACTAATCTCAAATTTGTCAGTCTATAGCCTAAAACTTTCAAGAAGATGCATTTTTTTATTTTTTTTATGACTGAAAACAAACAAAACACTAACAAAAACAAGAAAAAAAAAACGAAACAAACGATTTCCCTCCCCCACACTTAAAATAAGCATTGCCCTCAATGAAAAGAAATTACTAATAAAGTAGAGAGAAGGACAGAAAGACTCCCTCATCAAGTTGCAGGGTAGTTAGGTGCTTCCAAAGAAAGCTCCTCTATGCTGACATCTTCAGTCATTGAACTTTCATGGAATAGCTTCAAGCGCTGCCCATTGACTTTGAAAGTCTTGTTAGTACCTGCACTTTTTATTTCTACTGCACCATAAGGGAAAACATTAGTAATAACAAAAGGGCCAATCCATTTGGATCGAAGTTTCCCAGCCATAAGCTTAAGGCGGGAGTTAAACAGTAAAACCTGTTGGCCCATAGAAAATTCCTTCCTATAAATCATTTTATCATGGAAGTGCTTAGTTTTCTCTTTATAAATCCTAGAGCTTTCATAAGCCTCTAGTCTAAAACAAGTTCAGAATCAGAAGCAAACAAGTTATGCAATTAGTCGGACTCAAAACCAGACTCAATTGTGGGTGATAAACTAGCCTGGACTACTCTACGTTGTGTGTGCAAAGTTCTCTCTACTTCAGGATCAAAAGCAACAAGTTTGGAACAGCGAGACCTAGTAGCCAGGACTAACGCACAACAATGCAACAACAATATTCAAAATGCCGACAATGTCCCTAAAAGTCAAAAGCAAACACAAAGAAGGGAATTGATCAAAATAAATTCAGAAAAATAAAATGACACCGAATTTAATCTAATGACTTAAAAATATAATTTTGAGAATTTTTTCGATTTTTTCCGACTCTACGAAAACTGTAAAAATTCATAAAAACTAGAAAAAAGAGAATTTTTTTACACAAGAATGTCGGAACAGATTTTCAATCGGACGTAATTTTCCCAAATACTGATTTTTTTCACTTTTTGGACTCTAAAGCGCGAGTTGGGCAGAACCGTGAGGAAACTAGGACCTAGACGAGTAGACATTAAACCTATGACTCTAAAAACGATTAATATAATCAAGAATCCCTGGCAACGGCGCCAATTTGATCCGTTGTCGCGCGGGGGTCAAAACGAGTGTTTTTCAAAAACGTAGTACGACGATAATTTTAACTCGGATATCGTTCTCACAAGGATTCTAGATGATTATTATCCAAAGGTAAATCTAATTAGGGGGGTTGTTTGGTTTGGTGTTCAATTAAGAAAAAATGATTATTAAAAGCATTTCTTGAAATAGGCTGTTATGAAATAATTGATTATGAAATAATTCAATCTACCGATTCAGTTCCTACTATCACCGATTAATATAATTTTAATACCCTAAGCGGATTGTCTATTCCTATTTGGATACAAACTCAATGACAAGCGCGGTGAAGTTTGTGTGATGTATGATCCTATTGTCCGAATTAAGCAAACGGGATAAGTTTTCATGGATTAAGCAAACATGATTGATCAGACACAAAAACGAATTAAGCAAACGTGACGTGCCTATGTTAGGATCACACAATAAACCGAATTGAGTCAATATATTTCATACAATCGAATTAAGCATACAAGAACACAAAATATCATTGAAAGGAATTAAACTAAAATTAACATTATAATAATCTCAAGTTTTGGAACCTGAATTACGGCAGATCAAATCAGAGGGATTGTTTCTCCATGGAATTCGTACAAGCTTCGAAATTTTCGTGAATAGTGATACCCTGTACTATTTTTGGCTGCCTAGGTTATAGGAAAAGTAGAAAAAACCTAATTTGGTCAAAACATAACCCAGGCCCAAACTAAATAACCCAACACAAATTATAAATCTAGTGCTGAAGGCTTCAACGGAATTTTCAACCATGCTAAAGTTCGAATTAGCTTCTGACTTCTTCATTAAAGTCGTAGCTCTTTCTCTTATATTTCCAACGACTGGTAGCACGCCTCGATCGGATACTCCTAGCTCCAGTTATGGATTTATTCGTGCAGACTGCTAATGCGGAAAATAAACTGCGAAAAACAAATAAGTGTAAAAATAAGATAAATTATAAAAACACATTGAAAGGGAAAAATAACCAAACTAAAACATGGAAATGTATAATAAATATAGAAGAATGTGCATCAAAATACACTGATCAAATTCCCCCACACTTGAACTTTTGCACTCCGAGCAAAATTTAAAATAAAACAAAGAAAACACAAACACATCATTAGTTACTCATCCTAGGCTACAAGTCTTCTTCGGTTAAGTTTGCATCGATAGGTACTAACTTGCACACTAAGGATATCGTAGGAACACTAATCCATAATTGTGCAGTCATAAACCTCCTGAGTACGCAAATCAACTCGAATCATGTTATTATGTTAAAACCTAACTTACTCATCCTTCGTTTTGCTCTTTTTCATTTAGGCGCAATCACATTAAGCCCGTTATCTCCACACACCCATAGCAAGGCGACCGGTTAGTGACTCTGATCCTTTTTGCACGGGATTCTAGAACTTACGTGGCATAACCCTTTGCTTACTCATTTGTAGTTGCGGGGGGATCGGACCGTAATCCACCCTACCAAGTTCAGCACTAGAAACCGTTGAACCAACTGACAACGAGTCTTATTTTCAATTCTTTTTTGAAGGTTCTACATCTGTTGGGTTAAGTGACCGGGTGAGGGTCACCAAACCTAGAAGGTGCATTCCCTTTTCTTTCTCTTTTTTTTTTCTTTCGGAACACTCACTTATATTCATCGGCTTCCCATGTGTAGAGTGTGTGTGAGATGGTGCTGACTGCTGAAATAAACTACTCAAGAGCTATCAGAGAATGAGAATTTAAGGCTAAAACATAATAAGAATTCGAACCAATTTCCATATGCAGGAGACTTACGGTGTAAAGACGATACCGATCTTGTGAATTTTTCCAAGTCTCCGCAAACTAATCTCAAATTAGTCAGTCTATAGCCTAAAACTTTCAAGAAGATGCATTTTCTTTTTATGACTGAAAACAAACAAAACACTAACAAAAATAAGGAAAACAAACGAAACAAACGATTTCCCTCCCCCACACTTAAAATAAGCATTGCCCTCAATGAAAAGACATTACTAATAAAGTAGAGAGAAAGAAAGAAAGACTCCCTGATCAAGTTGCAGGGTAGTTTGGTGCTTCCAAAGAAAGCTCCTCTATGCTGACATCTTCAGTCATTGAACTTTCATGGAATAGCTTCAAGCGTTGTCCATTGACTTTGAAAGTCTTGTTAGTACCTGCACTTTTTATTTCTACTGCACCATAAGGGAAAACATTAGTAATAACAAAAAGGCCAATCCATTTGGATCGAAGTTTCCTAGCCATAAGCTTAAGGCGGGAGTTAAACAGTAAAACCTGTTGGCCCACAGAAAATTCCTTCCTAGAAATCATTTTATCATGGAAGTGCTTAGTTTTCTCTTTATAAATCCTAGAGCTTTCATAAGCCTCTAGTCTAAAACAAGTTAAGAATCAGACGCAAACAAGTTATGCAAATAGTTGGACTTAGAACCGGACTCAATTGTGGGTGATGAACTAGCATGGACTGCTCTACGTTGAGTGTGCAAAGTTCTCTCTACTTCAAGATCAAAAGCAACAAGTTCAGAACAACGAGACCTAGTAGCCAGGACTAACGCACAGCAATGCAACAACAATATTAAAAAATACTGACAATGTACCTAAAAGTCAAAAGCAAACACAACGAAGGGAATTGATCAAAATAAATTCAGAAAAATAAAGTGACACCGAATTTAATCTAATGACTTACAAATATAATTTTGAGAATTTTTTCGATTTTTTCCGACTCTACGAAACAAGTGAAAATTCATATAAAAAAAAAAGATTTTTTTTACACAAGACTGTCGGAACAGATTTTCAATCGGACGCAATTTCCCAAATACCGATTTTTTTTCACTTTTTGGACTCTAAATCGCGAGTTGGGCAGAACCGTGAGGAAACTAGGAGCTAGACGCTTAGACACTAAACCTATGACTCTAAAAACGATTAATATAATCAAGAATCCCCAGCAACAACGCCAATTTGATCCGCTGTCGCGCGCGGGTCAAAATGAATGTTTTTCAAAAACATAGTACGACGACAATTTTAACTCGGATATCGTTCTCACAAGGATTCTTGATTATTATTATCCAAAGGTAAGTCGAATTAAGGGGGGGTTGTTTGGTTTGGTGTTCAATTAAGAAAAAGTGATTATTAAAAGCAATTCTTGAAATAAGTTGTTATGAAATAAGTGATTATGAAATAATTCAATCTACTTATTCAGTTCATACTATCATCGATTAATATAATTTTAATACCCTAAGCGGATTGTCTATTCCTATTTGGGTACAAACTCAATGACAAGCGCGGTGAAGTTTGTGTGATGTATGATCCTATTGTCTGAATTAAGCAAACGGGATAAGTTTTCATGGATTAAGCAAACATGATTGAATGAGACACAAAAACGAATTAAGCAAACGTGACGTGCCTATGTTTGGATCATACAATCAACCGAGTTGAATCAATATATTTCATGCAATCGAATTACGCATACAAGAACACAAAGTATCATTGAAAGGAATTAAACTAAAATTAACATTATAATAATCTCAAGTTTTGGAACCTGAATTACGGCATATCAAATCAGAGGGATTGGTTCTCCATGGATTTCGTACAAGCTTTCAAATTTTCGTGAATAGTGATACCCTGTACTATTTTTGGCTGCCTAGGTAATTGGAAAAGTAGAATAAACCTAATTTGGTCAAAACATAACCCAGGCCCAAACTAAATAACGCAACATAAAATATAAATCTAGTGCTAAAGGCTTCAACGGATTTTTCTGAAGGAGAAATGCGGTCCAAAACGCAGCGGAAATTAAAATTTTCTCCTTTAGAGATCCTTACGAATGGTCATGATCAGTGATAGAATATTTACCTCTTGTGACGGTTGAAACCTTTGGTGCAGATCTCTTGTGACGATCAAAACCTTTGATGCAGATCCACGAAGCGATCACGAACGTTGAACGATGACAACGTCTCTACTCAGTCCACACGAACGGATTCCTTCAATCTCAGTGCTAGCTGGTACGAATGAAGGCTTTGAGTGAGAGAGAGAGATAGAGAAAACGAGAATAATGCAACCGCAATTAATGCTTCTGCACAAGGGTTCTATTTATAGAACCACTTGTGTGGGCTTCAAGCTAAAAGGCCCACTTAAGTGTATTTTGGCCCATATCTTATAATATGCCCAAAATCACTTAAGTCCATGGTACCTTACCATATTTCGTATTCTACTCAAGTACACCGTACCTTACGATGTTCTATAATTCACTTAAGGGCACCGTACCTTATGGTATTCCTTAGTTACTCTATCTCTCATCAATCCATCCTTTGTGTGTGACCCTGTAGGTTTTCGTGACGTTGGCAATTATATTAAATCACGCATTTAACATAATAAACAGTGAGCGGTATCTAGCAACACATCACTGCTACCGAAGACACGAAAATGTCATGTGATCTGACAAAACCTTCTGTGATAATACTTATGTGTATAATTACCCTTTTGCCCTTATGTCTATATTGAACACAAGGCATAGACCGTGTCATCCTTGTCCAGTTCAATATTGGGCCCATAGACATTTATCCTGTTATGCAGGATGGGCAAATTCCATCTAGGTCACTCATGTCCCTCAGCATGCTTCGTGGAGTACCCATCAACTGTCTTTATGGTTATCCAGTTACGGACAACGTTTGATCAGCAATAAAGCACTCGACTCTACATCTAGGATCCATAGTGGTTTCAGGTCGAAGAGTGGAATACACTATTATCACCATGAGAATAACTTATGACACTTTGCATAACTTTCTATATAGTATTCTCATAGCGGGTCAATCCGGTATAAATATTACTCCTAATATTCATACCTATGTTTAAGACTTGATAACTCTTTATCCATGATCCATGAGATGTGATCATCAGTCTACAAACATAATAGTCTTAATGCTTTAATGTTATCCCACTTCACACTAAAGCTCGACTACGGATACTTTAAGAATAATGTCCTTATGTTTAATGTGTTCTCATGATTAAGTCACAATTAATACATTAAACGGACTAGCTATTCTAGGGACTTTATCAAACAACCATAATAAAGAAAAGCCTTTTATTATTTGATACAAGTACCAAAAGTATTGGCTTCTAGGGCTTACACCAACATTTTCAACCATGCAAAATTTCGAATTAGCTTCTGATTTCTTCATTAAAGTCGTAGCTCTTTCTCTTATTTTCCAACGACTGGTAGCACGCCTCGATCTGATACTCCTAGATCCAGTTATGAATTTATTCGTGCAGACTGCTAATGCTGAAAATAAACTGCGAAAAACAAATAAGTGTAAAAATAAGATAAATTATAAAAACACATTGAAAGGGAAAAATAACCAAACTAAAACATGGAAATGTATAAGTATAAATATAGAATAATGTGCATCAAAATACACTGATCAAATTCCCCCACACTTGAACTTTTACACTCCGAGCAAAATTTAAAATAAAACAAAGAAAACACAAACACATCATTAGTTACTCATCCTAGGCTACAAGTCTTCTTCGGTTAAGTTTGCATTGATAGGTACTAATCTTGCACACTAAAGATATCGTAGGAACACTAATCCATAATTGTGCAGTCATAAACCTCCTGAATACACAAATCAACTCGAATCATGTTATTATGTTAAAACCTAACTTACTCATCCTTCGTTTTGCTCTTTTTCATTCAGGCGCAATCACATTAAGCCTGTTATCTCCACACACCCATAGCAAGGCGACCGGTTAGTGACTCTGATCCTTTTTGCACGAGATTCTAGTACTTACGTGGCATAACCCTTTGCTTACTCAATTGTAGTTGCGGGGGATCATACCATAATCCGCCCTACCAAGTTCAGCACTAGAAACCGCTGAACCAACTGACAACGAGTCTTATTTTCAATTTTTTTTGAAAGTTCTACATCTGTTGGGTTATGTGACCGGGTGAGAGTCACCAAACATAGAAGGTGCATTCCCTTTTTCTTTCTTTTTTTTTATTTTTCAGAACACTCACTTATATTCATCGGCTTCCCTGCGCAGAGTGTGTGTGAAATGGTGTTGATTGCTGAAATAAACTACTCAAGAGCTGTCAGAGAATGAGAATTTAAGGCTAAAACATAATAAGAATTCGAACCAATTTCCATATGCAGGTGACTTACGGTGTTAAGACGATACCGATCTTGTGAATTTTTCCCAAGTCTCCGCAAACTAATCTCAAATTAGTCAGTCTATAGCCTAAAACTTTCAAGAAGATGCATTTTTTTATTTTTTTATGACTGAAAACAAACAAAACACAACCAAAAACAAGGAAAACAAACGAAATAAACGATTTCCCTCCCCCACACTTAAAATAAGCATTGCCCTCAATGAAAAGACATTATTAATAAAGTAGAGAGAAGGAAAGAAAGACTCCCTGATCAAGTTGCAGGGTAGTTAGGTGCTTCCAAAGAAAGCTCCTTTATGCTGACATCTTCAGTCATTGAACTTTCATGGAATAGCTTCAACCGCTGCCCATTGACTTTGAAAGTCTTATTAGTACCTGCACTTTTTATTTCTACTGCACCATAAGAGAAAACATTAGTAATAACAAAAGGGCCAATCCATTTGGATCGAAGTTTCCCAGCCATAAGCTTAAGGCGGGAGTTAAACAGTAAAACCTGTTGGCCCACAGAAAATTCCTTCCTATCAATCATTTTATCATGGAAGTGCTTAGTTTTCTCTTTATAAATCCTAGAACTTTCACAAGCCTCTAGTCTAAAAGAAGTTCAGAATCAGAAGCAAACAAGTTATGCAAATAGTTGGACTCAGAACCGGACTCAATTGTGGGTGATGAACTAGCCTGGACTGCTCTACGTTGTGTGTGCAAAGTCCTCTCTACTTCAGGATCAAAAGCAACAAGTTCAGAACAACGAGACCTAGTAGCCAGGACTAACGCACAACAATGCAGCAACAATATTCAAAATGCCGACAATGTCCCTAAAAGTCAAAAGAAAGCACAAAGAAGGGAATTGATCAAAATAAATTCAGAAAAATAAAGTGACACCGAATTTAATCTAATGACTTAAAAATATAATTTTGAGAATTTTTTCGCTTTTTTCCGACTCTACGAAAACAGTAAAAATTCATAAAAAATAGAAAAAAGAGAATTTTTTTACACAAGACTGTCGGAACAGATTTTCAATCAGACGCAATTTTCCCAAATACCGATTTTTTTCACTTTTTGGACTCTAAAGCGCGAGTTGGGCAGAACCGCGAGGAAACTAGGACCTAGATGCGTAGACACTAAACCTATGACTCTAAACACGATTAATATAATCAAGAATCTCCGGCAACCGCGCCAATTTGATCCGCTGTCGCGCGCGGGTCAAAACGAGTGTTTTTCAAAAACGTAGTACAACGACAATTTTAACTCGGATATCGTTCTCACAAGGATTCTTGATTATTATTATCCAAAGGTAAGTCGAATTAAGGGGGGGTTGTTAGGTTTGGTGTTCAATTAAGAAAAAGTGATTATTAAAAGCAATTCTTGAAATAAGTTGTTATGAAATAACTGATTATGAAATAATTCAATCTACCGATTCAGTTCCTACTATCACCAATTAATATAATTTTAATACCCTAAGCGGATTGTCTATTCCTATTTGGATACAAACTCAATGACAAGCGCGGTGAAGTTTGTGTGATGTATGATGCTATTGTCCGAATTAAGCAAACGGGATAAGTTTTCATGGATTAAGCAAACATGATTGAATGAGACACAAAAACGAATTAAGCGAACGTGACGTGCCTATGTTAGGATCATACAATCAACCGAGTTGAATCAATATATTTCATGCAATCGAATTAAGCATACAAGAATAGAAAATATCATTGAAAGGAATTAAACTAAAATTAACATTATAATAATCTCAAGTTTTGGAACCTGAAATACGGCAGATCAAATCAGAGGGATTGGTTCTCCATGGAATTCGTACAAGCTTTCAAATTTTCGTGAATAGTGATACCCTGTACTATTTTTGGCTGCCTAGGTTATTGGAAAAGTAGAATAAACCTAATTTGGTCAAAACATAACCCAGGCCCAAACTAAATAACCCAACACAAAATATAAATCTAGTGCTGAAGGCTTCAACGGATTTTTCAACCATGCTAAATTTCGAATTAGCTTCTGACTTCTTCATTACTGTCGTAGCTCTTTCTCTTATATTTCCAACGACTGGTAGCACGCCTCGATCCGATACTCCTAGCTCCAGTTATGAATTTATTCGTGCAGACGGCTAATGCTGAAAATAAACTGCGAAAAAAAAATAAGTGGGAAAATAAGATAAATTATAAAAACACATTAAAAGGGAAAAATAACCAAACTAAAATATGGAAATGTATAAGTATATATATAGAAAAATGTGCATCAAAATACACTGATCAAATTCCCCCACACTTGAACTTTTGCACTCCGAGCAAAATTTAAAATAAAACAAAGAAAACACAAACACATCATTAGTTACTCATCCTAGGCTACAAGTCTTCTTCGTTTAAGTTTGCATCGATAGGTACTAATCTTGCACACTAAGGATATCGTAGGAACACTAATCCATAATTGTGCAGTCATAAACCTCCTGAATACACAAATCAACTCGAATCATGTTATTATGTTAAAGCCTAACTTACTCATCCTTCGTTTTGCTCTTTTTCATTCAGGCACAATCACATTAAGCCTGTTATCTCCACACACCCATAGCAAGGCGACCGGTTAGTGACTCTGATCCTTTTTGCACGGGATTCTAGTACTTACGTGGCATAACCCTTTGCTTACTCAATTGTAGTGGCGGGGGATCATACCGTAATCCGCCCTACCAAGTTAAGCACTAGAAACCGCTGAACCAACTGACAACGAGTCTTATTTTCAATTTTTTTGAAGGTTCTACATCTGTTGGGTTATGTGACCGGGTGAGGGTCACCAAACTTAGAAGGTGCATTCCCTTTTTCTTTCTTTTTTTTTATTTTTCGGAACACTCACTTATATTCATCGGCTTCCCTGCATAGAGTGTGTGTGAAATGGTGTTGATTGCTGAAATAAACTACTCAAGAGTTGTCAGAGAATGAGAATTTAAGGCTAAAACATAATAAGAATTTGAACCAATTTCCATATGCAGGTGACTTACGGTGTTAAGACGATACCGATCTTGTGAATTTTTCCCAAGTCTCCGCAAACTAATCTCAAATTAGTCAGTCTATAGCCTAAAACTTTCAAGAAGATGCATTTTTTTATTTTTTTATGACTGAAAACAAACAAAACACAACCAAAAAAAAGGAAAACAAACGAAACAAACGATTTCCCTCCCCCACACTTAAAATAAGCATTGCCCTCAATGAAAAGACATTACTAATAAAGTAGAGAGAAGGAAAGAAAGACTCCCTAATCAAGTTGCAGGGTAGTTAGGTGCTTCCAAAGAAAGCTCCTCTATACTGACATCTTCAGTCATTGAACTTTCATGGAATAGCTTCAAGCGTTGTCCATTGACTTTGAAAGTCTTGTTAGTACCTGCACTTTTTATTTCTACTGCACCATAAGGGAAAACATTAGTAATAACAAAAGGGCCATTCCATTTGGATCGAAGTTTCCTAGCCATAAGCTTAAGGCGGGTGTTAAACAGTAAAACTTGTTGGCCCACAGAAAATTCCTTCCTAGAAATCATTTTATCATTGAAGTGCTTAGTTTTCTCTTTATAAATCCTAGAGCTTTCATAAGCCTCTAGTCTAAAACAAGTTCAGAATCAGAAGCAAACAAGTTACGCAAATAGTCGGACTCGGAACCGGACTCAATTGTGGGTGATGAACTAGCCTGGACTGCTCTATGTTGTGTGTGCAAAGTTCTCTCTACTTCAGGATCAAAAGCAAACAAGTTATGCAAATAGTTGGACTCAATTGGGGGGTTGTTTGGTTTGGTGTTCAATTAAGAAAAAGTGATTATTAAAATTAATTCTTGAAATAAGCTGTTATGAAATAAGTGATTATGAAATAATTCAATCTACCGATTCAGTTCATACTATCATCGATTAATATAATTTTAATACCCTAAGCGGATTGTCTATTCCTATTTGGATACAAACTCAATGACAAGCGCGGTGAAGTTTGTGTGATGTATGATCCTATTGTCCGAATTAAGAAAACGGGATAAGTTTTCATGGATTAAGCAAACATGATTGAATGAGACACAAAAACGAATTAAGCAAACGTGACGTGCCTATGTTAGGATCATACAATCAACCGAGTTGAATCAATATATTTCATGCAATCGAATTAAGCATACAAGAACACAAAATATCATTGAAAGGAATTAAACTAAAATTAACATTATAATAATCTCAAGTTTTGGAACCTGAATTACGGCAGATCAAATCAGAGGGATTGGTTCTCCATGGAATTCGTACAAGCTTTCAAATTTTCGTGAATAGTGATACCCTGTACTATTTTTGGCTGCCTAGGTTATTGGAAAAGTAGAATAAACCTAATTTGGTCAAAACATAACCCAGGCCCAAACTAAATAACCCAACACAAAATATAAATCTAGTGCTGAAGGCTTCAACGGATTTTTCATCCATGCTAAAGTTCGAATTATCTTCTGACTTCTTCATTAAAGTCGTAGCTCTTTCTCTGATATTTCCAATGACTGGTAGCACGCCTCGATCCGATACTCCTAGCTCCAGTTATGGATTTATTCGTGCAGACTGCTAATGCTGAAAATAAACTGCGAAAAACAAATAAGTGTAAAAATAAGATAAATTATAAAAACACATTAAAAGGGAAAAATAACCAAACTAAAACATGGAAATGTATAAGTATAAATATAGAAGAATGTGCATCAAAATACACTGATCAAATTCCCCCACACTTGAACTTTTCCACTCCGAGCAAAATTTAAAATAAAATAAAGAAAACACAAACACATCATTAGTTACTCATCCTAGGCTACAAGTCTTCTTCGGTTAAGTTTGGATCGATATGTACTAATCTTGCATACTAAGGATATCGTAGGAACACTAATCCATCATTGTGTAGTCATAAACCTTCTGAATACACAAATCAACTCGAATCATGTTATTATGTTAAAGCCTAACTTACTCATCCTTCGTTTTGCTCTTTTTCATTCCGGCGCAATCACATTAAGCCCGTTATCTCTAAACACCCATAGCAAGGCGACCGGTTAGTGACTCTGATCCTTTTTGCACGGGATTCTAGTACTTATGTGGCATAACCCTTTGCTTACTCAGTTGTAGTTGCGGGGGATCGGAACGTAATCCGCCCCACCAAGTTCAGCACCAGAAACCGCTGAACCATTTGACAACGAGTCTTATTTTCAATTCTTTTTTGAAGGTTCTACATCTGTTGGGTTAAGTGACCGGGTGAGAGTCACCAAACTTAGAAGGTACATTCACTTTTCTTTCTTTTTTTTTCTTTTTCGGAACACTCACTTATATTCATCGGCTTCCCTGTGTATAGTGTGTGTGAGATGGTGCAGACTGCTGAAATAAACTACTTAAGAGCTGTCAGAGATGAGAATTTAAGGCTAAAACATAATAAGAATTCGAACCAATTTCCATATGCAGGAGACTTACGGTGTAAAGACGATACCGATATTGTGAATTTTTCCCAATTCTCCGCAAACTAATCTCAAATTAGTCAGTCTATAGCCTAAAACTTTCAAGAAGATGCATTTTTTTTATGACTGAAAACAAACAAAACACTAACAAAAACAAGGAAAACAAACGAAACAAACGATTTCCCTCCCCCACACTTAAAATAAGCATTCCCCTTAATGAAAAGACATTACTAATAAAGTAGAGAGAAGGAAGGAAAGACTCCCTGATCAAGTTGCAGGGTAGTTAGGTGCTTCCAAAGACAGCTCCTCTATGCTGACATCTTCAGTCATTGAACTTTCATGGAATAGCTTCAAGCGCTGCCCATTGACTTTGAAAGTCTTGTTAGTACCTGGACTTTTTATTTCTACTGCACCATAAGGGAAAACATTAGTAATAACAAAAGGGTCAATCCATTTGGATCGAAGTTTCCCATCCATAAGCTTAAGCCGGGAGTTAAACAGTAAAACCTGTTGGCCCACAGAAAATTCCTTCCTAGAAATAATTTTTTCATGGAAGTGCTTAGTTTTCTCTTTATAAATCCTAGAGCTTTCATAAGCCTCTAGTCTAAAACAAGTTCAGAATCAGAAGCAAACAAGTTATGCAAATAGTCGCACTCAGAACCAGACTCAATTGTGGGTGATGAACTAGCCTGGACTGCTCTACGTTGTGTGTGCAAAGTTCTCTCTACTTCAGGATCAAAAGCAACAAGTTCAGAACAATTAGACCTAGTAGCCAAGACTAACGCACAGCAATGCAGCAACAATATTCAAAATGCTGACAATGTCCCTAAAAGTCAAAAGCAAACACAAAGAAGGAAATTGATCAAAATAAATTCAAAAAAATAAAGTGACACCGAATTTAATCTAATGACTTAAAAATATAATTTTGAGATTTTTTTCGATTTTTTCCGACTCTATGAAAACAGTAAAAATTCATAAAAAATAGAAAAAAGAGAATTTTTTTACACAAGACTGTCGGAACAGATTTTCAATCTAATGCAATTTTCCCAAATACCGATTTTTTTTTCACTTTTTGGACTCTAAAACGCGAGTTGGGCAGAACCGTGAGGAAACTAGGACCTAGACGCATAGACACTAAACCTATGACTCTAAAAACGATTAATATAATCAAGAATCCCCGGCAACGGTGCCAATTTGATCCGCTGTCGTGCGCGGGTCAAAACAAGTGTTTTTCAAAAACGTAGTACGACGACAATTTTAACTCGAATGTCGTTCTCACAAGGATTCTTGATTATTATTATCCAAAGGTAAATCGAATTAAAGGGGGGTTGTTTGGTTTGGTGTTCAATTAAGAAAAAGTGATTATTAAAAGTAATTCTTGAAATAAGCTGTTATGAAATAAGTGATTATGAAATAATTCAATCTACCGATTCAGTTCATACTATCATCGATTAATATAATTTTAATACCCTAAGCGGATTGTCTATTCCTATTTGGATACAAACTCAATGACAAGCGCAATGAAGTTTGTGTGATGTATGATCCTATTGTCCGAATTAAGAAAACGGTATAAGTTTTCATGGATTAAGCAAACATGATTGGTCAAACACAAAAACGAATTAAGCAAACGTGACGTGCCTATGTTAGGATCATACAATCAACCGAATTGAATCAATATATTTCATGCAATCGAATTAAGCATACAAGAACACAAAATATCATTGAAAGGAAGTAAACTAAAATTAACATTATAATAATCTCATGTTTTGGAACCCGAATTACGGCAGATCGAATCAGAGGGTTTGGTTCTCCATGGAATTCGTACAAGCTTTCAAATTTTCGTGAATAGTGATACCCTGTACTATTTTTGGCTGCCTGGGTTTTAGGAAAAGTAGAATAAACCTAATTTGGTCAAAACATAACCCAGACCCAAACTAAATAACCCAACACAAAATATAAATCTAGTGCTGAAGGCTTCAACGGATTTTTCAGCCATGCTAAAGTTCGAATTAGATTCTGACTTCTTCATTAAAGTCGTCTCTCTTTCTCTTAGCTTTCCAACGACTGATAGCACGCCTCGATCCGATACTCCTAGCTCCAGTTATGTATTTATTTGTGCAGACTGTTAATGCTGAAAATAAACTGCGAAAAACAAATAAGTGTAAAAATAAGATAAATTATAAAAACACATTAAAAGGGAAAAATAACCAAACTAAAACATGGAAATGCATAAGTATAAATATAGAAGAATGTGCATCAAAATGCACTGATCAGTCTTTATTAACCAACGGTAGAATGTCTTGACATATCAACGTTGCGCTTAGTTTGCGGTGATCTTTTTCAACGTTAGTTGCAATGCAACTGTGAGGTGGGTCTATTGAAGCGATCTCCCAAGAGTCATTTTTCTTTTTGTAAGACGCAACCAAATGAAACTTACAAAGCATGTTACGACATTCGATAACATACCTCCCAGAATCAGTGCATTTCACTGTAAAATCAGCAGAGTTGTTCATGTGGAATTTTTTGATAGCTAGAACACATTCTTCTTTGGTACAAAACATGTCTCCCACCTTTAATTCGCCTTTTGGTCTCGGATATGGATTATATAAAACACTGTTGGATGTTTCATCGTCGTGCAAATCCATATTTGTCATATGTTGAGGCGGATTGTAGACATGACTAGGAGGTATTGGTGGTGGTTGATCATCATCTTCAATGTCGTTGTTCAGTATGTGGTCAACCTGTATCTCGGTCTCCTCTTCTTCTTCATCAATGACATCCATTTCTGCTTCTGCTTCTAGGTTGATGTCATCTGACCATTGTGGATGAAATTCACCAGATTCATCCTGACTGGTTATTTGTGACTGCTGAGATGGTATACATGGTTGAAAAGTAATGTACAACTCAATACAGTTGCAGCCTGAATGTTCATGACTAACAAACATGTATTCAACATCTTCATTGTCGCGTACCTTTAGGGGGAAAAACTTGCATTGACTATTCTCAAAAAATATTGGATTTTGATATGTGATCTTTGACACAATACCCGATCCTATACATGATTGTATTCTTTTTTTCAAATGCAAGAAGGTTGCATTTCTCTTGATCGTGAGTCTCATGGTATAAGTGTTTCGAAAACAAAAACCATACAACTCAGACTCGTATGTTTCACCGTTGCAGTGAACATTGACAATGTATTTTGGTGAAGATGACATTGTGCAGATGAAAACTATTTTCTTGCTACAGACGAATATGAGTGAAGTGTCTTGGATGTTGATAGTAAGAACTTAAATAGAGGAGTGAAGTGTCTCACATGCTAGCTAGTTCAGAGTGAAGTGTCGCACATGCAAGCTACTCCGAAATGATGTGTCAACTATGCAAGCTACTAAGAAGTGACATGTTCAGCATGCAAGAGAGAGGACAACCACGTGTCAGATATGCAGACACACACTCTAAATGAATTGGCGCCCCCATTCATTCCTTTCACATGGGCGCCAATCCATTTGGCGACACCTTGTCAAAGCATGCATTCATACCTCGAAACCAAGCAATCAGACCTAGGTCTTGCATGCATGTCCCTATGGAGGCGCAAATTTGAATGTAGACCCCTCTTAAAGGTTGTACATGGTCGCTAATTCAAGTGGAGACACCATGCAAGCACAACTTTTCATGCTCCCGTCCATTTGCCTATAAATACATCCACTCCATTAACACTTCTTCCACACCATCACTCTCACTACTTCTACAATACTTCTTCTACAATTTCATCTACAACAACTTCTTGTAGTTTCATCTACACTAACCCCCCGACAAAATGTCTATCCTCACAATAGGCGAATTGCATAGAGGAACGGTTGCAAACATCGCAACATATGTGTCGCATCGCGCGAAAAACCGGCGGGAAAAGAAGAACAACAGAGCCGCCACCGTGCGTTATTTATCCCAAAAGAGGGAAAGGAAACGCTCAGAGTAAACCTGGAAAGAACATGGTCTCGCGACCAAAGAGGATGGGTTCGGGAGTCGGTTATGCGAAGGGAAGGTATTAGCACCCCTACGCATCCGTAGTACTCTACGGGATCCACGCACAAAAGGAAGGAATATTGGTTGCTAAACACTGCTCAAATACTCACACACACTGGCTGAAAGAAACGAAAGAGACTGACTGAAACTGAACTCGGCAGGATGTCGCATCCTGGGCCTACTTAGTCTATCAGGCATAGACATCAGAGTCGAAGTAGTTCGGACTGGGGAAACGACACATGCTCGCTAGGATATCGCATCCTATGCATACGTATCTCCTTGGACGAAGGAGAATCAGAGCATTCGTAGCTCGGCTGACACGCACACACACAAAACAAGGCAAAGGCAAACGTGGAGCCTGAATGCCAATCACTGGATTTACATCAGCATCCGAACCGAAACACACACAAGAAGGCAAACATGGAGCCTGAATGCCAATTGCTGGACTTACATCAGCATCCGAACCAAACACACGCACACTGGAAACCAAATGCCACTCGATGGACTTACATCAGCTTCCAAGCACACAACAACACAATAAGTAAATAGGGAGTCGGGGACTCGAGCCTATAACTGTCAAGCACACACTCAAACAGACAGACAACAAATTGCTAAGGAGTCAGGCACTCGAGCCTAGCAACTGTCAAACAACACACACAAAAAAGAAAAAGGGCGCCCGGAGAGATCAGCTCAATCTCCTGCCTACATACTTCATCTGGTATGAAGATCAGGGCGATGTAGTTCCCCTACGCAGGGATAAAGGACTAGCCTAACCAGATAACAGAGGGAGACACAACTAGGGAGACTACGACTCGAGCCTAGATGTTATCATGCAAATCAACCCTAAGTTAAGGTTTCTAGCTAAATGGCACAAGGGCCAACCTATCCTAAGCATGGCTCACACAGGAAGCAAGCCACACACACTTAACTTGCACAGGAAGCAAGCCAAGTAAAACCTAACTTGCACAGGAAGCAAGTCTAAACTAATCCTAACTTGCACAGGAAGCAAGTCAAACTATCCTAACTTGCACAGGAAGCAAGTCAAACTATCCTAACTTGCACAGGAAGCAAGTCAAACAATCCTACAAGCACAGATAGCACACGCTATACACAAACAAGTGGCTCAAACAAGGGTTAGGTTTTAGTCAAGGGGTCATATCAACCTCAACAAACAAACCTCTGGAATGGGGTGAATGTGCTCTTAACCTTGCCATTGAGGGGCTAAGGTGAAGCAGATGAAAGGATGAAGTGAGGATGAGACCTCACAGCTCTTATCCCTGGCCTGGGAGAGCTCAAGACAAGAATGTGTGGGTTCAGAAAGTGGGAACCCTTCTACACATTTAAAACTGACTCAACTGTGCAGTTGCACAAGATCTTGGGTTTGTATCTGTAATGCATCAACACAGTGGTGTGAGCAAAGCAGATGACACACTGAATAGTGGGGGATAGATTGCATATCCCTACCTTCCACCAATTGCCTCTTCACTTAGGAGGTCTTTGACTCTATGCAAGGACAAAGTTAAACAGTCACAAACATTGCCTCTTAAGGAGGACTTCAGACAGTTGCCTGGCCAAGTAACAGGCCAGGTCTTCCAGACTACATGAAGTAGAAGAGACATACCTCAATGCAAATTGCTTATACAAGCAAAGCAAAGCAAAAAGTTCACAAGGAACTAAGCAACTAAAGCACCTGAAACAGTCAAGCAGATGTTAGTATGCAACTTCAAACAAAACAAACAGAAACAAGCACCAACAGTCAATTAGGGGGCACAAGGATGTGCAAGGCACAAGGCTTAGGGCATGTGAGCCAAGTCACCTACAAAACAAATAGGTTAGACGATGATACTTGAGTAAGCTCAGTCAAAAGAATTGGTCTTAATGGCCATTTGATGGTCAACCTGAAATCACGAACTCAAAGGTGAGTAGCAGGACCACTAGGGCAAGCCTAGGGTCAAAAGTGAATGAGAAAGTCAAAACAGCAAAGGATATCCAATCAAAGTCAAGTTTAAACATTCAAGAAACACAACCAATTGGATTCACACTCATATCAATCATCATCATCATTTCATGAACCATTTAGGTCAAAACATGGCATACAGAAGCTCATAGAAGTCAACAGCAAGACTTGCATCAAAAGCAATCTAAACATTTTCCAAAAATCACCAAATAAATCATGATCAAACCTAACACATAGCATGGTAAGCATGTCAAATTTCATCCCATTTGGACAAGTGGAAGGCAGTCAATGAAAATCAGAAAGTCAAGGCAATTTTGAACATGCTTAAGGAAGGTCAATAAACATGGGTCAACTTCAAAAAATCATAAGTCAAGAATGGTGTATGATAAATGAATGGGACCAAAACCATGGCAAAGATGAGGATGTCTAGTTATCTCATGCAAAATTTCATGTCCATCTAATAAAGTATGAGAATTTCACAAATGAAGTGGGAACATGTGTCACACAAAGTCAACATTTGACTAGGCAGGGGAGAAAATCTCAAACAATTAGGAAATGCCACAAATAATTCCAAGAAAATTCACATGTAAACTAGACATACAATAGTAGGTTCATGCAAAATTTGGGGTCATTTGGATGTAAGGAAGCATGGTAATGAAAATCATGAAGTTTGGACATCAATGGTGTGACACAAATTGTCACACCCTAATTCAAAAAATCATAACTCACAAACCACAAATGATAAATCCACAAACTTTATACCAAAATCACCATGAATGTGTCTATTTTAAGCACAAAAAATTTGGGAGCCATTGGATACATTCTCATCATTTCACAATTGATTTGGCAAAGTGTACAAAATTTGGTCACATGTCACAAACCCTAAGTCCATTTAAAAACCACCCATCCAAAAATTCTGGAAAAATAATGACAAAAAAGTAGAGATCATGATGAACACAACACAAAAAATCCCATTGATTTTGGATCAAGATTGAACAAGTTATGATTTTTACAAGATGGGCATCAAAAATGAAATAACATGAAGAAATTAATTGAAATAATAATGAAAGAATGGCATTTTGGTAATATGTGAGTCCACTAAACTAAACACGGTCGTTTTGGCCTTACAAATGAAATGTTCCTATTGGTTAGAGGGAGAAAAGGGCCATGCACGAAAATGGACAAAAAAATCTGGGCAAAATGCATTCTGAAGCTAGGGTTTCACACCTTCATCCCTCTTCCAATTGAATTTTACAAATTTCCCCAAAAAATCAAAATTGAAAATATGGAAATGATCAGCATGGCAAGGTCAACAAGAATCCATCATTGATTTTCATTAAAACCACACAAAGGTCAAGAATCGAGCAAAAACACATTTTAACATCAAACTTCAAAACAATATATCTTCATGGATAAGCAATCATTTCAAAAAGTGAAAGCATCACGACAATCAGCATGGACAGACCTACACTAAGCATGTATCAATTTGAAAAATCATGGAGCTCGAAATTTTACCAGTTTGGAGGAACAGTGGTGATCTTGATGTTGTTTGTTGTTATTGAAGTGAGACAGTTGCTCAATGGTCCTTCCAATGAGGGTTGGTGAAGGTTGTTTGCCTTGAAGTAACTTGTAGCAGTTTTAAATCCAATATGCCATGACTGAACCTCTTGAGATCAATGCTAAAAGGAGGGCTCACAGATGGGAAAACAAGGTGAGAACAAGCTCATAAGGATGCTTGGATGGTGAAACAAGGCTAGCCAAGCTTGGTTCTTTTAGAAGTTTTTGGTCTGCTTTGGAAAATGCAAGATGAGATGATTGTTTAGAAGATGGATGAAGTCTGGTTGGTTTTATTGGTTTGTTGGTTGCAATCAGTTTGGTTTTGACAGAAAAAATGATGAGGAAGTATGGTCTCAATCAAAGCAAGGTTTGGTTCCTTTTTGTGAGTTTGGACTGATTTTGGTAAAATGCAAAGGCTGAGGTTTTGGAGAATGAGTCCAGTTCTGTTGTATTGGTTTTAGTTTGTTGGTTATGCTAGCAGCAGGAAATCATGCTCTCCTATGCTGTTTGCTGTTGCTTCTGTTGTAAGCAGGATCTTGCAGTTTTTCTGGAGGTACATGCCAAGTGGGAGAGTTTGAATGAGTGAGTTGGTTAGGTTATGTGTTGTTGGATGACAGATTAATGATGGTGGAGCTGTTGAAAACACAATGCAAGGCCAGACAGCTTGTGAGAATGCCAAGCAAAGTGACTCAGGTTTTTTAGGAGGAGTGATAGAGATCAGTTCTGTTGGTCTTTTCCTGTTGGGTGTTGTGGCAGGATTTTGGAAAATGCAAGCGCCAATAGCCAGGTCAAGTTTGAGAGAGTGTATGCTGCTGGCAGTTTTTCTCATGACAGGAACATGATGTTTCTCATTTGCTGTTCTATGTGGCTTTGTGATTTGGCTCAGTTTTGCAAAATGATGAAAAGTTGAGATGAACCAAAACTGCTATGTGCAGTACCAAGCATGGCAAGTGGGATGCAATTGGAAGTTTGGACAGAAAGTGATTTTGGCCAAGAATGAAGTGTTTTTGAGAAGGGGAAGTTGGTTGGTCTTTTTGCCGCAGTTGGAGGTGGTTAGTTGTTGCTATTGGTTTTTAGCATGACAGAAAAAAATGATTCCAAAGCCCTGCTGTTTTGTGTTGCTAGTGGCTTTTGTACAGCACTTGCAATCTTGACGAAATGCCAAGCCAATCAGTTTTTTGCCTCAGTTGAAATTGGTTGGTATTGTTGCTAGCAGCTTTTTCATGACAGGGTTGCAAAGCTTGGTTTTGTTTTCTTGTGTTTGGACAGCTTTTGGACAAAAATGCAAGGCAAGGTGAGAGGCTTTTGGTTATGGACAGGATTCTTTGAAAAATGCAAAGCAAAATGATGCATCAAAATGGTTTTTTCTCCTGCTATTGGCATTACTCATGACAGAAAGAAGATGAAGGGTCTGCTGTCATGGTTGCTTTTTGGATTGGCAAGGTTTTTAGCATGGTGAAAAATTGGTTGGTCATGTGTTGCCAAGGGTGTTCTTCTTGCTGCAGGATGTTGTGACAGGTTTTAGAGGAATGGCCAAGGGTGTGTGGTAGTGCATCAGTTAATAGTTCAGTATGATGAAGAAAGGTGAAAAGCAACCAAGGCTTAAGCTCTTTGAGTTTTTTGGGACAGACTTTGAAATGCACACCAAATGAAGCTTAAAAAAAGTGTGAAGTTGGTTGGACTGCTAGGTTATGTTGGCTGTAGACATGACAGCAAAATGATCCAAATTTGCTCTTTGATTGCTTAGTGGTAGGGCAGTGTTTGGGGCTTTTTGTGTTTGGACAGCAAGTTTGAAATGCCAATGCAAAGTCAATGCAGTTTTGGGATGAGTTCTTCTTATGTTGGTTAGTGTTTGTTGGTTACAAGGCCATGTCTTGTAACTTTTGAATTTTGGATAGCTAAAACCGACAAATGCCAAGCCAGGATGAGATCTTTTTAGTGAGAGTTGTATGCAGTGTGGTTAGAGGCTACTGCTAATGCTATTGTCCTTGACAGAAAAAAGGTGGATAAAAATCTGCTATGGACAGTACAAGGCATTGTTGGAAGCATGGAGGATATGGTTGCATTTGTCCTTTTGTTCCAAAATTCAAGCAAGTAGTGAATGGCCCTTGTTTTGCTGTTGTTTTAGGTTGCTAAGATGTGTTCATAATGACAGCAAATGTGCTGCATATTGCTGCTGTTCTTTTGAGGTACAAGGCATGGTTGTGGAAGCATGGACAAGTATGGTGAAATTGTACCTTTCTTACAATTCAAGCAACCAAGTATGGATTCACATGTGCCGCACAAAATGAGTTTGCAAACACATTCTAAATGATATTCTTGAGCTGTTCCAATTGGCCAAATGTTAGAAAAAGGTTTACTTCAAAAAGTCAACTCTTGGTCAAACTTGCATTTAAATGAAATAGGTCAAAAAATGCCATTTTGATTGGTGAGGTTTTGGCTCATGAAATTTATATTTTTGGAAAGAGGGGATCAAATGTGACTTGTAGGAAAAAACCCCACCAAAATTGGTCAAACGGTTTGAGAGATATGGCCTTCTGAAGTTCAAGATTTTCTGAAATCGATTCGATCATAACTTGCCAACCACACATGGGAATTGAGAGTTCTTGGACTTTTTGGAAATGGGAGAACAAGATCTTCAACTTTCATGTTGGGCAAAATTCATTTGAGGCTTGTATCAAGATGTAAGTTTGAGGATCAAGACTTTCCATTTATGGCAGGTTTCAATTACAGGCCCAGTTTCCATTTTGGGAAATTCATGATCTGGCTTCAAATTCTTCCATGATGGTGTTTGGCATGATATATGATGACTATTTGGACATGAATGAACTCTCACAAACCAATTCCAATCATCAAATCACTGATTAAATGGACAGTTGACCAACAGTTGACTTTTAGGGTTTCTGACTGATTGTGCATTGACTGATGAATTCCAAACCCTAATTCCTTGAGAACTTGACTTCAAATGATGTCCCAAGTTGTATGAACTCTTGATCATTGACCATGGTGCCCAAATTCCACAAGAATGACCACTATCCACTGCTTTGACTGACAGTTGACTTTCTAGGGTTTTTGACTGTCTGTGTATGAACTGATGATCTCCAAGTCTTCAACCCTTGACCAAAATACTTCAAAAAGACCTCCAAGCCATGTGAACTTGTTGGACAAACCCCAAGGCCTTGATTCAATGAGAAATTCCTTTGCTTGCTTGGTTGACTGATCAGGAGATTAGTTTGACCTAATTCTTGATTGCTTGCACTTGAGGCAAAAGAGGCAATGCAATGCTATGCAATGGATCATGATATGCTATGACCTAATATGAAATGGTATGTATAATGATAGGTGCAAATTTGAGGTGCTACAGCTGCCCCTATTCAATCAGCTGGGAACCCGAATGGATGATAGCAGCGGCTGTCAGACTTTCAGGGTAAACAGGGATTGAATACCAAAGAACCGTAGAATTTGCACCAACAGGGATCCACCAATGGAAACGTCCACTGGGATTTGATATTTATTACTGGGTATTTTGTTTTGTTTTTTTGGTTTTCAAAGGGTATGGCCACATCCAGACATCACAACGATGGGGAATGGGAACAAAAATCACAACTAGATGCCAACGGACAACTAGGAAAAACTCGACGTTTATCGGGACCAACGGAGAGGTAACCAGACGCTATTGAATAACTGGGAGGGATACAACCATACGTCAACGGACGAAATGGGAAAAACTCAACGTTTACCAAGACCAACGGAGAGGTAACCAAACATTAATGAATGAATGGAAGGGATACAACCATACGTCAACGGACGAAATGGGAAAAACTCAACGTTTACCAAGACCAACGGAGAGGTAACCAAACATTAATGAATGAATGGAAGGGATACAACCATACGTCAACGGACGAAATGGGAAAAACTCAACGTTTACCAAGACCAACGGAGAGGTAACCAAACATTAATGAATGAATGGAAGGGATACAACCATACGTCAACGGACGAAATGGGAAAAACTCAACGTTTACCAAGACCAACGGAGAGGTAAATCCACGTGGGGACAGGTACAACTAGACGTCATAGGACGAATAGGAAAAAACTCAACGTTTACCAAGACCAACGGAGAGGTAAATCCACGTGGGGACAGGTACAACTAGACGTCATAGGACGAATAGGAAAAACTCGACGTTTATCGACACCAACGGAGAGGAGGAATACTTCGCTAGGGAAGAAGGACACAAACAAATCATCAACGGATGATAGGAAAAACTCGACGTTTATCGACACCAACGGAGAGGAGGAAACTCTACTGGGGAGAGTGAACACAACCAAATCATCAATGGATGATTGGGAAAAACTCGACGTTTATCGACACCAACGGAGAGGAGAATACTTCTTCGGTCTGAATACCGGAAAATTGGCCTTGTGCCATGAGTACATCGACCTGATCGTCGGAAACTCCTTCGGTCTGAATACCGGAAAATTGGCCTTGTGCCATGAGTACATCGACCTGATCGTCGGAAACTCCTTCGGTCTGAATACCGGAAAATTGGCCTTGTGCCATGAGTATATCGACCTGATCGTCGGAAACTCCTTCGGTCTGAATACCGGAAAATTGGCCTTGTGCCATGAGTACATCGACCTGATCGTCGGAAACTCCTTCGGTCTGAATACCGGAAAATCATAAGTACATATTATCTATAGCTGTCAAAACGTAGATAATACACTCGCATGGAAGATTATCCATAACCGGGTTGTAGGTTGCTAAATGAACAATCGACCGAAAAGAAAGGCATCTGGGTACCAGACTAGGTATGCAAAAGATGACCAATCAAAAGAGGATAAAGTTGCTAACTTGGAGCAAGTATCCGAAAAGAAAGTGAAGACCCAATGGGGACAATACTGCTTGATCAAAGCAAGTATCCAAAGGGGGCAAGACCATTAATACCACAAAGAGGGGATTACATCTACCGGTTTGTAGGCAGAAAACCACGGAAAAGTAACCAGTCATCATCGGGATGAGCACAAAGGGTTAATTCCAACAAGGGGAGGGAAATGGGATTTTACAACTACCAGCTAGTGGGTAGAAAACCACAAAGATAGGACTTACAGCTACCGGTTTGGTGGTAGAGGCCAACAAATTCTGCTGAGGATGAAATGAATGAGTGTCGGTTAGTGAGCGACTATTCATTCATGCCCCGGGGCAGCACAAGAGATAGTCAACAAGGAGCCAATTTAGGATCGATCCAAAAAGGCAGACTGAATCAAGACTCATCCTAATGAGGAAAGAACTCAATAGGGAAAACCCATCCCATTAGGGAGGGAACGGAAGCAACCGTCATCCACGAGGATGTATCTCAGTGGGGAAATGGCAGGAACAGATTGACACTTTCTGCTTAAGGGGTAGACTCTACATGGAGAGATCAGACACACCCATATCTGCTTAAGGAAAAAGACCCAAGCTGGCAAGACGCTAACAATTGGGGAGTCACACTGATGGGGATACCCACTCGACCGAGGAATCACTTGTTCGGAAAACACCAACCTCTCGACCATGTTGATGAACCCAATTCTGAAGCCGATCCAATGGCGCGATGCTAAACTCTTTCCAACAACCCGAGCTCAGCTGGTCACCACGGCCCAGGGCTAATGGATGTGCTTGCTATGTTGATGCATGAGTTTTTCTTGTTTTACACAATGCCCCATGATCATGGAAATGCCATGCACTAATGATGCAATATGCTATGTTTATCTAAATGCTGAATGCATAAACACACGTCTCCTTCAGAGACAACACCGGGGAACTCCAGGAACTGTGCTGGGGATGCTATAACCGTGTCAACTTCCATCCTGCTGGGGAAAGACAAACCTTGCTGGGGAAAAAACCATCAACACAACCTCTGCTGGGAGGACAGCTTCAGACTTGGAAAGCAGTCACAACTCCGCTGGGGATACAGATATTAGTCTATTACAGAAACCCGTCCAATCCACTGGTAGGATGAACTCTGCTGGAGAAATAAATGCTACTTCACTAGGGACGACCCAACCAATCCATATGTAGGAGAATCACTGTTGGAGATGTATTTCATGAGACCCGCTCCACTCGGGGAACTTGCTGAGGAAAAACCACACCATTCTGCTGGAGAGAAAAACCATAGTGGTGAGAGTAACAACTCTGTTGAGGATGATGACACGTCATGTCATACTGGAGATGAATTCCCACAAACCTGCTTGGGATAAGCACTCACGGCCATACTGGAGGTAATAGCATCACAAAACCAATTGTTGGGGAACATAACTGCCAGGCGCTCAGCGGGGATTCTCAACTGGGGAAATCTTGCAAGCACATGCCTGCTGGGGAGAAGCAATCCTTAGATCTGTTGGGGAAAGAAGGTACTGTCCACAGGTATCTCTGCAGGGGAAATAACTCTGATAGCTTCAATACTGGCATGGGCTGGGGACGTGATGACCTTCAGGCTTGCTGAGGAGACAACGATCTCGAATCTGCCAGGGAGATCACACTCTCAATCCTCTGGCGAAATACAGCTTGTTTGACAGGGATGTCGGTCGCCTCGTCGAACACTAGTATCCATCATCCACCCATAGTGTTGACTTTCCACTTTTTAGAACTCCCAGACTCTTCTGGACTTTTCTGCTCCATCATCTTGTATTCCCAATCTCGTCCGTACTCCACGGGGATCGAACTCCTGGTATTCATACAAACTTTCCAATCATCAGACTTTGAAGAGTCTTCTTGATTAATTTTCCAGGACCGTCGTCGTAATCCTTCACTGTCTTTTCACCGTTCAACTATCCCTTGCCCCTGATTTGGCTCTGCCGGGATTGTTAGATAAAAGAACGTGCCCCAGGTATGCCCCATGATAAGGCTCAAACATCACTATACTGGGGATGCCCCACGATAGGGCTAATAGGGATTTGGACGGAGAAATGTTGCACTACTGGGGACACGAAGATGAACATCTTCAAACAACACTGCGTCGGGCAACTTCATTGAGGAGAGACCATACGAGGTTCTGTAGGGCAAAGATACAGTCATGCTCGAGATACGAACAATTGTCTTACCTGTTGGTAATCATACCACCCCCGGGAGAGCACTGCGGGTCTCCTAAGTATCTTTCCATCATCGTGAATGTTCACTTTGTTTAAGAACAAATTTTTTTTGAAATTTTTTTTTTGAAAACAATGATACTTTATCAATTAAAACATGCAAAACTTTTGTTGAGTTGAAACAACTAAGAATGCAAATAATTGGATAAAAGCTCAAATTGATGTGATGGAATGGTAGTCTGCAAAGGGCGAGACTCCATGGATCTGTACAAGTTTGAAATCGGTGATATATATTGGAGAGGGCTACATTGAACATAATGACCTTTCCTCTACCATTTTGCATTTTCGATGTATTCAGAGCTTCAGTCGACGACGAATCGAGAATTCCTGACGGATGACATATATAGAGCACAGTCTTGTCAAGGTGCAGTTACTTGCCAAATCCCTATTTTTTGCCTAGATTGCCCCAGTGTGAGGTGTTCAATCTAGCGGGATGCAAATTCTTTTTTTTTTCCAATGTCTCTAACTTTTGCCTGGATCGCCCTTTCGGGTTTTCAATCCACCGAGACGCTCTTTTTTGCCTAAGTCGCCCTTTGGGGTGTTCGACTTAGCGAGCTTTCGCTTTTTTTTTCTTTGTTTTAGGCGAAGTATTTCTTGACTGCATCTGGAATTCACAGGACGAGTGAACTTCTTCATCCATTGTAGTAAGTGTTAAAGCATCGCCTGAAAAGGCTCTCTTGACAACGTTCGGACGTTCATAGCTTGGGGGTTCACTTGCCCCTGGAATCGGACACAAAAGACAAGACTTTCTTGAGCACAAGGTCACCTTCTCAGAACACACGAGGGTTGGCCTTCTCGTCGAATGTTTTCTTCACTCTCTGCTGATATAACTTGACCATGACACATGGTAGTTGATCTCTTCCTTTCGATCGAATTCAGCATCAGCCAACTTGGGACTTTGAGGGTGCTATTTCTCTTTTGTTTTTTTTTTTCTTTTTCTTTCTTTTGATTTCTTTTGATTTTGATTGATTTCTCTTTTTTTTTTTTTGATTTTGCACCCTCCTCTTTCTCTTTTTCTCTTTTTTTTTTGATAATGCCCCAGTTGGCTGTTCTGCTGATTCTCGAGATGCAGCTGAGTGATCTTCTTCTCTTGCTCAAGAAGTCGGGAAATCTCGTCAGGAATCCCTTCAACATCATCTTCGTCCGCTTCGAATACAGGGAATTCAAAATTGGGAGATGACGTCCGATCACTATGTTAAATGGGTTTGAGAAACAACCTGCATAATGATTTGATATGAAAAGCTCTTTGAAAATCAAACAAGACAATCGTTATGCAGATGAAAAGACTGCTTTTATTCCTGTTTTTAAAGGCTTTTTTTTTGTGATCACCAATTTCATGCAAAAAGCGAAAAGGGAAAACAAATGGAAAAACAAATGTTTAACATGAATTATTTGAATGAAAATATCATTGCACAAAATGTTGCCAACAATGTCATCACTTCTCCTTTTGGCATGGGAGAAGGGTTTTTAAACAAAGTGTTTATTACAAAGACTTATGAACAACTGTAGGAAAGCCCACAGTGACCCAATTGTGGCAGACACCACCAGGAATGGTGAAATTGTTCAAGCCCTCTGCGTCCTCTTCCAAGATAGCAGCATCCTCTTCTTCAGGTTGATCGTCATGGACGAATCCTCCACTCTTGAACAAATCTTGCTCATTAAGTGCCCCAGAACAGTAGCCAATACCAGCCCGGGATCGGTTAACCAGGAATAAATCCATCAACAGTACAAAGTCTGGCAAATATCTCTCTGATTTCACAATTCTCTTGCTCAGGATGATCCATCAATCTGGCAGAGATGGCTCTGGTATAATACCGGCAAAGTGCGTCTTCAAAATAAATGAAGATCGCAGGGTCAGACCACAGGACGGGAGACCGGAACAGAACCTGCTGATGCAAATGATGCATGAAGTGTTTATGCATATGCTTGTCTTTATTTCAAAGGAACTCGAGGGTTTTATTTGCAAACTTGAAATATTTAACATTTTGATCGTATATGAGAATATCTCATCAGATATATCAGGTGAAAAAATTTTCCCGGTTTTTTCATGTTTTGAAATTTTTGCAAATAAACTCCTTCGAGTTCCTTGAAAATTTTCTTTTTTTCCTTTTTTCTTCCCCTTTTTTTTATTTCTTTTTTTTGATTTTTTTCATTGCGTTTCTTTTGAAAAATAAATATGCTATGATGCACATGATGCAGACTGGACTGGCTGGTTGTGCAAACTCTGACTAGGTCGAAGCTTCATTCAAGATCAGAACATAAATCCAACTTATGGTCAAACTGATCACACTGTCGTCTGAACTAGAGTCACCAACAGAACCAAAGTCACCAACGGAACCGAGTCACCAACGGTACCTGTAATAAAATAACCCTTCCCCACTCACGGGTGTAGTCTAGGCCAGGGTAAAGCTTGAGAGAAACGCAGCATAAATAACCTTTCGCAGAATACTGTCATATACACACCCGAAGTATGTAACGACAACATCCCACCAGGGTCTGAACTGCTCGTGATATCAATGTTCCGCTAAGTGGCGCCATACCACCCGCTTCCCATGAATCACTCTATTCCTAGGTATCCTAGATTGCACTCATGGTCTGGGTATTGGACCTTTTACCTCAACTGACTCTTCCCCCCCCACACAGAGAGAAACAAACAACCAGCCAGGTGAACAGATGAATAAATGCAAACATTAATGCAAACATAAATGCAAACAATAGACGATGAATGCAAACAGTAAATAATGAATGCAATAAATAAACACAGCACAAAGCAACCAAAACCCTAACCTAGAGAGCGCTAGGAGAGACTCGCTCAGGGAAGATGGACCAGCACAGGTCAACTTCTCTACTTTCCCCAGTGGAGTCGCCAGCTGTCGCATCGCGCGAAAAACCGGCGGGAAAAGAAGAACAACAGAGCCGCCACCGTGCGTTATTTATCCCAAAAGAGGGAAAGGAAACGCTCAGAGTAAACCTGGAAAGAACATGGTCTCGCGACCAAAGAGGATGGGTTCGGGAGTCGGTTATGCGAAGGGAAGGTATTAGCACCCCTACGCATCCGTAGTACTCTACGGGATCCACGCACAAAAGGAAGGAATATTGGTTGCTAAACACTGCTCAAATACTCACACACACTGGCTGAAAGAAACGAAAGAGACTGACTGAAACTGAACTCGGCAGGATGTCGCATCCTGGGCCTACTTAGTCTATCAGGCATAGACATCAGAGTCGAAGTAGTTCGGACTGGGGAAACGACACATGCTCGCTAGGATATCGCATCCTATGCATACGTATCTCCTTGGACGAAGGAGAATCAGAGCATTCGTAGCTCGGCTGACACGCACACACACAAAACAAGGCAAAGGCAAACGTGGAGCCTGAATGCCAATCACTGGATTTACATCAGCATCCGAACCGAAACACACACAAGAAGGCAAACATGGAGCCTGAATGCCAATTGCTGGACTTACATCAGCATCCGAACCAAACACACGCACACTGGAAACCAAATGCCACTCGATGGACTTACATCAGCTTCCAAGCACACAACAACACAATAAGTAAATAGGGAGTCGGGGACTCGAGCCTATAACTGTCAAGCACACACTCAAACAGACAGACAACAAATTGCTAAGGAGTCAGGCACTCGAGCCTAGCAACTGTCAAACAACACACACAAAAAAGAAAAAGGGCGCCCGGAGAGATCAGCTCAATCTCCTGCCTACATACTTCATCTGGTATGAAGATCAGGGCGATGTAGTTCCCCTACGCAGGGATAAAGGACTAGCCTAACCAGATAACAGAGGGAGACACAACTAGGGAGACTACGACTCGAGCCTAGATGTTATCATGCAAATCAACCCTAAGTTAAGGTTTCTAGCTAAATGGCACAAGGGCCAACCTATCCTAAGCATGGCTCACACAGGAAGATAGCCAAGTAAAACCTAACTTGCACAGGAAGCAAGTCTAAACTAATCCTAACTTGCACAGGAAGCAAGTCAAACTATCCTAACTTGCACAGGAAGCAAGTCAAACTATCCTAACTTGCACAGGAAGCAAGTCAAACAATCCTACAAGCACAGATAGCACACGCTATACACAAACAAGTGGCTCAAACAAGGGTTAGGTTTTAGTCAAGGGGTCATATCAACCTCAACAAACAAACCTCTGGAATGGGGTGAATGTGCTCTTAACCTTGCCATTGAGGGGCTAAGGTGAAGCAGATGAAAGGATGAAGTGAGGATGAGACCTCACAGCTCTTATCCCTGGCCTGGGAGAGCTCAAGACAAGAATGTGTGGGTTCAGAAAGTGGGAACCCTTCTACACATTTAAAACTGACTCAACTGTGCAGTTGCACAAGATCTTGGGTTTGTATCTGTAATGCATCAACACAGTGGTGTGAGCAAAGCAGATGACACACTGAATAGTGGGGGATATATTGCATATCCCTACCTTCCACCAATTGCCTCTTCACTTAGGAGGTCTTTGACTCTATGCAAGGACAAAGTTAAACAGTCACAAACATTGCCTCTTAAGGAGGACTTCAGACAGTTGCCTGGCCAAGTAACAGGCCAGGTCTTCCAGACTACATGAAGTAGAAGAGACATACCTCAATGCAAATTGCTTATACAAGCAAAGCAAAGCAAAAAGTTCACAAGGAACTAAGCAACTAAAGCACCTGAAACAGTCAAGCAGATGTTAGTATGCAACTTCAAACAAAACAAACAGAAACAAGCACCAACAGTCAATTAGGGGGCACAAGGATGTGCAAGGCACAAGGCTTAGGGCATGTGAGCCAAGTCACCTACAAAACAAATAGGTTAGACGATGATACTTGAGTAAGCTCAGTCAAAAGAATTGGTCTTAATGGCCATTTGATGGTCAACCTGAAATCACGAACTCAAAGGTGAGTAGCAGGACCACTAGGGCAAGCCTAGGGTCAAAAGTGAATGAGAAAGTCAAAACAGCAAAGGATATCCAATCAAAGTCAAGTTTAAACATTCAAGAAACACAACCAATTGGATTCACACTCATATCAATCATCATCATCATTTCATGAACCATTTAGGTCAAAACATGGCATACAGAAGCTCATAGAAGTCAACAGCAAGACTTGCATCAAAAGCAATCTAAACATTTTCCAAAAATCACCAAATAAATCATGATCAAACCTAACACATAGCATGGTAAGCATGTCAAATTTCATCCCATTTGGACAAGTGGAAGGCAGTCAATGAAAATCAGAAAGTCAAGGCAACTTTGAACATGCTTAAGGAAGGTCAATAAACATGGGTCAACTTCAAAAAATCATAAGTCAAGAATGGTGTATGATAAATGAATGGGACCAAAACCATGGCAAAGATGAGGATGTCTAGTTATCTCATGCAAAATTTCATGTCCATCTAATAAAGTATGAGAATTTCACAAATGAAGTGGGAACATGTGTCACACAAAGTCAACATTTGACTAGGCAGGGGAGAAAATCTCAAACAATTAGGAAATGCCACAAATAATTCCAAGAAAATTCACATGTAAACTAGACATACAATAGTAGGTTCATGCAAAATTTGGGGTCATTTGGATGTAAGGAAGCATGGTAATGAAAATCATGAAGTTTGGACATCAATGGTGTGACACAAATTGTCACACCCTAATTCAAAAAATCATAACTCACAAACCACAAATGATAAATCCACAAACTTTATACCAAAATCACCATGAATGTGTCTATTTTAAGCACAAAAAATTTGGGAGCCATTGGATACATTCTCATCATTTCACAATTGATTTGGCAAAGTGTACAAAATTTGGTCACATGTCACAAACCCTAAGTCCATTTAAAAACCACCCATCCAAAAATTCTGGAAAAATAATGACAAAAAAGTAGAGATCATGATGAACACAACACAAAAATCCCATTGATTTTGGATCAAGATTGAACAAGTTATGATTTTTACAAGATGGGCATCAAAAATGAAATAACATGAAGAAATTAATTGAAATAATAATGAAAGAATGGCATTTTGGTAATATGTGAGTCCACTAAACTAAACACGGTCGTTTGGCCTTACAAATGAAATGTTCCTATTGGTTAGAGGGAGAAAAGGGCCATGCACGAAAATGGACAAAAAAATCTGGGCAAAATGCATTCTGAAGCTAGGGTTTCACACCTTCATCCCTCTTCCAATTGAATTTTACAAATTTCCCCAAAAAATCAAAATTGAAAATATGGAAATGATCAGCATGGCAAGGTCAACAAGAATCCATCATTGATTTTCATTAAAACCACACAAAGGTCAAGAATCGAGCAAAAACACATTTTAACATCAAACTTCAAAACAATATATCTTCATGGATAAGCAATCATTTCAAAAAGTGAAAGCATCACGACAATCAGCATGGACAGACCTACACTAAGCATGTATCAATTTGAAAAATCATGGAGCTCGAAATTTTACCAGTTTGGAGGAACAGTGGTGATCTTGATGTTGTTTGTTGTTATTGAAGTGAGACAGTTGCTCAATGGTCCTTCCAATGAGGGTTGGTGAAGGTTGTTTGCCTTGAAGTAACTTGTAGCAGTTTTAAATCCAATATGCCATGACTGAACCTCTTGAGATCAATGCTAAAAGGAGGGCTCACAGATGGGAAAACAAGGTGAGAACAAGCTCATAAGGATGCTTGGATGGTGAAACAAGGCTAGCCAAGCTTGGTTCTTTTAGAAGTTTTTGGTCTGCTTTGGAAAATGCAAGATGAGATGATTGTTTAGAAGATGGATGAAGTCTGGTTGGTTCTATTGGTTTGTTGGTTGCAATCAGTTTGGTTTTGACAGAAAAAATGATGAGGAAGTATGGTCTCAATCAAAGCAAGGTTTGGTTCCTTTTTGTGAGTTTGGACTGATTTTGGTAAAATGCAAAGGCTGAGGTTTTGGAGAATGAGTCCAGTTCTGTTGTATTGGTTTTAGTTTGTTGGTTATGCTAGCAGCAGGAAATCATGCTCTCCTATGCTGTTTGCTGTTGCTTCTGTTGTAAGCAGGATCTTGCAGTTTTTCTGGAGGTACATGCCAAGTGGGAGAGTTTGAATGAGTGAGTTGGTTAGGTTATGTGTTGTTGGATGACAGATTAATGATGGTGGAGCTGTTGAAAACACAATGCAAGGCCAGACAGCTTGTGAGAATGCCAAGCAAAGTGACTCAGGTTTTTTAGGAGGAGTGATAGAGATCAGTTCTGTTGGTCTTTTCCTGTTGGGTGTTGTGGCAGGATTTTGGAAAATGCAAGCGCCAATAGCCAGGTCAAGTTTGAGAGAGTGTATGCTGCTGGCAGTTTTTCTCATGACAGGAACATGATGTTTCTCATTTGCTGTTCTATGTGGCTTTGTGATTTGGCTCAGTTTTGCAAAATGATGAAAAGTTGAGATGAACCAAAACTGCTATGTGCAGTACCAAGCATGGCAAGTGGGATGCAATTGGAAGTTTGGACAGAAAGTGATTTTGGCCAAGAATGAAGTGTTTTTGAGAAGGGGAAGTTGGTTGGTCTTTTTGCCGCAGTTGGAGGTGGTTAGTTGTTGCTATTGGTTTTTAGCATGACAGAAAAAAATGATTCCAAAGCCCTGCTGTTTTGTGTTGCTAGTGGCTTTTGTACAGCACTTGCAATCTTGACGAAATGCCAAGCCAATCAGTTTTTTGCCTCAGTTGAAATTGGTTGGTATTGTTGCTAGCAGCTTTTTCATGACAGGGTTGCAAAGCTTGGTTTTGTTTTCTTGTGTTTGGACAGCTTTTGGACAAAAATGCAAGGCAAGGTGAGAGGCTTTTGGTTATGGACAGGATTCTTTGAAAAATGCAAAGCAAAATGATGCATCAAAATGGTTTTTTCTCCTGCTATTGGCATTACTCATGACAGAAAGAAGATGAAGGGTCTGCTGTCATGGTTGCTTTTTGGATTGGCAAGGTTTTTAGCATGGTGAAAAATTGGTTGGTCATGTGTTGCCAAGGGTGTTCTTCTTGCTGCAGGATGTTGTGACAGGTTTTAGAGGAATGGCCAAGGGTGTGTGGTAGTGCATCAGTTAATAGTTCAGTATGATGAAGAAAGGTGAAAAGCAACCAAGGCTTAAGCTCTTTGAGTTTTTTGGGACAGACTTTGAAATGCACACCAAATGAAGCTTAAAAAAAGTGTGAAGTTGGTTGGACTGCTAGGTTATGTTGGCTGCAGACATGACAGCAAAATGATCCAAATTTGCTCTTTGATTGCTTAGTGGTAGGGCAGTGTTTGGGGCTTTTTGTGTTTGGACAGCAAGTTTGAAATGCCAATGCAAAGTCAATGCAGTTTTGGGATGAGTTCTTCTTATGTTGGTTAGTGTTTGTTGGTTACAAGGCCATGTCTTGTAACTTTTGAATTTTGGATAGCTAAAACCGACAAATGCCAAGCCAGGATGAGATCTTTTTAGTGAGAGTTGTATGCAGTGTGGTTAGAGGCTACTGCTAATGCTATTGTCCTTGACAGAAAAAAGGTGGATAAAAATCTGCTATGGACAGTACAAGGCATTGTTGGAAGCATGGAGGATATGGTTGCATTTGTCCTTTTGTTCCAAAATTCAAGCAAGTAGTGAATGGCCCTTGTTTTGCTGTTGTTTTAGGCTGCTAAGATGTGTTCATAATGACAGCAAATGTGCTGCATATTGCTGCTGTTCTTTTGAGGTACAAGGCATGGTTGTGGAAGCATGGACAAGTATGGTGAAATTGTACCTTTCTTACAATTCAAGCAACCAAGTATGGATTCACATGTGCCGCACAAAATGAGTTTGCAAACACATTCTAAATGATATTCTTGAGCTGTTCCAATTGGCCAAATGTTAGAAAAAGGTTTACTTCAAAAAGTCAACTCTTGGTCAAACTTGCATTTAAATGAAATAGGTCAAAAAATGCCATTTTGATTGGTGAGGTTTTGGCTCATGAAATTTATATTTTTGGAAAGAGGGGATCAAATGTGACTTGTAGGAAAAAACCCCACCAAAATTGGTCAAACGGTTTGAGAGATATGGCCTTCTGAAGTTCAAGATTTTCTGAAATCGATTCGATCATAACTTGCCAACCACACATGGGAATTGAGAGTTCTTGGACTTTTTGGAAATGGGAGAACAAGATCTTCAACTTTCATGTTGGGCAAAAATTCATTTGAGGCTTGTATCAAGATGTAAGTTTGAGGATCAAGACTTTCCATTTATGGCAGGTTTCAATTACAGGCCCAGTTTCCATTTTGGGAAATTCATGATCTGGCTTCAAATTCTTCCATGATGGTGTTTTGCATGATATATGATGACTATTTGGACATGAATGAACTCTCACAAACCAATTCCAATCATCAAATCACTGATTAAATGGACAGTTGACCAACAGTTGACTTTTAGGGTTTCTGACTGATTGTGCATTGACTGATGAATTCCAAACCCTAATTCCTTGAGAACTTGACTTCAAATGATGTCCCAAGTTGTATGAACTCTTGATCATTGACCATGGTGCCCAAATTCCACAAGAATGACCACTATCCACTGCTTTGACTGACAGTTGACTTTCTAGGGTTTTTGACTGTCTGTGTATGAACTGATGATCTCCAAGTCTTCAACCCTTGACCAAAATACTTCAAAAAGACCTCCAAGCCATGTGAACTTGTTGGACAAACCCCAAGGCCTTGATTCAATGAGAAATTCCTTTGCTTGCTTGGTTGACTGATCAGGAGATTAGTTTGACCTAATTCTTGATTGCTTGCACTTGAGGCAAAAGAGGCAATGCAATGCTATGCAATGGATCATGATATGCTATGACCTAATATGAAATGGTATGTATAATGATAGGTGCAAATTTGAGGTGCTACAATATGTAAGTTTTTTCTTTTGTTAACTTTTTATCTTTCATCTTCACCAACCCCCTTTTATTTTAACATACCAATTTAGTCAAGTTTTTTGTTCTTTATTTTATAGGATGTATCAAGGTTCTGGACTTGGGTCCACGAATATGTCCATATGGACCCGATGATTCAACCTTAAGTTGAACTCGCCGATTTTGGTCATATAAGCAAGATTTTGTCTTGGTCCGTAGATAACAAATTCATTCTAGCTTTATGCGAAAGATGGAGACCAGAGACACACACATTTTGGTTCCCAACTGGTGAGTGTACCGTGACGTTAGAAGACGTCTACATACTTTTGGGACTGCCCATTGAAGGTAAGGCTGTTAATGGTAAAACCAACTATGCAAATTCAATTTGCATGGATCTCTTGGAGACTGATTTGTTAGATGATAATGCAAGAGGTCAAGATATACTACTTTCACGCCTTAATTCGTATTATAATAGTTTATACTTAGATGAGCATTCTACCGAAGATGCTCGAATAATAAAAACTAGGTGTTACATTATGCTGTTAATTGGCTCGTTTTTATTTCCCGAAGGTAGTGATTCTAGCATGCATATTATGTATTTACCTTTACTTAGACATGTAGATAGAATAGAAAGTTACATTTGGGGATCTTCTTGTCTAGCCTATCTCTATAGCTCCTTGTACAAAAACTCACACAAAGACACATCTACATTTTCTGGATGTGCTGTTTTGCTACAAGCATGGGGTTGGTCAAGACTACCGTCCCTAACACCAGTCAACAACAACCCTTTCACATTTCCGTATGCACAAAAGTAAGTTGTTTAAATTGCTATATATTTAGTTACTTCTTTAAAGATTATTATCTCTAACTAATATTTTTTGACTTTTTCGTGTAGATGGTCTGCACGTGGTATGAGTTACAACAGATGTCCAAGACACTGTATTACTCAGTATCGCAACCTGTTGGGTCACCTTCGACCGACAGACGTAAGGAAAATAACTTAATAATTTCGTTATATTTTGTTAACTTCTTCTACCTAGATTATAATCCTATCTTCTTTCACATTTCAGTTCATTTGGCGTCCATACCTTAATTTGGATCAGGACCATCAGGTCAACACTGAAGACGCGGCCGTACGGACTGCATGCACACCAATAATACGATTCACAACTGTGGAGATGCACAACACTGATCATGTGAAGCTGCAGTTCGGTATGCCCCAAAACATCCTAGATCCCCCAGCTAGCCTGGGAGAATGGCATTTGCGCAAAGTTAACGACCAATGGAACTTCAATCCATGGCAAAGATTTGCAAGATCGGAGTGTCGCAAATGGAAGCACCGTCATGACCATGTGTTAACTGACGCAGGCATGCCAACTGAAGAAAAACCAAGTCGTACTTATATGGCTTGGTAAAGATCGGTTGGTTTTCAGTTCATCGCCGAGGATATGTACTTGTACGACCCACGCCAGATGACTTACACACCTGACACCTCAATATCAAACCCCCAACAACAGTGTCAGACCGGATACATACAACCAAAACATACCATACACCCAACCCCAATACCAAGAGCATACACCATACCACCACCAACAAATTGACCATCAACCTGAGACTCAACATCGCTTCGCACCCACCCCATCACCCTACCAAAGTCCCCTAAGCCAGAACGCCCAACGATCATTCAACACCAACCGCCCCTCCTCCTACCATAGCCAAGAAGCCCAAGCCTCATAAAACCAAAACATCCAACAATCATATCTCTACCAAACACCTCAACAACCTTTCCAACCTTTCCTCGACGCATCGTTCACACCCATGTCTCCCTTCAACCGTCTCGGTCGCCCATCAATGAGTCAACTACAACCCAACTTCTCTGGCATGGGTCATGAGCTCAGCTACGGCGGTACACCATCGATGCATACTGAAGACTATGTCGACTTGTCTGACTAACTCAACAAGCCTTCTCCTGTAGTTGGAAGTGACGCTCCTGGCCCCTCAGATGCTCAAACATCGGTATCGAATCATCAACGTGGGTTAGGGCCACGGGTTAGGGTAGCTAGAGGATGTGGGACCGGAGGTCGTTTAGGTGATCTCGGTTATCACCATTAGGTTTCTTTGTGTTAACGACAAATTTTATTAATATCAATTGGTCCTATATCAAATTTATCTATCACGTATACCATTTACCAAAAAAAATTGCATTTAACACTGATGCTCCAATTGAATTGGCGCCTCCTCTTAAGTACTACATAGGGGCATCAATCCAATTGGCTAGGGCAGGTGCCCTAACCAATCCAATTGGCGTCTCCATTCAATTTTTAAGAGGAGTCTCCAATTCAATTGGCGACTCCTCCTAAAAGTGGAGTAGTTTGAGATTTTTTTTTAAATCAGGAGTATTTTGAAAATTTTCTTAAAAATGTGGGTTATTTTTGTAAAATATTCAAATAATGGATTAAATTTAACATTTCTAATTATAGTGTTTTCATTATATTTTTTGTTTCATGTCTTCTTTATTTTTATAAGTGGAAAATGAGCAATGACTTATAAAATATTATTCGCATTACTTTTTCTTTTAATTGTTTTTCTTTGTCTCGTCGATGATAATGTCAATAATAGAGGATTTCTGTTGATAATAATGATGATAACAAAGGGTTCCCATTTTACAATGACAGTCGTGGTATATAGTATTATATATACTACAATAAGTAATATATTAATGTATTGATGTAAATATATATATTTTAAGATTAAAAAAAAGCTAAAAGTATGAAGGTCAACGGTCTTTAATTATACACTTCTAGATAATCAAATTGTTAGTAAGCACATGTGCACGCATTTGGTTATCACTAACCATGCTTATGTATAAAAATAAAAATAAAAAGCTACGCATGCTTATATGATCACTAATACAGTCTACAAAGTGGTTAGGCATGTATTATCCCGTTCTCATCATTTGTTAGTATGTTAAATATATTATTGAAAAATATATAATTAAATATAACTTCAGTAGAGCTATAGTAGTCATAGATGGTTGACTTGCTTTAGAAAAATATTGTAAGGAACATAACAGAAAAATTCACATAAAACTAATGCTAAAAAAGAAAATACGTATAATAAAAATGAGAATACCAATATTTTAGTATTTCTATGTGACTCTGTAAAGAGAATTGTTATACCATTATAAAGTATTTTGGTAAGTAAAAGAGCAAACTTTCTTATATTTTATAGTTAATTAAATTAACTTTTATAAAAATCAAAATCTGTAGGATGAGGGATACATTTCTTTTATCAAATCAAATATATTTAATAAACTCATTAGGCGTGTATTGTGCGGTTGTCATAAGTGGTTAATAAGTTAAATATATTTAATAAAAAATATATAAAAGTGTAAGTATAATTTCGTAGTCGTATTTGGTTGACATTTTTGAAAAATGATTGTAAGGACTATAACAGAAAAATTCACATAATTAATACTATAAAAAGAATTTCTATAAAATCAACATGTAGGAAGGAAGAGTGTTGTATTTCTTTATAAAATATCATGTTTTTAGTAGGTATGATTTGATTTTTTTTTCAATGTCTCTTATTATTATTAAACTTTGAGCCTTGATATAATTAAGGGTTAATTATAGTTATGGTTTAAAATGAATAATTGAAATTTTGTTTTTGGGTAGATGTTGGATACAATGTTCTAGGCGATGTGAATAATCAAGTTATGATAGTTTAACTTATTTAAGATGATGAAACACAAAAATAATAAATAATACAATAGATTTGGTAACTGAGTTAGATGCAATATCACATATGTCTGAAGGACATTCAATCCAAAAAAAGAAAGTCACTATTAATAGCATTAGTACACTTAGTCTTACATGAACACACCTGTTCACAACCTCTTCCTAATACTACCCAATGACTTTCTATTTATGATTCCCTAAATATGAGAATCCCTCTCACATTCTCTCAACCACTAACCCTAGTGATCAACTTCAATAAAGAACTCAAAGAATGTTGAATTATAACTCAACTAAACAAACCAACATTATGCCTTATGATCTGAATGTAGGCGCTAGCGTGGTGTACAAGTAACACCGACAAATAACTCAAATAAAACCCTAACAAAAAGAATCTTCAATCAAGCTCGTTGTCTTCAATGTTAGAATGAGTCTCTTTAAATAGCAATCCACAACTGAGTTTTTCTCCGATGGGCATTTGAACTTTAATCACCATATATGGTGGAGATTTGGTTAAGATTTGTTTTTCAAAATAATTCCACTAAAGGATTTGATTTAATTTAATTTTGTTGGAGTTAACATTAAACTCCTTTGAAGCACAAGAATGAAGATGATGAAAAACAATGAAAGAATTGCAGAGAATTGAGAGAGAGAGAGAGAGAGAGAGAGAGAGAGAGAGAGAGAGAGAGAGAGAGAGAGAGAGAGAGAGAGAGAGAGAGAGAGAGAGAGAGAGAGAGAGAGAGAGAGAGAGAGAGAGAGAGAGAGAGAGAGAAAATTTATGTAAATTATTTTCGCTAACTCTAAATTCAAAATTTCAATATATTACAAATGTAACTAACTTTGAGTTTTTATGTATTCACCCAAATTCAAATGTAAATGGAATGCAAACTCATGTAACTTTAATTTGAATTACATTTCAACATCATCCCTTAATTCATATTCAAGATTAAAAATCAACAACACCAATTTTATCTCTCAAATTGATGAAGTGTTTAGTTTTAATCACATTGGTCATCACATCTGCAAGTTGCTTATGAGTGTTGTAATGAACAACCTCAAGCACTCCATTTTGAACTTGATTGCGCAGAAAAATGATTCTTAGTATAGTTGTGCTTGCTTCTTCCATGCGTCACTGGATTCTTAGAAAGGCTTATGGCTGATTTGTTATCTATCACCAACCTGAAAATTTTGCTCACCTCGAACTTCAATTCCTATAACAAATTCATCAGCTAAACAACCTGACACGCTAACAATGTGAGTGTACTTTCCTATTAGAAATATTTTGTATGATGTCAAAATTAGTACATTTTAGAATTTATGTATATTGAACGATCTTCTCTGAGTCTAAATGCACATCTTAGTATTAGGAAACTTATGAATGGTTTAGAAAAGGTTTCATGCATTAAAAATAGATTTTTATATGAAAACATGTAGATGTGTCAACACATACATGCTATCAGTCGACACATGTGGATCATTTTTAAAAATTGTAGCTTTTGTAATGCATGAGTCGACACATAAAGCATTTCAGGGCAACACATAGAAGAAAAATTCTTCTATGAGTTGACACATACGAGTTATGAGTCGATACATGTAGTTCAATTTTAAAGTTTATAGCTTCTATAATACATGTGTTGGCTCATGACCTATACAGGTTGACTCATGCATCGAATATGTCGACACGTGACCTACAGAGATCGACACATGCATTAAAAATCTTGAAAATTTTGCATTTTTTTAAACCTGTTGCATTCATTTTTGCCTCCAACTCACACACGTATATATACCTCATACATGCATAATTTGAAATATACAAAACCAGGAATGTACAAAGATTTCTCTTCATCTTCGACCTATGTCATATGCATACACACACAAAAATTACACATAATCATTTTTTATTTGGGTGCCATCTAGAATCAGAGTTGATAATGTCCAATTCAGGTTGTTAAATTGTAAATTGGGTTGAGAATCTTTGGGGGTTTCAAATAAGAAAACCAAGTTGGGATTTTCCTTCAAGATCAATTGGTGATTTTAAGGTTTTTGACAAGATTATGCAAGTTAGATTCAGTCGAGTGAAAGCTTCAAATAACGGTGCGTTCAATCGAAGGAGTAAAGATAACCGGAAGATCATCTTGGTAAATCTTGGGTGACAACAATTTTCAATTTGGATTCGATCGAGTGAAAGCTTTGCAGAACGAGGTTTCTTACAAAGGAGTAACATGAGACGATGGATCAAATTGGTATTGTTGGGTGACTTGATCAAGCTTAGATCAAAGGAAGAGAACAAGTTAGGATCAACATCAAACATAGGATTTATAGGGTTGGATTGTTAATTTTCTCTTATAAGCAATCTTTTGCAAACTAGTATTGATATCTTATTTCCATTTGAAATTGGGGCCAGACATAACCACATAAAGGACGATTGGTGAACTGCCTAAACAAATTCTTGTGTACTCTCTCTCTCTCTCTATCTATCTATCTATCTATCTATCTATCTCTTTTACTTTTCATTTGCAAATTGTTGAATTCGTAGATTGTATGATCAATATGTTTGGTTAAACTTTTGTTGATAACATTTTGAAGATGGTTTTGTTGTTTTAATTACAATCCATTACATTGTAGTTTTTTTTCAACTCAACAAAATCATAGAAAATTCTAAATGAAATTGATTGCACACAAGGTGTTCGATAATTTTACTCAATTAAATTTTTGTGTATTTTATCATTGGAAATAGCCTTCACATTTAGCTATATCATTAAACGGTTGTTTTTTTTAAACATATTGATTGTTTTGTCTATTATTATCATAAATTGGTTTTCATATACGCATATCTGAGCTTCTCAATAGCGGTTCGATTTAGACTATTCGATTCGGCTCACTTCCACTAATAGATAAATTTTTTAAAACAATTTTTGTAAAGTTTTTTTTTAACTTTGGATCTATTCACCCCCTCTAGATAAGTCGCCTTCTTCTTACAGACAAAACACCAACTATGTACTCTGCCTCGTAGGTTGAGAGTGTAACAACTTGTTTCTTCTTGGCGCACCATGAAATAGGGGCTCCCAGATACATAAAAATATATAAGTAGTGCTTCTTTTGTATACTCTATCCCCACACCATTAAGAGTCTGAATAACATATCAGCTCAGCATCATCTAACACTCTAGATGAAAACAAAAACCCATACCTCAGATTCCCTTTTACATACCTTAATATCCTGACTGCAACTTGGTATTGTGACCACTTTGGCTTACTCATAAATATACTTACCATTATAACTTTATAACATATGCCAGGCCTAGTCTTACAAAAATACTCAGACAACAAACCAACTACTTGAAGGTTGTAACATCTACATCCTCACCATCAACATTAGAATCCAACTTATGATTTGTCTCAACAGGTGTGACTGTTGATTTACTATTCATTAACTCAAGTCTCTTCAGCAACTCAAGTTCATACTTCAGTTAGTGCATAATGATTCCCTTTTCAGAGTGTAAAATCTCCATCCATATAAAATATACCATGTTTCCAAGGTCATTCATATCAAATGCATTCATTAGCACCTTTTTGAACTTGTTTATCTCATAAGTACAACCCCCTGTGAGAAGTATGTCATATACACAAAGACGCACCAGAATCACATTGCCATAAGAAGTATGTTGCACGTATACATCATACTCCATTTCACATTTTTTAAATCCCACATGTTTGAAAAATGAATCAATTTTCAGATTACAAGGCCTTGGAGCTTGTTTCAGCCCGTACAAGGCTTTATGCAGCTTGTATACCATCCCTTCTTTGTTCTCTTTCATAAATCCAGGAGGTTGTAACACATAAACTTCTTCTCGCAATGAACCATTTAAAAAAACTAACTTTACATCTAAATGTATCAGAGGCCAATTCCTATTTGCAGCCATAGAAATAAGCAATCTTATGGTTTCATGTCTAGCTACAGGTGTAAACACTTCAAAGTAGTCTAAACCATACTTGTTTAGAAATCCTCTAGCTACTAACCTTGATTTATGCTTGGCAACTGAACCATCTAGCTTTAGATTTATCTTGAAAACCCATCTCACACTGATGGCTTTCTTGTTCTAAGGTAGAATAGTCACTTCCCATGTCTTGTTTCTTTCAATGGAATCAAGTGCATCCATCATGGTGTTCACCCACACATTCTTCTTAAGAGCCCCATTGATGATGACAGGTTAAAAGTCCACCATCATGGCACTCTATATGGCTTCCCCTTATGAGTTAATCATAGTATCATGCAACAACGCAAAGTCTACAAGTCTCCTTGGTATATATTTAATTCTCTATGGCCTCCCAAACCGCACAAGCTCACCTTCAGAAGAAGAACCACCTTCAGAAGCTCCACCTTTAGAGGCTCCGCCTTCAGAGGCTCCACCTTTAGAGGTAGAATCACCTTTAGATTCAGATCCACCATTAGAGTCAGAGTTACCTCCAAAGTCAGACTCACTTTCAGAGTCAAACTCACATTCAGAGTCAAAGTCATCTTCAGAGTTAGAATCACCTTTAGAGTCAGAGTCATCTTCAGATTCAGACTCACCCTCAGAGTTATAATCACATTCAAAGGCATAATTTTCTTTAGAGGAAAAATCTCTTTCAAAGGAAAAATCCAACTATAGTGTTGACACAACACTAAAGTTGGATTGAGAGTTGCTCAAATACCATGTTTTTGATTCTTTCAATATGACATCTCTACTGACTTCAACTTTGTTGGTGACTGGGCAATATAACTTATATGCACATGTATTGTGGTAACCTATAAGCAACATGGTTTTGCTTCTGTAATCCAATTTCCTTATAGTAGTATTTGGTATATGTTTGTAACATACAAAATCAAGCACCTTTAAATGGATAACACTTTAATTTCTTCCAATCCACTTCTAAATAGGAACTACTTATTTTAACTTCTTTGTTGGACATCTGTTGAGAAAATATGCTGAAGTGGCAATTTCTTCACCCCACAATGTGTGAGGTAGATTCTTATCCTTCAACATGCTTTTTGTCATGTCAAGCATATTTATATTTCTCCTTTCAGTAAGACCATTATGTTATGGAGTTTATGGAGCAGTCACCTCATGGTCAATGCCATGTTTCTCATAGAACTTCTTAAACTCTGTTGAATTGAACTCACCTCCACCATTAGTTTTGAGGATCTTCAATCTTTGTCAACTTTAATTTTCATCCTTCACTTTGAACTTATTGAATTCATCAAACACCTAGTGTTTGAAATTTATGAGTGTTACCCATGTTATTGAAGGAGAATTGCGGTCCAAAATGCAGCGGAAATTAAAATTTTCTCCTTTAGAGATCCTTACGAATGGTCATGATCAGTGATAGAATATTTACCTCTTTGTGACGATTGAAACCTTTGGTGCAGATCTCTTGTGACAATCAAAACCTTTGATGCAGATCCACGGAGCGATCACGAACGTTGAACGATGACAACGTCTCTACTCAGTCCACATGAACGGACTCCTTCAATCTCAGTGCTAGCTGGTACGAATGAAGGCTTTGAGTGAGAGAGAGAGAGAGAGAGAAAACGAAAATAATGCAACCGCGCTCAATGCTTCTGCACAAGGGTTCTATTTATAGAACCACTTGTGTGGGCTTCAAGCTAAAAGGCCCACTTAAGTGTATTTTGGCCCATATCTTATAATATGCCCAAAATCACTTAAGCCCATGGTACCTTACCATATTTCGTATTCTACTCAAGTACACCGTACCTTACGATGTTCTATAATTCACTTAAGGGCGCCGTACCTTACGGTATTCATTAGTTACTCTATCTCTCATCAATCCGTCCTTTGTGTGTGACCCTGTAGGTTTTCACGACATTGACAATTATATTAAATCATGTATTTAACATAATAAACAGTGAGAGGTATCTAGCAACACATATTTGCTACCCAAGACACGAAATGTCATGTGATATGACAACTCCTTCTGTGATAATACTTATGTGTATAATTACCCTTTTGCCCTTATGTCTATATTGAACACAAGGCATAGACCGTGTCATCCTTGTCCAGTTCAATATTGGGCCCATAGACATTTATCCTGTTTTGCAGGATGGGCAAATTCCATCTAGGTCACTCATGTCCCTCAACATGCTTCGTGGAGTACCCATCAACTGTCTTTATGGTTATCCAGTTACGGACAATGTTGGATCAGCAATAAAGCATTCAACTCCACATCTAGGGTCCATAGTGGTTTCAGGTGGAAGAGTGGTATACACCATTATCACCATGAGAATAACTTATGACACTTTGCATAACTTTCTATATAGTATTCTCATAGCGGGTCAATCCGGTATAAATATTACTCTTAATATTCATACCTATGTTTAAGACTTGATAACTCTTTATCCATGATCCATGAGATGTGATCATCAGTCTACAAACATAATAGTATTAATGCTTTAATGTTATCCCACTTCACACTAAAGCTCGACTTCGGATACTTTAAGAATAATGTCCTTATGTTTAATGTGATCTCATGATTAAGTCATACTTGATACATTAAACAGACTAGCTATTCTAGGGACTTTATTAAACAAACGTAATAAAGAAAAAGCCTTTTATTATTAATAAATAATTCGATACAAGTACCAAAAGTATTGGCCTCTAGGGCTTACACCAACAGTTATTCTTGTGAAATCATCCGCAAATGACACAAAGTACTTATTTCCTCCAAGTGAAGGTACCTTAAATGGCCCACATACATCAGAATGCATCACACCCAAATCATGAGTTGCTCTTTGAAGCATTTTTTATGAGAATGGAAATCTTGGTTGCTTTCCTCTCATGCATATATCACATGATTTCTCTGGTGCCACAATCTTTGGAATTCCATGTACCAAATTCTTTGAACTCAGATGCCCTAAGCTTTTGTAGTTCATATGACCCAATCTATTGTGCCATATCTCACTTTCCCCTTCAACACTTCTAGCACTAAGGCATTGGGTGTCTGTTGTTACAACGTTCACCTTGAATGTTATGTTTCTTCCTAGTCCAAACTGCATAATCAACTTCTGATTATAGTCATACAACTTCAAGATATTTTCCTTCATGGTTACTGGAAAAATCTTTTTCAATCAGCTGACCTACACTCATCAGATTTCTATTTATGCCAAGAACATACCATACATCCTTAATCAATGCCGTTTTTCCATTGTTCAATTTCACTCTAACATTTCCCATTCCTTCAGCATTAGGATACTCATCATTAGCATATATGATCTTAGTCTTTCTACTAGAGTCAAAATCATACAACCATTTCTTATTTCCAGTTAGGTGATTTGAGCAGATAATGTCCATATACCACCAGTCTACTATTATCCCACCTGCACATCAATAACACAGGTTTATCATCAGAATTTCCTTTGGGTATGTTGGCTTCTTAAACCTTGATAACCTTATTTGACCAGCAATCAGCAACAAAATGACAAATTTGTTGCAACTGTAGAACTAAACCTTTATCTTATCAAACTTCTCCCTCCCCTTTTAAACATTCTTATATTTCTTATCTTATGAATTGGAGAGTTCTGACTGATGAGCACCACCACCCTACTTTTTCTTGTTCTCTAGCATTGATTTCTTCTAATTCTTCTTGACAAAATAAGCTTTTAGGGTCTGAGCTTTCAGGGCATGTTTTGTGTCCCTTTTAGAGTTTCTTTCAGTCAGACACAACTCTTGTGCGTCTAAACTACTCTAAAGCTCTTCAATTCTGATGGTGATGGTGTCTTTATAGTGTTATATGGCTACAACTATGTAATCAAAATGAGGAGTAAGTGAACTTAGTACATTTTCAATTATTACTTATTCAAAAAGAATTTCTTCACAAGACTTTATCTCATTCGTGACCATCACTTTGGAGATGTAATTATGCACCTTCTCACTGTTCTTCATGCTAAGATTCTCATATTGGTTGCATATGGACCATAACTTTACTTTCTTCACTGATGCATCACCACCGTAGCACCGCACAAGTGTATGACACGCCGCCTTCACCGTCGTTGAGTCAATGATCTTCTCAAACAAATTTGTATCAACACACTGATGGATATAGAACAATTCCTTCTGGTCCTTCTTCCTCGTTTCATGTTGCACATTTCTTTGCGTTTGTGTTTCATTTTCTTTAACTGGCGTGTAACCGTCATTGACAAGATCAAGAACATCTCGAGCTCCAAACAATATACACATCTGAATAGACCACTGATTCCAATTATTTCCTTCGAATACTAGAAGCTTTGTGTTCAAGTTACCTTTTCTACCATTCATCTCCGTTCTTGTGCAAATCACTTAGTTCTCACCAACACTCGTGTTTCCCAAACCCTAAGAATCAAGATATGTGATTCTCTTCGATTTCGATCATCAATTTAACACAATTTTGAGGAACTAAATCAATCACACACCTTACTACACTCGTGTTTCCCTGTGAATTAGAACCAGAAGCTCTAGATACCAACTGTTAGAGTTAACACTAAATTCCTTTAAAGCATAAAAATGAAGAAGATAAAGAACAATGAAAGAATTACAGAGAATTGAGAGAGAGAGAGAGAGAGAGAGAGAGAGAACACAAATTTCTGTAACTAACTTTCTCAAAGTCTAAATTCATAATTTCAATCTATTACAAATGTAACTAACTTTGAATTTTATACATTCACCCAAATTCAAATGTAAATGAAATGCAAACTCAAGTAACTTGAATTTGAATTACATTTCAATAGATTTGAATTGAAATTTAAATCTCCATAATTTAAATTTGATCTTATTAAATTATCAAACAAATTTAACTAATTAGATTACTAAAAGATGGCAACAAATCAATCACACATGAATCCAAAAGCACACTCTGAAATCACAAAAAACAAATGCGCCAAAGCTTGAACTGCACCAAGGGGCAGATGTGTCACACATGCTGGAACATCATATCCCACATGTTTCCTTTCTCCACCAAAACATATTTTGCACTCCATGTTGTTTTGCATAATATAGACAATTTTTAGTTGTAATCTTAAGTGTCGGGTTTTTGTTATCGTATCCACAGGGATTGTAAGATATCACCGCCGTTCGATGGTTGTATTAATTCTAGCTTTAGGTAACAATAGGGTTTTGGTTGTTGTCACGTTATCTTGCATAAAAATGTAATAAAATGCGGTAAAAGTTATGGTTTGAATATTTGAGAAATATTGCCAAAGTTAGGGTTCAACGATCACTTTGCATGTATTTGTTCGGTCAACAATCTTATAAACTCCTTTAGATGATAAATTATTTCACAAAGTCCTCCCAATGTGTTTCTCTCGAACACACATTGTGAGTTTTCCCATTTTGATCGATTGTTTATCTCTAACATAACCTATCAAAATGAAAACTTTTTGGTTCAACCTTATCGTGAACAAAATCATTCATTACTATCTCTAGCTAACAAACAAGATTGGATGAAAACCTAGGTTAAGAGTTGGTAAACATCTCTCGATCATAGACCAACACAAAGAGTTTTGAATAAGAACAAAGTTTTCATCATATATTCACCATTAAAGAGTTTACACATGAAGATCCTTACATTTACACACAAAGCTAATGATCATCTACATCTAACCTTGACAAATGGAGGACTTAGCTACTCATTTTCATGGTAGCTTGGTCGGCAAGTTTCGGAAGAAGGTTGATCAACATCCGAGTCGAATAATCGAGATTGGATGGGAATCCACCTTCTTTTTGTAAAAGATGGTTAAGAGATGAAGAGAAATGAAATTTAGGGCACAAAAGCTTCTAAGAACAATGCTGTAAAAATATCTAGAAAAAATGCAAAAGTATGGAAAACTAGGTATGGCTCCAAAAAGTGGCACTTGCTACTTATAGAGCTGTACTGGGTTGTCATGCTCGCTAGGCGAGCAGAATGGCTCGCCTAGCGAGGGTCTAATTGAGGCACATGAGGCACCTGCGCCCAGAGAAACAGCCTATCTCAGACTGTCATGTTCGCCTAGCGAACAAAACCTTCGCCTAGCGAAGGGCACGCTTCAACCCTCGCTCCAGCGAGGTTGAGAGGTTTGGCTACTGGAATCCTCGCTGGGATCTCGCTGATGGCTCGCCTAGAGAGTGAGTGCTGGCTGCGCTTTTCACCAAGTCTGGACGCGTTCGCTGCAACGTTCGCTGGAAGCTCGCCTAGCGAGTCCTTCTCTACAGCTCTCGCCTAGCGAGCAAGTTGATGAATGCATCTTCTCTTTGGTTCCTTTGCCAACTTTCTTGTGTCTTCATTTTCAATTATTTCATGCCTTCTTCCTGCACAATAACACACAAATCAAAGGTACCAAGATCGTTTATCAATGTATTGTATTTCATCTAAAACAAAGGTGGTTTTGACAATTTAGCAAGGAAATGGAGTGAAAGATACCCATATTTGATAGCTCAAATAAGTACTTTTGGGTATCTAACAACTCTCCCCAACTAGATTCTTGCTTGTCCTCAAGCAAAGTATGCCTCTTGAAGGACAAGAGGATTTGCTTTAAGAAAATGGTTTCTCCGAAGTTGGATAAAACGGCTCAAACACAAGCGAATCAGCATATACAAGTTTCCAACGGTTCGAATAAAATAATACACAAGAACTAAAACTTAATAGCTATGCGAAATATTTATCTATCTACAACAATATTATTCTGAATGAATCACCTTATCTCTCCTCTTCGAATAAGGAATGAAGAATTTACGCATTTGCAACCGCGGGAATAATCTCACTCTCTAACAAATAATGAAGAAATCAATTCGATTCATACAATGTCTAACAATTATAAATGGTAATGTGGAAGCACGAAGATCACTAAGGGCTTTTCGGTTGAAGCTTGGTCAGGTTAACAAACAAGGGTCATTTCTAAGGCCATTGAAAATGAAATTGCCGATGCAAAAGAGACATTCACTGTACACATATTCACACATCTCGACTTCGTTCCATTTGTTTCTTATTTGAAACCTTCACAACTCTTATTTCACAACTCAATTTTTATTTTTCACTATTTTTCTTCCAAGCAAGCATTCATTTTCATTCTTTCTATTTTTTTTCTTTTCTTTCATATCATATTTACAAAACAAATGTTTCTTTTCTATATTTTTATTTTCAATGCTTGCTCGGTTTTTCATTTTTTTTTTCAAGAGTTGTGGTACTTACCGATTCTCCCCAACTTATTTCTTACTCACCCTAAGTGAATTCTCTTAACTTTTTACGGCAAAAGAACAATAATCAAGATTTTCCGGGTTGTAAAAAAAAGATTTTTGAAATCTCGCTTTATTTCAAGCTGAGATTCAACTGTTTAAGCTCAAAGGAGTTAACGAATACTCTCTCTGCTCACAGGTAAGTTGTTTTTGGATGTAGTTGTGCTCGATAGAAAACAAGTGCCTTGATCATTTCTAATTGCTTCCACATATTCACAATAATAAAAGACAAAGCATGAATCAAATGAATCAACAAAACTTATTAGAATCCAGCATTTAAGTGTACAATGGAGGTTTCCTCACAATTTGTGGTTTTAAGTTCTAGATGAAACATTCATTCAATTATGTTGCAAAAAGACAATATTCAATTTACCAAAAAGAGTAAAGTTCTTAATGCATTCTAAAATTCTAGCCGGAGGTAACCATGTACCTTAGCCTTATTCACTTGTTTATTCTTATCATTGCCATCCAAGCTCGGATGCACCTTCATTGGGTACTTCTTTGAGGAGCAACCAATCTAGAGGGTTTGCCACTCAATCAACCAAAAATTTATTAAAACAACAAAATTTAAAACAGAAATAATAATATAAACTTCAAAATTTAAATTTTTTCGTGGGGGACAAAACACCCCAAAAATACAAAACCAAAGTCAAAATACAGAATCCGAAAATACAATAGAAATAAACATAAAAACTGAAAAATACAATAACTTAACCCTCCAAGGGCTCAGAATCCTCCTCGCTACCGGCCTCAGAACCGGTAGCCTCATCATCATCATCATCAGCTGCACCACCAGAAGACGCACCAGCGCCCGCCCCCTCACCATACACAGGCCTGTCCACAGGCCAGTTGGCGTTAAGCAGAAACTGCTCACGCGTCATCAAGGCATGAGCACCACTTCCCTGCAGCTGTAACCGCTGCATAGAGTCGTGCATATCTAACATGGCCCGCTGGGTTGCCGCCATCCATTCAAAACTGTAATCGCAAACAGCTTGTAGGTAGGGATCTGGTCCAGGAGTAGAAGTACCAGGACCATCAGAAGCCCGGGTACTCTCTGCAGCTGCACTGCCTCTGGCATTCTTGGCCCTGCAATATTTGGCCACGTACCGGTCATTGATAGGCGACGGGATCCTTACCTGACCCCGAGACGGTAGTCTCACCTTTGCCTGAATGCACAAACTCATGATCAAGCACGGGAAAGCTAGGGGACAATTCACACGAGCCCCCGACTTTAGCCCTCTCTCAATCACGGACTTAAGCTCATTAGCGATGATCCTCGCCACATCGATCTGGACGTTGGAGAGGATACTGTGAACCAAATGTGCCACTGGGATCGGCACTGTAGAAGTGTGGGACTTTGGCTGGATGTTTGTCAGAACCAAAAGCAGTATCAGTTGAGCCATGGGAGTCATGTCCTCCCTATGATACCTCATTGGAACCCCAGATGGGTTCAGCTCAACAGATTTCCCTCTTAATAGCAGGGCGGCAGAAATGGCTTCAACATCCCGGTGAAGCCGTAAATCAGTGTGGTATGTGTCTCTCTCCTCAGCTCCCAGCTGGAGCGGCTCACCAAGGACTCGGTTAATGGCATCCCTATCAAATGCAACTGGACGGCCGACCACTCTAGATATCCAAGTAAAGGGCTCGTCGTCATCAGGCAGTGCGTTTGCATAAAACTCACGCACCGTTGCTATATCATAATGCTCAAGTGGGGAAATTAACCGATCCCACTTCATAGTGTTTATCAACCCGGCAAATGCTCTGTTTGTGCCTTGGGGGTTGATGAGGAATCGCTTCTCCGGTAGAATGTTCCGCTTCTCCAGAGCAACGTACCTGGCGGCCTGCTTCGCCCCGACAAATTTGTCGTTATCAAATTGGATCGTTACTGGACGGGAAGTGCTCGTTCCCTTTCTCTTCTTTGAAGCGCCGGATCTAGATTCCATCTGCAAAATCATAAAGAGGAAGCAACACACACAAAACAGATTAGACAGCAACACCAAAATTTAAAGAACTGTCTTGCTCGCTGCTGCTTCGCCTAGCGAAGTGGCAGCGAATGCTCGCCCCTGGTTCGCCTAGCGAGTTGCTAGCGAACCTTACGGGTTTTTGGGTTCTGCAGCATTTTCAGAGAATATTTCCCAAAACCCACATTCTAATGGTTTTAATTTCAGAACCTAATGATTTATCAATTAAACGAACGTTCTATGCTATTGGGGATTACACATTTACATGCAAAACCTAAAATCCCCAATTGCAAAACCTAAAGTCCTACATGCAAACCTAAAGTTTCCCATACCACAACTCATCCTAATTGACATCCAAATCGGAAATAACAGAGTTCAAACATACAGAAAATGTAGTAGGGAAAACCTTAGTTACACGGATTGATTGAAATGTGAAGTGGAGTAGGGTTTGCAATCTTCCAAATAGGGATAGAGTGTTAGTGAGAGAGATGAAAATGAGAGAGTGTTGAGAGTGCTCGGTTAAAATTTTCCTCAGCAGAGTTGAAAAACAGAAAAGTTGTGTTTGGGCCAAAATGAGTTCCCTGCTGAGATTTTTAATAAGTGCTGTCATGCAGCGCTCGCTGCTGCTTCGCCTAGCGAGCATCTAGCGAATCAGCTCGCTATTGCCTCACCTAGCGAGCAGCAAGCGAGCATGACAGCAATTGCCTTTTCAAAGGCAGCAGTTCAGGTTCATTCAGCAAGGTGTTAGCACTACGAATCCCATCACAACACACAGAAAAAGCAGTAAATACTTACAATGTTGGGGTGCCTCCCAACAAGCGCTTGTTTAACGTCGGCTAAGCTCGACGGTGCGATGCTCACAGAGGAGCATCCAAAGGAATTGTGTAGCTTCCGCGATCCACTTTGTTGTTTGAGCTACCGGGATCCATTTTGTTGAGCAACTTTCTCAAGGGCTTTGTTGTCTTCAAGAGGTTCTTGATGAACCTTCGATAAAATCTAATACCACCCTTTTTCGGAACTATTTGCACAACGCTCACCCATTCACCGTTGGCGATAGAACAATTCATCCCGGCCTCTACCAGTTTGACAACCTCTTTCTTCTTCAGCACCCGCATCAATTGATTCTCTTCATTTGTGGACAAATTATTGCTAATGATCACGGGTTTAGTACAGTTATCATCAAGGTACACATATTTCAAATGTGGCTCCAATTTTGGTTCCTCCACTATATTGGTCATATCCACGCCTTCCCTTGTCTCATCATGATAGAAAAGTTCTCCGTAAGCCTCTAATTCATGCAACCATGCTTCCATCTTTTTTTCATTAGTTTTGGTCGAAAGTTGGTAGACTCCGATAAGAGGTCTTTCGGAAGGATTAGAAATATGGACCTGGTTTGCGACCTCTACTAGCTTCTCCTCTGTGGCATCGATTCGGAAAGAATCATGTTTATCATTGAGATGCTTTTTGGCTTCAAAAAGATGGAAGGCTACCTCTTCATTTTGGACCCTTACCTTCATCAAACCGTTATCTACGTCTATCATCATGCGCGCGGTTTTCATGAATGGTCGGCCCAGGATGAGCGGAGCATCATCATCCTCTTCCATATCAATAATAATAAAATCAACCGGGAAGAAGAATTTATCAACTTTGACTAACATGTCTTGAGCCACTCCATATGGTGCAGTGGTAGATTTATCAGCAAGTTGCAAAGTCATCTTAGCAGGTTTGATATCAACATTTCCCAATCTTTTGATAATGGACAGGGGAATTAAATTGATGCTAGATCCCAAGTCAATCAAGCCATTACCCATGTAGGTGTCTCCGATGGTTACCGGTAAAGCGACTCGTTCCGGATCGGATTCCTTCCTTGGGAGAGTTTTCTGAATGATGGCACTACATCGTGCATCAAGCAAGATTGTCTCTGGTTCCGTGTACCTCCGTTTTTTTGTAAGTATGTCCTTCATGAATTTGGCATACTTTGGCATTTGCTCCAAGGCTTCGGCAAACGGAATGTTCACTTTCAATTGTTTAAAAATACCCATGAACCGGGTGTAATGCCGTTCATTCTCCCTTTTGGACGGAGCATGAGGATAAGGAAGGTTTTGGATTGGAGTAGCGCTCACTACCTCCTTTCCTTTAGCAATTCTAGAACTCCTCCATCTAGGTTTTTTCACTGGCTCCACCACTACTTCATCACTTGTATTTTTCTCAATCTTCACACTTTTTTTCTTTTCAACTTCACCATTCTTTTCATTCTTTTCAACTTCGTCCTCCTCACTCCACTCCCCCACTCTATCATCAATATTATCCTCCAAATTTTCTTTCTTTTCCTCTCTTTGTTCACTCTCAACTCTTTTTTTATTCTCACTCATCAACTCCCTCCCACTTCTCGTTGTGATCGCCTTACAATACTCCTTAGAATTTGTTTGCGTGTTTGCCGAAAAGGAAGGACCGGGTTGTTGTTCCGCGAGTTGCTTAGCAAGTTGCCCAACTTGAGTCTCGAGATTTTTTATAGCCGCGTCGTTGCTTTTTTGATTTGCCATTGACATTTGCATGAATTGCGTCAATGTCTCTTCCAACTTAGAATTTACGACCGGCGGTTGTTGAGGTTGATAAGGATTTTGGGGAGGGTTTTGACGGCTAGAAGAACCACCTCCATAACCTTGGTTATGGTAATAGTTACTCCTAGGTTGGAACCCTTGATTCCCTTGGAATTGTTGTTGTTGATTTTGAGGGTGTGGTTGATAAGGTTGTTGTTGTTGTTGTCTCGGTTGGTTTGCCATGTAGTTTACTTCTTCGAATCCCGGAGGTGGACAGAATCCGGTGTCATGCTCACCTTTACAAAGCTCACAACAAGCTATTTGTTTAGCTTTAGACGGTTCTCTCAACTCTTTAATTTGTTGCGTTAAGAGTTCCACTTGTTGTGAGATGAGCTTGTTTTGGGAAAGGATGGCATCGTTCGTCCCTAGCTCAAGCACTCCCGGCTTCTTCAAAGAGTTGCCTCGACTTTGACTCTGAAGATCATTTAGAGCCATTCGATTTATAATGTTTATAGCTTCTTCGGCACTTTTTGACAATAAAGAGCCACCCGAGGTAGCATCCAACAACGTCTTGCAATTTGGTTGAAGTCCATTTTTGAAGATATGGATTTGAGTCAATTCATCAAATCCATGCCCTTTACATTTCCGAAGCATGGACTTGAATCTTTCCCACGCTTCATTTAATGATTCACTGGTTCCTTGTGAAAACACCGAGATGGCCGTCTTTGATTCCATGAACCGGTTATGGGAGAAGAATCTTTCGATGAACTTTTCTTCTAACACGTTCCAGTCTGTCATGACGGCTGGTGTTTGGTCTAAGTACCAATCTTTTGCTTTGCCGAGCAAAGCGTGGGGAAATAATCTTCTGAATAACGGGAGCTCCTGAGCCTGATCCACTCCGGCCGCCAATGCTATCTCATAAAAGTTTGTGAGAAAAGCAAAGGGATCTTCATGGTCCATTCTGGTGAATGGACTTCCATATAATAAATTGAGAGTTCCCGTTTTCATCTCAGCTTGCCTTCCCGTGTGGTTGGCAAACTGAGCGGTGTTTCTTGGACTGTTTATGCATGGAGTAAAAATAGGTGGTGGTGGTGGCTCCATGTTAGGTATGAATGGTGGTGGATTTATGGTAGAAGAACTTTCTCCTTGCTCTTGACGTTGTCTAGCCTGTTGCCTCCTACGTCTCGTTTTGCTATTGTTCCTCCTTGCGGTTCTTTCGATCTCGGGATCAAAAAGAAGTTCGTCCACAGGGATTTGCCCTCGCATAAAACGTAAGCTGCACACTAAACCAAACAGATTACAAGCACAAGTCAAAAATTCGAAAGCTAAAAATTAAGCAACCATTGCGATGCTCGCAATATCAATTTACAATCCCCGGCAACGGTGCCATTTTGTTAGTTGTAATCTTAAGTGTCGGGTTTTTGTTATCGTATCCACAGGGATTGTAAGATATCACCGCCGTTCGATGGTTGTATTAATTCTAGCTTTAGGTAACAATAGGGTTTTGGTTGTTGTCACATTATCTTGCATAAAAATGTAATAAAATGCGGTAAAAGTTATGGTTTGAATATTTGAGAAATATTTCCAAAGTTAGGGTTCAACGATCACTTTGCATGTATTTGTTCGGTCAACAATCTTATAAACTCCTTTAGATGATAAATTATTTCACAAAGTCCTCCCAATGTGTTTCTCTCGAACACACATTGTGAGTTTTCCCATTTTGATCGATTGTTTATCTCTAACATAACCTATCAAAATGACAACTTTTTGGTTCAACCTTATGGTGAACAAAATCATTCATTACTATCTCTAGCTAACAAACAAGATTGGATGAAAACCTAGGTTAAGAGTTGGTAAACATCTCTCGATCATAGACCAACACAAAGAGTTTTGAATAAGAACAAAGTTTTCATCATATATTCACCATTAAAGAGTTTACACATGAAGATCCTTACATTTACACACAAAGCTAATGATCATCTACATCTAACCTTGACAAATGGAGGACTTAGCTACTCATTTTCATGGTAGCTTGGTCGGCAAGTTTCGGAAGAAGGTTGATCAACATCCGAGTCGAATAATCGAGATTGGATGAGAATCCACCTTCTTTTTGTAAAAGATGGTTAAGAGATGAAGAGAAATGAAATTTAGGGCACAAAAGCTTCTAAGAACAGTGCTGTAAAAATATCTAGAAAAAGTGCAAAAGTATGGAAAACTAGGTATGGCTCCAAAAAGTGGCACTTGCTACTTATAGAGCTGTACTGGGTTGTCATGCTCGCTAGGAGAGCAGAATGGCTCGCCTAGCGAGGGTCTAATTGAGGCACATGAGGCACCTGCGCCCAGAGAAACAGCCTATCTCAGACTGTCATGTTCGCCTAGCGAACAAAACCTTCGCCTAGCGAAGGGCACGCTTCAACCCTCGCTCCAGCGAGGTTGAGAGGTTTGGCTACTGGAATCCTCGCTGGGATCTCGCTGATGGCTCGCCTAGCGAGTGAGTGCTGGCTGCGCTTTTCACCAAGTTTGGACGCGTTCGCTGCAACGTTCGCTGGAAGCTCGCCTAGCGAGTCCTTCTCTACAGCTCTCGCCTAGCGAGCAAGTTGATGAATGCATCTTCTCTTTGGTTCCTTTGCCAACTTTCTTGTGTCTTCATTTTCAATTATTTCATGCCTTCTTCCTGCACAATAACACACAAATCAAAGGTACCAAGATCGTTTATCAATGTATTGTATTTCATCTAAAACAAAGGTGGTTTTGACAATTTAGCAAGGAAATGGAGTGAAAGATACCCATATTTGATAGCTCAAATAAGTACTTTTGGGTATCTAACAACTCTCCCCAACTAGATTCTTGCTTGTCCTCAAGCAAAGTATGCCTCTTGAAGGACAAGAGGATTTGCTTTAAGAAAATGGTTTCTCCGAAGTTGGATAAAACGGCTCAAACACAAGCGAATCAGCATATACAAGTTTCCAACGGTTCGAATAAAGTAATACACAAGAACTAAAACTTAATAGCTATGCGAAATATTTATCTATCTACAACAATATTATTCTGAATGAATCACCCTATCTCTCCTCTTCGAATAAGGAATGAAGAATTTACGCATTTGCAACCGCGGGAATAATCTCACTCTCTAACAAATAATGAAGAAATCAATTCGATTCATACAATGTCTAACAATTATAAATGGTAATGTGGAAGCACGAAGATCACTAAGGGATTTTCGGTTGAAGCTTGGTCAGATTAACAAACAAGGGTCATTTCTAAGGCCATTGAAAATGAAATTGCCGATGCAAAAGAGACATTCACTGTACACATATTCACACATCTCGACTTCGTTCCATTTGTTTCTTATTTGAAACCTTCACAACTCTTATTTCACAACTCAATTTTTATTTTTCACTATTTTTCTTCCAAGCAAGCATTCATTTTCATTCTTTCTATTTTTGTTCTTTTCTTTCATATCATATTTACAAAACAGATGTTTCTTTCTATATTTTTATTTTCAATGCTTGCTCGGTTTTTCATTTTTTTTTCAAGAGTTGTGGTACTTACCGATTCTCCCCAACTTATTTCTTACTCACCCTAAGTGAATTCTCTTAACTTTTTACGGCAAAAGAACAATAATCAAGATTTTCCGGGTTGTAAAAAAAAGATTTTTGAAATCTCGCTTTATTTCAAGCTGAGATTCAACTGTTTAAGCTCAAAGGAGTTAACGAATACTCTCTCTGCTCACAGGTAAGTTGTTTTTGGATGTAGTTGTGCTCGATAGAAAACAAGTGCCTTGATCATTTCTAATTGCTTCCACATATTCACAATAATAAAAGACAAAGCATGAATCAAATGAATCAACAAAACTTATTAGAATCCAGCATTTAAGTGTACAATGGAGGTTTCCTCACAATTTGTGGTTTTAAGTTCTAGATGAAACATATATTCAATTATGTTGCAAAAAGACAATATTCAATTTACCAAAAAGAGTAAAGTTCTTAATGCATTCTAAAATTCTAGCCGGAGGTAACCATGTACCTTAGCCTTATTCACTTGTTTATTCTTATCATTGCCATCCAAGCTCGGATGCACCTTCATTGGGTACTTCTTTGAGGAGCAACCAATCTAGAGGGTTTGCCACTCAATCAACCAAAAATTTATTAAAACAACAAAATTTAAAACAGAAATAATAATATAAACTTCAAAATTTAAATTTGTTCGTGGGGGACAAAACACCCCAAAAATACAAAACCAAAGTCAAAATACAGAATCCGAAAATACAATAGAAATAAACATAAAAACTGAAAAATACAATAACTTAACCCTCCAAGGGCTCAGAATCCTCCTCGCTACCGGCCTCAGAACCGGTAGCCTCATCATCATCATCATCAGCTGCACCACCAGAAGACGCACCAGCGCCCGCCCCCTCACCATACACAGGCCTGTCCACAGGCCAGTTGGCGTTAAGCAGAAACTGCTCACGCGTCATCAAGGCATGAGCACCACTTCCCTGCAGCTGTAACCGCTGCATAGAGTCGTGCATATCTAACATGGCCCGCTGGGTTGCCGCCATCCATTCAAAACTGTAATCGCAAACAGCTTGTAGGTAGGGATCTGGTCCAGGAGTAGAAGTACCAGGACCATCAGAAGCCCGGGTACTCTCTGCAGCTGCACTGCCTCTGGCATTCTTGGCCCTGCAATATTTGGCCACGTACCGGTCATTGATAGGCGACGGGATCCTTACCTGACCCCGAGACGGTAGTCTCACCTTTGCCTGAATGCACAAACTCATGATCAAGCACGGGAAAGCTAGGGGACAATTCACACGAGCCCCCGACTTTAGCCCTCTCTCAATCACGGACTTAAGCTCATTAGCGATGATCCTCGCCACATCGATCTGGACGTTGGAGAGGATACTGTGAACCAAATGTGCCACTGGGATCGGCACTGTAGAAGTGTGGGACTTTGGCTGGATGTTTGTCAGAACCAAAAGCAGTATCAGTTGAGCCATGGGAGTCATGTCCTCCCTATGATACCTCATTGGAACCCCAGATGGGTTCAGCTCAACAGATTTCCCTCTTAATAGCAGGGCGGCAGAAATGGCTTCAACATCCCGGTGAAGCCGTAAATCAGTGTGGTATGTGTCTCTCTCCTCAGCTCCCAGCTGGAGCGGCTCACCAAGGACTCGGTTAATGGCATCCCTATCAAATGCAACTGGACGGCCGACCACTCTAGATATCCAAGTAAAGGGCTCGTCGTCATCAGGCAGTGCGTTTGCATAAAACTCACGCACCGTTGCTATATCATAATGCTCAAGTGGGGAAATTAACCGATCCCACTTCATAGTGTCTATCAACCCGGCAAATGCTCTGTTTGTGCCTTGGGGGTTGATGAGGAATCGCTTCTCCGGTAAAATGTTCCGCTTCTCCAGAGCAACGTACCTGGCGGCCTGCTTCGCCCCGACAAATTTGTCGTTATCAAATTGGATCGTTACTGGACGGGAAGTGCTCGTTCCCTTTCTCTTCTTTGAAGCGCCGAATCTAGATTCCATCTGCAAAATCATAAAGAGGAAGCAACACACACAAAACAGATTAGACAGCAACACCAAAATTTAAAGAACTGTCTTGCTCGCTGCTGCTTCGCCTAGCGAAGTGGCAGCGAATGCTCGCCCCTGGTTCGCCTAGCGAGTTGCTAGCGAACCTTACGGGTTTTTGGGTTCTGCAGCATTTTCAGAGAATATTTCCCAAAACCCACATTCTAATGGTTTTAATTTCAGAACCTAATGATTTATCAATTAAACGAACGTTCTATGCTATTGGGGATTACACATTTACATGCAAAACCTAAAATCCCCAATTGCAAAACCTAAAGTCCTACATGCAAACCTAAAGTTTCCCATACCACAACTCATCCTAATTGACATCCAAATCGGAAATAACAGAGTTCAAACATACAGAAAATGTAGTAGGGAAAACCTTAGTTACACGGATTGATTGAAATGTGAAGTGGAGTAGGGTTTGCAATCTTCCAAATAGGGATAGAGTGTTAGTGAGAGAGATGAAAATGAGAGAGTGTTGAGAGTGCTCGGTTAAAATTTTCCTCAGCAGAGTTGAAAAACAGAAAAGTTGTGTTTGGGCCAAAATGAGTTCCCTGCTGAGATTTTTAATAAGTGCTGTCATGCAGCGCTCGCTGCTGCTTCGCCTAGCGAGCATCTAGCGAATCAGCTCGCTATTGCCTCACCTAGCGAGCAGCAAGCGAGCATGACAGCAATTGCCTTTTCAAAGGCAGCAGTTCAGGTTCATTCAGCAAGGTGTTAGCACTACGAATCCCATCACAACACACAGAAAAAGCAGTAAATACTTACAATGTTGGGGTGCCTCCCAACAAGCGCTTGTTTAACGTCGGCTAAGCTCGACGGTGCGATGCTCACAGAGGAGCATCCAAAGGAATTGTGTAGCTTCCGCGATCCACTTTGTTGTTTGAGCTACCGGGATCCATTTTGTTGAGCAACTTTCTCAAGGGCTTTGTTGTCTTCAAGAGGTTCTTGATGAACCTTCGATAAAATCTAATACCACCCTTTTTCGGAACTATTTGCACAACGCTCACCCATTCACCGTTGGCGATAGAACAATTCATCCCGGCCTCTACCAGTTTGACAACCTCTTTCTTCTTCAGCACCCGCATCAATTGATTCTCTTCATTTGTGGACAAATTATTGCTAATGATCACGGGTTTAGTACAGTTATCATCAAGGTACACATATTTCAAATGTGGCTCCAATTTTGGTTCCTCCACTATATTGGTCATATCCACGCCTTCCCTTGTCTCATCATGATAGAAAAGTTCTCCGTAAGCCTCTAATTCATGCAACCATGCTTCCATCTTTTTTTCATTAGTTTTGGTCGAAAGTTGGTAGACTCCGATAAGAGGTCTTTCGGAAGGATTAGAAATATGGACCTGGTTTGCGACCTCTACTAGCTTCTCCTCTGTGGCATCGATTCGGAAAGAATCATGTTTATCATTGAGATGCTTTTTGGCTTCAAAAAGATGGAAGGCTACCTCTTCATTTTGGACCCTTACCTTCATCAAACCGTTATCTACGTCTATCATCATGCGCGCGGTTTTCATGAATGGTCGGCCCAGGATGAGCGGAGCATCATCATCCTCTTCCATATCAATAATAATAAAATCAACCGGGAAGAAGAATTTATCAACTTTGACTAACATGTCTTGAGCCACTCCATATGGTGCAGTGGTAGATTTATCAGCAAGTTGCAAAGTCATCTTAGCAGGTTTGATATCAACATTTCCCAATCTTTTGATAATGGACAGGGGAATTAAATTGATGCTAGATCCCAAGTCAATCAAGCCATTACCCATGTAGGTGTCTCCGATGGTTACCGGTAAAGCGACTCGTCCCGGATCGGATTCCTTCCTTGGGAGAGTTTTCTGAATGATGGCACTACATCGTGCATCAAGCAAGATTGTCTCTGGTTCCGTGTACCTCCGTTTTTTTGTAAGTATGTCCTTCATGAATTTGGCATACTTTGGCATTTGCTCCAAGGCTTCGGCAAACGGAATGTTCACTTTCAATTGTTTAAAAATATCCATGAACCGGGTGTAATGCCGTTCATTCTCCCTTTTGGACGGAGCATGAGGATAAGGAAGGTTTTGGATTGGAGTAGCGCTCACTACCTCCTTTCCTTTAGCAATTCTAGAAGTCCTCCATCTAGGTTTTTTCACTGGCTCCACCACTACTTCATCACTTGTATTTTTCTCAATCTTCACACTTTTTTTCTTTTCAACTTCACCATTCTTTTCGTTCTTTTCAACTTCGTCCTCCTCACTCCACTCCCCCACTCTATCATCAATATTATCCTCCAAATTTTCTTTCTTTTCCTCTCTTTGTTCACTCTCAACTCTTTTTTTATTCTCACTCATCAACTCCCTCCCACTTCTCGTTGTGATCGCCTTACAATACTCCTTAGGATTTGTTTGCGTGTTTGCCGAAAAGGAAGGACCGGGTTGTTGTTCCGCGAGTTGCTTAGCAAGTTGCCCAACTTGAGTCTCGAGATTTTTTATAGCCGCGTCGTTGCTTTTTTGATTTGCCATTGACATTTGCATGAATTGCGTCAATGTCTCTTCCAACTTAGAATTTACGACCGGCGGTTGTTGAGGTTGATAAGGATTTTGGGGAGGGTTTTGACGGCTAGAAGAACCACCTCCATAACCTTGGTTATGGTAATAGTTACTCCTAGGTTGGAACCCTTGATTCCCTTGGAATTGTTGTTGTTGATTTTGAGGGTGTGGTTGATAAGGTTGTTGTTGTTGTCTCGGTTGGTTTGCCATGTAGTTTACTTCTTCGAATCCCGGAGGTGGACAGAATCCGGTGTCATGCTCACCTTTACAAAGCTCACAACAAGCTATTTGTTTAGCTTTAGACGGTTCTCTCAACTCTTTAATTTGTTGCGTTAAGAGTTCCACTTGTTGTGAGATGAGCTTGTTTTGGGCAAGGATGCCATCGTTCGTCCCTAGCTCAAGCACTCTCGGCTTCTTCAAAGAGTTGCCTCGACTTTGACTCTGAAGATCATTTAGAGCCATTCGATTTATAATGTTTGTAGCTTCTTCGGCACTTTTTGACAATAAAGAGCCACCCGAGGTAGCATCCAACAACGTCTTGCAATTTGGTTGAAGTCCATTTTTGAAGATATGGATTTGAGTCAATTCATCAAATCCATGCCCTTTACATTTCCGAAGCATGGACTTGAATCTTTCCCACGCTTCATTTAATGATTCACTGGTTCCTTGTGAAAACACCGAGATGGCCGTCTTTGATTCCATGAACCGGTTATGGGAGAAGAATCTTTCGATGAACTTTTCTTCTAACACGTTCCAGTCTGTCATGACGGCTGGTGTTTGGTCTAAGTACCAATCTTTTGCTTTGCCGAGCAAAGCGTGGGGAAATAATCTTCTGAATAACGGGAGCTCCTGAGCCTGATCCACTCCGGCCGCCAATGCTATCTCATAAAATTTTGTGAGAAAAGCAAAGGGATCTTCATGGTCCATTCCGGTGAATGGACTTCCATATAATAAATTGAGAGTTCCCGTTTTCATCTCAGCTTGCCTTCCCGTATGGTTGGCAAACTGAGCGGTGTTTCTTGGACTGTTTATGCATGGAGTAGAAATAGGTGGTGGTGGTGGCTCCATGTTAGGTATGACTGGTGGTGGATTTGTGGTAGAAGAACTTTCTCCTTGCTCTTGACGTTGTCTAGCCTGTTGCCTCCTACGTCTCGTTTTGCTATTGTTCCTCCTTGCGGTTCTTTCGATCTCGGGATCAAAAAGAAGTTCGTCCACAGGGATTTGCCCTCGCATAAAACGTAAGCTGCACACTAAACCAAACAGATTACAAGCACAAGTCAAAAATTCGAAAGCTAAAAATTAAGCAACCATTGTGATGCTCGCAATATCAATTTACAATCCCCGGCAACGGTGCCATTTTGTTAGTTGTAATCTTAAGTGTCGGGTTTTTGTTATCGTATCCACAGGGATTGTAAGATATCACCGCCGTTCGATGGTTGTATTAATTCTAGCTTTAGGTAACAATAGGGTTTTGGTTGTTGTCACATTATCTTGCATAAAAATGTAATAAAATGCGATAAAAGTTATGGTTTGAATATTTGAGAAATATTTCCAAAGTTAGGGTTCAACGATCACTTTGCATGTATTTGTTCGGTCAACAATCTTATAAACTCCTTTAGATGATAAATTATTTCACAAAGTCCTCCCAATGTGTTTCTCTCGAACACACATTGTGAGTTTTCCCATTTTGATCGATTGTTTATCTCTAACATAACCTATCAAAATGACAACTTTTTGGTTCAACCTTATGGTGAACAAAATCATTCATTACTATCTCTAGCTAACAAACAAGATTGGATGAAAACCTAAGTTAAGAGTTGGTAAACATCTCTCGATCATAGACCAACACAAAGAGTTTTGAATAAGAACAAAGTTTTCATCATATATTCACCATTAAAGAGTTTACACATGAAGATACTTACATTTACACACAAAGCTAATGATCATCTACATCTAACCTTGACAAATGGAGGACTTAGCTACTCATTTTCATGGTAGCTTGGTCGGCAAGTTTCGGAAGAAGGTTGATCAACATCCGAGTCGAATAATCGAGATTGGATGGGAATCCACCTTCTTTTTGTAAAAGATGGTTAAGAGATGAAGAGAAATGAAATTTAGGGCACAAAAGCTTCTAAGAACAGTGCTGTAAAAATATCTAGAAAAAGTGCAAAAGTATGGAAAACTAGGTATGGCTCCAAAAAGTGGCACTTGCTACTTATAGAGCTGTACTGGGTTGTCATGCTCGCTAGGAGAGCAGAATGGCTCGCCTAGCGAGGGTCTAATTGAGGCACATGAGGCACCTGCGCCCAGAGAAACAACCTATCTCAGACTGTCATGTTCACCTAGCGAACAAAACCTTCGCCTAGCGAAGGACACGCTTCAACCCTCGCTCCAGCGAGGTTGAGAGGTTTGGCTACTGGAATCCTCGCTGGGATCTCGCTGATGGCTCGCCTAGCGAGTGAGTGCTGGCTGCGCTTTTCACCAAGTCTGGACGCGTTCGCTGCAACGTTCGCTGGAAGCTCGCCTAGCGAGTCCTTCGCTACAGCTCTCGCCTAGCGAGCAAGCTGATGAATGCATCTTCTCTTTGGTTCCTTTGCCAACTTTCTTGTGTCTTCATTTTCAATTATTTCATGCCGTCTTCCTGCACAATAACACACAAATCAAAGGTACCAAGATCATTTATCAATGTATTGCATTTCATCTAAAACAAAGGTGGTTTTGACAATTTAGCAAGGAAATGGAGTGAAAGATACCCATATTTGATAGCTCAAATAAGTACTTTTGGGTATCTAACAACAATCCAAAAGGAACAACAATATTCCTCTTTAGCAAATTTGGGCAAAACAACTCTTTCATAAATTACATGATATGCAATACACCGAGAACCACAAACAAACACTCAGAAAAACAGTAGTAGCAACAAAATTACAAAATCATGATAACACACATCAGTAGCAGAATTAAGTAGTAACATTTCAAGTGGTTACTACATATCCGTCATTCAGTTACCCAATGATGCTCCCATAATTAGTCAAGCACACAAACAAGGTCAGTAGTGGTCAACAGTCCATTAGGTTGGCACACACCAGAGTAAACCACTACACAAAGTCAGTTCACTTAGAACATAGAAATAGATCAGCTCATACATGCATCTAGAGTTAATGGTCATATGCTAGGCCGGATTCTCCAGCATGTGAGCATACAATCATAACACCGCAGTTAGTTAGGAATATATCCCTAACAAATTCTTACTCCCCCTTTTTGCTACAATTTGGCAAAGATATTAGCACAATCAGTCAACATATTAGTCAGGAGTAGACAAACATCAACCTCGAGCACAAATGATGAAACTAATGCCATAACATATGTACTTTGTTATTAGAAACAAAAACATAAGGCTATCAAGCCATTACAGATCCAAAATAAGGAAACAAAACATTCATAGATACAAAGGGCAAAGGAACAAAAACACCTGGGAAGATCAACCTTTAGACTTGATCTTCAGACCAACCACCTGATTCAATGAAAGTAACCCAGTCTTTATCAATTCTGATTCAGAATCATGTGTTTGAACATATATCTTCTTCAAAGACTTCATCTTTATCACATACTTCTTCCCAATCACAGATGCTCCAACAGATGGTCCAACATGTGTCCTGCCTTGGATTCATTTTTTTCCATATAGACCTCCTTAGTTGAAAATAATGGAAAACTTGAGAGAAAGGAAAGTGAAAAACTTTCTGAGAACAATAGATAAAGATTATAAGAGTATTCTTGCTTGTAACGATGGACTGGTTATAAAGCAACTTTGCAATTAACCTTATTTCACGTGCAACATTGGTCTTATGAGGGAGAAAACGTATTCTTGCACACCTCCCATGAATTTATTGCTATAAATTCTCAGAAATGGAAATACCAACTGCACTCCTTAGTTTTTCAAACTGAGTTGCATTCAAAGTCTTAGTGAATATGTCAGCCAACTATTTTCCAGCTATTATATGCTCAAGATTTAAAATTTTATCTTCCACAAGTTCCCTTATGAAGTGATGACGAATGTAAATGTGCTTGCTTCTACTGAGTTGAACAAAATTCTTTGAAATATTAATAACACTCAAGTTATCACAGAATAATGTCATGACATCTTGTCCAGAGCAATTGTGTGCAATTTCTCCATGCAACAATGTATTCAACTTCATCAGTAGACAATGAGACACAATTCTGTTTCTTACTGAACTAAGATATTAAATTTTTTCCAAGAAAGAAACATTCACCAGATGTGCTTTTTCTATCATATGCACTTCCAGCCCAATTAACATCATAATACCTTACTAATATTGAATTGGTATTATGTGAATATAGAATATCATACCCACAAGTCCCATTTACATATTTCAAAATTATCTTCACTTTAGTTAGATGACTAGCCTTGGGTTTAGCTTGATATCTTGCACAAATACCTATAAAGAAGTGACGTTAGGTCTGGTTGATGTGAGGTAGAGCAGACTGCAAATCATGCTTGTGTATAAACTTTGATCTATATAAACACCCTTTTCATCTTTGGCTACTTTCACATGTGTTACAACAAGAGTTCTCTCGTGACTTGCATTTTCAAGCCCAAACTTTTTCACTATGCTCTTAACATACTTGCTTTGAGATACAAAGATGACGTCTTCCATTTTCTTTACTTGAAGACCAAGAAAGTAATTTAATTCTCCTACAAGACTCATTTCAACTTCATACTTCATTTGTTGGACAAAATGTTCCACCATCTGGTTTAACACCCCACAAAAGGTTATGTCATACACATAAATTTGTGCTATCACGAGCTTTCCTCCATCATTTTGTACGAAGAGTGTTTTATCTATTCCACCTCTTTTTTACCCATTTTGACCATGAACTTAGTTAATATTTCATACCAAGCTCTTGGGGCTTGCTTTAAACGATAAAAAGCTTTCTTTAACTTAAGCACATGATCTGGAAAACTAGGGTCAAAGAATCCCTTTGGTTGCTCAACATACACTTCCTCATTAAGATAGTTATTCAAGAAGGCACTTTAAACATCCATTTGAAATAATTTGAATTTAAACATGTAGGAAATTCCAAATAATAATCTAATGGACTCAAGTATAGAAACTAGAGAAAATGTATCATCAAAATCAAATCCTTCTATTTTAGTGTACTCTTTGGCCAATAACCTTTCCTTGTTTCTTATAACATTACCATTTTCATCAGATTTGTTCCTGTAAATCCATTTGGTACCAATGACATTTACACATTCATGTCTTGGAACTAGTTCTCATACATTATTTGTTTTGAATTGGCACAACTCTTCTTGTATAACATTAATCCAAAATTTATCAGTCAGTGATTCCTTGATATTCTTGGGTTCAATCTTGGAAATGAAGCAAGAGTTGGAAATCATGGAATAGTCTAGACCTTCGGCATCTAGTTCAACTAATTCATGTTCATGAATTCGTGTAAACCACCTTGCCTTTAATAATCTAAACCTATTAAGTTAGTCATCTATTAACTCAGAGAACTTTCTCTTTACACTCGCCAGTTCTTTTATGCTAATCTTCGACTGTCCCATGTAAAATTTCTCATGGAATACTATTTCCAACTGATTCCAATTGGATATGGAAATTGGGGGAAGTGTAGTGAACCATGTAAAAAAATTCTTAGTTAGAGAATTTGGAAATTACTTCATTTTAAGTTTTCATTATTGGCCAAGTTTCTTGTCTGAGATTATACCTAGAAATATGTTGGACAATGGATTTGTTGGTATCCCCTACAAACCTAGTGAACTTAGGGATTTTCCAACATCTTGGTTGTTCAGTATGCAACACATATTCAGACAAAGCAGACACAAAACTTGGCCTATGAAGGCCAACATTGAGGCCATTTTGGGCCAAAATTTGTTCGACCATATTAGTTATATTATTTTCCCCCAGAATTATTCTGTTGAACATTCCTAACCACCCGGTCTGCATCCGAGTTTCTATGTACCATTACTACCTAAAGGTCATTTTAGCCTGAGTTGCCTTCAACTACCCTTGGTATGCGTTGTTTGACAGGTACAACATGTTGTGGTATTTGGTTATTAGGAAGTTGTTTTATAGTTGCTTAAGGAGCACCAAAGAAATCAATAATTTGAGCTATTTGGTGCACCAGTTGTCGATAACTATGGTTAATATTTTTAATCAAAGGGTTAAACACATTACCAATTTATTGTGTAAGCATATTTACCATCTCATGGTTACTCTCATCCATTTTTTACCTTACAATGTGGAGGGAACTGGTTGTTTAGGATGGAATAACTTGAGGGGTATATCCTACCCTTCCTTGTGGTTGTATCATTCGACTATGATTTTTTATAGCAGATCCTGATACTAAGTATGGATTAAGAGGGGATGCAACAATTATTTCATTATCTGCATATGTAGATACATTGGTTTGTAGGTCTGTCATCATTGTATTTGGCATGCCATAAAGATATCCCCTACCAGAAGAGGTTAGGATAAAACTTGGGAGAAAAGGTGGTTTGGGATCCCCTAAAACTGGTTGTGTAACCCTGGAAGTAGTGAGAACACTTGTTACTTGTGGTGGGGAAACTGCCACTTCTAGTGATACTGTTGAGACCAATATTTGGCTTATAACAAGAGCGGTTAGTTCAATGGACGTTGAAGTTCCAACACCGCCAAACGTCCTTTCGGTTAGTTGTTCATCTATATTTGGTTGTCATTTGTTGGAGGGGAAGTATTTTTGACTTTCTTGCTGCCATACTCCTTTTACTGGTAAAATTGCTTTTAACTCTACCACATCTCAAATGTAAGCACACTCAAACATTTTTAGATGAATAAGGAAAATAAAGAATATAAAGACATACCTCTTTTCTTCAATAGTTAAGATTCCTTGCATAAAAGGGTCTCACCAGGTGTGCCAATTTATGTACTGGTATTTTTAGTAAACAATCACGAGTTTGGTTCACTTAAGAGATTAAACTCGAAAAAAATCTCAAACATAATTTGTGCAGAATATTGCAAATAAAAATGTGTGTGATTGAATCTTAAATGTTTGAATAATGACAAAGTGGCATAAACTCAAAAAAAAATAAAATTTGGATGAAGATAATAAACAAAAAGCGTGATAAATTTCATTAAAGTAAAAATGCTTCAATTGAAAATACTTAAAAAATGTAAAGAGACGGCGTAGACTCATACATTTCTCACAAATTGTTTCTCTCTGTAACTTGAGTACTTTAGTTCTATAGAGAATAAATGAGATTTGCAACCTTGATCCCAACAATGAGATCAACTATATATATACTAATACAATAGTAACCGTCGACAACGACTATTTCTACAAGATTTGGCATGTATATCATTACGTGAGCTTCAACGTTCTAACTTGTTTCCACGCGTCTTTAATGTTTAAACTACTGAAAAAACCACCAATCATACTTGATAACTACCTTCGAACCTCTTATCCGCCTCTATCGAGAGTCTTTGGTGGACTCCTATGATGTTGTTGAGACATCTTCACATCACCTAATCTTTGGACTTAAGAATATCTTAAGTCCCCAACATCTGATGGATGTGTCAAACTCGACCCTTGTTGAAGTGTTGATTTGTGTAAATCTCTTCGCCATTCTGGACATGTTTCAAAAAGAGAGGGATTCTAATCTTGTAGATTTGTTCCTAAGAGTCTTCCAAACTATACTACACGGGCCTTAAAATACACTATGTTCCAGACATTTAACAAAGTGGTCGAACCATCTTTAATCGACATGGTTAATATGTCGAAGCTATGTTTGAAGCTCTTATTACTTAACATTTTTCAACGTGATTATTACCATTCTTTGTTGAATTTCTTCAGTTAGAATTTCGTGGACAAAACTGGCACACAAGGTCTAATCATACCTCAGAGTGTAGAATGATCGAGTTCCTATGATCACATCGTCCACCCAGTAATAATCTTCTGTGTCAGTGGGGAATTCCAAATTTGGTATCAATACATTATTCACCATTTATTTTTTACTGTTTAAAAACAATTGATAACGATCATTAGTCATACATATGACACGTTCCTCCGACCTTCATTTCACTTTCTTAACACTAAAATTACGCTTGGATTGGAACTCTAGGCCCCTAACAAACCTTTGCATATTAGAATCATCCATGATACTCTTAACATCAATAAGGGTTAATCAGTTTAACTTCTCCGCAATCTTACTCCAACCATTTTCACATCAATACAGGTGGAATAAGACTCTATATCGTCAATATTAAGTACTACTTGCTCAATGGCAAAAACAACTTCATTAAACTCTCTAAAGAAGATTCCTCATTCTTAAGAGGTGATTCAATTCTCAAACTCTGTTTAGAATTTCTGATAAAATAAATATACATAAATGAGTCGGTGTTAGTGATTTGGATTCAACAAATATAAAAAAATAGAAAATCGATGAAATGTTTTTAATTTTAAAAAAGGAAACTTTTGTTTTTAAAAATGTGACACATCAATATATATATATATATATATATATATATATATATATATATATATATATATATATATATATATATATATATATATATATATATATATATATATATATATATATATATATATATATATATATATATATATATATATATATATATATATATATATATATATATATGGCATGAATAAAACTATTTTTTTTTACTAAAATAAATTATATAAATATAAATAGATTTTGAGTTCCAAACTTTTTAAAACTAAATTAATCCACCATTCTCCCTTTCACTATCATTAATATGTGTAACTTAGTCACCAATATTAATCAATGATTTATTCTTAGAAAAAAGAATAGGAATCCAAAGTTTATTCCTACATTATGAGAAAAAAGAATGATAAAAAATTACAAACTGAAAATGACATGATAAAGAAATGAAACAAAGTTCGGTAAGTGGAAAAAGAATAACCTCCGTGTGGGGCGTTAACCTGAGACAGATGCAAAGGTTGAACTTGTTTTGCGGTCTTAACTTCAACTTCAACCTTCAAACACACACATCTAGAATCTATCTTTGCCCATTGTTTTTTACTTTTTCATTTCTTTATTATTAAATATTCAAACAACACCTTTATTAATAATTATTCAAACTCAAACCTCTTTCCTTATAAACACTTGTCTTCTCTACTTTCCAAACATCAAACAAAACCAAATCATTGTTTTTCTTCTGTGATCTCAAAAGCCACTACTAACATGTCTTCTTTCAAGAGCAAATTTCAAGGTTAATACTAGTTCATGTTTTTTATTTTAATTTTTTTTCTTTGTTGATTGATCATTTGTGATGCATTAATTCCATTAGGGGTATGTGGTTTTGAAAATAAAAATATGATTTTTATTATAGATGCACTAAGAAGAGTGTGTGAATGTGATCTAGATCTTTGTTTAAGAATTTTAAATTGAAAAGTTTGAAATTTTCTTCATAATTGTGTGTTTTGATAATAAAACCATTTGAGAATTTGAGAATTTTGTTTCGCGAGTAAAATATGATTTTTTAAAATGTATTTATGATTTTAAATTACAGTTGCATAAACATTTGTATTGATCATGGTTTTAAATTGCTGTTGAGACTGAGGTTGAGGTGAGATTGCAGATGTTGTGATTGCAATCGCGCATTGCGATCTTTTCCGGTGTGGAATTTGATTGGAAGTGTTTGAAATATACCCTTAAGAAAATACTGAACAAATAAATTGAGTTTTAAAGATTTTTAACTTTCTGAGTTTTGACGAAAATATGGGAAAAAAACATGGATCAAGTTGTCTAAGCAGTTCCTAATGCGGTCGGACACATGATTTTGAACCACACTGCAATTGCGGTCTTATGGTTGCGGAGACTACTTCATCAGCAATATTGCGGTTGCAATTGCAGTTGCGCGCTGCAATTTAGAACCATGATTGAGATAAATGTGAATTATTATTATCGATGCGTCTGCAATTGCATCTCAAAATCTGTTATATTGTGTTCTTCCTTCCCCTTGTTTTTATGCTGCAAGTTAAGTTAAGACTAATGTGGCGCGCTACATGGGAAGATTCAAAATTTACCTCTTTATTGTTCATGTTTCTAAAGAATCTAACATGAATTGCAGATGAGCTCATTGCCAATGCTGCATACATTGGCTCTCCTGGAAAAGGTATTCTTGCTGCTGATGAATCGACTGGCACGATCGGCAAGCGATTCGCCAATATCAGTGTGGAGAATACCGAAGGAAACAGACGTACTCTTCGCGAACTATTGTTCACTGCCCCCGGTTGTTTAGAGTGCCTCAGCGGTGTTATCATGTTTGAGGAAACACTATACCAGAAGACTGAAGCAGGTATTATAGATGCTAGTTGTTTATTAACAATTCAAAGATACATTTTTCTATCAAGCAAGTGCTAACTAACTCTTGATTGTTTAATTTTCATGTTGTTAATTGAAAATTCAGTGTTTCATTTCATCAATTCACTTTTATAATTGCATTAGAGAGGACTTTTAGTGTAATAGGATAGAACTTCCTAAAAATTCACTTTCACAATTGATGTTACCAGGGCCGTCTTTAAGGGCATGGAAGACAGGTTACCGCACATGGTTTAAAATATATCACAGATAACCATGCTTACACATGACCTCCAAAAAATTGAGACGACTGTGTTTATGCTTACACATGGCTTTCAAAAACTTATGACCCTGACATATTTTTCAATTGTGTATAGGTGTACTCTTTACGGAGGTGTTGAAGAAAGCTGGAGTTCTTCCTGGTATCAAGGTTGACAAGGGAACCGTTGAACTTCCCGGCACAAACGGCGAAACCACAACTCAAGGTTTAGACGACCTTGGTCAGAGGTGCAAGAAGTACTATGAAGCAGGTGCAAGGTTTGCTAAATGGCGTGCCGTGTTGAAGATCGGTCCAAACGAACCATCTCCATTGTCAATCCACGAAAACGCCTACGGTTTAGCCCGTTACGCGGTCATATGCCAAGAAAACGGTTTGGTTCCAATCGTTGAGCCTGAGATTCTAGTAGACGGATCTCACGACATTGCAACATGCGCCGATGTAACCGAACGCGTTCTTGCAGCGTGTTACAAGGCCTTAAGTGACCATCATGTTCTTCTTGAAGGTACCCTTTTGAAGCCTAATATGGTGACACCAGGATCAGATTCAGCTAAAGTTGCTCCTGAGGTTATAGCCGAACACACCGTCCGAGCTTTGTTACGAACTGTTCCGGCCGCGGTTCCCGCTATAGTTTTCTTGTCTGGTGGACAAAGTGAAGAGGAAGCAACTGTTAACCTTAATGCAATGAACCAACTTAAGGGAAAGAAGCCTTGGAGTCTGACATTCTCTTATGGAAGGGCACTTCAGCAGAGTACTCTTAAGGCTTGGGGTGGAAAAACCGAAAATATCCCTAACGCACAAGCTGCATTGCTTGTTAGGTGTAAGGCAAATTCAGAAGCAACCCTTGGAAATTATAAAGGTGGTTCTAACCTTGGTGATGGTGCTTCAGAGTCACTTCATGTTAAGGATTACAAATACTAATTATCAAAAGAGCCTTGTGAGATTCTGATTGTGCTTGTTTTGGAGTTGTTTGCATTGTTTGCATCATGGTTATGATGCTTTTTGTAGGGTTATAATAGTCTTTTTTTGTTTTGTTTTAACTAGGTTAGTTTTGGTAAAGTATGAATAATGGCTTCAGGCTGAAGTAGCTTGATTGGCATTTAATTTTCAACATGGTTATGTTATGTGTAAGTGTACACTTTTTCCATACACATTTTTCACACTAGTTTTTATTTTGTGTAATAAAACAAGAGAAAAGTGCTTCTTATTCTTACACCAAGTTCCTTTCATTTGTGCCTCATGATCCTTAATCCATGCTTTAAGCCTGCACGTTTTGCATCCATATATCTATAGTTCCAATGTTACCCTCTTGCTATTAAGTACACACAAATATATACCAAACCAGACACAACATCTACATTAGCACCATTACAAAACATAAAATATTGGCCGCAACAAAAGACAATAGCACCAACAGAACATAAAATATCAAATCAGCAGAGTTAGAGTCATTCAACTATTACAATCATTCAACAATTTAACAATAACAATGAACCAATCATTTCACAACAATAAGTATACTAAATAACTTATCACAATTAAATCAAACAAGTGTTAAGTAAGAAAAATCCTCATATCATAAAATCTTAAATAACTAGAATTTTAGATCAATTATCCACAGCTTTTCTAGTAAAATAATTAAAAACGGATTTTTGCCACCAAAGAGATTTCTGACTTGAATTGTCTGCTAAATCGTTTTCTTTAAAATATTTTGCCTCATTACTCTTAATTTTTCAAATAGACAATCATCTATAATATATTCAGTGTAAAACAATTTAGTTACACTATATCGATATCTTACTAGAAGGACCATTCTAGAATTACATCAACAAATATGGTGTGACGAGATTAACTTTTCGAAAGAAAAACTTCTTGAAATTGACATTTTTTGAACTTGACTTTTTTCTAAACTGAACTTTTTTGAAAGAGTAGAAAGAGCATAATGGGCTCTGAAAACTCAACGATCATAAAAGAAAACTCAACAATCAGAAAAGAGAGGGAAGA